>NW_028270188.1:24227362-24879862 GCF_037043375.1 Chiloscyllium plagiosum
TACAAAGCAGCATATGATACTTAAAAAGGAAGTCAGAGTGTGATTGATCAGTGGAACTGACTGCGACAGAAATCTCTCGGCATCAATTCATTCAACATGATCAGTGCACCAACAGATAATTGTGGATTGGAATGGAAATTAAGAGTCATGATAAGAAAGAAGGAGAATGGGTTGGGAAACATATCAACGACCATTAAATGGTGGATCAGACATGGTGGCCAAATGGCTTCATCTTGCTCATACAACTTATGGAAAACACAGATTTGTACCAATCTCTGATTTCACAGATTGTATCCATTCCCCTTGCCTAGAAATACAGCCGTGACGTGGAGATTGGAATGGTATGATGGTTACTGAACAGAAGCCAGACACTGATTCACAAAGGATCTGGAATAATTGTTCTAGCCATTCTGCCCTGCCACATCATACAAATTGACCTTCAACAACGCCAAAATGTATTGGACATATCGGCTATCCAACATTTTATCCACATAAAATGCTGCTTGTCGCTCTCAGTGTTCCGCTGAAAGAACATGACATGGTTGAATTTCTGTTCTTAGTGTATGATCCTTCCGCAAGTTTGTCTTTTCTGATCTCACTCCTGATGGTGTCAAACACTCGGGTGGAAGAGTTACAAAATTGCATCAATGTGTTTGAAATAATGGTGACATTCTGTTTGGCAGTAAACCACAATATTAAGCAGCAACTCGTATTTCTATTTCAAAGTCATTAGATATGAACCTAACCTGTGAGAATGAAGGAATTTAGTACTTACCGTGATGATCAGTGACAAAAGTCACTGCAGCAAACACCTGTGATTACTTGTGCACTCGCTGGCTAACTGTGTGAAAAACTTCCTACACACAGAACATTAGCATTGTTTCTCTCCAGTGTTATCTCTATGGTATCAGCTGATTTTTAAAAAATAAATGACTTCTCACAGACAGAGCACTGAAAAGGTGCCTATACCGTCTAAACGTGTTGATGTGTCTGAAGGTGGGATGTCCGAGGAAATCCATTTCTGCATATGGAACAGAAAACAGCTTCTCCCCAGTGTGAATGCAGTGATGTGTCAGTAGATTGGATTGCTCATTATCGCCTCTCCATCTCCCAAATACCCAACTGCCAGAAGGACAACAGCAGCTGGTCCATGGGAAAAACCATAAGTCCCACGATTTTTACCAACGATTCACATTGCAGAGAGGCTCTTCACTTGCTCAGAGCATTTGTGAAATAGTTTAATCAAACATCCGCCTCACGGAGAAATCAGTGGTGATCTGCTGTGACTGCATGATGGGATTTTCCTATCAATCATTTCTAGGACTGAATCAAGTTTTCACTGAGAGATTCACGTTAAATTCTGCTAATACTAAAACAAAAATAACTGGCATAGAACTCACCATTTCGACATTTTTTTTCCTTTACCTCGTATGATATTAATCCTATAGCCTAACAAATCATAACATGATTTTATAACCCACACAGCCAATAAAGGACTTTTTCTAGGGCATTTTACCAAAATTTTGGAGTTGAAAGAAATGCGTCATTTGTCTGTACTTCTTGTAATTTATTGACCTGTATTAATGCTTATGATCAGCCTTGGGAAGATCAAATAGGGGTTGGGTGATCACTTTGTGGAAAAGTTACATTTATTCTGCCGGCTGACCCTTAGTTTCTGGTCGAGAGAGTGGTGCTAGAAAAAACACAGCATGTCAGGGAAATTCAACGGACAAGGAGAATCGACGTTTCGAGCATTAGCCCTTCATTATGAATCTGCTTGTGGAGAGAGGAGGAGAACATCTTCACGGTCGGCATCCTTGGAAGAGGCTTCGCAGTCAGTTTGAAATCAATTAGGAGAAAGTGAGGACTGCACATGCTGGACATCAGAGTTGAGATTGTGGTGCTGAAAAAGCGCAGTAGAACAGGCAGCTACCCAGAGCAGCACAATCGACGTTCCAGGTATAAGCACTTCGTCAGGAATCAGCTTTAGCTTCTGTTCCCTTGTCGTTTAATTCTCTGTCACTCTGACTCTGACCTGTGTATCCACGATCTCCAGATATTATACCAATGAACCTAAATCGGATCTGTTACAACAGCAGCTCATAGATTTATAGAGCATTTTACAACTATACACTCAACATTGAGCTCAGATGTTTCTGTACCAAAACAGAGGGTTGTTGAGATCTGGAAATCTCGCGCTGTCAGGTTCATCTGTGCCCCATGTCCCCGAATACCTTAAGTTAGCAAAGGTCCTTCAGCACCAGATGTTGAATTATCATTGAGTAGACTTTAAATTCTGCTGGGGAAGAACAGTTCAAGATTCTAACTAATTTACCTGATAAAGTGTCTCTTAGTTTTTCAAGTTCAAGCTCACAGATGGTTGCGAGTTTTGTGAGAGATTTGTATCTTCAATAGACACGGCTGTTCGTCCAGATGCTTGAAATTTGGCTAAGATGAAGCCATTCTTTAGGATAGGTAGTAAGGAAGAACCACTGAAACTTCAACCGCTGAGCCGAACATGAGTGGTGGGTAAATTGTCGGAGAGATTTCTGAGACATAGGAATTTCATGCATTTTGAAAGGCAAAGACTGATGAAGGATAGCCAGCATAGCTTTGCCCTTAAGAAGTTATTGCCATGACTGACTTTATTGAAAAGGTAAAAATTATGATTTAAACGGCATAATTGTAGACATTATCTATTGATTTCAACAAATGATCAGTAGGGATCTGCATGGTTGACTGGTTAGTTACCTCAGACTTGATAGGGTCCAGAGGGACCAATCAAATTGGATTCAAATTAGCTTGAAGGCAGAATGGAGATGGTGGTGGTAGAGGATTGAGATTTGGTCTCCCAGCCTGGAACCAGTCCTGTGCTATAAGGATAGTGCAGTATCCATCGCTTTTTGGAATTTATATAAATGATTTGGATCATAAGATAAGAGGTATCGATATTAAAGTTACAATTGACATCAAAATAAGTGGTGCAATGCACAGCGAGGAAGGTGATCTGAGAGAACAACGGAATATTATCACATGGGCAAATGGACCGAGGAGTGACAGATGCAATTTAATTGTTATGAATGTGAGGTGCTATATTTTGGGAAGAGAAATCAAGACAGGACATTTACAGATAATGGTTGGAACATGGGGTATATTACCAAACAAAGGGATTTTGGAGCGCTGGTACATATTTCCGAGAAATTGGAGTTGCAAGTGGACAGCGTTGTGAAGTAAGCAACTGGCCCATTTCGCTGCATTGGTCACCACACAGAGTATGAAAGTTTGGGTGTCATGGTCAGAATATTGCATTTTGTGCTGTTCTCCCTGTTGCACATAAGATTTTCCAAAACTTGAGAGGTTGCAGAAACGATTTAACGAGTTTTGGCGCGAAAGGCAGGATTTAACTACAGGGGAAGCCTGAATAAGCTGCGTTTTTTTTTATTCTGGTTGTGAGTGTACAATGCTGAGGGGTCACCTTACAGGGGTTTATAAAATCATGCGAGGCATGAATTATATGAAAAGCAAAGGTGAACAAATTCAACGTTATCTCCATGCTCTTGTATTCTGTGCCACTGTGATAAAGCTGAACACACTTGATGTTTCATTAATGTATCACTCTCGAACTGTCCTGTCACCTTTAGTGAGGCATGTAAACATCCACGTCCTTGCGCTCCGACACCATCGTTGGAATTGTACCTCATATTTTACATTACCTTTCAGTCTTCATATTATGCTGCATTGGACATCTTCTGCGTCCTATCTGCCCACTACACCAACTCGGGAAGTTTCAACAGAAAATCAACTCCAATCTAAGACCCTTGATACAACACTTCCCTGACCAGTTTATGTTTGGCATGCTGATACAATATTTGAAACCAACTTAAACCTCAAAAACATATGGAAACCGCATCTGCTCCCTACCCCTCAGTCCTTGATTTGATGCACAATTTTCTTCAAATTTGGTGCGTGCTGTCATTGAAATTCGTCCATGGTTCATGTTACAGAAATACCATTTATCGCTCATTCCACACATCACGGTGATAGGGAAAGATGGGACCATGGGATGATGCTGCATGGTATGTATTCACTCCTCTATTCCTCACATCATAGGGATAGGAACGGGTGACTGTATGTGGGGACCTTGCTTGAACTGCACTAAGCCCTCTGTTCTCCACATCAAGGGGATATAAGATAATGGAGCCATAGTTTCTGTGGGAGAGAAGGCACTCTGAGCTGTGTCTGCTATCGGTCACATTATCGAGAGTGTGGCGTTGGAAAATCACAACACGGCAGGCAGCATCCAAGGAGTAGGACAGTCGATGTTTTGGGAATCAACCCTTTATCAGAAATGCAGGCTTATGCCCGAAACTTTATAGTCCTAGCAGAAAGTGAGGATTGCAGATGCTGGGGATCAGAGCTTAAAAATGTGTTGCTCGAAAAGCGCAGCAGGTCAGGGAGCATCAAAGTAGAAGGAGAATCGACGTCTCGGGCATACGCTCTTCTTGCTCCTCAGATGCTGCCTGCACCGTTGTGATTTTCCAACACCACATTCTCAACTGTGATCTGCAGCATCTGCAGTCGTCATTTTCTGCCTTTGGAACAAATTATCACAGACTGATCCTGGTGGAAAATACAACAGCAAGATTGTGAACAAATTGATTCGTCTTTAGACAGTTTCCAGAATTGGACATTAGCGAAAGTAACATTCAGCGGCAAACAAAGAAGACAGCTTTGATTCGCTGAGTTTTAAGCGGAAGATATTCATGAAGTACCGGAATGGAGATGGAGCATGGTGAGGTATATCTAGGTCATTTCAGTGGTAATGTGAAAACGAGCAGCGCATGGTGTAATTCAAACAGTGGAAGCGTGTTAATGAGGAATAGGACAAACAAAGGCTTAATTCTTGGCGACACCATGTACAAGTAGTGGAAAGGGAGGTCGCAGATGTGTCAGTACTCTGTGTGGACGAGAGAACGCGGTTATTTCTGGGGATGGATGCTGACTGTGAATCTAGAAGAGGGGATGACGATACCAGAAGACAGCGAGAGGACAATTACAATATCAGTGAACATGGGGGAATTGGATCACAGAGACATACAGTCATAGAAATGTACAGCATGGAAACACACCCTTCGGTGCAACCCGTCCATGCCGACTAGATATCCCAACATAATCTACTCCCTGCTGCCAGCATACGGCTTATATCCCTCCAAACCCATTCTATTCATATACACATCCAAATGCCTCTTAAATGTTGCAATTGTACCAGCCTCCTCCACTTCCTGGCAGTGTCTGGGAAGAAGGCAAATCAGTAAATTTGTCCAAGATGAGCTCTGACATTGCTCGATAAAGTTACATGTGCAGGTCTTTTATGAAAATCCAGAGACTCAAATGAAAGCAAAATGATGCCGATAATGGAAATCTAAACTAGAAACACTGATACTAGAGAAATTCGGTGTGGTGAAATCTCTGAAGAGAGAAACAGAGTGAGCATTTTGTGCTGAGTATGACTTTTCTTTGGAATTATGTTACTCTACAGATACTGTGGGACCTGGTGTCTTTCTCAGGACTTCGTATTTTTAAAAGGTAATTTAGGGACTTGTCCAATGATGGGTGGTTGGAGGGAAGCAGCTGATCAGATCCCTTCCATTTCACTGTCAGAAAAGCTCCATGAGCTCCTCGCTCTTGTTGCTGGAAGTGACGATGGAGAGACAAGGCGAGCAATTCAAAAAGACAACCTGCCATCTGAGATACCAAAACAAAACTCGGCATCATCTACAGTTAACACGCAAACTGGAGGAACAGTCTTCAGGATTCAACACTGAGTTCAAAAGCTAAACACCAGGAACTCTGTCCTCCACTCTGAATTACCATGTTTGAGTTACCACTAATCTCTCTTTCAACGCTCCCTCTCAGCAACCTCCCTCTTCTGATACCCCCTCTCTACTCTCAACCTGCGAGCTACCCAGTGTCATGGATATTACGTTTGCTCTCAGCAGAACCAACCTATTTTCTTTCTGTAAACTGACCTCTCGCAGTGCCTATAAATCTATACATCCCAATACCACCACTAGCTTTCTCGGCACATTTACAATATTTCACGTCCTCTACCTCCTCCTTTGCTGCACCATAATAATTTCCACTCCACTTCAGTGCAAAAGCACAGTCGGATCAGACTTAAAACATTTAATACTTTTACCTCTCCACTGATGATATCAGACCTGTTGAGTTTTTCCGGCAAGCTGTTAATTTTTCTTTCAGGCCTCGATCATCTGCATTATTTTAAAACAAAGCAGACTGATTTCTCATTATCCAGAATGTTCACACAAATAGCTCGCCTCGAGGCAGTAATAATCAGCAGAGATAGATCCTGGTTAACAAGGTTCAATTCAGGCTGCCAGTGACAACAAAATTCAATCATGGTAAATTATTTGGGTACTTGCTCATGCTTGAACATTTGATGACTGAGAGAAACAATCCCCAGACTTGCAGCAGGCGAAGTGTCTCTCCTCAATGAGAATATGCTGGTGCTTTAGCAGATTAGAAACAAAAGTAACGTTTTCTGCATTTGGGGCGGCTGATTGGCATCTGCATGGTGTGAACTTGCTGGTGAACCCAGTACCAGTGGAAACATCCAAACGGCTAACAAGTTCCGCCGAATATTTAAATCATTCCAAAATACAGCAGTTAAAGTGGTCTTGCATTACTGTGAACCTGTTCGTGTTTCAGTTGGTAGGATGGCTGAGTCAATCCCTTTCCACATTCGGAAAACATGAATAGTCTCTCCACAATGTGAACTCGCTGGTGTTTTAGTGAGCGTGTTGCTTGAGTACTTTTTTCCCCACACTCTGATTAAATGAATGATCTGTTCTCAGTGTGAACTTTCTGATTTGCCGTCAGGTGGGATAACTTAGTGAATCCCTTCTCATGTTCTGCACAGGTGAACCGCCTCTCTACAGTGTGACTGCGCCGATATGTATCCCGGTCAGATGGGTATTGATTCGCTTTCCACAACCAAAATATTTACACAGTTTCACCCGTCTATGACAGTAGAGCAAGTGAGCACTGCAGATTTGGAGATCAGCGTCGAGTGAGGCGTGTTGGAAAAACGGAGCTGGTCAGACAGCATCCGAGGAACAGGGAAATCGAATTGTCGGGCACAAACCCTTCTTGATGAAGGGCATATGCCGCAAATATCGAATCTTCTGTTTCTCGGATGCTGCCTGACCTGTTTGCTTTTTCAGCACCACACTTTCTGATATGACTGCACTTGTGTCTGGCCATCGACAGAGTCTTGCCATCCAGGGGACAAATTATTGGTTTCGGCCGACTGTAAATGGTGATTTTAACTTTTCTGTTCAAAATCCAAAATATTCAGGTTTCCAGAAATGTGTAACACTATGAGATTCTGATGTGATATTTGATTTGCATTTCCTAATGTTAAATTCTCCAGTTCCAAAATCCTGTGAACGTGACTGAAATGAGAAAGAAGTGCATGAGAGATGTCCGCCAAAAGAGAAAATCCCATTTGAGCTCTGCCTGAAAGCTGTTTGATTTGTCCACAAACGTCTTTCAAGGAAGGAAGGATAATATCTGCTGTGGTGTTGATTGGAGGAGCGAAAGAGAGAGAGATTGGGAGAGATTATGGTTATGTTGGGTTCCAAAGAGGGATTTTAGAAACACAACCTGAACCTGCTTTAATTACCCTGGCGAGCAGTTGTATGTAAATAACGTTGTTACCAAATTCACTTTCCAGTCACACACTTTACTGCAGTGTGTGACTTCCACTGCTAAATTTCCATAATTTAACCAGTAAGAATCGGGAATACTGAAGTCAGTATCTTTAGTCCTAGCTATAAACTCCACGCGAAAACAATTTCATGTCGCTCCTTGTTCAGCATCTGATGCGGACACCTATTGCACAATCGTGAAAACGTGTAAGAGTTGCACACGCGTCTGGTAGTTTTGGGTAAGGCAGATTTTAAACCTTCTTCGTAATTGTTGACTCTAAAAGTGATATATTACAGTAGTTACAGTTTACGGCGTGCTTTCTTGGGAGACCTTCACTGTCAATGCAGAGTTCACAACATTTTCTCCTCCTGTGAGAAATTTCACAATGGCCACACCAATGGAACTGCTGAACATTGTCCATCTTGACTATTGGCGGATTCGTTATTTGTCGATAATGTTTATTCAAGGTCGTAAGTTTCGGCTGAGAGCCTACATGTGACTTAACAGAGCCGCAGATAATTGAACACGTATTGCTGTATGGCAGAGGGAATTGGAGTGCAAGATTTAAGGTTCACTAGACTTAAATCTATACCTGCTTTCTCTCCATAGTTCGTATCGGTCTCTAATTTTACTCCAGGAGTTATTGTTTCTCTGTCAATATTTGGTATTTTATCCTTCAATCTTTGCTTTAGTACTGACTAATCAAAAATATGTTAGACCTCATCAGTTTGGTTTAGAAATTGTGATAATTCTGAGCAAGTCAGTTGTTTGTGATTCTTCTAAGCTGGTAAGTCTCTTCTTCGCTACCAAAATAGTTGCGTTAGATTTCATCACACCTCCTTGTGCCTCAGTAGGATGGCTGGCTTGAGCAAAGACCCAACATGGAAGATGAGATCCCGCTCTCCTTACTTCGTGTAAGGGAGAGATAAGTTCGTGATTGGGGTTGGAAACAGACTTACACAACATGTTTAGACAGTCTGATGAACATTCTCCAGATCCATTGGTCTCTCATCATGCCATAATTTTTAACATTTGTAAACGAAAATTTTGATCATCTCTCTGCTGTCATTCATCTTTCTGCATATGTCCTCTCCACATTTCAACATTACAACTGCACATTGTTTTACTATTTTGTAGATAGCAGACGTTCAGCAGCACGCTGGGTTTAGATGCAGCCCTTGAATGATCGAATCGTATTGTATTAATTTGCTTTTCTGTAACTATGGACGGAGTGTGACGTTATTAAATTGGTAAATACATGTCTTACCAACGTTACCCATTACCTCCGTTCTCTTGTTCGTCATATTATATCGTTATGAATGCCAAATGGTAGATCTTCTGTTCATCATCAAATATAATTTGGCAGGTTGCTCGGATTATAAAACAAAAGAGAATTGTTCCTGTATGTGTTTTATCACAGTACATATTTGTTTAATTTCAATAGCTTGAAGTTGATCATGTGCAGCGCTAATCTACTTGAACATTTTAAATAAATCAGTGTACGTTGTCTTCTGGTTTTGCCTCAGACTCCCGTGTCCATTTTTACTAATTATTTTAATTTTAGCTCATTATGTTACTTTATAACCACTACAGAGTTCCATTACCTTTCTGAGTCCAAACAACAATTCAGCTGTTGTTCCCAAAATAGCTAACAGTACACGTTATGCCATGCAAAATGTCAAATGACACTACTTCTGGTGGTGGGTGTTGATTTTTCAATATATTACTGCAACATTAATCAAACCAAACAAGATAAAGTCTCACTTTAAATACGATTATGCTACTGCTGGAATGAGTAACCAAGGTTAAGCTCAAAAAGCAAGGATTCAAAGCTACATTTGTGAAAAATTGGACGTGGGATTTAAAATCCCTTGTCCACCAGCTGAGATGTCCGAATACACAACTCCCTCCAAGGCGATTTGAATGGTTATAAGATGCATCATCTGCAAACATAGCCAGAATGCCCTTCACTTCTTCTTATGGCTTGTTAATGTATCAAGTGAAATGTTGTCGTCCTGACACAGAACCTTGCAGGACACCACTTGTTAGCTGCAGACATTCTGAGAAAGACAGTTTTCATCACCACTCTCTGCTCTCTGCCAGACAGCCAATCGCCTATCCATGCTCGTAATTTAGCTCTATTACCATGGGCCTTTCATCTTTCTCAGTAGGCTCCATGCAGGTATTTGTCAAAAGACTTCTTGAAGTCCAGCGTTGACTGCCCTTGGTCTAAGCTGCTCGTTCGTTCTTCTAAGAATTATACGAGCTTTGAGGCATCACCTCCCCTTGATGAAACCATGCACTTCGAAGCATTTAAAAATTTCATTATTCACTTCTGTCACCAAGGTTAGGCTAATCGGTTTGTAATTTTCCATCTTTTGCCTCACTCACTTTTTAAACAGGAGAATCTAGTTAGCGACTTTCCAGTCCTCTGTGAGCCTGCCTGATTTGAGCGATTTCTCAGAAAAACCACGAACGTCTCTACTGTCTCAGCAATTCAGCAATTTCCATTAGGACTCAGGTCTGTAGTGAATCTAACCCAGGTACGTTATCCATCTTCCAGCCATTCAGCTTTTCTAACTCCTTCTCATTGTTTATGGCCAGGATACTCAGCTCTATCCTCTCACTATGTTGAAGTTTTGGGATATTTCCCCTGTCATTCACAATGAAGACTGACACGAAGTTATTTTTCAGTTCCTCAGTCATTTACTTGTTTCCCACAACGATCTCTCGAGCGTTGATTTCCAGCGGCCCGATGTCCACTTCTGCCTCTCTTGCCCTTTATATATATCATGAAACTCTTGAAGTCTCCTGTTATATTACTGGCTCGCTTACTCTCATATTTAATCTTCTCCCTCTTTATTTATTTGTTGCCATCTATTGTTCTTTGCAGGATTCCCAAACCTCTCATTTTCTATCGGCTTTCCCAACATTATACACTTGCTTTTTGGATTTAGTCATTGTCCTGGCTTAACGGGTCAGCCATACTTGCCTCACACTCCCTGAGTCATGCTTATATTTCCTCTGGGTGAATCTCTGCCATGTCTACTGAATCACTCCCACAAACTCCTTTCATTGCTATTCCACTGTTTTATTGTCCTGCAAGGCTCCTCTACGACTTATATTAACACAGTTACTCCATTATGTTTCGAATCATTTCCTTTATTCAGCTGTAATACCATGACCACTGATTCTACTTGCATCCTTTCACATTGCACAGCAAGTTCAATCATGTTATGATCAGTGGCCGCGAAGCATTCTTTCACCTTGACTCCCCTTATCACATCTGCCTGAATTAACAATACTAAATTTAATATCGCCTGTTCCGCAGCGGGGTCCAATACAAGCTGCTCCCAAAACAGCATCGTGTCCACAATCCACAGGTTCGATTTCCTGCAATCCACTACCGAACTTTCTCTCAGTCTATCTGCATACTGAAAACACCCAGGATCGGTATAACTGATGAAAGATCTGCTGTGTTTCTAATAACATTCCACACTGTCTATGATATCGCGTTAGAACCAAGAAGAACAAAGAAAATTTGTTAACCAGGAAGAGGTCCTTCACCCTTCCAAGCCTGTGTCGATCCAGATCCACTGTCTAAACCTATCACCTAAATCTATGCATTTGTATCCCTCTTCTCCCCATCTACCCATCGCCCTTTCAAGGAATTTAGCATTCTTGCCATTACTATCTCTGATGGTAACACGTTCCCGGCACTTACACCCTCTTTGGAAAGTACGTTCTGCGTGTATCTCCCTTAATCCTTTCACCTGTCACATTGAACGCGTGACCTCTCGTTATTGAACACCTCCCCTGGGAAGAAAAGTCTTATGTCTATTCACCCTGCCTATGCCCTTCATGATTTTTTAAGCTTCATTCAAGTTCAACCTCAATCTCATTTTTCTCTGATGAAAATAATCCTAACACACTCAACCTCTCTTCATAGCGAGCACCTTCTATGCCAGGCAGCACTCTCATAAATCGACTCCAAACCCACGCCAAAGGTTCCACATCCTTTTGGTAACGTGGCGACCAGAAATGTACACAATATTCGAAATGCAAACGAACTAAAGTCTCTTGCAATGCTGGCGTGACTTGTCAGCTCTTATATTCAATACCTCGTCAACGAAGGCAAGCACACCATACGCCATCATGACCGCCCTATCCATGTATGCAGCCATCTTCAGTGCAGAATAAACCTGAACTCTCAGATTTATCCGCTCATCAACGTTTTTACCCCAAGGCTCATCCGCTGACAGTATAGTTGGCTGTAGATTAACACTTCTTAAAATACATAGCCTCACATTTCCTTCGATTGAACTCCATCCAACTCTCCATTCTATCCATGTACACTTGAAATCTTTGACAGTCCCCTATACTTTGTATTCCTCCATATATCTTCGTCCATCTGCGAACTTACTGGTCAGACCAACAATGCCCTCTTCCAGATAATTGACATACATCACAAGCAATAGTGACCCCAATACTGAACCCTGTGGAACACCACTGGTCACTTTTCCACACTTCGAAAAATTCCCTTCAGTTGGAATTTGCTGCTTCCTGTTGCTCAACTAGTTCTTTATCCACCTCGCTAGAACATCCTGCTAACCATGTGACTTCACTTCATCCATTAGTTTGCCGTTGAGAACATTACCATATGCCTTCTGAAAGTCCATGTTCATGACATCTGCAGTACTTCCTCCATCTATCAACTTGGTCACGTACTCAAAGAACATTATGAAGTTGGGAAGGCACAGACTCCCCCGTACAAACCACGATTGCCTTTTACTGAAAAGCCCATTCTTTTCGAAACATTAACAAATTTTATCCCCAAGTACCTTCCCCAGCAACTTTCGCACCACTGACGTCATGTTCACTGGTCTGTCATTACCTGGAATATCCCCACTACCCTTCTTGTACAGGGGGACCACATGAGCAACCCTTCAGTCCTCAAGCAGTTCACCTGTGTTTAAGGATGCAACAAAATGTTTTCAGGGCCCCAGCTATTTCCCGTTTCGCCTCCCACACCAATCTGGGATAGTTCCCATCCGTTCCTGGGCATTTGTCTTACTTAATATCCTTTAGCCGACCCAAAACATCTTCTCTCCTTACATCAGCGTGATCCAGAATAAACAACTGCGATCTCTATTTTAGTGTCATATGAAACTTACTAATGATAACTTGTACATTCTTGTCCAAATCATTGATTATAGATAACAAACAGTAATGGGCACAACACCAGCCCCTGAGATTCTCCACTACTCAAAGGCCTCCAGTCCGACAAGAATTTTCCACTGTTGCTCTTGGCTCCTTCCCATCAAGAAAATTGCATAAGCAATTTGCCAGCAGCACCGGATTCCATGCTATTTTACCTTCCAGAGCAGCCCGTATTGTGGTTCCTCATCAAAGGCCTTCCGTTTTTTCTATGTGCACAGAATCCGGTAAGATGGAGCTTAGGAACCACAATGAGAAGCAAGCATCGATTTGAGTTAATGTATAAAAGTGAAAACTGCAATGTAAACGTTTGACATGCTATGAAACAAGAAATCCAAATTCAGGCTTGTGAGTACTGCAGTAAAAAGTAGACGATTTCATGTTGCATCGAAACTGTGCTAATCCAAATGAATATTAATTCTGGGGAAATGGTTTCTCTCATTTAATAGGACGTTGCACACTAGTATAGAGATCAGGTTGGTTTAGAATTGGTGTACTGTAATCAGAGTGCTAATTGAAATCTTGCTGTAAAGGAAATGTTGGGAGTCGTGTTCATAAAATGTTGAATTTTAAAGGATTTCTTGAAACAAAACGGTTTTGTTTGAAAGAATTATCTGTGTACGCCTGAGTCATTCAAGACATGAAGGCATGAGGGGCAAGTTGGCTTCAGTGAATCTGTAAAATACTTGAAACAAATTTAAAGGAAGATGGGCAATGTTTGTTCGTCGTAGAAAAGCTGTTCGTTGACCTGTGTCCATATGTCCCTCAAAGATGTAAACAGCAAAAGGAAAAGTTGACTCAACGATTGTGAACAAAATAAGATAAATTTTTCATGAGTTCAAAGGCAACAGTTGAGACAAAATTGCTAGGTATTGTGGGGATACAAGGATCACTTGACACTTAGGACCGTGCAAAGGATAACCAATAAACTGATGAAAATACTAAAAAAAAACAAACCACAATTTATCAAGAAATATAACGCCTGCCGGAAAGATTCTGCTAATATTTACAAATAAATACTAAACACAAGTTCAAATGTGTTACGGTGAATGCGCAGACAGGATAATTTATTTTACAGATCTGAGGAATTGCAGCGACACGAAACAGCAGTTTTGTTTGTATCTTCGTAACATAATACCAAAAGAACTAAGAGCAGGAGAAGGCCATCTGGCCCTTCATGTCTGCTCAAACATTCCATAAGTTCATGACTGATCTTCTCATGAACGCCACTCCAACGTGCTCTCACCGTATTACTTAATTCCTTTATTCTTCAAGAAAATAGTTGTTTTAGCCTTATAAAAGATTACAGAGGTCGGCAACGCCATAGATAGACCACCCGCTGGGTGAAGAAGTTGATCTACAATTCCGGCCTAAATCTGCTGTCTCTAAGATTGAGGATATATCTTCTTGCCCTCGTTTCACTTGTTATCGGAAACATCCTCATTGCACCTATCCTTTCTCTTCCCTTTAAAATTTGATGTGCTTCTTCAAGACCCGCCCTCCCCCATTCTTCAGAATTCCAACAAAGATAATCCCAATCCACTTAGTCTCTCCCCAAAAGCCAAGCCCCTCAGTTCTGGAACTGCCTAGGGAACCTACTCTGCAGCCCTGTCTAGTGCCAATGTATCCTTTCTCAAATTATGAGATCGAAACTCCACCCAGCATTCCAGGAGTGGCCTCACGAGCCTAAAGTACAGCTGCAGGATAACTTCTCTGCTTTTAATGTGGTGGAAGATCCCGAAATTCCCTGAGAAACACTAAGTGGCCATTGGATTGTCATAACTATCGAGGAAAATTATTCATATCAGTAGCGACGTAGCATTTTAAAACACAGTTGCATCGGACCTTGATCAGTCTGACGGATCAGATGTACTTAGAGCCATAGAATTATACAACACAGACAAAGGCTCTTTGGCCCCAACTGGTCCATGCTGAGCGAAAAGTCCACCCACGCTAACCTCATTTCCCAGCATTTGACAGAAATCATTCTATATGTTTCCCAATCATATATTTGTCCAAATGTCCTTTAATTGTTATTTAATACATAATTGACCATCACGCGCCCGCTAGCAATTCATTCCATATGTGCATCATGTTCTGTGCGAAAAGCTTGCTTCTCAGGATCCCTTTTGCTCTTTCCCCTCCAGCCTGAAAATGATATCCTCCTGTCCTCGATTCCCCAACCCTGTGAAAGGTAGTGAATGGATTCACCGTATCCACAGCTCTCATAATTTTATACATTTCTCTAAGATTTCCCCCTTACTGTCGTACACATTAAGGAGCTTTTCATATCATTCCCTACAACGCAGACAATTGGATCCTGGCAACGTCTTTGTAATTTTTTTTTGGCACTCTTTCCAATTTAGTAACATCCTCCCTCTAGCAAAATCTCAAAACTGAAAATAATATGTCAATTGCGGCCTTACCAACATCCTGTACTACTGCCATGTAACTTTTCAGTTTAATACACAATGCATTGAATAAGTAAGACCGGCGTTTCAAAAGCCCTTTTCACTGCCCTGTGTAGCTGTGTGGAGGTGGAGATACCTTTTGTTATATTTGTTTAGCGTCGAGTACAGTAACCAATCGAATTGCATCTGGAACACCAATTCTGGCATTCATCTTTGAAACAAAAAACGTTTGGGCCGAGGCTCCCTTGTTCATATGTTTTGAGTGGATCTGCTCGGGCCCAAAACAACAGGGTCTGAGATTTATGTTATCACTGAATAATTGCTCAGAGGCAGTTATCCTCGCAAAATGAAGAGTTGTGTGCACTTCCACACTACTGCATTGTTCTGTAACAATGTCTTCAATCGCTGGCCAGCGTGGGAAAACATGCAGCTCCCATCCATTTCTATCTTCATACCTCCATTCTTCCATAAGAAGGGGTCCTGTAGGTTCGAAAAATAATGACAAAGAGAGCTGTCGTAGGAAGCAGGTTAAATACCATCAAATGGTAGAGGTTTGGGATGTAGACAGAAGAGGGTAGACTGAGAGACAATGCCATGCAAGGACGCATCACGGGATTTATAATGCTGAAATGTAGACATTTCGTTAGCATCTTGCAACACGGGCACGTGTTTCCAGGAATGATTGTTCAATAGGATTTTGGTGTGTGTTCAGGTAATGGAGAGCATTGGATAATCATTTATTCTGCAGTTTTGAGGCACGAAATGGGTTCAGCAGAATCTTTGCCTCATTGAGCTGAATCTAACAAAAACTTGTCTCAGTCTTATTTTCATTGAGTGTGATAGAGGGATCGTCTGTACGAGGCCGAGCTAGTTTCCATGTGCTGTCTTATCAAACTCACCTCGTGAACGACTCATCTCATTCCATGGTGTCCTTCTGATTCAGTGTCAACTGATTCTCTCACCATCACAGCTGGAGGTATTCAACATCGCCCCAAAGCCCCTGATATTGTGTGATCCCTGGCAATATTACTCTCCTTAAAATGCCAATTGGCACACGGCTAGGCTTTCTCAGTTTGGAGCTGCCCTGCACAACTGAGTTCGATCAAAGCAAATAAGGTGCAATTACAACACCATATATCGACAGGGCATGGAGGGCTTGTTGGATGGGCTTGTGCAGAGGTGGACGATTCTCCTCACAAAGGAGATCACACCACCAGTCTCACCAAGCTTGTTCTGTGCTCAGTGCAGTATTTGCGATCTGAAGAAATGTCCAGCAAAATAAGATAAGCATCTATAGCTTCCTCCACACTTTCAGGATAAGTGTCACCCTATTGTCTCTGCTGCCTCACACTAATTGGATACCTCCAATATCACGACTGCACGTCATACCTCCGTCTCTCACATTCTGTCTCTCTTGCCTGCTATATAACCCCCACACTAATGACACTGCATAAATACAACACTGTGGATAGTGTCCCTCTGGACACCTTACCATTTCCCTTCTCCTCAACGGCATCAGTACTAAAAGCAGGGCCACCCACTGTCTCCCTCCCTTTCTCCGAATCAGGAGAAACAGCTGGGAATAGGATAGCAAGTGCTCAACCAGGTGGTGAAGTGTCCGATACTCGTTCCGTCAAATCCCTCCCCCCTCTTATGGGAAGAAACTTGGCACGAGTCGGAGTTGACCAGGATGATTCGTTTGGAGTTTAGGAAACAGCCACGTTCCACCAACTGAGTAATCAGAAGGACAATTCTCACTTTAAACCGATTGGCAGACTGGAACAACTTAGAAGCCATGGCCCTGATGCCATTTACCATTTGTGTCGAGCTTGAACAAACGGAATCTCCAAGGTTCTGGGTGGGCAGCAGGGTTTGCCCACAACACATCGTTTCCACCACTTCCCAGGATAGGAGCACAGTGTCTCCCCCTACACTTCCTCCGGTAAACAGCTCAGGTCCTGAAACTAACCTGAAACATTTACTGCTCTCCCTACTTGTGAAATCTTCAGTAATCTGTGCTCATATACACCCAGCGATCTCTGCTCATCTGGCCACTTTATTATGGTCCAGACATGTTTCAATTGTCTTTCAAAGTTCTTCCTACGAAAGTGCATCGCCTCACATTGCTCTGCATTGTTCTTCATCTGCCATATATCTGAACATTGCATCAACTTGTCACTGTCCTTTTGGAGTTCCACACTGCCCTCCACACTCTTGACAATTCTTCCAGGTTAGATCTCATCTCTATGATTTGGCTTTGTAAAATACACACAATCCTCACACAATAAGTGAACCCTGGCGCAGTCATCCATGTGAGCATGTTATGCACTAAACCACTTCACATAGAAAGACTGAATTATTGACACACTTCCAACAATAATGACAGGCTGCCAGCTGAGCAACAGAAACGGTGGCACACATCTGATGAATGAAGTGCAATAGTGGCAAACTCAATTCAATGCAAGAGAAATACTGAGACGCCCTATATCTGCATTCATGTCAGTGCTTTAGCTTTCCTTTTTATCTGTGCGCCTATTGTTATGTCTGTCTTTGGTGGTTATGTGCATTTGTAAGCGGGAGAGTGCATGCATCTCTGTGTGTTTGTGTGGACTTCTGTGCGCAACAGGACTGGTGCGTTGTGCGCTGTTTAATATTAAGCAGTACTACTCTGTTCTGGTCTTCCCACAGAGTGCATGGACTGATACGGAGGACAGTGAAAACCATCAGTGAGCTCGTTTCTTCTAATGTAATCAGGGGTGTGACCATGGCTGGCTGGCCATGTTGCTTGTTTCTAGTTGCGCTTGAGCTGCTCAGTGATGTGTAGGTTTGGTGTATTGCTTGGGAAATGCAGGGTTATGGGACTAGGGTAGGGTGATAGGTCAGGGTGGAACTTTCTCGAGATATTTTTATAGATTAATTACAGTGTGCGAACAGGCCCTTCGGCCTAACATATCCACACCGACCCGACGAAGCGCAAACCACCCAGACCCATTCCCCTACACCTAATACTACGGGCAATTTAGCATGACAAATTCATCTAACCTGCACATTTTTGGACTGTGGGAGACACGGGGAGAATGTGCAAACTCCAGACAAACAGCCGCCTGAGGCGGGATTTGAACCCGAGTCTCTGGTGCTGTGCAGCACCAATGCTAACTGCTGTGCCACCGTTGCTTGGGATTGTTGGGCCGAGTACCCTGTTCCTACTCTGTAGGGTTTCATTGATAATCCGGCAGTCAATGTTCTGTAGTAAGACCCACATACCAAAAGTTGGCTTAATTTTAGAACTCAATAATCGAACTCTTCAGTATACCACAACACCCATATAGATGATATTGACGATAAACATACAAACATGCACAATGCATTCTATTGCAGCCTGGTTTACTCCCTTCATCGAATGCTTCCGTTTCTCATCCAAGTCTCGAAAATTCGTCAGCAATCACGTTTTCTCGTTGTGTTACATTCGTAATTTTCAAATTGAATTGCTGTAACAACGTAAACAATCCGGTATTTTTGTCCTTAAATCTCTCCACAAAATTCAATGTTTTACAATCAGGGGATATAATTGTCTAAGACACACTATTGATTACATAAGCATTGAACTGTTGTAATGCCAAAAACGAGTGCAACGTCTTCTTCTCTACAGTCGAATATTTTTGCTGATGAATATTCAGTTTCTTGAGAAATACCCCGAGGGTCTTTTATCTTCTCATGAGCACCTTGCACGAGCTCACGCCCGACACACACATCACTTGCATCATTAACCACCTTAATTGGCTTTGACTAATTACGTGTGGCTAATACAGGCACTGTGGTTTTCACGGATTTTAGGTTGTCAAATACTTTCTGACAGTCCACTGTTCACCGGAACGCCTTGCCTTTCTTCAGCAGTTCAGTGCGTGGAGCATCCACAGAGTTAAAATTTGGTCCAAAATTTTCATTACATTCACTCAATCGCAGGAACAATGACACCAGTCCTTTTGTAGATGGGTTGTGAAACTGTCCAATTGCCTTCTTTTTGCAATCTGTGGGGCCATTTACTCATATCCAATAACATGGCGTATAAAGGAGACAAGGGCTTTCGAAAATGGAAATGTCATTTTTTTTAGTCCGGTTTATTTTCAAGACTGCCTCCCGAAGTCAATTGAACAATTCTGACAAATGTTGCAAATGTTCCTTCCATGCGTGACTAAAACTCACCAGGTCATCGATATAACCAGCACTGTTATGAAGCTGAAGGCGTGTACTGTACCTTTACGAGAGAATGAAAGCTGAATGCTGGAAAGCAACTGTCATTCTCACAGCCTCAATCTTACACTCACTCCGTCACTGTAACACGGACCCCCTCACACTCACTACTTCACCATCGCCCTGATCCCCTCACACCTCTCTATCACTGTCACTCTGATCTCCTCACAAATCAGTCTGTCACTGTCCCCTAACTCTCTGACACTCACTCCAACAATGTCATCTCGATCCCCTCATGCTCACTCCATTTCTGTCACCCTGACATACTCACACTCATATTCACTCTGACACTGTCACGCTGACCCCCTCACACTCATTCCATCACTGTCACTATGAGGCCCATGCACTCACTCCAACATCATTACAATGAAGCACGCACATTCACTCCGTCACCGTCACCCCGAACACCTGACATTCACTTCATCAAAATCTCCCTGACCAGCTCACTCTCACTCCATTACCATCACACTGACGCACTCACATTCACTGCATCACCATCACACATTTCGAAAATCTTTCACACTGACTCCCTCACACTTACTGGTCACTGTCACACTGACTACTGCACATTCATTCCAATACGGTCTCCCTGACACCCTCACGCTCATTGCATCACCGTCACACATTTCGATCACTCTCACCCTGACTCCCTCACACTCACTCATCACTGTCACACTGACAACCTCAATTTCACTCCATCACCATCACCATGACACTCTCACACTCACTCCATCATCACTCTGAATACCTCGCACATCAGTCTGTCAGCGTAAACCTAACCTTCTCATTCTAAATCCATCAATGTCATTTGACCCCCTCATACTCAATTCTTTCCTGTCACTGTGACACCCTCAATCTCACACTCAATCTGACAATGAACCCATAGCACACTCCATCACCATCACCCTGACCGCCTCACAATCACTCCTTCATCGTCTGCCTGACCCCCTCACACCTCTCCATCACCATCACGCCTACCCCAGCACATATCAGTCTGTCACTGTCACCCTTACCCTCTCATACTCACTCCATAAATGTCATCTTGAACCCCCCATGCTCACTCCGTTACTGTCACAATGAAGACTCACTCTCACACTCACTCCGACACTGTCACCCTGACCACTTCACACTCACTCCATCACCGTCAGTATGAACACTTCACACTCACTCCAACACCGTTACTGTGAAACACTCATGCTCACTCCATCAACTTTACCCCGAACACCTCACACTCATTCCGTCAACTTCACCCAGAACACCACACACTCACTTCATCTCCATCTCCTTGAACCGCTCACCACACTGACGAACTCACATTCACTCCCTCACTGTCACCCTGACCTTCTCAGACTCACTCCATTGCCATCACCCCGTCACCCCTTGCACTCGCACTGTCATGGTCACCCTGATTCGCTCACAAAAATACATCACTATCACCCGGACACTCTCAGACTCACTCCGCCACAGTCACTCCGACCCACTCACACAAACACCATTAGTCTAACCCACTCACACTCACTCCCTCACCATTATCCTGACTACATTACACTAGGTCTATCAATTTCACCCTGACACACTTACATTAATTCCATCACTGTCACATTTATCGCTTCACACTCACTCCATCACCGTCACTCTGACCCTCTCTTACTTACACTATCACCATGACCCATCAGTCCATCGGCATCACCATTCCCCCTCATACTCACTCGTCACTGTCACACTGACCCCCTTGTACTCTGTACGTCACTGTAATCTTGAACGTTCAATCTCACACTCACCTTTCACCCTGACACTCTCACGCTCACTCCATCACCGTCACCATTCCACTCTCACACTCACTACATCACAATCACTCTGAATACCTCACATTCACTCCATCACTGTCACACTGACTCCCACACATTCACTGTATCACCGTCACCCTGGCCCCATCACACAAACTCCTTCATCATCACCATTATGGCTAAACACATCAGTCTGTCACTGTCACCCTAAGCGTCTCACACTCACTCCATCACTGTCATCTTGACCCCCTCATACTTACTCCGTTACTGTAACTTTCATATCCTCAATCTCACACTCACTCCGTCACTGTCACCCTGACCAGCTCACACACACTCCATCCCCATCACCACGACTCCCTCCCACTATCTTCGTCACTGTCACTATGACCCCCGCACACTCACACTGTCACCGTCACCCTGATCACCTCACACTCACTGCGTAACCATTACACGGACACCTTACCCACAATGCATCAATGTCACCCTTACCCCATCACACACCCAGTCACCATCGCCATGAACCCATCACACTCACTCCGTCACCCACAACTTGATCCCCTCAAACTCTCTCGCTGCCACCCCGCCCTAGTCCCACTCACAACCTCACGATGACCCTGATCTCCTCACACTCAAGTCATCATGACCACATTCACATTCCTCACACTCACTCTTTTAGCATCACCCCGAGCCGCTCACAAAAATCTGTCACTGTCACCCTGGCACACTCACACTACTCCATGACCGTCACTCAGACTCCCTCACACTCACGCCAAAACAGATACCCTGACCCACTCGCACTCATTCACGCACCACAACCCTCACATCACACTCACTCGATCACGGTCACACTGACTTCACCACACTCACTCTTTCACCATCAGAATGACTCCCTCACGCATTTTCGTCAGTTTCACGCTGGCCACTCACATTCATTCCATCACTGTCAACCTGATCCCCTTACACTTACTTCATCACGGTCAACCTTACACTCTTACACTCACTCAGTCCCCATCACTTGAATATCTCTCACTCTCTCCATCAACATCACTCTGACCTGTTCACTCTCCATCACCTCACACTCACTCGGTCATGGGCAACCTAACCCCCTCTCACTCACTCCATCACCATCACCCGGACGTTCTCACACTCCCTCCATTACTGTCACAACGACCTCCTCACATTCACTCCATCAGTATCACACTTACGTCAATGCAGTCACTCCGTCACCGAGAAAATGTATGTGATGAGGTCAGTGTGATGGAAACAAGAGTGAGTGTGAGGACGTGAGGGTGATGGTGACAGTGAGTGTGAGCAGGTCAGTGTAACAGTGATGGAGGAGTGTGATTGGTCAGCACGACTGTCGCGAAATGAGAGTGAGGGGGTTAGGGTGACGTTGAGATTTTTAGTATGCGGGGGTGAGGTTGGCGGTAAGGGAGTGAATGTGAGGAAGTGATGAAGAAATTGCTGGAGTGACTATGAGGAGGTCAGTGTATTGGTGACGCACTAAGTGTGAGCGGGTCATGGTGACGTTGACAGAGTCAGTCTGAGTGGGAGAGAGTGACGGTGATGGAGTAGGTGCAAGTAGGTCGGGATAAAAGTGATGGAGTGAATGTGATAAGTCAGGTTAATGGTGAAGGAGTGTATGTGAGGGTGTTCGGGTGGCAGTGACGAATACAGTGTGAGACCATCAGTTTGAAGGTGATGCAGAGACTTTGAAGTCATGGTTTCAGTTGTGTCATGACTGTGAAGGGGTCAGGCTGATGCCAACAGAGTGAGTTTGAGGACCTGAGGCTGATGGTGACAGAGTGAGTGAGAGGAGGTCAGTGTGGTGGTAGTGTGTGATAATGGAATAACAGTGAGCGGTTCAGTGTGATGATAATGGATTGAGTATGATTTGTTCAGAGTTGATGATGACTGAGTGAGTGTGAGAGTGTAAGTGTCACCGTGATGAAGTAAGTGTGAGGGGAACAGGGGAACAGTGATGGAATGAGCGTGAGGGGGTCATGGTGAGAGTGACAAAAATGTGTGAGTGGGTAAGTTTGATGGTGAATCAGTGAGCGCGATGGAGTCAGCATGACCGTAATGAAAGTGATGGAGTGAATGCGAGGGGTCAGCTTAATGGTGAGGGAGTGAGTGCAAGGATATCAGGGTGACAGTGACGAAGGGAGTGTGAAACGGTCAGTGTGATGACGATGGAAAGAGTTTGAGACGGTCATGGTTCCAGTGGTTTACTGTCTGTGAAGGGGTCTGCCTGATGGTGGCAGAGTAGTTTGAGGGTGTCAGGGTGACAGTGATGGAGTGTGTGGGAGGCATTCAGGGTGAATATTACGGAGTGAGTGTGGGGAAGTCAGCGTCACGGTTATGGAGTGAGTGTGAGAGCTTCAGAGTAAGGGTGATGGAGTGAGGGTGAGGGGGTTCAGCGAGATGGTGACAGATAAATGTGAGGGTGTCAGTGATGGAATGGGTGAGAGGAGTTCAAGATGAATGTGATGGATTAACTGTGGGGAATTCCGCGTCACTGTGATGGAGTGAGTGTGAGAGGATCAGGTGATGGTGATGGTGTGAGTGAGAGGGAGTTAGGGTGGCCATGACCGAGTAATGAATACAATATGAGATCAACAGGTTAACAGTTATGGAGAGAGTTTGATGGAGTCATGGATTCAGTGGAGTAATGACTGTGAAGGGGTCAGGCTGATGGCGACAAAGTGAATGTGAGGAAATGAAGCTAATTGTGACAGAGTGAGTGTGAGAAGGTCAGTATGGTGGTGATAGGGGAGTGTGAGGGGGTCACTGTAATGGTGACCGGGTGACTGTGTGGACGTCAGTGTGGCAGTGATGGACTGAATGTGAGGAGGTCATTGTGACAGTGATGGAGGGACTGTGAGAGCATCAGAGTGATGGTGATGGAGCGACGGAGAGGGAGATAGGTTGACCATGTCCGAGTGAGTGTGAGGTGGGCGGACTGATGGTGACTGCGGGAATGTGAGGGAATCAGAGTGACATTTATGTAGTGGGTGAGAGGCGTGAAGGATGAAAATGATGGAGTGAGAGTGGGGAGGTCTGCGTCACCGTGATGGTGTGTGCATGAGAGCGTTAGGATGATGGTGATGGTGTGAGTGAAAGTGAGTTAGTGTAACCATGACTGAGTGAATGTGAGGGGGTGAGGTTGACAGTGACGGAGTGAGTGTACTGGGTTAGAGTAACAGTCACGGAGTGAGTGTGAGGGTGTCAGCGTGATTCTGATGGAGTGAATGTAAGTGAGCCAGGGCGACGATGATGGAGTGAGAGTGAGCGGGTCAGAGTGATGATGACTGAGTGAGTGTGAGAGTGTAATGTTGACCGTGAGGAAGTAAGTGTGAGGGGTTCAGGATGACAGTGATGGAATGAGTGTGAGGACGCCAGGGTGAAAGTGACGGATTTTTGTGAGTGGGTCGAGGTGATGCTGAGAGAGTGACTGTGAGGAGTACTAGGGTGGTGGTGATGGCGTGAGTGTGAAGAGGTCAAGGTCATGGTGAGAGTGTGAGCCGGAGTCGGGCAGGGTGACAGCGAGCAAGTTTGAGGGAATCTTAAATTATGGGCGACGCAGTGAGTGTCATGGGTTCATGGTGATGGTGACTGCGTGTGATCGAGAAATAGTGACATTGATGCATTGAGTTCAAGGGGTCAGTTTAATGAGTGTCAGGTGGTCAGGGAGACGGTGATGACGTGAGTGTGCGGGCGTCATAATGACAGTGACGGAATTAGTGTGAGTAGTTCAGGGCACAAATGATGGAGCGAGTGTGAGGGTGTCAGGCTGGGAGTGACGAATAGAGTGTGAGACGGTCAGTTTGACAATGATGGAGAGATTTGAAAGGGTCATGATTACAGTGGTGTATCACTGTGAAGGGGTCAGGTTGATGGTCACAGAGTGAGCGTGAGGACATGAGGCTGATTGTGACAGAGGAGTGTGAGGAGGTCAGTGTGATGGTGATAAGGGATTGTGAGGGGATCACTGTAACGGTGATGGAGTGACTGTGTGGACATCAACTCTCCATTGCTGTCATCCTGACACCCTCACATCCCATCTCTCAACATCACTCTGACCCCCTCAATCTCACTCCATCACCGTCACACTGGCGCACTTACATTCACTCATTCGCAATCCCCACACTCACTCCATCATATAACCCTGGACGCCTCTCACACACTCCATCACTGTAACCCTGAAACCCTCACAATCCCCTGTCACCAGCAGCCTGACCCCTTCACAGTCACTAAACCATTTGCAATCAATACCATCTCAAGCTCTTTCCATCACCATAACATAGGTCGTTTCACACTCTCTTCATCATTGTCACCCTGACATTCTCATGCTCACTCTCTCACTATTGACCTGACCACTCACGCTCACTCGATCATTTTCACCCTGACCTACTCGCACTTATTCCATCACCGCCACTCTGTACCCCTCAGACTGACTCTGTCAACGTCACCCTGACCCCCTCACACTAACTGTATCAACATGACACTGAGCTCCTTATGCTCACTTCAGCAATTTCTTCATCACCTCCTCACACTAACACCTTCACCGTCAAACGCACCCCTCCTACTCTTACTATCACCGTCACCCTGACACCCTTACACTCAGTGACTATCATGCTGACCCCCTCACACGCTCTCATCACCATCACACTGGCCACCTCATACTCTCTCCATCACCGTCACAAAAACCTCTTCATACTTCCTCCATCACCGTCACACTGACCTCCTCAAATTCACTCCATCAGTGTCACACTGGCGTCTTCACAGTCATTCCATCACCGTCACCCTGACCCCCTCACACTCCCTCTATCAGACCACACTGAGCTGCTCACACTCACTCTGTCACCATCAGCCTGACCCCTTCACAGTCACTAAAGCACTGTAAACATTACCCTTTCAAACTCGCTCCATCACCGTCAAACTGACCACCTCACAGTCATTAAACTGACCTCTGACACTCAATCCATCAATATTACGCTTACCCCATCACACGCAGTCACCATCACCATGAACCCATCACAGTCACTCCGTCACCCACAACTTGAACCCCTCATCCCTGTCACCCTACCGAACTCCCACTCTCACCCTCACCATGACACTAACCCTCTCACACTCACGCCATCAACATCACCCTGACAGTCCTCACAAACCCTCCCTGAGCATCACACCGACTCGCTCACAAAAATCCACCACTGTCACCCAGGCACCCTTACACTACTCCATGACCGTCACTCAGACACCCTCACTCTCACGCCAAAACAGTTCCCCTGACCCACTCACCATCACTCCATCACCATCACGCTCACTCCCCCCGGTTACACTGCCACTGATAAGCTCACTCCCCCAGACATTCTCCCACATCTTATTCACTGCACCACACACTTCCTCACTTTCTCGCTCACTTCCCAACACACACCCTCACCATTACGCACGTATACTTGCATACTGCACAACCTTTACACTCACTCCACAGCACACACCAGGACTGCCACGCATACTCCCCCAGCATCTCACAACATCATGCTCAATCCCCGGAAAATCTCCCACTGTTATGCTCTCTCCCTTGCACAGTGGTCCACTGTTATACTCACTCGCCTGCCCTCACACTCACTGCAAAATACAGACCCTCACCATCATACACACTACCCCGCACACTGTCATGCTCATTCCGCTGTGCAACTCCCCTTTCATCATAGTCACGCTGCACAAAATCCTCCAAAGTCAAGGGCACTGTTCCACTGACTCCCTCACTGTCATCCTTAATGTTATGCGTATTCCCCTACCAGCACGCTCACTGTCCTGCACAAAACCCCACTGTCACGATCAATCTCCTATACACTCGCCACCGTCATGAACACTCCCCCATATGCCCACCCACTTCATGACCATACTCCCACATGTACCACCAACATCTAGATCACTCTCCCGTGAAGTCATCTTCACGCCGACTTCCTCCCCATACACACCCACTGAAATGTTCACTATCCCGAACAACCCCATCATCATAGTCACTCATCCAATCATTCACCTACCGTCGTCGTGCTCAATTTCCTGCACACACCGCGAACATCACATTCACACATCTCCCATATACACACCATTACCAGAATTACTCCAGCACACACACACACCCATGCACACCATCCAACTCGCCCACACTCCTGCGTACATACCCACATCATCACTCTCACTCCTCGGCACATTTTCTCACCGTCGCTGTCACTCTTTGGCACACTCCAATACTGACACGCTTCCTTGGTAGCTCACACTCAGTCCCCCACCGTCATGCACATCATTACACTTATTCCTCTGCACACTTCCCTGCCATCACGCTCACTCCCCGTCATACACCACAACCATCGCGCTCGCTCCCCTGTCCACTCTTTACTGTTACAGTCACTCTATCGCTCACTGGGCTACAGTCACACTCACACTCCACTGAGACACACACTCCGCCACCATCATTCTCACTCAACTGCACAAACCTCCACCATCGTGCTCACTTACCACAAACTCCCACACCGTCATAATCACTCTCCCAGACACTCTCCCATCGCTACCTTTACACTCCCGCAGACTCCCCCACCATCACCCTCACAACCCTGACACAATCCCCTTCTATCACGCTGTCTTCCGTGCACTGTCCTAAAATGTCATGATCACTCCCCTGCACATTCCCTACCATCACGTTCAGTTCCCCACACTCTTCCCCACAGTTACCCTACACATTCCGCCACCAACACGTACACTCCCCATGCACACTCCCCCATCCGAATGCTCTTTCCGTGCAAAATGGATAACTATCACAGTCACTCTCCCAGTGACACGCTCACTTCGCTGCACACACTCCAACTAACATGCTGACTCCCCTATATTATTGGGTCAAAAACAATGACTGCAGATGCTGGAAACCAGATTCTGGATTAGTGGTGCAGGAAACGCACAGCAGTTCAGGCAGCATTCGAGGAGCATTAAAACCGACGTTTCGGGCAAAAGCCCTTCATCTGGAATACAGAGAAGTGGATAGAAGAGTGAGTTCAGCGTGACAGAGCGGGATTGCACAAGTGTTTGAGTCAGATGGTGGAGGAGAGTGCGGGCGAGGGTACATTACGGTGTGGTAGCGTGTTGGGGAGTGTGCGAGGTGGTGTGGGAGAGTATACGGAAGTTTGCCTGACAATGTGGGAGTGGCGAGAGATTGAATGTGATGGTCATGGATTTGCGGCTGTGCAAACGTGACGGTGGATCTGTATTCCTGATGAAGGGCTTTTGCCCAAAACGTCGATTTTACTGCTCATCGGATGCTGCCTGAACTGCTGTGCTTTTCCAGCACCATTAATCCAGAATCCCCTTCACTATTCCCCACCGTCACTCTGACTCCCCAGCACACTTATCCCGACACACTCCCTCCACACCTCACTCCCCCGCCGTTACTCACACTGGCCGTGAAATCCCCCAATGTTGCGCTCACTCTTCCACATATTTCACGACTGACACATTCAACTTCTGCACACTCCCCCACCGTCACTCGAACTCCCCTGCTCTCACCCCACCATCATGCTCATTCCTCCACACATACCTCCACCGTCATACTCACTCCAAAGCACACTCAACCACAATCATTCCTCCTCCTTCGCACACTACCCCTCCATCATGCTCTCTCCCCACGAGAGTCCTACATTGTCACGTTCTCTCGCCCACACACACCAACTACTACATTCACTCCAATGCACAATTGTCCAATGACCCAGTCACTCCCCCACTGTCTCACGCACTCCCCCGCACACACCAACCATCACACTCACTCCCCCACACGCTACTCCACCATCATGAGCCATTCCCCGCAGGCTGCTACACAGTCATGCTCATTCCCCTGCAAACACACCTCCCGTCACTCCCACTCCTCTGCCGCGTCCCCAACATCACACAGTCTCCGTCACACATTCCCCACCGTCAGCTTCACTACCCCACGCACTGCACCATTTTCATTCTCACTCCTCCATAATAGCCCACCGTCGCGCTCATCCCAACACATAGCACCACTGTCACACTCACTCCTCCACAAAATCTCTACTGCCATGTTCTCTTCCCAGACAGTACCTCCCACAATCACAATCATCACTCCGTACCATCACGCTCACTCCACTGCATTCTCTGCACCGTCAGGCTAACTGCCCCATAGATTCCTCTGCTGTTTTACTCACTCCCCCGTACACTCTTCCCTGTCAATTCCCTTCTTCACACAATCCTCCAATGTCACACTCGCTCCCCGCTCACTGTCCACTATCAGACTCACGTCCCTGCAAACTCACCTACCATCACTCTCACTCCTCCACAGAGACCCCCAACATCACGCATACTCTGTCACACATTCCCCACCATCAGGCAACCTCTCACACAGATTACAGTACTGTCACGCTCACTGTCCTCAAACACTCCCAGCGTCACACTCACTTATCCGAATATTCCCCCACCATCACACCCTCTCCTGCAAACGACTTCACCATCGCACTCATTCCCGCACACACTCCTCCACCATCAGTTTCCCTTCCCGACACAATCGTTCAAAGTCTTAATAACTCCCCCACACACTACTAACAATCACACTCACTCATCCATATTTTACCCAACGTCACACTCACTCCCCCCACTCAATGCACCACTGTACTTGCACTCTCTCTCGCCGACGCACCTATCTCGCCGTTATGCTCACTCCACACACACTCTCCCACCGTCACTCCCACTCCCCATACACTCCCAAAAGTTACCCTCACTCCCACGCACACACGCCACCATCACACTTGCATCCAAACTAACTATCCCATCATCATGATCATTCCCCCACACACACTCCACACCCCATCATGCACTCACCCCTACACACTCCCTGAGCATTACTTGTCTGGAGGGACAGTCTTATGAGGAACGGCTGAGAGACGGCCTGTTCTCATTGGAAAGAAGAACTCTCAGTGGGGATTTGTTCTCATTGGAAAGCAGATGTCTGTGGGGCGATTTAATCGAGACATACAGGATGTTCAGGTGATGAGATCAGGCAAAAAGTAGAAATCCTTTTCCGAGGTTGATGATGTCAGCTTGTATGAGAGGGCAAAACTACAAATTAAGGGATCCTAAATTTAAGAAACATGTCAAGGCCAGGTTGTTTATTCAGAGAGGGCTAAGGGCGTGGAGTGCCTTACCTGCTAATGTAGTTAAACAATCCTTTGATGAGCACATCGATGATGACTGGATAGTGTAGGGGGACGAGCTGAGAATAGTTCACAGGTCCGTACAACATTGACGTCCGTCGGGCCTGTTCTGCGCTGTATTGTTCTATGATCTATGTTCTCTGTCCCATCTCACTCGCTACGCCGCTCACACGCCCGCCATCGAACTTATTCCCCGACACACTGATCGACTGTCATGTTTGCACAGCCGCAAATCTATCACCATCACATTCACTCTCTCGCCCACTCCCACATTGTCAGTCAAAATATCGCATACTCTCCCACACGCCCACGCACACTCCCAACACTCTTCGGCACCGTAATGTTCCCTCGCCCGCACTCTCCTCCACCATCTGACTCAAAAGCTTGTGCAATCCCACTCTGTCACGCTCACACCCACGGACCCTGCTCAACCGTCACACTCACTCCCCCATCTACTCTCTGGCAGTCAGGCCCGCTCTCCCATAAACTCCACCACCGTCACGCCACGTCGTCCACACATAAAATCCACCGTCAGTTGTATTCCATGCACACTCACACACGTTCGCACGCACTCCCACACCATCTTGTTGAATCCGCTCAAACCACTTACCATCACGCTCACTCCAGTGCACACTGTCGGACCATCACGCTCACTCCCCTATACACTATTCCAGTGTCACCTTCACTTCTCCAGACACTCCCGCCGTCACTCTCACTGTTCCGTACACTTCCCAGAAATTAGAATCTATCACCTGCACCCTGCTCCTCAGTCAGGCTCGCTGCCCGTACACACCAGCAACCTCACACTCATTCCTCCACACACTTCCCCACCGTCAAAGGTTTTCCCTGCAAAGTTATCCACTGTCACACTCACTCCCACGCTGGCATGCTCACTCCCCTGGAACTAAAATATTCTCGTGACCCACCGTCACATTCACCAGCTTACAAGCTACCCTAATTTCACGATCACTCGACCGGACACTTCCTCAGTGTAAAAACTACTCCCCCGCACCCTCTGCCACCGTCGCAATCTCTCACTCTCTCACTCTCTCAACCAAACACTCCTCCAAGGTCACGCACTCTCTATTCAAACTCCAACATCGTCATCCACACACCTCTGGACGCTGCCCCGCCGTCACCCTCGCTTCACTGCTGACTCCCCAACCGTTACGGTCACTACCCACTAACGCCTCCACCATCAAGCTCAAGCACAGCATACTGCCCCACCGTCATAATCACTCACCCGCTCACTCTCCTACTGACATGTTCACTCCCCAAAACACTCCCACAGGGTCAGAACCTCTCGTCCACACATCTCCTTTCTGTTAAGTTTTCACCTCTGCATACCTCAGACTGTCACCCTTACTCTCTGAAACTCACCACCTCTGTCACATTCACTGCGCAACACACTGACCAATGTGACACTCACTCTCATGCGTAAACACACACCATTATGCACACTCCCCCGCACATCCCCGTCTCCAACGCTGACTTCTCTGCACGTGGCCCGCTCTCGCTCACTCACATGCAAACTCCCCAAATGTCATGATCACTCTCCGGCATACACTCACACCATCATTCTCACTCTCCCACATAAAACCACTGTCACACTAAGTGCCCTGCAGTCACCCCCAATGTCACACTCACTCCCCCACATTCACCCCCACCGTCATGCCCACTGCACTGCACATGTTGCCACCATCAAGCTCACTTCCCCACACTCTCACCCACCCTTGTAATTACTGCGCTGCACACAGCCCCAACGCCACTCTCACTTCCTTGCACACTCGCCCACTGTCACGTACACCTATCTCCACTGTCCCCCACCGTGAATCTCATTGCCCCACGCACTGACTCTGACGTGCTCAGTCACCCACAGACTCTCTCAGCATGACATTCACTTTCCCCACGCACTTATCCACCGCCACTCTCACTCCACAGCACTCTTGTCTCTGTCATGCTTACCTCCCTGCATATGCCACACTAACTGTCCCGCACACGCCCCCACTGTCGCGCACACTCCCCCTCTGTCACGCTGTCGCCCTGCCATCATCCACGAGCATCACCTTCAGTCTTCTGCACTCTCAAACATTAGCCCGCTCCGTTCACCATACACTGCCACATTGTCACCTTCACTCACCTGCACACTCCCCCAGAGACAGGCATTTTCCTCCACACAATTCTTTTGTGTCATGCTGGTTATTCTGCCCACTCCCCTCAATATCACTCCACGGCACACTATTCCACCATCTCGCTCACCACCGCAGACAATCCTCCACTGTCACACTTGTTGCCCTGCACATTCACCAACCGTCACACACTCTCTCGCGCGTCCTCCTCCACCGTCATGCTCATTGCTCCATGAACTCCATCATCCTCACGTCAATTCTCTGCACACTCACTCATTGTCACACTCTCTCCCACACCGTTATGGTCATTGCCCCGACACCACCTACAAGCGAGCTCACTCCCCAGGACACTTGCCCACTCCCCCACTGTCATGTCTACTCTCTGCAAACTCCAACAGCCATCACTCACACCCCTGTGTACTCTGCCCTACCGTCACTCTCACACCCCGACACACTTCCCCCCTATTGCATTCACTCCACAGACACTCCACCACCTGCACCCTCACTGACGAACACACTCCCCCACGGTCCCACTTGCTCCTCCACCTCGCTCCCACCGACACATCACTCCCCCGCACTCTGCACCTCTGAAACGCTCACCTTCCTGCACACTGGCCACCGTCACACTCACTCTGCTGCAGACACTCACACCATCATTCTCACTCTCCACGTACCAAACCACTTACACGCTCACTGACTTTCACACTCCCGCAGTGTTACACTTACACCCCCACACATTTTTCCCCACCCTGCTCACTCATACTCATGCACCATCATGCACACTCTCCTGCACACACTCACACCATTATCCTCACACCCAACAGACCAAACCTCTGTCACATTCACTGCCCTACACACAACTCCAATATAACTCCCCCTCCACTGCCCACTTCGCCACTGTCACTGTCGCTCCACCACACACAGCATCACTGTCAATCTCATGCCTGTACATTGTCCCCCACCGTCGCACTCACTTTTCCCACATGCTCCAAAACTGTCACACTCACTCTCCCGCACCCATTCACACCATCATGCTTACTCTCCCACACACACACCCACCGTAATATGCACTCCTCTGCACATTCCTCCACTGTTCCGCTCACTCCCCTTCACAATCTCTCACTATCACTCTCACTCCCCACACACTCCACAGCTGCTACATTCACTCTCCCACACGAAATCTCATAATCATGTGCACTCCCCACACACTCCCCCATCATGACACTCTCCCCCCGCACATTCCCCCACCTTCGCTCTCTCTTATCCCACAAACACCCGACCACCACTCTCACATCCACGCACACTCACCACTGTCGCATTCACTCCCCAGCCCAATCCCCAACTGTCACACTTAAATCCCAATTCACTCCTCTACCATCTCTCTCACTCCTCAACACAATCCCCTTTGGCTCTCCCACTCACCCGCTCACTCCCCCACCGTCACCTTTTCTGCTCCGCATTCTTCCCCACCGTCATGCTCACCCCCACACGCACTCTCCGACTATCACACGTTCTTTCCGTATGCTCTCCCACAACATCACTCTTACTACCCCACACACTCCCTCACCGTCACTCTCACTATCCAGCCGACTTCACCACCATCATCCTCACTCTCCCACACACACATCTGCACTGCAACCTGCACACTACACTATCCCTCATAGTCATACTCACTTCCCCGTACTCTCCACACTGTCAATCTCACTACCCCGTGCTCTCTGCCACCATCATCCTCAGTCCCCCAAACACTCTCCAACATGACACTCCTTCCTCCATACACTCTCCCACTTTCGTACTCACTTGGCCCGCGTACCCCCGCACTATCACTCTCACTCGCCCACTCACACCCCCATCGTCACTCTCAGTACTCCGCGCACACCCCTCTGTCATGTTCTCTCACCCGCACATCCCTCAGCATTTTCTCACTCCTGTGCAGTATCCCCTTCTGTCATGCTCACTCACCCACACACTGCGACACTGTCACATTCACTCTCCCAAACGCTCCCTCTTCATCACACACGCACACACACCTCTGCACTGTCCTCTCTGTCACATTTACTCCCCTTCATATTCCCCTACAATTACCCTCACTCCCCACACATTCCCCAACTGTCACACTCACTTCCCCCCTTCTCTTTTACACCATCATGCTCACTCCCCAACAGACCAAACCATTGTCACACTCACTGCCCTGCAAACCCCGCCACAGGCATACTCAATGTTCCATACACTCTGCCACTAAGGCGCTGACTCCCCTGCACAATTACCTACCATTTTGCTCACGTGCCCGCACACCACGTCTCCGTCACTCTCACTGCCCTGCACGCTCTCTCCCAACATCAGTCTCACCTCTCCTGCACACTTCCCCACTGTCACTCCCCAGCACAATCCCCCCAAATTACTCTCACTCCCTTGCTCACTCCCCCACTGTCAGCTTCATTCTCACAGACTCTCGTCTCACGTCACCAACTGTCCACTGCACACTCTGTTACCGTCACGGCTCACAATCCCGCATACGACTCCACCCTCATCTTCTCAATCCTGCACACTACCAACCATCACACCTACGCCCCATCTGCGTTGTCCATCGTCACGCTCACTCCAACGAACGTTCCCTTGCAATCATTCCCTCTCCACCACACACACTCCAGCGTCACGGACACTCCCCAACACATTACCCCAGTGCAACCAATCACGCTTACTACCCCACAAACTCGTCACCATCACTCTCAAGCCCCCATTGACTCCGTTATCATAATGCTCACAACCCCACACACTCCCCACGGTCACACTCACTTCCACACACACTCCCTCACTGTCACGTTCACACTGCTACTCACTTCCTCAAACACATACTCAATCTCCTGCTCACTACCCACCATCACGCCCAGTCCCCCGCATAGCCCTCGCTGTGACATTCACTCCCCACCGTTATGTTCACACCGCCTCTCAATTCACCAACTTCATGTTCACTCCCCCACTGTTATTCTCACTCCCACATTCATACACCCACGATCACACTCACTCCCGCCGCACAATTTGCCACAGTGAACCTCACTACCCCACACACCGCCCACCATCATACCCGCTCATCCGCATACTCACCCACCGTCACCTCCACTGCCCTGCATTATACTGTCACTCTCGCAAACCGGTACACTACCCCAATGTAACACTCACTCCTCAACATGCTCCCCCATTGGGACACTCAACAACCCAGACACATCTCTTCCATTCCACCCACTCTCACGCACACTCCCCGACCATCGCACTCACTCCCCTGCACACTACCCATCACTACACTCACTCCCAACACACACACTCACCATCACACATTACCGGTACACAGTTTCCCACAGTGAAAGTCACTCCCCCACACACTGTCCCACCATAATACTCACACAACATCACACTAACCCACTGTCACCCCTACTGCCCTGCATCAAACTGTCACTCTCACAAACCTGTATATTAGCCCAATGTGGCAGTCACTCCTCAACACGCTCCTCACCGCAGCATCCAATCCCCGAGGCACACCACTACTGTCACACGCACTCTCGCGCACCGTCCCACACAATCACACTCACTCCACTGCTCACTCTGCACCACCACACTCACGTTGACACCGTATGCATCGTCAACTTACATCCCCCGTACTCAACCCCACTGTTACTTCCACTCTCCTGCATTCCCCCACCCTCACTCTCGCTTGCCAACTCATTCTGCCACCATCACTGTCACTACCTTTGGATTGCACCACCGTCACTCTCACTTCCTCACACACTCTGCCACCATCATGGTATGTCCCCTGCACAACCTCCCACCACTATGCTCACTCCCGTGCTTATCCCCCATCATCAGACCGTCATCCGCAGTCTCTCATCCACAACATCCCTCACACTCATCACCGTCACACTCAGTCCGATGCACAATACCCCATAGTCACTTTCACTACCATGCACAATGCCCAGTCATCACTCTCAGCCCCCCCACACACGCCCACTATTATACTGTCTCCCTTGCACAGTCCCAGTATATCAGCCCCACTCCCCGCATACTCGTCCACTTTGACGCTCACTCTTCTGCACACACCCCTAGCCTCATGCTCACTCCCCATCACTGTACCCCACGATCGCTCATACACCCAAATATGCTCACCACCATTACTCTTGATCCCCTCTACACTCCCCCATTATCACACATACTCTTCACAGTGCCCACTACTGGCAGTCTCAATTCTCCTGTCATTTCATCACCGTCGTGCTCACCCCTTCGCACTCTCGCCCACTACCTCACACACTCAATTCGCATTCCCCCACCGTCATGTTCAATCACCCAAACCCTTTCCCACCGTCATACTACCTCCTCGGCACAACTGTCACCCTCATTCCCCTGCACAATCCGCAACAATCACCCTCATTCCCCTGCATGCTCGCCCACCATCTCACTCACTACCCTGCTCAATTCCCCACCGTCATACTTCCTCTCATGCACACCCACCATCACGCCACTCCACCGGGCACTTACTCTAACTATTGCACTCGTTCGTCCACATTAGACCTCAACGTCGTATTCACTCCCGAGTCCACTGAACCACCGTAACGTTCACTTGCTTAGACACTCGCCCAATGACACACCCATTCCACGACACTCTTCCCAACTCTAACTCCCATTTGCACGCATACTCCCACATATGTCAGTAACTCCCCGTCACGCTTCCCCACTCTCACACTCACTCGCAGAGCACTCGCCCACTGTCACAATAAACCCCTGGACACTCCACAACCATCACACTGACTCCCTAACCTACTCACTGAATGTCACGCTCCCACTCACCCACTCTCGTGCTCAGTCGCGTGCATACTCCCACACCATCACGCTCATTCCCGTGCACTTTTCTTCACTGTCACACTCATTACCACGCGCAATCCCCCACCATCATTCTCACTACTCTGCCATGCTCACAGGACTGCATACTCTCCCACTCTCATGAAACCTTCCCTGCACCATTTCGTTTGGTCCCCTGCACCAACCACACTCACCCACTCACACTATAAACCCACATATTCACCCATCACACTTCCCCACCTTCATGCTCACTCACCCGTATCCACACCGCCATCACACATACTCCCTAACACGCTCCAGCAGTGTTGCACTCAAGCCCACACACACTTCACCACAGACAATCTCATACCACCAATCACTTCCTCAAACTCATGCTCACTCACCTTCACACTCCACCACTGTCACTCTCACACTCTGCACTCTTCCCCACCATCATATACATACCCACCGTTACTCTCATTCCGCCGCCCACTCCCCCAATGTCGGACTCACTACCCTGCACACTCTTCCACTGTCACACACACCTCCTCGAACGCTGTCACACCATCATGATCAGTACTTGGCACAAGCCCCCACCGTAATGCCCCCTCCCCTGCACGCTGCACACTGACAAATGTACTCCCCTCGCACGTCCCCACCGTCAATCTCACTCCCTGCTCAGTCCCTCAGTGTCACACACACCACTGCACTCAATCCCCTGCGCACGACCAGACTGTCACATTAAACCTCCACCCTCCCCATCATCATGCTCACTGCCCGCACATCAACTCACTGTCACAATGTCTCCCACCCACAGAAGCCCACCATCACGCCCACTCTCCTAGGCACTCCCGGAATGTAATACTTACTCCCATGCACATTTCCCCACGGGCACGCTCACTGTCTCACCCAGTCGCTCAATATTGCACTCACTTGCATCCACAAATACTCACGGTAAATCTCACCTGCTCACATACTCGGGCACCAAAGCACTCACTCCCCCACACACGAACCCAACGTCACACTCACTCCCCCGCACTCACCCCCACCGTCACACACATCTCCTGCAGACTCCTCCACCGTCATACATCTCCTGCACACTCCCCAATTCGCACCAGTACTCTCTCGGACACCAACCAACATCCGGTTCCTCTCCTGCTCTCCACCCCACTGTCACACTCATTCTCCTGCACAGTCCTCCAGACTCCTGCTCACGTCTGCTTCACAGTATTGAACTGACATGCTCACTGGCCGCACTCTCCCCACCACCACACTCAATTTCCCACAACAAACTCACTATCATGCTCACACCACACACTCTCCCACTGTCACGCTCACACGTCTACACACTCCTTCACCATCATGCTCACTCCCTCACACACTCTCCCACTGTCACATTTAGACAGTCACACACTCCCGCTTGTCACACTCACCCCACTGCACGCACTCCCACTATCATAATAACACGCCTGCCCACACCAACATCATTCTCAGTCCCCACGTGTCACCCCAATGTCACATTCACTCTCGCACACACATCTCCAAATTCGTCCTCATCCCTCACACATTTCCCCAGCGACACGCTCACTCCATTGCACACTCTCACTGTCATACTGATGCTTCCACACATTCCCACGCTGCCGTGCTCACTCTCCCACATCACACTAATGTTACAATCACTACCCCGCACGCTCCTCACCGTCACACTGACTGCTTTTCACACTGGCACCGTCTTGCTGACACCCCTGCACTGTCCCCTACCATCATTTCACTCTCGCACACTTCCCGTCATCATGCTCACACCACTGTTACACTCACTCCACCGCACAGTGCCAACTATCGAGGGACACCTCCACACACTTCCCATCATCATGTTGACTCACCCATACACACCTCACCATTATGCTCACTTTCGCGTTCACTCCCTCCATTTTCATGCTTAATCCTCTGCATACTCCCCTACTATCTCATTAACTCCGCTGCACACTTCCCATTGTCAGGCTAACTACACTGCACACCACTCCATCATCAGGCTCACTCCACTGCACTACTCCACAAATTAATGCTAACTCCCCTGCAATCTCTCTAACTGTCACACTCACTGCCCTGCTCACTTCACCCTCCTGACGCTCTCTCCAGCGCACAGTCCTTCTATTTCATGCTCACTGTCCTGCAGACTCCCCCGCAATCTTGCTCACTCCCTGCAAACTGAACTACCGTCATGCTCACTCCACTGCACAATTCCCCACAGTCATACATACTCCCCCACCGTCAATCTCAGCACCCCACACAAACCCTCACTGTCATGGACACTCCGCTGAATAAAACCTACTGTTACTGTCACCCGCCCATTCACTCAATCACTGTCACTCTCACTACCCTCCACACACTCCAAATGTCACGCTCATGCCCCCGCATTCTCCCCCACACTCATGCACACTGCCATGACATTCCCCGACTGCGCCACGCTGTCACACACAGTCACCCACACACTGCCCCACCGTCATGTTCACTTCCCCGCACAATTTGGAGTGGGGAAATCCAGAGGTGAAAGCAAGGACAGAGGGATTTCTTTGAAATCCAGAACTTGGGGCTGAGTCGGTCTCTCCAGCTCATGTCCTTCAACGCAAAGACAAACAATATTTGTTCACTCTGCTGTGTGGTACTTTTTAATGAACATTTTTATTTTTAAGAATTGGAAGATATTGATACAGTGAATGGGATGGTGCCTTTTGTCACTGGCCCCTGAGTTGCGAGATACATTGAAATGTGTCCCTATAACACTCCGATGGGATAAGGTTGGACAATCCAGCGCTGTCCTCAGTCCGTTACCAAAGGGACTGACTGCTTCATCGCTGAAACATTGAATTGAAATGAGAAAATCCTGGGTGGATTCATTGATGAGTGTATTTTATTAATTGATGAATTTGGGTAAAGGGATATTTCAGTATATTCACCAGCTGCTGTCTGAACTTAGTCTGGGTCACCACATAAATAATACTGTTTGTGCAGCAACTGAGGAGCTGCAGCATGAATCCCAGTTCGCGCACAAAGTAATCTAGATACACAGTCCCATGCCCAATATCCCATATCCGTTTCGATATAGAAAACACAATTAACGTCGACCATAACAGGATGAAATTGGCCGAGATCGCAAACATTAAAATTATGGATTTTTTTCGGTTTCTCATTTCTGTGTCAGATTGAGCGTCTCCATTGATGTGAGCACGGAGTCTTCTGCGGACCCTGCTGGTCACTAAAATGTGCCTGACAGTGAAAACGTTAAGTAGAAGAATCAGGACAAATGGGAGAACCGGAGTCAGAATGTGATGGAGGAATTCGATTGCGGCCCAGACACGGGAGGATCGAACAGCGTATGTTATACCACAGAAAAAGGGGGTATTCCCCAGCATATATCGACTTGTGACCATAAAATACCAGAAAATGTTCTTTAAACAGCTTAGCACAGTCACTGTTCCCAGAACGACAGTTGCAGTTTTCTCATTGCAATATTTACTTTTCAGCTTCTGGCAACAAATGGCTACACACCGATCAAAGGTGAAAGTGACGGTGAACCAGACAGAAGAGTCAGTGGCTGAATAAAGCAGAACAGCGTGGATATTACACACGGGGACGGAGCGCCTCAGGAAATAAAACTCTTCCCTATAAACAATGGGAATGTGTCGCAGTATCAGGTCGAGGATAATGACCAGTAGATCCGCCACTGCCATAGCCCCCAGGTAACGTCTAACACATGGGGACAATCCACAATCTTTATAAAGCAGGACGCAGATCGTCATTACGTTAACTGTAAGGAAGGAAAAAGAACATCATACACTTCAGCCTTGAGGTAAAGTGACCAGTTTGATTCATGACCCAGTGAGATTTTCAAGTATGTCATTGTATTCAGTGATTTAATAAAATAATTGGAGCTCAAGTAACCAATGGGAAGGTCTGACTTACTGAACAAAATGTCATAAAACACAAGAATCCATTCCTCTCCAAACACAGAGAGACATATCTATAAGAACAGATGGTTTTTCAGAACATTCACACACACTCGATCATTCGAGAGCAGACACAGGCCACTTCTTCCCATTTCCTAATACAGAGCGTGAAAAGTTGCTCTCCTGAAGGATTATCTCCCAGTTCCTTGTAGAAAAACAGTATTTGGAAATTTCTATATTTTTTTCCCCAATTGTGGTCTATCCTGTGCCGCAAAAAAAATGTAAATTCATGGAAAATGTATTCATCTCTTTAACTACCTGAGTGGACTTCGGAACAGTGGCACCACCTCCCGCGAACGGAATCTATTTCTTCGGGATCTAATCGCTTATACAATTCACTAACGTCCGGCCGTTCACAAGTATTGTCTGGGAAAAAACATTCTGGGGAATGTCGGGTAATGAATGTTGGGTACAGAATGTTCCGCGGAATGTCAGTTATAGAATGTTGGGTACAAAATGTTTTGGGGAATCTTCCGCGGCTGCACCGGCATCATTCCTCACCTTTTCCTTCACTACATCGATGACTGTATAAGCCCCACGTAACGTGAGGTGGTTGAACAGTTAATCAACTTCACAAACGCATTCCACTCGACCTCAGGTTCGTATGGATCATATCAGACACCTCCCTCCCCTTCCTGTACTATCTCGGACGCCTCCTTCCCTTTCATAGACGATTTTAGACACCACACTAACCTTCGCGGATCATCTCCAACACCTCTCCGCCCTTCCTGGACAATCTTTAACACCTCCTTTCCCTTCCAAGACCATCTCGGACACCTCCTTATCCTTCTCAGACCATTTCGGACATCTCATTCCACTGCGTGGGCAATATTGGACACATCTGTCCCCTTCCTGGACCAACTCAGACAGCTCGCCGCCTCCTTGGACAATTCTGGACACATTCCCCCCCTTCCTCGACCTTTCCAACTCCATCTCAATCTCTCGCCACTGACTAATGACGGACACCCAATATAAGGCTACTGACTCCACAGCTATCTGGACGACATCACCTCCCATCCTAACTCCTCTGAAAACGCCATGTCTTTTTACCCAATTCCTCCACCTCCAAAGCATTTGTTCCCAGGATTATCATTTCTGGCAAAGAATATCCGAGATGGCATCCTTTAACAGGGATTGCAAATTTCCACTGCACATGGTTGATGATTCCCTCTAGTGCATCCTCTCCACTTGCCGCACCTCCGCCCTCGAATGCCACCCTTCCAAACGCAGCAAGGATAGACTCCCCTCATCCTCAACTTCCATCCCATCTATCACTGTATACTTCACATTATCCTCCGCCAATTCAGCCAATGACAAACAGACCCCTACACGAGGTATTCTTTTCCGTCCCACTTCCGAACAGTGTTCCAGAGATACCATTCCACCTACAACTCCCATGTCAGTTGCACGTGCCCCACCAGAACTCACCCCAATCCTGGCAGCTTCCACTGACACAGCAGAAGGTACAACATCTGCGCCAACACCTCTCACTCAGCTCCGTGAAATGCCCCAAACGATCCTTCCACTTCCAACCGAAGTTTATCTCTCCCTCCACAAATGTAATCTACTGTATCCATTGCTCCCAATGTGGTCTCCTGTACATCGGAAAGACCGGACGCCAACTTGCGGATCATTTCAGAGAACATCTCTGGGGCACATGTACCAACCAACGCCACCGACGCTTGGCTGAACAGTTGCACTTCCCCTTCCAATCCACCAAGGCCATTCAGGTCTTGATCCTCCTACATCACCATACTCTTACCACTCAAAGCCTGGAGAAAGAATATCTCAACTTCCACCTTGGGACCCTGCCATCACACTGGATTAATATGAGTGTCACCAGTTTCCTCCTTTCCTCTGCACATCCTTCTCCCATGACCAAGCCTCGAATTTACTTATGCAGTCCACCCTCCACTCCAACCAATCACTTCTCCCCTTCCTCACCTACCTTCGCATTATCAGCTAACTTCCCCAGTTCCATACCCACCCATTTTTCCCTCAGCACCCCGCCCACAAGTCTCATTTCTCACAGAGGGTGCATGCTTGAAAGTTCGATTCTCCTGCTCCTCGGATGCTGCCGGAACTGCTTTGCTTCTCCTGCACCACACTCCCGGTCCGGAAACAGTATGGGAGTTTCATAGACACATAATTAGATCTGATTGATGAGATTTCATGAAGACTCAATACTATCCCTGATTACATCTTGTCGCAACAACAGGATAGACAGCACGGTGGGGACACCGGGGGATACGGTCAAGGAAGGAGTTACCCTGCATCCCCAAAATTGCTTCCAGAATCTGAGACATATCACGGTTACAGTTCAAAGACAATCAAGTAAATCACCTGATAATGGACATCTCTTGCCCCCCATATCAATCCTTCGCAATAACTCAGATCCCCTCGATTTTGTAAATGAATCGAAGTCAGCTTTGAGGGTGACAAGGACACAAAACGCTCTCTGGGTGTGGGACTTCAATGTCGATCACCAAGTGTGTCTCCACTGACTCAGCATCGAAAGGCCTCAAATATACAGCAGCTGGACTGTGAGAAGTAAAGGAGGAACCAACAGGAGAGAAACTTTCTCACCAAACTACTTGTCACAGCTAGATCTGTCCATAATATTATCTGCAGGAGCAGACAGTACACAGTCCTGGCAGAGGGAAGTCTCATCCTCATATTTAAGATACTGCCCACTATATTATGTGTTTCTAGCACCTGTGAATCAAGGCAAACCTCTGAAGGACCGATCAAATGCAAAGTGGGCATCCATGAGGAACTGTGGGCCGTGTGCAGCTGCAGCATCAATGGCCTTCATTCCATCATAAAGTCAGTATTCGGCTGTTCACTGATTCCACCTATCAACAGTTTTAAACAGGTAAACAATGTGGCCTTTCAACCATTGGGGACTGTAACTCAGCAATTGGTGCAGATCTTTCAATCTCTCATGTCTGTTCCATAGGAAAGTGTTGGGCTCTCTCAGCCTTTCTAATCTGCAACATAGGAATATGTGGAGGATTGGTGCCTGAGGCGGGAGCAGGGATAAATTGAGGAGAAATTTATACGTTTAACACAAAACGTCGACTGCAGTGAGACAGTAAGCAATGCTGGGAGCACAGTTACTTCCAACTCAACCAACGTTTTAGACAAATGGAACAAATATATTCTCACTATGTTAGGCAGTAAACTAAGTAATCAAGAGACGGTTGAGAATCGCGAATTGGACAAGCAATGAACAAAAACCTGGCAGCAGCAAGAGAACGTGGGTAACCGTGAAATTTTGATTTTTTTCGGGAACACTAAAAAGGCTGTATATTACATCAATGGAGAGAGATTTTGATGTGGTTGTTTGGCGCTGGGGACTGGTAATGTGTTTTTAGTCGCGATTCAAGCGGATAGCATTTATCCAAAACAGCATCATTTCATTCCATGGCGCGACCCGAAGACGATCTGAATGAAGAGGCTGCGCCTGCTGCCAGGACAGTTAGTATTCACCAACATGATGTACTTTGTATGGCTACACTGTAATATTAATGCAGTGAGAAACAGAGGGTCCACTCACAAGAATGAGAAAAAAACACATTGTCAGATCAGCTGATATGGTTAATTATATCACATTGTCAATCCAGCAAAGAGAACCATTAGCCCAGAGGAGATATCTTTCAGCTCAGAAACGGTGTGAATCAAGCCCTTCGGGATGCAAACCAGAAATCTGCCGAGTGCAGAAAACGATGCAGACCACAGCAGTGCGTTAATCTACAAACCTGGACAAGACAACTGTCCAACACGGCGACCTGTTCAGATTACAGCAGTGCATTCATCAAGAACACGGACTAGGTATCTGTCTAGCAGCGGGAGCTATGCAGACCACAGCAATGCATTGATCTAAACACCCGAACCAGATGACTGTCCAGCACCAGGAGCAATGCAGACCACAGCATGCATTGAGCGAAAAACGCGGACTGGATATCTGTCTCGCGCTAGGAGATATGGAGTCCATAGCAGTTCATTGATCCATAAATCCGGATTAGGTGTCGATCCAGCACCACAACAGTGCATTGTTCTGTAAACACGGACGAGATATCTATCCAACACCAGAAGCTGTACAGACCACAGTAGGACTTTCATCTGTAAACCCGAAATCGATATCTGACTCGGACGGGGAGCTATGCAGACAACAGCAGGGTATTTATCTTAAACTCGGACTTAGGTATCTGTCCAGCACTGGCAGCTATTCAGACCACAGCAGTGCATCGATCTATAAAGGCAGACTAGATATCTGTCCAGCAGTGGGGACAGTGCAGACCACAGCAGTGCATTGAAATATAAACTCGGATTAGATAGCTGTCCAACACTGGGAGCTATGCAGACTCCAGCAGTGCAACTATATCCAGGCCACTCTGAATGACGCACCCTGTAAGAGGTTCATGTGAATTTTATTTCATTTTCCTTAACTTTCAATGATTTGGATGCATGCTCCAAATTACAGTGAGAATGGATTGTACAATGCTGAATGAAACGCAATGGCAGCAAAGGGGTCAGCAACGGCCGTGTTCATCTCCTTCTATTCGTAACTGAGGTACAGCATTGCAAGAAATTGGACAAAACAATTCTAAGTCTCTAAGGCATTTTTTTTTTGAAGAAAGAAACAGCCGTGAGCTGTCCTAAAGATTTTTGCAGAGTCATAATGTTCGAGCTGAAACTTCTCTTTTCTGCCCACATTTCGTTTATCTGATTTGCATTCGGTTTTCTGTTTGCAAACTTTTAACATTTAATGCAGGTGATAAGTCTCAGACCGGAGGCGAGGCCTCGAGACTTAAAGCACAGTGCAGTCTGGAGATGAAGCCGGGCGTGGTCTATTGCCTGAGCCCAGTGTGGTCTGGAGACAGGAACCAGAGATGTCTGGAAACTGGGCTTGGTCTGATCTGGACACTGGGTTCGGCATGACCTTGATACTGGATCCAGCTTGGCTAGGAGACTGGGCCTGGTGTGGTATGAAGTCTGGGCTGGCAACACACTGGAGACTAGGCCCAGCACGGTCTGGAGACAGTGCCTGGCATGCAGTGGAGATTGGGCCTATCACAGTCTGGAGACTGGGACTGGTGCAATCTGGAGACTAGGTCCAGCACGGTGTGAAGACAGGGCCGAGCATGGTCTGCAGATTGGGCTAGCACGGAGATTCGGCTCGACATGGACTGGAGGCTGAGTCTGTTGTGGCCTGACATCTGGGCCCAGCGCAGCCTGGAGACTGGGCCCGACATTGTCGGGAGACTGGGCCCAGTGCGTACTGAGGCCGGGGTCGGTACAATCTGGAGGCTGGGTCTTGAGCAATCTGGGGACTAGGCTCACCACGGTCACGAGACTGGGTCCGGAGCGACCTGGAGACTGGACCCAGCACAGCCTGGAGATTGGACCTGTCCCGGCCTGGAACTGAGCACAGCGCAAACTGGAGACAGGGCCCAGTGCAGTCTGGAGACTGGGCCGTCTACAGTCTGGAGACTAGCCCTGTCGTGATCTGGAGACTTGGCCTGGTGTTTTCCAGAGATTCAGTGCTGGCCCAGACTGAGGTCGAAAGGCCTGTATTTCGAGTTCGTTCATTTTTTGTCCTTCTACTGGACATTCATTTGTGGTTCATTCAATTTTTCATACAATACTATACTATCTGTACCAAGATTTCTTGCACTTGACCTGGCGCCATAAACAAAAAATATTGCAATCTTTTCACTGCACACATTAGAATGCACGTGACAATGAAGACAATTCAATTGAAACATGTGAGAGTGACTGTCTTTGATGCCTTTTCCAAACAATGCTGCAGTGCCATGGGTCGTCCAGGAGAGGGTGGAATTACGTCACTTCAAAAGCCAGACGGAACAGACAGACAACGAGAGATTGAGGGAGCGAGAAGGGACATTTTGGTTGCCCATTTCAATGGATTCACTCCCAAAACAACACAATCGCAAATGTTCAGAGAAGCAAAGTTACACGCATTGCAGTAATACACTAACAGACACAGACACACAAACACACACACACACACTCCAATAAATATACAGGTATTTGGCGACATTTGGCCCCTCAAGCCTGCATTTACAATCAATAAGACCATGGCTGACGTGATCGAGGCTGCAACGTTATTTCCTCTTGGGAAATAGGGCAGGGCAAGGGACTGGGCTATTAGAGTGAGGGCACATTAGGACCAGTGACCGTAAATCTATTCGTTCTGGAAACGGATAATCCTGGTCCACAAATTAAACGTTATGAATTGGGGTTAGATTCATTGTGATGCTACGAGGCAGGAACTTTAAAAACATGATTGGGAGAAGCTGGTCGCAAGTAAAAGGACGTCAGGCAAATGGGAGGCTTTCAAAAGCGAGATAGAGTTCAGGAAGAGCATTTTCCTGTCAGTGTGAAAAGTAATGCTAGCACGAGGAGAGGCAGCTTCAATCAAGTGAAACCCTCGAACATACAGTGCATAGGAGTACACATACCGGGGAAATGATGAGGGCAAAAAGGGGGCATGAGATAGCTTTGGCTGATAAAGTTAAGGAAAATGTAATGATATTCTAGAAGTAGATTAAGGGCAAAAAATAAATTAGTTCGAAAATATGACGCCTTCCAAATCAAACAGCCATTTATGTGTGGTTCCACAATGGACGGATTCCATTTATTAGCTTTATTGTCACATGTATTCGCAAGAAGTCAAGTCGCCACATGTGACGCAATCTTATGTACCAAGTTCCACTCTCACTTCACACTCCCCGCAACGTACAAAATCTTGATAAAAAGTTGGAAAATACAGGAACACTGTTGCCAGTTCAAGGACAGTTCATAAGCGCCTGGACAAACCGGGCCCGCATTCCTCAGAAGGACTCGGCCTCCCCCACTCCACTGCCTTACAGACTGTTCCTGCTCGATGGGTGAGATCCCACTCTGGGGAAATAAACGCTTCTAGCTATCCACGTTGTTTAGACCTCTCATGATTGTGAAGATCTTAATCAGGTCCTCCCAACCTCAATCTTTCTAATTAGAATTATCTTAATCTACTCAATCTCTCTTCATAGCTAGCGACCTCCACGACAAGCAACATCCCGGTGTACCTCCTCTGCACCGTCTTGGAAGCATGCACTTCCTTCTGGTGACCGGAACTGTACATTGTATTCCAAGTCCGGCCGAACCAAAATCCAATTAAACTGTAACAAGATCTGCCAACTCTTGTACTCATTGCCCTGTTCAGTATAGGAAGGCTTGCTGTATGCCTTCTTGACCACTTTACTGACCTGAGTTGCCACCTTCAGAGAACAATAGACTTGAACACCCATGTCTCTCTGTACGCTAATTTTCACCAGGACCTTTCCATTTACTGTATAGTTCGCTCCTGAACTGGATCTTCCAAAATGCATTAACTCGCATTTGCCATGATTGGACTCCATCTGCTTTTTCACTGCCCATCTTCTGTATTCTGCTGTATTCTCTGATAATCCCCTTCACTACCTGCTACTCTACCAGTCTAAGTGCTATCTGAAAATTTGCGTTATAGTGGTCCCAGCACGGATCCCTGTGCACCACAACTGGTGATAGGTCCCCATTTTGAGAAACACATTTCCACTTCTACTCTGTTTCCTGTTGCCCAAAATGTTATTTATCCCAATTGCTTGAACATCCTCGATCCCATGCAATTTCACTTTCTCCATCAGCCTACCATGGGGAAATTCATCAAACGCCTTCTAAAGTCCATCTGAAGCCCTGTAGCCATCATTCAACTCTGTCACCTCCTCAAATAATTCCATTTAGTCTAAAATAAGCTTACCACAGTGTAAGAAAGAAATACTTGAAGGGGACAAAAAGCAAAAGCTCCGGTGATTTTGTTGTTGTTACGCGGACCGCACAATATCAGAGTGTTGGTGGTGCAGGAGAAAGCCAGATGGAGCACAGTTAAGATACTTGCACCTTAACCGATTTGCTCCTGCTCTGTCCCTCTTTCCAGATCAAAGCATTCTCAAACAAAGGAATTTCTGCTTTCTGGTTTGTTTCCTTTGATCTCGTCTGCTTCAACGTGTGCCTCTGTGAAATCGTGAAGGCACAATCTGGGAAGATTTCCCAATAAGGCTCCTGCAATGCTTCCGTTGCCTGACTCTGTACTGGCATGTTAAATACAGTAGGCAGCATGCCTACCGATTAATCAAGTACATCATTTGCAAGGACAAATTGCATCACTGGAACTGAGAGTTTGCCCAGGACTCGAACCACAAATTCTCCCCTCTTCCCCGGACATTCTAGCCTCACGTTATACAGCTGAACAATTTCCCTACCATGAATTTATGTTACCAGTACCATTTCAGGCAATATTCCCTCAGATGTAAAGATCTCCTCAACCTTCTGCATCACAGATTGAGAGGATCCGTTTTCCCTTAATATTGTAATCTCTTTATCTGCTAATCCGGGCTTATTTGAAAAAACTTGACTGACCTTGCACTTCGTCCTCAATCAACCTCTGATTCAGCTTTCTAGCTGCCATTGGGCTTTCTGTTATTTTGAACTGGAAAATGTGCTCCTGGAAAAACTCAGCAGGTCAGCCAGGATCCAAGGAGTAGGAGAATCGACGTTTAGGGTATAAGCCCTTCTTCAGGAAGGAGGAGAGTGCGCCAAGTAGGTTAAGATGAAAGGAACGGAGGAAGGACTTGGGGGAGGGGCGTTGGGATTGCGATAGGTGGAAGGAGGTTAAGGTGAGGATGATAGGCCGGAGTGGGGGTGGGGCGGAGAGGTCGGGAAGAAGATTGCAGGTCAAGAAGGCTGTGCTGAGTCCAAGGGTTGGGACTTAGATAAGGTGGGCGGAAGGAAAATGAGAAAGCTGGAGAAATCTGCATTCATCCCTTGTGGTTGGAGGGTTCCTAGGCGGAAGATGAGGCGCTCTTCCTCCAGGCGTCGTGTTGTCATGGTCGGGTAATGGAGGAGGCCAAGGACCTGCATGTCCTTGGCGGAGAGAGAGGGGGAGATAAAATGTTCAGCCACGGTATGGTTGGGTTGGTTGGTCCGGGTGTCCCAGACGTGTTCTCTGAAAAGTTCCGCAAGTTGGCGGCCTGTCTCCCCAATGTATAGGAGGCCACATCGGGTGCAGCGGAAGCAGTAAATGATGTGTGTGGAGGTGCAGGTGAATTTGCGACGGATATGGAAGGTTCCCTTGGGGCCTTGGAGGGAAGTGAGGGGGATGGTGTGGGCACAAGTTTTGCATTTTTTGGGGAAGGTGCCGAGGGTGGAGGTTGGGTTGGTGGGGGGTGTGGACTTGACGAGGGAGTCGCGGAGGTCGTGGTCTTTCCGGAACGCTAATAGGGGAAGTGAGGGAAATATATCCTTGGTGGTGGGGTCTGTTTGGATATGGCCGAAATGACGAAAGATGATAATATGTACCTGGAAGTTGGTGGGGTGGAAGGTGAGGACCAGTGGGGTTCTGTCCTGGCCGCGATTGGAGGAGCGGGGTTCAAGGGCAGAGGAGCGGTAAGTGGAGGAGATGCGGTGGAGAGCATCGTCAACCACGTCTGGGGGGAAATTGCACTATTTGTAGAAGGAGGCCATCTGGGTTGTTCGGTATTGGAAATGGTCCTCCTGGGAGGAGATGCGGTGGAGACGAAGGAATTGGGAACATGGGATGGCGATTTTACAGGGGGCAGGGTGGGAGGAGGTGCAATATCCGTCACAAATTCACCTGCACCTCTACACATATGATTTACTGCATCCGCTGCACCCGATGTGGCCTCCTTTACATTGGGGCGACAGGCCGCCCTTCATGTGGAACGTTCAAGAGAACACCTCTGGGACACCTGCACCAACCAACCCAACTGCCCTGTGGCTGAACACTTCAACTCCCCCTTCCATTCCACCAAGTACATGCAGGTTCTTGAACCACTCCATCGCCAGACCATGGCAACAGGACGTCTGGGGAAAGAGCACCTCATCTTCCGCCTCGGAACCCTCCAACCACAAGGGATGAATGCAGATTTCTCCAGCTTTCTCATTTCCCCTCCGCCCACCTTATCTCAGTCCCACCCCTCGGAGTCAGCACCGTCTTCTTGAACTGCAATCTTCTTCCCGACCTCTCCGCCCCATCCCCTCTCCGGCCTATCATCCTCACCTTAACCTCCTTCCACCTATCGCATTCCCAACGCCCCTCCCCCAAGTCCCTCCTCCCTTCCTTTTACCTTAGCCTGTTGGCACATCTTCCTTATTCGTGAAGAAGGTCTTATGCCCGAAACGTCGATTTTCCTGCTCCTTGGATGATGCCTGACCTGCTGTGCTTTTCTTGCAACACACTTTTCAGCTCTGATTTCCAGCATCTGCAGTCCTCACTCTCTCCTTTCTGTTATTTTCCCAACAAAACCTCCAAGCTTGTCTGATTTTCCTCCATCTGACTTTCTCCTACCCACCAAAACTCTGGCAATATGAGGGATTAATCTAGAGAATGTCCATTGAGTATATGTGGTCAATATATTCTTCATTAGATCAGGTCACTAAAACTATCCACAATACTCCAAGTACCATCTTACTAACATTTGGTGATTGTGGTGCAGGACAGATTGACGTTTAGAAGAAGTAAATTATTGCAGTACAATGCATGCTGGAAATCACAGCGAGTCTGACAACACCCATGGAGAGAGAGCAAGCTAACGCTTCTAATCTGGATGATTTTCGCTATCTACATTTCGATTCCCTTTCAAAGAAGACACACCTGCCTTTTATCTTCCTATTTGCACATGTACCTCCCAATACACATTGCATTTTTTTCCAAATACCTTACTGTCTGAATTCTTAAGAAAAAGAGCTCCTGCTTATCCAACTGTATCACATTCATTGGTTCTCCATTGTTTATGTCGACCAGAGATATCTTCAAGCAATAAGTTTGTAACGAGTTTTGAGAACATTTGTAGGTCAGGTTGAGGTTTTGGATGTGGATTTGCTCGCTGAGCGGAAAGGCACAAGCCAAACAAAGACATGCACGAGAATTCCTAGAAGCATGGCATTCCAAACAGAACTCTATCAACAAACACATCGAGTTAGACCTCATATACCATCCCCTGAGAAAAGGAACAGGAAGTAACTTCACCACCGGAAATAACATCACCAAAGGAAATGACGTCACCAACACCAAGACACCCGAACACGTAAATAGAAAGCGGGAAGTTTCAACATTGCTTCGAGTGAGGTCTACCGAAGATGTATCCTAGTATGGTAATTAAACTTCTGGAAATGAACCTTGCAGATCAGCGAGCAAACCTACATCCGATAGGTTTGTAAATTATAACATCTGTTTCATTAATGCAGAATCATTCTATTGAAGTTTTTTTATTACGTTCTAGATGACAAATATCATATTCGTTATAATACATTTCAACATTTTCCCTTATTGGGATGACGAGTTAACTGGTCTGTTGTTCTCCATTCTCCCTCTTCTTCCCAGTTTGAATCGTTGGAATATATTTTTAAAGTTCCGAATTGATTACGGACAAATAGAATGCTCCTCAGTTCAATTAATATTTGCATTTCTGCTTTCTCTGACATCTCAGTGTGAAGTATATCTGGTCTGTCAGAATTATCAATCCTCAATTCGGTTATGTTTTCAAACACTACCTCATCACTAATATGAATAGCTTTAATATTCAATAACACAAGTCCCTTGGTCGCTTTACATTTCTGGGAGATGTTCTGTACCTTCCTCCATGAAGACAGTCAGAATGTAACTGATTAGTTTCACGTCATTTCTCTGCTCTCAACAATAACTTACCCTTTCAACACATTCACTGATCCACATTTGACCTTGCTTTCATTTTTCTTTCAAATATTAATAAAAGGTCTTCGTAAGCCTTTATGTTTCTTGTTAGTTTGCATTCTTGATCTCACTTTAATTTCCTTACCAGTTTCTTAGCCCTCCTTCGGTCCAATGAATCGACAATATTTTGTATTTTCTCTGAGCCATATTCCTTGATCTAATCCACTTTCTATCTTCTTTTAACCATGGTGGAGTCACCTTAACCTTTTGCTGTGTGCACAATGGAGGATGTACGTATAATCTACATCTTCTAGTGTTTGTATGAATAGCAAATATTGCCTGTCTTCCTTTAAATCATGTTCATGTACTTTCCAAATTCACTGAAATCACCTTGCTCTTTATACTTTCAGGGCTTCCATATATACGAAAAATGAAGAAAAATATACTGATTTATTAATGACATCATGTAAAAATCAATAAATTAAGATCAGTATTCACAAACGCTAATTTATCACAAGGTTTTCAATGCCCACTTCTGATCAGACAACACCAATTCAAAAAGTGCCTGATCGGTGAGCTCCTTTAACCATAAAGTTTCCTTTAACCAGAAAGCTCGGTGCTCACGTATGGTTAAAGGAAACCAGCTCATACACACTCGTGAAATCAATTTTCCCAGCATTAACATTCATTCGTATTATCACAGTTTTCATGCTATTTCACTTTATCCACCATTACTGCCATATTCACAATCTTTCCTTTCTAATTCCCTGTTTTGTGACATCCCCAACATTTGTAGAAGCTTTGTGTTTGGAATTTCACTCCCATCGATGTTTGCTTCTCCTTGTTGTTTCTCAACTCCACCTTAACAGGTTCTCTGGAATCTGAGCAACGTGGACTCGGAGGAGATTAAGGGCAGAATCAGCTGAGATGCTTGGCGAGGCATATCTCAACATTAATTTTATCTCGCCACAACTTTCCCGTTTTTCTCAAGCATGATTATAACATTTTCACCAGATATCCCATTGTGCTGACAGATAGAGAAGGACAATGATATTTCAAAAATGCAGTGCATTCCCCCGACAGCTGAGACTGTTTAAGCAGGGCTGGAATCTTCCAGCAGCTGGTAATGTGTTGCTGTTGCTATACAGGACCTTTGTGAGATCACATCTGAAGTAATGTGTTTAAATATAATCTCTGCCCGTGAAGACAGGATTTTGGAACTAACTTGGTGTTTGTTCCATCAACTGATTTGTGCAACGAAGGTGTTTCTCATGGAAACCCTACAGCGTGGAAATAAGCCATTTGACCCATGAACACCACACTGATCAGTCAAAGATCATCAAAAGCTTACCCAAACTTTACCTAATCGCTGTAACCCTGAATTTTCATGACTACTGCATTAACCTGCACATCCCCGTACATTATGGTTAATTTAGCATAGCCAATCGAACTATCCTGCACATCTTGAGACTTTTGGAAGAAACTGGATACCCGATGGAAATCCATGCCCACACTAGGAGATTGTGCAAACTCCACGCAGACAGTCACTTGAGGCTAGAATTGAATCCTGATCGCTGGTGCTGTGAGGCAGCAGTGCGAACCATTGAGCTAACCAGTGCAAGTATGACAACTCGCCTTCCGCATGAAGCAGCAGCACCACCTTGTTTCTGCCCAGGGACGTTTGACATATGAGGTGAAATGTGATCACCACGATACTGCAGAAACACAGTGTGACCGCTGACTCTCTGAACGGTCTGTACTGTCACTCATCATAGATCACTTTGCAAGAAACAGATCACATTTTGACGTGTTCAATTCAGACCGAAGTCACTCAGACCAACATTCAGGATAACACCTATCAGCGCATCTGGCAGTCGTGGAATTCAAATCCACACGTCAATTCATACTGAAGCTTAAATCCAGCACCGTTGCGGGCTCAGCCACGCTACCACACTGAATTAAACACATGAACAGAATTTGAATCCAGCTCCCGAGGACATCACTGCATCACTAGCTGCATAGCGAAGTGATAATACCAGAGCGGCATTATCTTAACTGCATTCACCATTCTCTGAAAGGAGGCAAACTCAGGCAACAGGAGTGGAAGGCAATGTTTCCTTTGAACACGAGAATCCCGTTCAACCGATCACATTTTGCCTCCTTCCACAGCACCAGATTGGATCAAAACCCAATGGAAGAGCTACACGCCATTTCAGAGAAATTTAAACAAGGAATGGTTAAGGTGACGTTCAGGAACTTATCGGGTTTGAGCCGCCGATCGACATGTTTACAAAGCAGGCATTTTAACCAACTAAACAAGAGTGTCACGTTAACTTATGGGGGAAGGATGAGCAGATTGATTCAATACCTATTAAAGTTTACAGGAATGACAGAGGACCTTGTTATAAGGCTCAGCAACAGAAAGCAATTGCACTGCAAATTCAGGAATCCGTTCCAATTCTCGAACCTGGAGCAGCAGAATTTGTTTCCTTTGCCGTTTTGCAGCAGAAGAGGAAGAGGCTGTTTATTTTCTGGATCCTGATACACCGATTCAGGAAGAGGCCAATCAGCCCCTGCACACTACAACACAGGACCCACAATAGACCATGGTGTATCCTGTTGCACACTATCAACATGAGACAATTCAGCCTTCACAATGGTGCAACGCAAGAACTGGAAAAGGCCAAAAATGACTGGAAATTGTCACACTAGGATAATACCATGCAGCCCATTGAGTCTGTTGCACAAGAACAGAAGGGTACAGAAGCGTTTTAATACCTTATGTGATCATAAGGAGGTAATTCAGTTTTGTCTCTGTTCTATGGGAACAGCAGAACATGGAATACAGAACATTACTGCGCAGAATAGGCCGTTCAGCCCTTGATATTCGCCGACCTGTTGAACCAATCTGAAGCCTACCTCTCCTACGCTGTTACATTTTCGTTCATATATTTGACCATTTTGGTGCCCTGAAAGTTGCCTAATCTGCCATTGTTGCATGCCATGCATTCCACGCCCCTACTAATCTCTGAGTAAAGAAACTACCTCTGACATCTGTCCTATATCTGTCACACTTCAAAGTAAGGCGATGTGTCCTCGTGCTAACCATCACCATCTGAGAAAAATGGCATTCAATATCCAACATATGCAAAACTCTGGTCACCTTATATGTGTCAATTAAGTCACCTCTCAATCTTTTTCTCTCCATCGGAAACAGCCTCAAGTTCCTCGGAATTTTCCCATAAGTTCTTCCCTGCACACCAGGCAAAATCCTCGAAAAACTCCGCTGAACACTTTCCAAGTATTCATCCGTCATCTCATGTATTGACCAGAACTGTACACAATACTGCAAGTGCGGCCACACTGGAGTTTTTTTACAGCTGCAGCATGACTTTGTCGCTCCGAATTTCAATCCCTCAACGACCAAAGCTAACACTACATTTGCCTGCTTAACAACCTTACCAACCTGCGTGGCAACTCTCAGGGGTCTCTATATATGGACAGAGAGATCTCTCTGCATATTCAAGAAAAGAGTTCATGGCGGTAGAAAAAAAACTTATTTACTTGGAGACAGGGTTAGCAAACCAATAATAGCCAGGATGTGGAGGTACCGGTGATGAACAGCGGTCGTCAAGATGAAAAATCACACAAGCCAGATTACATTCCGACACACTTATTTGAAAATTCTAGCTTTCAGAGAACGGCTACGTTGCCAAGTGTGAAAGAAAGGGAGGAAGAACATTGACACAGAATTTAAAAGGAAACCTTCGGAGGATCGTACAACTCATGCACATGAATTGTATGCAACTAAACTGGCTTTTAAATCTTTAATCAGTTAGAATGGAGGTTCAGGTTTTGAGTAATTAGTATGGAAATCCGAGAGAGTCTTATAAGTCACTGCCTGGAGATAAATGAAAAGGAGGTGACCCCTCCGGTCAGACATTGTATTTTAGGCGTGAGGCCTTGTTTGGAGTCTGTTTCCGTCTTTACCTCGAACCGAAAACCAAAGCCACGAAAAGATATGGAGGATATTGACATGAAAAATAGAAACAGATAATTAAATAACTGGGAACGTGGTGTGGAAACATGGGCAAAACGAAAAGACAGGGAGTGGGAAGAATTTAGGAGTTAGACTTGATGGGTCCAATCTCAAGAATGAAAACATGAATAAAAACATTGCGAGATGCATTGAAATTGTTTGTTTATACAATTCTGATTCTCCCCCACTAAATCAGCCCAGACACCATTAACTGGGACAAGGTAATAGCCCATCATGGAGAGCCTTGCAGACTATGCTAGTATATTGTCCAGTGAACTGGACTACCTGCCCGGCATGGAACGTACTGCTAAGCTTTGCCAGTATATTGTTGCTACGCTTGCCCTGGATATCTGCTGAGCATGCGAAGAGATGCAGCCCATACTAAAAGTGACAGTATATGGGACTCCCACAGATTTATGGCTCTGTAACTCCATTCATCAGTTCAAGGCATAAGATTTTATGTCTGCATGTGTGTGTGGGTCTGGGAAAGTGATAGATGTGAATATCATTGTCTGACAGAGAATACACATGGAAAAAAAATCAGGTTACGTACGAACAATGGCAGGGATTGCGAGAATGGATACAGCAAGATAGAGGAATAGACGATGGACAGATGTGAGGATGTGCTTGAGTATGTTATAATAAAGGCAATGCCAGACACAATATCTATATAAATCAATCCGCACAGGAATAATACATGGATGGTAGTTTTGTGTGAGTATGGATCCTAACCATGGAATATCGACTCAGAATTGCTTCTGCAGGTTATCCCTGTCTCCCTGGGAAAGCCAGCAGCAGATTATTGCCATAATGAAGGCTGTATTGCGTAGCTCAAATATTAAATAGCAGATGAGACGAAACAGAGGAATGTGTTCTGAAGATGCCAGTTCACACTTGTGATTCGTCTCTTTCAGATTCAGATATTGACCAGGGATGGGATGGAGTCAGACGCAAGAAATGGAGTTTATAATCTGAAATTACGACAGTGACCTGCCAACACGTAGGCAATAAGGGCAGTGAAACTATGAAACGTGGTTTCTAGCTGAAAATGAGTAGGTCAACACAAAAATCTATGAGGGACACTGCCAGAAGGGAAAAGAGAAAAAGTGAACAATGAAGTTCCCTGATGCAGTTAGTAGTGGTCTCTGGATTGTATATCTGGATTTAGGGACTCAGCAGGAACAATATCAGCTGCAAGGATAGTAGAGTCAATGAAAAGAACAGTATTACAGTGAAACACGGTTTATAGAATCAATGGTTAAGCAGTGAGACTTACCAGGGACAGAAGCAATAGCCAGGATTGGATAGTAAAAATATTGAATAATATAAATTGCACGTATGATCCGAAGTGGTAATGACCATCGATCAAAATATGTAGAAAGAAGCCAAACATCCCAGTGTAATTTCCTGTCCATTCTTGGAGCATTACAGTCGAAGGTGCTGAGATTCTGATCACTCCTTCTCTCTCACTAAAGCTGCTGATCCGTTTTAGCGCTGTCGTTGATAGTTCCACTCAGGCTATGGGATAACATATCGAATGGAGCGACGTTTTCATTAAAGGTGGAAACTTTCCACTGGGATAATGCGAATTCCATGGAGACTGACATCAGTGAAATTTACCGAACAAACAGGTTCAGTTAACCCCTTCCTTATCACTTTTCTTCACAATAAAGGGGAATATTTACTCGGTCTGGATAGAATGGATGAGTGCTGCTTAGGGAAGGACTATAAAACTTTCAATCTTTTTAAAATCTTTCTTCCCAGTATGTGAGAATAGTGCCAGAACACTACACAGTTGCATATGTTGCACCATGATCGCACAGGGAGACAGGGATAATGTAACTGACCAACTGTCTAAGATGATGATGGGAAATTTCCAGAGACCATATCAGGGCTAAAATATTTATTGCCCATTGACATTGTGTAGTGCTGCTATTAGTTTAAATTTACAATTGTGAAACCCTTTCATGACATGAAGACATCATTCACAGCGACAGGACTGCTGCTCAGGAACAGGAGGAAGGAATTCTGTCCCCACAATGCTTGAAATCGAGGAATAGGTGGAAGCCATTCAGCCTCTCGAGTGTGTTATAGAGGGGCAGAAAAAGACAATTCAGCCTCATTGTGGGTGTTACAGAGGGACAGACGGAAGCCTTTCAACCCCTCAATCGTGTTCCAGAGAGACAGGAAGAGGGCATTCAGTCTTATTGCGCCTTTTCAAAGGGAACGGAGGAGGCCATTTAGCCTGCTGAGCCTGTTACAGAATGGCAGAAGGAGACAATTTACCCGCTCAATCCTGCTACAGAGGAACAGAAGGAAAACATTCAGCTCTCTATCCTGTTACAGATGGACAGAGGGACCATTCAGTCTTTGGATCCATTTACAGAGGGACAGGATGAGGCCATTCAGCCCCATCATGCTTGTTCCAGAGGGACAGGAGGGGATTATCCATCCCCATGGTACCAGTTACAGAGTGACAGTAGGAATCTATTCAGCCCTATCATGCCTGTTATACGGAGACAAAGTGACCTCATTATGCTTCTTGAGACTGGTGCAGTGACTATTAGTTTTAATATACTCATGGAGAAGAATATTCCTTATGTCGAGCCTCAAGTTCTAAATTGAATAAGGCCAATTTTGAACGATTGAGGCAACCACTTTGAAAAAGGATTTGGTAGAAGCGGGTTGACAGGTTGAAGGCTGGAAGAACACAGCAAGCGAGGCACTGTCAGGAAGCTCAAATATCGCAGCAAGCCAGGCAACTTCAAGGAGTTGGAGAAATCGACATTTCGGGTCTAACTCATTTTCTGAACGCGAGGTGAGTGTCGGGGGAGGCAGGGGCAAGTGGTGATATGCTGATAGGTTGAGACAAGTAGAGGGCATGACCTGTTTCGTCAATGGGATAATTGAATCCGATTGGTTGCAGGGTGCAATGGAAAGGAGAGCGACGGGCTGGGTTCTGAGGAAGCAGAGAACATCTTCAAAGTGCGCATTCTTTGAAGAAAGTTTGCAATGGGATGAACTCGGTTAAGGAAAAAAAACGTGTCTCTCTTGGCCTCTCCCGACTTCACCACATTGCTCTTCTAGCTCCTTTGTCTGCAGCTATTCCCCCCTCCTCCACTTTCCCACAGTCCTGAAAAAGGATCAATCCGAAACAGTTGACTTCTCCAGCTCATGAACCTGTCAGGCTTGCTGTGTTCTTCCACATCCGGATGGGGGCTGGCTTGCTGTATTCTTCCAGCCTCCTGCCTGTCTATTTTGGATTCCATCATCCGCAGTTTATCTTGCCTCTGGGCGAAGCTAGTGGCAGAAGGTGGGGCACCTTCACAAATGAGATTACAGTGTTTAGCGGCAGTATGTTCCTGTTCAGGAGGAGGTCAGGGATGATAGGCGTGGGGAATACTGGTTGCCGAGCCGAATTGTGGTTCTGCTCAAGAAAAATAAGGAGTAGCTACAGACAGCAGGAATCATTTGAATCAAGGGCAGTGGTATAATACTCAAGAGAGAAATCAGGATGGAAAATGCAGATATGCCTTATCTTCAGCCAACGGGGTGAGGGAGAATCCAATGTGGTACTGCAAATCTATGAACGTCAAAAGAGTAGCTAAAGAGAGAATAGGGTTTTGAAGATCAGCAAGGCCACCTATTTGTGGAAACACAGGACATGGGTGAGATGCTAAGTGAATATCCTTCATCAGTATTTACTACGAAGAAGGATCTGTGAAGTAGTGAACTTCAGGAAATAAACAATGATGTCTTGAAATGTGTCCATTTTACAGAAGGGGAGAAACTGGAAGTCTTAAATTTCATAAAGGCAGATAATTCCCTGTGAAGTGATCAAGTGTACCTAGAATGCTGTGAGAAGGTGGGGAAAGTGACTGTTAGATACCTTGCTGAGATATTTATAGCATGGAATGTCCAGGTCAATTGCTGGAACACTGAAGGGGGGTGAATGCTGTGCCTTTAGTTCAGAAAGGTGTGAAGGAAAAGCTTTTAAAGGGACCCTCTTCACTTGACAAAATGCCTTATGCAAGGGGTACTTGAGCATAATTCAGTTACTTGTCTTCTGTTACTGTTTCATATCACGCTCTCAAGGGCAAAGACAGGTAAAAATTAACTTGTTATTCTCTCATCCCTTGGCCTTGGACATAACAGTTCTTCAGCATTCGCTGAACTCGACTGTCGCAAGGTCAAGTCGAATGTTTACAAAGTTCAAACAGAGACAGTCTGGCTGCAAACCTCATCAAAGTATTGTTGGCAAAGCTCAGCACAGCATTTAATTTTAGAAACGCATCCGCTTCCAAATTTCACAGTAAATGTTAAATTTGTTAATTTTCCATTACATTTCCACCCCTTTTGTCCTTTTATGTCAACAAAAAAGAGGCAGATTTTAAAAAATGCAAAGCCAGTTAACAAAAAATCGGCGATCTGAACAGTTGTTTGTGTTGTAAGGATCACTTGAAATGGTCCCGGACATCTCTTCGCCTTCCAGTTTTTAATCATGAAGTTTTTCACCACTATCCAGTCTCAAGGGTAAAATCGTGCAGCTTCCCTTCTGCTGGTTGGGGTAGTTTTGCTATCACTTAATTTTATATTTGAAATAAAAGTGCAGAGAGATTTAGATAGTGACACAACATCTCATACTCACAGCGGCTCGTTACCTGTCTTACCTTAGGTCTTGGGCCAATTCATCTCCACGCTTCAGGCTCACTGCCTTTATTCTGATGAAGGGCTTTTGCCCGAAACGTCGATTTCGCTGCTCCTTGGATGATGTCTGAACTGCTTTGCTCTTCCAGCACTAATCCAGAACATGGTTTCGGCGGCCAACCGAACAAAATCTCAAACGGGCTAACGTTAGCTCTTCCTCTCCTCCGAGATCTGAAAAACGCCAGCACCATTTCAAGTTCCTTTGTCCATGCCACCCCTAGTTCCACACAACATTTTGTGAATTTAGTTTTTTTGTAGCGTAGCAATTTTCTCTTTCCATTGCCCCACCACTCCCTGGATTGTAGGCACAGTGTTTTCTAATGTTTATTCCCAAATATTCACTGATTTGCTGTGGAGCATTTTTGATAAATGGTGTCCCATTATCGCTACTAAGACTTTCAGGATTACCCCATCTCCCGATTATTTAAGTTAGCAGAGTCTTGGCGACTCATTGGCATCCTTTGTCGACGTGGGGAATGCTTCCACCGATTTGGAAAACATATCAAATATTATCAGACAATATTTTTTCCCTTTGCTGTGTGTTAGTTCAATAAAGTCCGTCTGTAAATGTTCAAAGGGCTTTGGGTTGGGGGTGTGCTGTCTGACTTATCTCTATTTCCCAGCCCACATAACTAGTGGCACAGATAGCACATCGTACGCAATACTTCTGCGAGTAAAGAGTAAATCCCTCAGTTAACCGATGTGTTGAAATACTGTCATACATCCCCTCTTTTTATTCATGGTCCTTAACGTTTGTGTGTATGGCATAGAATGGAAATAATGGTCGTGGTAGACATGGTTTGCCATTGGGGTCACACCATACCTCTTCCCTCACACTGCATCCTGCTTTCATCAACTCTCGCTTTTCTTCCGGCGTGAACTGTGACTTTAAGTCCTATACGTCCGCTTTTGGGTCACAAAGTTTTGTCAAACGTTTGTCAATGCGATCACTTGGCGGCTGCTGGACTGTCGTTCTTGCTGCTGAGTCTGCCCTTGCATTGTCTTGAGAAATAGAAACTTAATTATTTTGTGTGGGCTTCGCATTTTCACACAGACATTGATTCGGACAATAGGGCCGCTTCCAGGAGGTCATAAATCAGACCACGGTGTGTGATGGGCTTTCAGGTGGAGGTTTTGAAATCCCTGTGTTTCCACAGGGTTCCAAAATCATGAACTACCTCGAATGCGTATCTGCGATCGGTGTAAATGTTCACTGTCTTTCCCTCAGCCAATTTACACGCCTCTGTCAAGGTAATCAGGTCCGCTGTTTGCACTGACAGAAGAGAAGGGAGTGATCCCGCTTTGACAACCTCATAGGTAGTCATTACAGCATATTCAACACAGTACTGGTCTGTCTCCTTGTTTATGAATGTTGACCCTTCCAAAACAAATCCTCCATAATCGGATTTTGAAGTGGTGAATCCTGCAAATCTGGTCTGGGCCTGCAAATGTCATGAGTTACAGCGACACAATAATGTGTGTCTCCGTCTCCTTCTGAGGGGAGAAGGCTAGCAGGGTTTCTGTAAGACAATTATTGTGCTAAAGTCTAATGAGAATGATTCTAGTCTCCATAATCTCCTCTCATTATTAAACCCTATCAACTCTAGAAACTCTTCTGTACGCACTACAGTGCTGGTGTATTCATTCACATGTAAGGAGATCAAAATTGTTAACAGTACTCTAAATGTGGTGTTACCCGCACCGTGTGCAGCTGCAACAGAAACTTCTTGTTTCTAATCGGCATCCCTTCAGCAATAATGGATAATATTCCATTTGCCTTCTCATTTCCCTCAAAACCAACCTTTTTTGAGTTCTGCACAAGGACACTGAGCTCCGTCTGCACATCAGCATGCAACAATTTTTCACTATTTTAAAAACTGTGCTTTTGACAGTTAGGCCAAACAAAAATGGATGACCTTGCATTTACCAACATTGTACTCCGTCTGCCACACCTTTGCCCACTCGCTGAAGCTATCTTTCTCCGTCCGCAGACGTTTAGTGCCCTCTGCACACTTTGGTCTACCACTCATTGTCTGTCATCTGCAAACTTCGTCACACACGAAATCTTGTCTGCAATTCCTTGACATTTGATGTAGGGTGCGACTTTACAATCATACAGACGTCGTCCTTTTATTGGGAGAGCTACCCTAAGTCAAACCTTCACTTTTGTAGAACATAGCTAAATATACAATATGCTGGACGTTCATTTGCTAATAGTGGTAACACTATCACCATGTCTCTCTGATTGTCATATCCATTCCTCAATCTTCAGTCAAAATAGGAAACCCATTGAGATAGAGTGCCTTTCAATCAACTTTTATACGAATTATTTCTTGATCTATTGTCGCCTGTATTCCTCACATTGACCCGGTCAGAAACCGTCTGATACTTGATTCTCACAGAATCAGACATGATGGGACATATTTCATAAAACCCAATCCCAATCCTGGGGTATATCCTGTCCCACCGGAAGGACAGACCCACCAGCGGCGGGGATACCGTATAATATCCTCAGAAAACGTGTTACCCTGCAATTCCACAGGATTAATTCCAGAAACAAGGAATTCCCATGGCAACACGTCAAATATCGTCAAGGAAATCGCCTGATGATGGACATCAACTGCCCTCCACATCCACCCATAGTGACAACTCAGTTCCCCTCTCTGCGGAAAAGAAACCAGCGGCAGCAGTGAAGGTGACAAGGTCACAGAACGTACTCTGGCCGTGGCATTTCAATGTCCATCACCAACAGTGTCTCACATGGTCTTCACTTACTGAGCATGGAGAGGTCTCAAATACACGGCAGCTATGCTATGGGAAGTGATGGAGGAACCGACACGAGAGAAACATTCTCACCACACTTCTTGTCACTGATGGATGTGTCCTTAAGTGTATCTGAAGGAGGAGCCAATACGTAGTCCTTGTGGAGGACAAGTCTCGGCCACATATTGAAAATACTGCCTCTTGTTTTACGTGGCACTATTTCCTGCACATATTTGTAAAGAATCGAGCAAATGGAAACTGGGTATCCACGAGGCACTGCGTGCCATCATCAATGACCTTCTCTCCGTCAAAAAGAGAGAAGTGGGCTGATCATTTATGGGTCCTAAATGTTCAGCACCATTCACAACGTCACCAACACTGAAGCAAGCTATTCAGCCAATCAATAGTTTTTTTTTACATCAACAGGGTCCATACAGCCATTTGAGGCTGTTACTCAGGAATTGGAGCTTTTAATCTCTCATACTTGTTTCATAGGAAATGGAAGGGAATATGCAGCCTATCAAAAACGCGGCACAGGCATACGGGAAACTATGGGCTGCAACTGCACAGTTCCTTGAAAGTGGAGTGGCAGGTAGAGACAGTGGTGCAGAACACATTTGACACATTTACCTTAATTAGTCAGTGCATTGAGTATAGGAGTTGTCGTGGCATGTTGCATCGGCACAGGATGTTGGTGAAGCCACGTTAAGAATGCTGCATACTATTAGATTGGCTGCAGAATTACACAATGTTCCAGGACTGGACGGTTTGAGCTGTATGGAGAGACTGAATGGATTGAGGTGTTTTCCGCTGGAGTGTCAGAGGCTGAGGGATGACATTATGGAGCTTTATAAAATCATCACGGTATGGATACTCGGAATCGCCATTGTCTGTTTCCCAGGATAGGCGAATTCAAAACAATTGGGCTGAGGGTGAAGTCAAGAGGGAAATGATTTAGAAGGGAACTTAGTGTCAAATATTTCACGCAGAGAGTAGCGTGAGGGCAGAAAATGCTGACACAAGAGGTGGTGGCGGGAGGTACAATCGCACATTTTAAAAGTGTCTGAAATAGGAGGGATATTGGCCAAATGTTAGCAAATAGGACGAGATCAGATTTGGATATCTGGTCGGACTGGACAGATTGGAAGAATGACTCTGTTTTCATCCAGTATGACTCTCTGCTTCGAAAGAGGGATGAGGAGAAAGTCTGAAAGGTGTTTTGGAGAGAGAACTGTCTTAATTGGAAGCTTACCGTGCCCCTCTATTCACAATGATTCAAAAGTGTGTTAGTTGAATATATGACAGATAGTGAATCATGGATAATGGGATACAGAGACGAAAGTGGGACAGAGACACAACCTCATCATCCACGATCTCAGTGCCGGATGAATAAGGTTCTAAGTGTCTAATGACCCTCTGCTGCTCCCAGTTCCATGTTCCTATGTTGCAATCAGCCCCCCAAAGCTGCTGGACAGGAGCAATCAGATAGGTCACTTACTGCTATAATCTGGTGCACAGAAACAGAGGAGACCATGCAGCCCTTCAAGACTGTTACACACGGTTTGAGGTTATTTGAGAAATGTAATTGGAAAATCCAGGCTGCTTATGAAACAAGCGCCTCCCCCCACCCACACCCCACATCTATTGACAGAGCTTCCCTTTTCTGCACTTTATGCTCCATTTGTTGTGTGGTTGCACACTCAGATGCACTGTGAATACAGCGCCGATACCTCATCCTGAGAAGGCTCACAACATCATCTGATTTCCTGACTGCAAAGTTCCATAATAGACATTCCAGGAAAATGCCAGCCACTAAATTGCCAATAACAGAATGTCAGAACATCGGAAACAGGAGAACGCCATTCACCACGCACCCCCCACTCCCAAACCCAAGCATGACTTCCACTTCACTAAGATTATGGCTAATCTGCTCTCCGTCATAATCCTTTTAAATGTCCAATTCTGCTTAGCTCTCTGACAGATCAATATCTATCTACCTTCTCTTCAGATACTTTCAGTGTTCTAGCTCGGCTCATACTCTGGAAAAGAGAAAACCTGACATTCAAAGCCCTCTGTTGGAAGAAAACATTTCCTGTTCCTCAACATGACTGGTTAAGATGAAAAATTGATATAGACACAAGGGTTCAGGGAAGAGTTACTGGCCCGGATTGACTGTGTGGTTGACTGAGGTTGACATCAAAGAGCTTACCAACACTGGAAATAATGGGAATCATAGTAAATTCTCCAGTGTATGGAGTCAGTCATAGCACAAAGGAAGATGTTTGTGTTTCCTGAATGTTAATCATCTCTTTACTGGGTCATTTCAGTGTGAGATCATCAGGGGAGTTTCGTTGGCACAAGCATCTTCAGCTGCTAAGTGGGGATGTTCACTGAGTATTCCACAATATTCAGAATATTTTGTCCCTGACCTGTCTGTGTCCATGTGCAACTAGACACGGAAAAACAGTCAGGCTTGCACGATTTAAGTGTCGGTAGCATGACTGTGATAGTAACAGTACTGTCTGACACTGCACTTTGCAAGAGTAAAATGAAGAGTTCATTCAGCACATCACGCTGGTTTCACAGTAATATGAGGAAGTCATTCTGGTCATTGACAAATTGCAGAAGAACATAATAGCCCATTCAATCTTTCAAGCCTATTCTATTATTCAGGATGAGATGCAGTCTAAAGTTATGGACCGCACGAGAGCCCTCGAAAATATTTGAAGACAATATCCGAGACTGTAATGTCTTATGTTATAGGAAATGAAATGCATCTGTCCCAGATGCAATGTGACTGGTGAAACTACTCGGAGTGAAACACAAGAATTAACTTAAACGCTGCAGATGAAATTAAAACAAAGAAAGAGGAATTTTAAAGAATGTAATTCTATTGGACAACTAACAGAATAATAGATTCAGGAACTATTGCTAATTAACTGTTCCAATATGGGAACATCCCCAAAACATACCCTTTAGCAGAAAGGAAAATTCACAGAGGGAGATTGTCACAAACATTTCTCTAATCCAGGAAGAAAAAAAAAGCATCAAGAGAAAATTCAGAGAGAGTAGCAGAATGGAGACATTCACGAAAGCTTTAAATTCTGTTGCGACCCCATTAGTTTGTGATGTTACTGAGAAACCAAAACATAACAATCCTCATCTGTGAGAGCTGAACACACCCATTCAGGCTGCGTTAAAATAAACCTAAGACGACCCATGCTGTTAATGCAAGTGGAGTTAACTTACCTGCTGGGCAACGACCGTTTAATCTCTCTTAAAAGGACCCAGGATAAATTAAACTCTTGAAGTAGCAACATTTTCACAGTAGCCAGCACATCCAGCTGTTATACGGGAACGAGTGGTAACACAATGAGGCCGTTGATAGTGTCCAATCGGACGAGGAAGAAGCCATTGACTCCCTTAAGTCACTCACACAGGAATAGGAGGAGGCCATTCAGCCCATCAAGTCACTTCCATAAGCACAGAACGAGGTAATTGATGCTGGTTCCTGTTGAATGGTTTACGCCCGGAAATGTCAATTGTCTTGCTCCTTGGATGCTGCCTGACCTACTGGACTTTTCCAGCACCACACTCTCTACTCTGATCTCAAGCATCTGCAGTCCTCACTTTCGTCTAACTGTTGCTCTAACATGATAAACAAGTGGAGCAGATGCTGACGCACACTGTTCCTTGTGGCTAACTTGCTCATGGTACACACGTGGGACTTTAATGTGGTTTTCCAGCTTTGAGGGAGGAAGTAAAATGTTTTCTGTGAAGTCTCCAGAAGTCATCTTCCATCTCTGAGAAGACAAACTGCAGTTCTCTGCAGAGGTCAGAAGCTGGTGTGAATAGCTACCAGTTTCCGAAGTAAGGTACTTTGGCCGCTATTGGGAATTGTGAACAACATGGCATTCAGTCCAGATTCATAAGTCAACAGCACATTAATGTGGGGAGAGTTAATTCAGGCAGATCAGCTATTACGAAAGCCGTGTTAGACTGATGAATGAACTCTCTAAGTCCAAATAATGATGATGTTGTTCATGTTGAGCTTGTCGAGTGCGTGTCCTGTGCATTGCAACTTACATACTTTATGCTGTCCAAGTCTATTTTCAACCTATGATCTGTCTGTCCATGCTTACAATGATCTGCTTCTCCTGCTCACAAATAAAGCATTTTTTCCCTGTACTGAGGTACACCTGATAATTAATCAAACCATTCAATCCTGGTAAAGTCTGCACTTTCTCACCTTTTCCATGTCTCTTTTGGAAATAGATCACTGCCAGTCCTCAAGGATCACTGCAACCATTTCTTTTTCTCTCACAGCTCTACAGATTAAATAGTCTGCTTCTTCATTCTCTCCTCATGGTACGATCTTCTGTTTCTCTGGTAAGGGGATCATTCCTTACAGAGTAGAACAAAACTGTAGAGAGTGCCTCAAATATTCCCTCAGCGAGGCTCTACGACTGCAGGAAGGTGGCTTTATTCATATACTTGAATCGTTTTACAATGTAGGACAGCATGCCATTCACTGCACCTGTTGCTTACACAGGGTTTGATTAGAAGCAGTCAGCATAGTTTTGTGAGTGGGAGGTCATGCTTCGCAAATTTGGTGGAGTTCTATGGTGAAGTTACCAGGAAGGTTCATGGGTGCAGAGCGGTAGACATAATCTCTGTACATTTCCGTAAGGCCTTTGGTAAGATTCCACATGGTAGACTGTCTGTAAGGTTGCATCGCACGGAATCAAGGGGGAGTTGCCAAATTGCTTTCACAGTTGGCATGTTGGGAGGAAGTAGAGGGTAAATGTGAAAGGATGTTATTCAGACTGGAAGCCTGTGATTAGTGGAGTACCTCAGAGTTCGATTCTGTGATCATTACTGTCATCTATATCAATGGTTTAGGCATGATTAATAATTTTGTAGATAACACTAAAATAGGTGGTATCGTGGTAAATGAGGACATTTAGCTGAAATTGCAGCAGGAACTTGATCAGCTGAGTAAGTGGGCGAAGAAATGTCAAATGCAATTTAATATAGATTTGTGTGAGATCTTGCATTTTAGAAAGTCAATACAAGGTAGGAATTGCACGGTCAATTGTAAGGGTTAAGTGGTGCGGTGGACCTGAGAGACATTGGAACATTTGGAGTACTCAGATCGGAAAGATGTCATTAAATTGGAAAGAGTGCTGAAGAAAGTTGCCTGGACCTAACGGACTGAATTCTCGGGAGAGGTTTAACCAGCTCGGACTTTTCATTTCAAGTGTAGGAGAATGAGGGCGGATCTTCTAAAGTTTTATGTGATCACTTCGAGCATGGGTAAGGTGAACTCTCTCAATCGTTTGCCAAGATTTGTAGAATTGAAACCAGGAGGACATCCGCTTATGGTTAGAGGGGAGGAATAAAAGCGGAACCTGAAGGGCATTTTTTCTTTTTAAATAACTGAAGCTGGTACACGGATGTGCTGTCAGTGGATATAGTTGAGGGCATGGGGTAAATTAACACTATTTGAAAAGCATTTGGGCAAATTTATTGATAGGAATGAACGAGAAGGGTAAGGCCGAAGTGCAGAGAGATATGGTTAGAGTGGATGGACATTTAAAAGGCGGAGTTAGAATTCCTCTTTTAATAAAACAAGAGCACTTCTTTCTTCGAGGTTGTTGGTGGAAATCCCTCAATGGACTTCCTCTCTACGTTCCTTCTGGTCAACGTTCAATGTCCAATGTAATGCCCCAAGAACGTTGCCTCTGCCTTCGCTAATCATGTTTTCTTTAATTTTATTGTCAGTTATTCTTCTTATAATCATTTAATGTGTTCTGCCAACTGTAATATGTTACCTTTCAATCGCTTGCAAAAGATCACTACATCATGCAAATACATTGTCTAATGTTTATATCTGACCACAATTCTGTTCATGAGTCTTTGAAATGTGGCTGGTGCATTATTCATTGCAAAGATCATCACTTTCAATTGATAAAGCCCATTTGGGTAACAAATGCAGAAACTTGTTTCCCTTTCTCTGATTATCTTATCTGCCAATAACCATGCTGTAAGTCCAACTTAGTCAGATGTGGGGCTTGTGAAACTATATGTATGCCGTCCTCCAAACTTAGTGTTGGATATTTTCGCGCAGCGTTGACCTTCCGATAGTCCACGCAAATTGTTGAATCATGTCAGGTTTGGGAAATAACAGAATCAGTGCACTTCACTCTCTCTGACTCAGTTCAATGATATCTTCATGGAGTACCACATCCACTTCCTCCTGGAACTGTGTGGCTTTGAAAGGATTACACTTGTGTTGTTGTCGTTTTTTCACATCAGTATTCCCTAATTCCACCTCATGCATAATCGTGTAAGTCCACCCATTATTTTTCTGGTTGTGTCTTTACATTGGTGCAATGAAGAATCCTATTCTTTGCTCCTGTAACGGTTAGCTCACTACCCTCTCCCACTCCTCAATAAATTACTACTTATTTAAATATTTTGAGGTACATCGAACCTCATGACATCTGGCTTTGCTTCCTGACTCTGCAGGGCTGTACGTAACACCTGTTTCGCTAGTTTCCTGTCTCTACTCTAGTAAGGTTTCAAGATATGCACATGACATACTCAATAAACTTTTTAAAAAAATATCCGGTATCTTTGTCAGATAGATTAACTGACACAATTTCTATTTTTTATTTGGAAGGGATCACTAAACCTGGTTTTGAAGAGGTCTGCTACCAATGTTGGCAATACTAATACGTCACTCCAACGGACAAACGTCAAAGTTTCAGCGTTTTGATTTGCACCTGCTTCATTCTATGTTATGCCATCTTCTGGTGCTGTTTTCCTAACTCACCTAAACGATCTAATATCTCCCTGACCTCACATAAATAATAAAAGTGTGTGATCTTTGACCTCGGTCCTGTCAATCGCTGTTTAATTAATTTCAAAGGGTCTCTCACTTTATATCTGAATATTAACTGAAAGGGGAGAATTGAGGAGGCATCTCTAATGGCAGACAATACAAATGTGATACCTTTATCCCAACCATTCAGACAATCTTGACAGTATGCTGTTAATATGGTCTTCAGTGTCTGATGCCAACTTTCAAAGGCTCTCTGGTAAACAGGATGGTCGGCACTTGATCTAAAATGCTGAGTACTTATCTATGCATGATTCCCTTAAATTCATAATCTTTGTCCGACTGAATCTCTCTGGGCAGCCAATACCGTAAGGAGAAAGCTACCAACTCCTGTGCCAACCTTTTTGCCTTAACACTGCCCATTGTTTTCTCTTGGAATATCTGGTATACACGTCCATTATGGTTAACAAGTACGGGTTCCCAAATTTAGTTTAGAAAGGGGACCTATATAATGAATCATAACCACCGTGAAATGTACTTTGAATTCAGGAAGTAGCAACAAAGATGCTAGTTTTTACTACTGCCTGTGGCTTACCTAATATTTGGAATGTATGCCATGCATGGCAAAAACTAACCACAGCCTTGCGCATTCCAGGCCATTGAAAGTGCGTCTGCACTTTAGCAGGAATCTTCCAACACATAGGTGACATCCTACAGGGGTTCAAGAGCTACCTGTAACACTTCCTGTCAGTATGCTACTGGCAATACAATCTGGTGTGCTTCTGCTCATTTCTCCTCTGCGCTCTGCAGTTTCATTGCAGGATTCTATCATTCAGTTAATACTGCAAGAAAATGCACTCTGATTCATTTTCTGCCCCCTCTCTCTCTTTCTGTGTGTGTGTGTGTGCGTGTGCGTGTGTGAACATGAAACAGCAACTTTTCACAAAATCAAGACTTATTTTTCTTAACTACTTACTATCTGACGCCAAATCTGTAAAAATACACGCTGCTCCAATAATCCACTTATTAATATTTACATTCATCTAATCTCAACACCACGCAGTCTCTGTCTCCTCCCCTGTCTTCAACCTTCAAGCTGCTTTTCTCCCTGGGTCCACTTACGTCTTTTTAACTGCAAGTACGTTTTACATGAAAAGTTATCTTTGATAGAGAGTGTTTTGTACTATCCTTGAGACCAAGACTTTCGATGGTCAGATAGTTCCCCGGCTTTACAAAACTTGCTCCGCTGATCGATGGTATTGGCTCTCCCTCTTATCTTCAAAATACCGGACTTATATTCTCCCTATGACACATTGAATTCTTATAACTTGATTGGTTTCCAGGTGTGTAAATAATAAAATTCTGCTTCCAATGGCTTCAGGTATCATGGATATGATTAAAAGAAACAACCAAAACTCAGGTATCCATTTTGCAGCTAATTGTTATATCTGGAATAGCCCGACCGTCAGCTAGCAGTTGGGCTGTACTTTGAATTTAGCAAAACAGTCGACATTGTAACAGGTCAGCATGGACACGTTGCGTACTTAAGACTTAATGACTCATTCACGTTTGCATGTTTTTTTTGTTGACTCATGATCAAGGACATGAAGGCACTTTCGAACAACGGCATTTCCCATTCTCGCACCAACTAATCAATACAAAATGAGATCTCTGCTATTTGTTAATCACCTTCAAATTGACCTGGACCAAACACTGATGCATGTGATAACCCGAGAATAACGGTCTTCAGTCCAGTAACGGCACTGCTCTCTGTATTGTGTCTGCTACCAAATTTACAATCCATTTGTATATCAACTGTACACATGAACTTCTGGACACTTGTCATTAAAGACGTCAAAACTTTTCTGCAAATTCATTTACACTGCTCCGACTGGGTCTCATTTGTGAACGCCTCAACAAATACAAATTCCACAGTTTTCGCAATGGTGATTCCATTTCCTGAAGCTCAGCTGACTCTGCCAAGTCATGTCATGATTCCCATCCTCCTTGTCAATTTGTCGCATTCCAAATAACAGATTACAATATTTTCCTCAGCACAGACACCAAGTTGTCCAATATTTAAACTTGATTTATTTTCCATCCCTGTCCAATACTCATGTACAAGCTACTAGACTAGGTGGGATTGAGGTTCACAAGGAGGAGGTATCACAAATCCTGAAGCGTGTGAAAATAGATAAATACCCTGGGGCGGATGGGGCATATCCTAGGATCCTCTGTGAAGCCATTGATGAGATTGCCGAGCCTCTTGAAATGAACTCTAATTCGCAGGTGTCTACAGGAATTGTGCCAGAAGATTGATGTGTAGTAAATGAGGGTTCATTGTTTAAGAAGGGGAGTCGAGACAACCCTGGTAATTATAGACCAGTGAGCCTTCCTTCAGTTGTTGGTAAAGTGTTGGAAAAAATTTATAAGAGATAGGATGTAAAATAATCTAGACAAGAGTATTTTGATTCGGGATAGTCAGCATGGTTTTGTGAAGTGTAGGTAGTGCGTCACAAACCTTATTAAATTCTTTGCGAAGGTGTCCAAATATGGAGATGAAAGGAAACCGGTTGATATGGTATATATGGATTTCATCAAGGCGTTCGATAAGGATCCCCACAGTAGGTTATTGTTCAAAATGCGGACGAATGGGATTGTGGGATATATAGCAGTTTCGATCAGTAATTGGCTTGCTGAAAGTGTGGTGGTTGATGGGAAATGTTCAGCCTGTAGTCCAGTCACTACTACTGTTTCGCAAGGGTCGGTGTTGTGTCCACTGATGTTCGTCATTTTTATGAACGATCTGGATGAGGGCGTAGAGGGGTGGGTTAGTAAATTTGCAGACGACACTAACGTTAGTGGAGTTGTGGATAGTGACGAAGGATGTTGCAGGTTACAGAGAGACAGTTAAACTGCAGAGCTGGGCTGAGAGGTGAGAGGTGGCAAATGGAGTTTAATGTGGACATATGTGAGGTGATTCATTTTGTTCTGATTAACCGGAATACAAAGTGTTGGGTTAATGTTAAGTTTCTTGGTATTGTTGATGAGCAGAGATATCTCGTTGTCCATGTACACAGTTCCTTGAAAGTTGGTAGCCAGGTTGACAGTGTTGTTAAGAAGGCATACAGTGTTTTAGCTTTTATTAATAGAGGGGTCGAGTTCCAGAACCAAGAGGTTATGCTGCAGCTGTACAAAACTCTGGCGTGGCCAAACGCATTACAAGAAGGATGTGGAAGCTTTGGAAAGGGTGCGAAGGAGATTTACTCGAAAGTTGCCTGGTATGGAGGGAAGGTCTTATGAGGAAAAGCTGAGGGTCATGAGGTTTTCGTTAGAATGAAGAAGGTTGAGAGTTGACTTAATAGAAACATATATGATAATCAGTGGATTAGATATGGTGGACAGGGAAATCCTTTTTCAAAGTATGATGATGGTGAGAATGAGGGGGCATAGCTTTAAATTGAGGGGTGATAGATATAGGACAGATGTCAGAGGTAGTTTCTTTACTCAGAGAGTGGGAAGGGTATGGAATGCTTTGCCTGCAACGATTAGATTAGATTACAGTGTGGAAACAGGCCCTTCGGCCCAACAAGTCCACACCGACCCGCCGAAGCGAAACCCACCCATACCCCTACATTTACCCCTTACCTAACACTCCGGGCAATTTAGCATGGCCAATTCACCTGACCCTGCACATCTTTGTGACTGTGGGAGGAAACCGGAGCACCCGGAGGAAACCCAAGCAGACACGGGGAGAACGTGCAAACTCCACACAGTCAGTCGCCTGAGGCGGGAATTGAACCCGGGTCTCTGACGCTGTGAGGCAGCAGTGCTAACCACTCTGCCACCGTGCCGCCCACAGATAGTAGATTCGCCAACTTTAATTACATTTAAGTCAGTCATTGGACAAGCATTACGACGTAAAATGGAATAGTATAGGTTAGTTGGGCTTCAGATTGGTATGATAGGTCGGCACAACATCGAAGGCCGAAGGACCTGTACCGCGATGTAATGTTCCATGTTCTACCCCTTACCAACCTACACTTCAATATTTCTATTAACTTCTCTGTATTAATTTTAATCTCCCACAGTTTCACAATTTCATCAATCACTCTTTCGTGTAAAATTTCTGGAAGGTTTTGTGCATCTTCATCTTCAGATAAGATTAGATTAGATTACATTACAGTGTGGAAACAGGCCCTTCGGCCCAACACGTCCACACCGACCCGCCGAGGTGTAACCCACCCATACATTTACCCCTTACCTAAGACTACGGGCAATTGAGCATGGCCAATTCACCTGACCTGCACATCTTTGTGACTTTGGGAGGAAACCGGAGCACCCGGAGGTAGTAGACACAGGAAGAACGTGCAAACTCCACACAGTCAGTCGCCTGAGGCGGGAACTGAACCCGGGTCTCTGGCGCTGTGAGGCAGCAGTGCTAACCACTGTGCCACCGTGACGTCCTCTGTATAGACACAGGTAATATATTGCCCTCAGCGGAGGTGGAGGGGGTGTGTCTTATGCATAGATTGCCTCCATCACTGAGTGCACATGAGAGTTGATTAACTTGATACCAACTCTGCTCGGAAACTCCAGAATCAACACAGATCAAATAAACTGTCACTTCATGGTCACTGAGAGCACAGTGCTCTATCTAAATTTAGGTTACAGTTTATGTTGACAAAGATGACATAAAACTGTGACCACCCCATTTTGGAATCAAACTGAATTTACAATTTACATATGGCATAGGCCAAGGGTCACACAGGAATACGTTGGTGATCAAACAAATTTGTATTTGGAATATAGTCTAGTCGAGAAACGCAATCGGAAAGGTGTGGATGACAGTTTATTCAGAAACAGCCCTGAGACAGAAGTAAAGACTGGGGATAGGTAGCGGTGGCAGTGGACAGGTATGATGATGGAGGGATCATTGAGGTATAAGCTAGCTTAGGATACAATGCGTTTATCTTGGTTCTGAACACTTTTATTCCACACCTGATGATTGTAAGTGATTGGCATGAAAACCATGGAATAGGAATGGAGTTTGTGATTGAAAGTGAATACAGTAGTTTATATGTTTGATAAATATAGACAATAGAAATAATGATGGCATTCACAATGGTTTACAGAATTAATAATTAGGCAGAGATAGAATTACCATGAACACCAGCAATCGCGAGGATTGGATAGCAAACTGCCTGAATAATCATCAGGACATATACAATCTGCCATGGTAACCATATCCAATCCTGAGAAAGCCGATAAAAACCATACAATAACCTACTGTCCATTGTTGGCATAATTCCAGCCTAATGTTCTCAGATTCTGATCCATTGTTGTAACATTCCAGTCTAATGTTCTCAGATTCTGATCTAACGCCCAAACATTCCATTCTAATATTCTTAGATTCCAATCCATTGTTGTACCATTCCAACATAATGTTCTCAGATTCTGATCTATTGCTGAGACATTCCAGTCTATTGTTCTCACATTCTGATCTATTGTCCGAACATTCCAGTGTGGTGTTCACAGATTCTGATCAGTTGTTAGAACACTCTTGTCCAATGTTCTCTGGTTCTGATCTATTCTTGGAACATTCTCATCTAATGTTCCCTGATTGCGCAGATCTCATATGAATATGTACCCTTAAGAGAGCGATTCTGTGGGCCATCTGTGTTTGTTGCTGCTCTTGTCTGCTCTTACTGACTAATCCACATGTCCTGTTTTGTATGTCAAAACGTCGGATCGACTCATTGATTTGAAGTAATCAAAACATTAGCATTCAAATTCGATTCGATTTTGGTATCTTGTAGCATAGTTTAAACTGATAAACGAAATGCGAATTTGTTTTGTAACATAGTAACTAAGCTTCAGCTATTTGCTTCACAGCCAACTATTACAGTTTTAAACTGGTTGGCACATTATGTGCTTGTTCAATTGTTGCCGCCTTTCACTTTCTCTGAAAGGTACAGGGCACACCTCCAACACTTTTAATGTAAGAAAAATACCTTGCCTGGGTGGAATGTTGTCATCGCCTGCTATTGATCTTATTCCTCATGTCCAATTACTCTAACAATGTTAGCTGTAAAGGGGAAGGCACAGGACCTGCATACCCTAGATGGAGTGGGAGGGGCATTGAAGTCTTTACGCGGCAGTGGGTGGGTGGGTGAGGGTGTCCCATAGATGTTCTCTGAAACGATCCTCAAGAACGTGTCCTGTCTCCCCGATGGAGAGGAGACCACACCGAGTGCAAAGAATGCAATGAATGACCTTGGTAGAGGTAGAGGTAAATTTCTGTTGAATGTGGAAGGATCCCGTGGGGCCTTGGATGGAGGTGAGGGAAGTGGTGTGAGCACAGGTTTTGCACTTCCTTCAGTGGCAGAGTAATGTGACAGGTTTGAGTTGTGGGCTAGTGGGGGTGGTGGACTTGCCGTGTGAGTCGCCGAAGGTCTTTTTGCAACGCTGATAGGGGCAGGGAGGAAAATATATCTTTGGTGGTGGGATCCGTTTGGAGGTTGCAGAAGTGGCAGAGGATGTTGCATTGTTAGCGAGGTTTGGTAGAGTGGAAGGTGTGAACTCGTGAGTTCTGTTCTTTGCTGCGTTGTGATGGGGAGGTTTCAAGGGCAAAAATGCATGAAGTGGAAGCAATGCAACGGAGGGCATGGTAAACCAAGTGGGAAGGGAAGATGCGAATGTGGAATAAGGAGGCTAACTGGATATTCTGAGGTGGAATTGGCCATCCTGGGAATGGATGCAGTGGAGCTGGAGGAATTATGAATAAGGAATGGCGTTTTTACCAGGAGATTAGCAGAGAGGAGATGTTGTCTTGGTAGCTTTGGGAGTCAGTGGGCTTGTAGTATATGCCTATGGAAATTCGTTGCCAGAGACGGTGATGGAGAGGTCGAGGAAGGGGGTGGGGGTGGTGTCCAAGACAGTCCAGGTAAATCTGAGGTCGGGTTCGAATGTCTTGGCAAAGTTGATGAGCTATTCACCCTCCTTGTGGGAGCAAAAGGCAGTACCGATAAGCTCACCGAGATAGCAGAGTAACGGTTGGATGTGGTACCGGTGTAACTGTGGAAGATAAACTGAAGAGAAGAGTTAGGTGGGAAACTTTCGTAGGCTGAGACAATGGGTCGACCGGTCAGGTAAATTTATAAGTCTTCGGTATAAAGTAGAATAGGGCAGTGCGAGAATCATAAACAATGATTTTGGAGGCTGTTGATGAGAAATCCTCAGAGGTGATGAGGTTGTGGATGGTATATGAGTTGATGAGTTAGTGATGAGAGGTGAGGTCGTGATCAAGGGGACAGTAGGAGGAAGGATGTTAGAGTTGGCGCCAGGCTTCAGCAGTGTCCAGTTCAGTGTACCAGACTGCTATTGCACTCCCTTGTTTGCCGGTTTGATGGTGGGGTTGGGGTTGGAGCAGAGGGAGTGGAAGATGGCACGTTGTGATGGCGAAATGTTGGAGTGGGTGAGGTAGTTTGACACGTTGAGGTGGTCAATATCACAGCAGCAGTTTGAAGTGAAGATGTCAAGAGTGCGTAGCAGGCCAGCACGGGATGTGCAGGTGGATGTGGTGCGTCGGATGCGGGCAAAGTGATTGTCGGTGGGTGAGCGGGTGTCTTGGTTAAAACAGAAGGCACGGAGGCAGAGGTGGTGGAAGAAACTTTCAAGTTTTCAGTGTGTGTCGAACTCATTTAGCTGGGATCGTAAAGGGATTAATGTGAGGCCTTTACTGAAGACCAAACATTCGTCCTCAGTGAGGGGGAGGCCTGGGGGGCTGGTGATGACACAGCAGGGTTGGGAGCTTGGACCTGCAGTTGGGCTGGACTTCGCGATGTGATGGGAGTTTGGAACTGGAGTCAGGCTGGAGTTGGAGGTGGGGGTGTAGACAGTTGCTTGAGTGGGTGCGGTTATAGCGTCAGTAGTGACGTCACCAAGGGAAGTGACCCTCACAAACGTAGCGGAAGCTGTGTTTATGGCTGTGTTTACAGGGGCGGAAGTGATGTCTTGTTAGGAAAGGCAATGATTGCTGGGTGCTTGGTGGCTGATCTAACTGGCAGGTGAAGTGACGTCAACGATAGAGTCAACTAGCAGGGCGGTGGTGACTGGTCGTCTCTGTCGTTGACGACACGCGCTTCTGGCGATGTCAGCAGCCGGCTACCCACGAGTCATGTTGCCTTCCTGCTCATGACGCCTCCTCTGCCTCTGTTAACGCAGTCACAAAAACCACTCCCGCTCGTGATGTCACCACTGACCAAATAATTACGTCTTCTCAAGCAACTGTCTCCTCCCTCAACAACCTCCACATGCGAGAAAGCATACTCCGCCACTTCTGTCAACTCCAAATGAAACCCACCGCCAGAGAAATATTTCCATCCCCACTCCTACCAGAATTCCTAAAAAATCTGCTTGACTCCCTCGTCAGGTCCACACTACCCACAAGCCCACACTGCACTCCTGGCACCTTTCCCTGCTTCTTAGGAAGTGCACAACTTGCGCCCACACCACTCCCCTCACCTCTGTCCAAGGCCCCACGTGATTCTACCACATCCATCAGGAATTCACGTGTCCCTCAAGCAATATCATCTACTGCATCGTTTGCACCTCGTGTGGTCTCCTCCCTATCGGAGAGGCAGGACACCTTCTTGCAGATCATTTCAGAGAACCTCTCTGGAACATCGGGCCCACACACCCACCAGACCATGGCTGAAGCTTTCAACTCCTCGTCCCACTCCATCAAGTATTTGCATGTCCTGGAATTCCTACATCGCCAAAACGATTTCACCCGACGCCGGAGGAGGAAGGCCTCATATTCGGTCTCGGGACCACACGGGATGAATGTGGATTTCAACAGTTTCCTCATTTGCCATCACTCACATTATCCCTGTCCCATGTCTTTAACTTAGAAACAATCTCCTTACATGTCCATCACTGTTCCCATCTATCTGCTCCAGACTCCTCTCCAACCGATCACCTCCTCTTTCACCTTCATCTACCCTGCGCTTTCTCAGCTACATTCCCCCTCAACCCACTCCTCCGAGTTATCTCTCAGCCCCCAGCCCACAGGTCTCATTCCTGATGAAGTGCTTATGCCTAAAACATCGTTTCGCCTCCTACTCAGATGCTTCCTGACTTGCTCTGCAGTTCCAGCATCTCACTCTGGACTCAGCACCCTTCAGCACCCTGTCCACTCGACTGAACGTTCAAGGAAATGTGAACATACACCTCTCGGTTTCTCATTTCGGGAACACTTCCCAGAACGCTACTATTAACTGTACAAGTCCCGACCTGTTTTCCCGAATCAAAATGCAGCACCTCGCACTTATCCAAACTTCACCTGCTATTCGTTGGCCCATTGGCCTGTGTGATCAAGATAATGTGGAATAACAAAACTGTGGGAGTAATTGATAAATTTCATGAAGTCTCAACTGGACTGGATAGAATCTTAGTGGTATATATATTGTATTTGGACTTCCAGATTGCATTCGACAAGTTACCTCACAAAAGGTTAAGTTAAAAGTTAAGAACCAGTCGATTCTGCGAAGGAGAGATATAAAGGTAAAGAGAGAGAAAGTAAATAACATGGTGAAACTAGTGAGGAATATCATCGCTGGACTATAAATCCAGAGACCCAGATAGTGTTCTGATGATTTGTCGGCTAATGTTGGAATTTGGGCTCAATTAAAAACTAAAATCTGGAATTCAAAGCCTAATGATGACAACTGTGGATTGACGACTTAAAAGAAGCCATCTGGTTCACCGATGTCCTTTAGGGAAGGAAACTACCTTTGTCTCTTGGACTGGCCAAAATTGATACCAGACCCACAGCAGGAGTTGATGCTTAACTGCCCACTGGGTCGGAAGGGATGGGTAACAAACGCTGGCCTGGCCAGTGACGCCATCAACGGGTGAAGGAATAAGTTTAAAAACGGGGTTTTCTGTATAGAAAGGCCGAAGTGAATATGGACTCTTTCAAATGGAATCGAGGAAGTTACGGGGAACAAAGTTTTGATGACATTATATTGGCATACAAAGAGAATTGAGGACTGGACAGCAAGAAGAGTGTGGGGCTAAGGGGTTCTTTTTCAAGTTATATATCTCCTTGGAGGAAGAAAGCCAATGTCCTGGAAATTGACAGATTTTAACAAAGGGTAAAGGCAATTTGCGAGAGGAATAAACACAGTTTAGAAAGATATTGATAGGTTAAATAATGGCCCAAAAAGCTGTCAAATGGAGTGTGATGTGGGAAAAAGAGAAGTTGCTCATTTTGGAATGCAGAACAAAAGAAACGATTGCAATTTAAACGGAGATAAACTTCATAAACTTACAAACTAATGTCTTGGAAGTGGAACACACACATAAACTTGCAATTCAGGCTTAACAGTTAACTAAGGCGGCTCATGGAACGTGGGCTCTCATTACAAAAGGTTTGAAGTTAAAGGGTCAAGACGTTTAACTGTAACTGTATAATGTTCACGTCGTTGCACACCTGGAGCAGAGTGAGCAGTTTAAATAGAACATAGAACAGTGAAGCATAGTACCAGCCCTTCAGCACTTGATGTTGTCATGGTTTTTATCCAACTAGAACATGAGACGAGCCTACTTATCTTTCTTTGTACGATCTTCCATGTGCCTATCCAAGAGTCACTTAAATGTTCACTAAGGTATCTGACTCTACTACAACTGCCCGCCGTGCATTCCACTCACCAAGTTGTGTGTAAAGAACCAACCTCTGACATCTCCCCTCAATCTTCCTCCAATCACCTTAAAATTATGTCCCCTCGTGATGGACATTTCTACCCTGGGAAAAATAAAGTCTCTGGCAATCCACTCTATCCATGTCACTCAGAGTCATCTCTCATCCTTCTTCGCTCAAATGAGAAAGGCCCTCGCTCCTTCAAACTTTTTTTTACAAGACATGCCCTCCCCTCCAGGCAGCATTCTGGTAAGTCTGCTCTGCACTTTCGATAAAGCTTCCACAACTTTCCTGTAATAAGGCAAACAAAACTGAGCACCATTTTCTAAATGTGGTCTAACCAGGGTGCTGCAGAGCTGCAGCATTGTGTATTGAATTTCGGCCTTGCAAGGAAAATGACTTCACACTTTCCAAATTGATTTCCATCTGCCACTTATCAGCCCAGTTCCGCATACTGCCAATGCCCCTCAACAACCTACAACAGCCCTACACAGTCAGCACAACTCCAACAAACTTCGTGTCATTGTTAAACTTACTCATCCACTCTTCCACTTTCTCATCCATGTCATTTGTAAAAATCTTAAAGATAGATGTTTCAGAACAGATCCCTGCGCTATATCACTGTTCACGGAGCTGCAAGATGAATACTTTCCCTCTACCGCCACCCTCTGCATTCTGTGGACCAACAAATCTGTATCAAGACAGACAACTGCCACTATATCCCATGCCTTCTTACTTCTAGAATGAGTCTACCACGGGGAACCTTGTAAAGTGCCTTCATGCAATCTCTATAGACCACATCCACTGTTCGCCCGTCAACATAATTTGTCTCATCCTCAAAGAAATCAATAAGGTCTGTGAGACATGACCTTCACCTCACACAACCATGCTGACTATCTTTAATCAAACTATCATTTTCTAAATAATCATACATCATGTCTCTCAGAAACAACCCCAATATTTTGTCCATCACTGACGAAAGAATGAATGGAGTAATTCTCAGGATTATAAATATTCACTTTCATTAACAAAGGAATGACAAGTGCTATTCTCCAATCACCCAGTGGACAGGAAGGACGCAAAGATATTCGCCAAAGGCAAAACAATCTCTTCCCTTGCTTCCTCTCGTAATCAAGATCATATCCCATCTGGCTTATGGAATTTATCTATTCTTATGGTTTTCAACATTTTCAGCACATCCTTCTTCCTAAAATAGCCTGTTCTAGTAAATAAGTCTGTTCAAATTGTCCTCAGAGATGTAAAAGTCTCTCTCAGTAGTGAATACTGATATAAATTATTTTTTAAGTACCTCACTTACCTCCTCTGGCTCCAGTCGCAAGTTCCCTCTGCTATCCTTGTTTGGTACCATTCTCATTCTGGCCACCCCCTTCTTCCGTATGTAAATTTACAACGCCTTAGTGCTTTCCTTAATCCTAAAGCTTTATTGTACCGACTTCTCGCTCTCTTAATTCTATTCTTTAGTTCCTTCTTGGTTACCACGTGACCATCCATAGCCTTCTTCGATCCTTGGCTCCTCAAACTTAAGCAAGCTTCCTTCTACCTTTTGACTCAGTGTTCCATATTCTTTCTCTTTCAAAGTTCAGTCGACTTGCTCAGTGCAATAAACCTGTCAAGCACTATAGGCAAGTGCTTCCTGAAGAATCTGCACATTTCCGTCGTGAATTTCCCTGGGAACATCTGTTTCCAATTTATGTTCACCATTTCCTTGCCAATAGCATTGCATAACTCCCTCCCCCAATTAATCACTTCCTCGTACCGGCTGCTCCTGTCCCTCTCCATTAGTAAATGAAGGGATCTGTGATCACGATCACCAAAATGTTCTTCCATCGAGAGATCTGACACGAGGCATACTTCGTTAACAAGCAGCAAATGCAATATGGCCTCTCTTTAGTCGGTCTACCTATATGTTGAGCTCAGAAACCTTCCTGGTCACACCTGAAAAAAAAACTGCTCAATCCAAACTGTTTAATGTAAGTACATTTCAATCAATACTAGGGAACTTAAATTCACACATGACAGAAACGCTGTTAATTCAGCACGTTCTAATATCTGCTTCCCAATCTCCACCTCCGTGTATCTGTTTTCATTGGGAGGCCTGTAGAAAACTCCCAATAGTTGACTGTTCCTTTCCTGTTTGTTACTTCCACCCATACTGACTCTGTACATAAATGTACCTCGACGGTCTCCATTTCTGCAGCTGTGATACTATCCGTGGTTAGAAATGCCACTACCCCACCTCTTTTAACGCACTCATCCCCAGTCCTTTTGAAACATCTCAACTCTGGAACATCCAACAACCATTCCTGCCTCTGTCATATCCAAGTCTCTTCAATGGCCACAGCATCAGATTTCCAAGTACTGACACATGCCCGGAGTTCATCACACTTATTCCTGATACCTTGTGCATTAAAATATTCACAATTTCATCCATCACACCGACTATGCCTTTCCCCAATAAAGTTCTTATTCTTTCCCACAGACTCTCTGCACGGTGGTTCTGGCTGTCTATTGACTCCTCCATTATCTGATCCTACCCACTGTAAATCTAGTTTAAATCCTCCTAAACACCTCAAGTAAGCCTCCCGCCTAGGATTTTGCTGGCCGACCAGTTGGAAGCAACGAGTCCTTCTTATACAGCTCCCAGCTTCCCTAGAATGTATCCAAACCAACCACATATCTGATGCTCACGCTCTTAGATCAGTTCTGCAACCACGTTTTAATCTGCACTTACTCTGAATTCCTCGCTTCACAAGCACATGGCAGTGGTTACAATCCTGAGATTACTACTCTGCTTATCTTACCTTATAGCTTACAACCTCACTTCCCTATATTCTATTTTCAGGTCCCCTTCCCTATCCCTACCTACGTCGTTGGTACCAATGTACGCCCACAACTTCTAGCGGCTCTCCCTCCCTCTTAAAAATTCTGTACACTCGATCCGAGACATCCTTGAACCTAGCACTCAGGAGGCAACATTCCATACTCGCTCACGACCACAGAATCCCCTGTCCGTTCCTCTCCCAGCTGAATCTCCTATCACTTCCCTTCTCCTATTTTCCTCCCTTCCTATCTGAGCCATAGAGCTAGGCTCAGTGCCAGAAACCTGGCACTTGTGGCTTTCCCGTGATAGGTTCCCTCCACCCACAATCATTGTCCAAAACAGTATACTTATTATTGAGGGGAATGGCCACAGGTGTTCATTGCACTGCCTGCCGTTTCCCTCGCCTGACATTCACCCAGATACCTTTACCCGATAATGTAAGTGTGATTACCGCCCTATAACGTCTTTCTATCACCCCTCAGCCTCCCGAATGATCTGAAGTTCATCCAGCTCCAACTTCTTAATGCGGGAAGGGGGTATAGTTCTTGCAGACCAAGTCAGCAGGGAGACCAGTGGTAACCCTTATCTCCAACATTCTGCAAGTCGAGCACGCAACTGCCCTCAGAACCATAGTCTTTCATTGCGGAATACCGGCATTTAGATTAGCAAAGGAACTGTATCCGAAACTGAAATACGTAGTAGATGACTGAAACCACTCCATCCACTCTACCCAGGAATTTCTTAACGTCAAAGCCACAAAAGTTGACGACAATGAGGTAATAGTTTCCTTTGACGTGCTGATGCCATTTACATCAACAGACTTAACCCTTGCCAAAGAAAACACTGACCCCACTGCGCGGACAACCACGGTGACAAACACCTGGAAGCACCAACTCCACCAGCAAGCTCAGAAACCTCCAACAAGTTGGCTTGTGCCCCAGAACCCATTTCACCTTCAATGACAAAATCTACAAACAAATCAACGGCATGCCTATAAGATCACCAATATAAGGACTCATAGCAGAAGCAGTTATGTAGAGTTTAAAAAGAGCATTCCTTCCAACCAATGAGCCCAAGCTTTGGTTCGCTATGTGGACGACACCTTTGTCATCACAAAATGCAACAAAGTAAAACAAACCGAAAAACACTTCAGCAGCGTCCTTACCAGTATCAAGTTCACCAAAGAGGATCCAAACAACAACGGACTCCCCTTCAGAGACATCACAGTAGAACACAAGGCAGATGCAGAGCTACAGACCACAACTAACAAGATATTCATCTGCAGGAGCAAATATCCCAAACCTATCAAATGGAGCTGCAGCAGAACATTATGTAAACCAGCCACAACGTACGTGAACACCCAGGAATCTGAGGAAAACACCAGTACGACGTATTCAGGTGCAAGAGGTACCCAACAAGCCGATTCCTACACAATATACCTAAACACGAAGAAATAACACACCCAGAGACTCTATCCAAAATGCCATACATGCAGAACATATCCGAGATGAAAAACAGATTACTTTGGCCCCTAAGCAACATGGTCGCCCAGAAACCAAACCTCACTTTGAAATAGCTCCTGATAAATTTAAGCACGGCATACCAACAAACAGCCGAAAGAACGTAACATATCAAATAGCCTGCAAGGACTGCAAACAAAATTACATTGGAAAAGCGGGCAGGAGACTAGACATAAGAATACACGAGCACCAACCAGCCATCACAAGACGTGACCAACTATCATTAGTATCCATACACACAGACGAAGAGTGACACCTGCTCGACGGGGGCTATACAACGAACCTCGGACAGTCTAAACAAAGACGTGCACAGAACCCTGGCATTCAAACTGGAACTTCAGTAACAAACATATCGACTTGGACCGCATTTACCAACTTCTCAGAAAAAGAACTGGAAACGCTACCACCTCCTACAACAGACCAATACAGATAAATGGCAACTGGGACTGAAAACCAGCCCTTCATCAAAAGATCATTGATTATGTTATCCAGCTTGGTGACAAAACATCTGAGGACAAGTCAACCAGCTCAGCAAGCTAAATTACAACCTGATCCACAACCTGATTTCAATTGTTTTATCCTCATCTTGCTAATGATCTCCTGGAAAACGGCAGACATGGACATAGAATCTTGATCAGACTATTCCTCATTCACCTGTATACAACTGGTAGTCCGTAACGAGTGCAAAAATATAACAGTCCTCTCTCGGAACAGGATTCAGACTTTCAGTCTCCGAAGCCTGTCCCACCATTCAATGATATCATGGATGATCTACGGCTTTATGACATACACCTGTTTTTGAGCCATATCCCATAATAAAGTCGCTGAACAAAATTAAAATCTATTTCTCAAATGTACAAATTAACAGCCCCAGGATGCACTGTCACCATTGGAGGAACAGAATTCCAAATTCTTCCACCAACCTGGGTCTCATTTAACATCTAATGACAATAACACAGGCCATCATTTCCCCAAGACGGAGCATGGCAATAAAAACCCCTTTTAGCACTGGCTTACGGAAAATAAACCATGCAGTAGTGGACAAAAATGGTCATAAATGTTGGCACATCAACAATACTATAATTTGTCATCCGTAGTTGAGACAGTTGCACATGATAAGACATAATTGTAAATCGTGGGAGAATATAAGCTCTCTTGTTTACATTTTGGTAAGAATCCGAAACGTTCCTTTGGTAATGATCAGCTCCCAACTTGGGAAGAACCAACAACTGATTTCATTTAGAAGAGAATTTGAAGGATACCGGCAGAAAGTCGATAATTAAAGTCAGGAAAGAATTCAGTACGCTTTATGGTGCAGTATTCCTGTCCCTGCCTCTGGGAAAACGGACCCGGGTTTGGTTCCCATCTGTTCCAGAGTTGCATCATAACATGACTGAATAAGCTGATTAAAAATATTTACGGCAACACCAAAATAAACTAATTTCAATCTGACAGATATGACTTATTATTTAAAAGAAATAAACGAGTTTAAACAACAGAAAGGGCTGTGCAAGGCTTTCACATATTGGAAAATAATAATTGCACATCACTGAAATACATTGGTTTGGATACCATGCTGAACCCATCAAATGTCACTGTGCATCAGCAATCACATTTGGGAAACATTTGCTCCACTCTTAATGGTCAAAGTTAGGGTTCAAAGAGATGCAGCAACTACCAAAAGATTGAAATGGAGCAACTCTGAATTAGCTGTGCACTCAAAACACGCCAGACGCCAAGTCTCAGTGTTGTTCATAACCATATCCCAAGGTAACATATATTTGAGTAAACAATGAAAAAAATTGACAGGAGCATTAAAAAAAACATTCCGCCTGGGAGGTTTCAGGAACATGAAATGTCTTGAAAGCTGTTATTCTTCAGCAAATCTTTGTGATGTTTTCGACGGCAAGGAGGCTCCAACTTTTACTTGGGAAAAGGAAAGTAAATGTTACCTTACAATTTTGGAAGCTCAAACTATCAGAAATGTCATACAAAGTATCTTCACAGCAAACACTGTTATTCTCAGTGAGGAACGAGATGGGGCATTTTTCCAATTACAAGTAGAAGAAGAACATCCAAGAAGGGATTCAGCAGCAATACTCATTGATTATTATATCGATTACAAGTCACCAGGGGATAATGTATATTCACCAAAATATTTTAAAGAAGGAAATGAGGATCGAAATTGCAGTTTTAATGCAGATACTGGACAATGGAAATATCGTCAGGTTTTAATGTGGAGTATATGGGATAACAATCTCTTACTATTTTGAACGTTTCATTCTATTACTATAAATTGACATTTTGATAAAAGAGGAAGGGAACCATTTTATTTAAAATCTGCTGAAGGAACATTTGTGACCTAATACAGAGAGGCAATGAGCAATGGATGAATTATTGAAAAGTTAACTGGGTATGAACTGGATATAGCAATATGGGGAGTCAGCAATCAGTGGGAGGGGGGTAGCGGGCGAACTGAAATAAAGCTCTCAAGTTTATGGTGTTTGTAAAGTTATCTGTTAGAGTGTAATACTTGTGCCACAGCCTCTCAAAACACATTTTCCGTACACCAGCATTCACCAACTTCACTTCATCTGCCAACTTTGTGCCATCACCATGCACATGCAGATCATTTATACTTCTGGCACAACACAGAAGGCCTCAATTCCCTTCGCTTCTTCTTCTCCATTAGGCCCAACCAATCCATCTCCAAGGACACTCTCATCTGCCTAGCAGAACTGATCCTCACACTCAACGTTTTTGTTTTGGCTCCACACACTTCCTACACACCAAATAAATGACCAAGGGCACCCACATGGGCCTAAACGATGCCGACCTCTTTGTAGGATCGGTGGATCACTCTGTGTTCCACAACTACACCAGCACCATCCCACACCTCTTCCTCCGCTATAATGATGACTGTGAGAACCTCAATCAGTTCATTAACGTCGCCAAAACCTTCCACACCACCATCAAATTCTCTTGGATCATTTCTAACACGTCCATCCCTTCCAGGACCCCCGTGTCTCCATCTACAGCAACAGACTCACCACTGATATCTACGTCAAACCACTGACACCCATAACTATCCCGAGCATACCTCTTCTTACCCACGGTTCCGTAAAAATGTTATGCCATGCCCCCAATTCCTACACTTCCATGGCATCTGCTCCCATGATTAGGTATTCCACTCCTGGACGTCTCAAATATCCGCCTTCTTTAGCGAGCACAATCTTCATTCTTCTGTTATTAAGGATGCCATCAACTGTGTCTTCTCCATCTCTTCTTCCCTCAAATCTCCACTCCATTGATCATCACATATCATCCCACCAACATCCTAATCCAACGCATCATTCTCCGAAATTTCCACAAACAACAATGTGGCCGCACCACCAAAACTAAATTTCCTTCCCCACCCATCTGCTCTCCACAGGGACCATTCACTCCGAAACGCACTTGTTTGCTCGAAACAAAACATCATCTGCTCGACCACAGTCAGTACCTTTTCCTGCAACCCCAGGAAGTGTACGACTTGCCTCCACACGTCCCTTTCACCCTATCGAAGGTCCAAAACAATCCTTCCAGTTCCGACAGAGATTCACCGACACTCCAGCTATTGCATCCATTGCTCCCATAGTTGTCTCCTCTTTATCAGGCAGTCCAAATACAGAAATGGACACAGTTTAGCGTAGTAGCTGTACTCTGTATGCATCGACCAACCCGAAAATTTGGTTGCCTTATAGTTCAATTCACCCACCAATTCCCCCAGTGACATGTTCATTCATGGCTTCCTCCACTATCAGACTGAGGACAAGTGAAAGCTAGGGGATCAACATCTGATATTTCACTTGAGAAGTCTAAAGTTAAATGGCCTCAAAATTGACCTTGTCCACTTCAAAATTTCTCTTCCCCCAGCCTTATCAGATCTATAGCCCTCGTCCCGACCTTAGGTATCACCTCCCTGACCTAGCCTGTCTATCTTCCTATTCAACTCCCCATCCAACTGATCAACCGCGAGAAACCCCGACATGCATCCATTTTTGCCTATCACCCAGCACTATCCCCTCTCTCTATTTCCATCTGGGCACCCTCCCCAGTCCTGACAACGAATGTCAACCCGAAAGTTTGACTTTCATACTCCTCGGATTCTGTCTGAACTGCTGTGCTTTTCTAGCTTCACATCTGTTGACGCTTGCACAAGATCAAGTTATTTAAAACATATTTTAAGGACTCTTCTGTTCTTTGTGAATAAGCTTCGTTTTTCTTTTGAAGCAACTGGAACTTCGGCTCCACGTAAAATTTCCATCATGATTAGAGTTATTTCAGATTCTGATCTTCTCTAACAAATGAAATAAAGTTCGATCGACACATACTTAAAAATGACAGGGGGCATGTTGCCTTTTTAAAATATCAGCCGAATTCTTGTGCTTCTCATCCAGTAATCAATTCTCCACTGATACTGCTATTTATCACAAACTTCTTGAGCTCTTCAGTATTTACATTTCGTGTAGCACCTTTTGAACATCCAAGCATATATCATACACAGGACTCCCCATCTCCCTGATTCGTCAAACCACTTGAAAGGAAGTTGCCCAAACAAGATTTCCCTTTAGTCAAAGCATGGCGACTTTGTTTTAATCAGACTGTACTTTCCCAATTGTGGTATGATTCATAATAATAAATTCCGGCATTTTTCTGATGACTAATCTCATGCCTGTATGTTTCCTGTTCTCTTTTCCTTTATTTATTGAGGTGCTGTGCTCCATTTGGTATCATCCAATCCGCTCCAGACTCAAGATAAATTTGGAAAATCCTGGCCACAATATCTACATTCGTATAACTTAGATCCTCGAATGTAGGGCATCAAGCTGGAGACGATGACGAGCAGCCTACGACACCCAACTAATGTCCCCAGGACATGGGTTCGGATAACACCCCTGTGAAAGTTTCTGTCAAATTACGAAGCTACTTGCCTGGAATCCTGCAAATGCAGTTTGGACACAGCTGTCAAACCACTTCCTGTTTCTCACCCCGTCTGATTTCACTGCAGAGGAGACCAAGATTGATCCTTCTCAGTGTATCTGAAAATTAATACTTTGTTGATTAATTCGAAGCCGTTCTCTTGACTTCGCATGAAGTATTTAAAATAAACACTCCCTCCGTGACAGCTGAAATATCGCAGAAAATTCATGGACATTCTGTTGGTTCTGGGATTAAATGACGCCCGAGTGCAGAGCAAGGCCTCGCTGCCCTCCAGACTCCGCCCCCATCCTTAGGGCGAGTCTTAGCCCAGTATCCATCTTCCATTGGTCAGGCTAGCTGTCGATCCCTCATTTGCGACAAAGAAAAAGGTGAGGTCCCAGTTCAGAACCTTCTTCTGGAGGTGAATGTGGCGTCAGAGAGAAGGAGATAGGAGCAGAAATTTTCCTTTCAGACCTTCGGATCTGTTTCACCATTTATTCATGTCTGATAGGTTTCGAAACCCCATTCACCCTCTTCTCCCTTAACCCTTGATCCCGTTTACAATCAGCAACAGATCTATCTCCATCTTCAACATACTCAGTGACGTAGGTTCCACAGTCTTTTGTGGCAGTGAAATCCATCCATTCACTACTTTCCGGCTTCAGAAGATTTTCCTTAACTCTGTTCAAAAAACAAAGTCTTCCCGTTACTCTAAGTCTGTGTCATCATGTCCGAGTCTCTCCTGCCATGGAAACATTTTCCTAACACTTACTCTTTCCAGGCCATTCAGTATTCTATAAGTTTCTATTGGATATTCTAAGCTTCATCGGGTGTCGACCCAGAGATCAAACACATTCCTAATATGTCAAGCTTTTCATTCCTGGCATCATTTGTGAACCTCCTCTGAGCACGTTCCAGGTCTAGCACATCCTCCCCGAGTTATGGTACACAGCACTCCAAATGTGGCCAGACCAGAGAAGTTTGCAGCCTTAGAAATTCGTCCCTTTCAAAAGACGTGCCTTCCAAACTCATAACCAAGTTGCAGGATTACTTTGAGATAATTCAGAACGGGAACACCCAAATCTCTTTGCACTTCAGCCTTCTGAATATTCTGCTCATTTACAAAATAGTCCATGCTACTATTCCTCACACAAAAGTGCATTCCTCACATTTTTCCATTTTCTACTCGACCTGCCACTTTTTCGCCCCCTCTCATAACCTAACCATAACTGTAACCCTAACGTCTCATAACCTGTCAACTCTTTCTGCAGCATCCCTGCCTCCTCAGTGCTCCCTGTCCATCCAACTATGTTTCTACCATCTGTAAATGTAGCCAGAATTCCCTCAGTTCCTCCATCTAGATCGATAATACATCGTGGAAATAGGGCCACGCCAACCACTTTTCCTAACCTGAGCCAGTTCCCATTTCCACTATTCTTCCCTCACATATATCTAATGTCTGTTAAACTTTGTAATTCTACTCACCTCTGTCAATTCCTCTAAAAGATCCTTCCATATTCACACCACGCTCTGTGTTGCACAGTTACGTCTCAGGTCACATTTACATATTTTCCATCTCATCATAAACGTACGCACTTCATAATTTTCTGACCGTCTGACTGGTCACGACTGTGGTCTCGGAAAATAAGAGTCCCAGCCTCTTCTTAGAACTCAAGCTTTCCAGTCTGGAAAGCAGCCTTGTAAACCTATTTTCCACCTTCTTGCAGTTGAATAACATCCTTCGTATAGCATTACGAACAGGATAGTATGTCGTGCTCCAAATGCGACCTCAGCAATGTCTTGTGCAGCTGTAACATGACGCCCAAACTCCTGGACTCAGTGCTCTGACCGATGAAGGCAAGCGTTCAAAAAGCCTTCTTCACCATCCTGCTAACCTGTGAGGGCTGTTTGAAAGAACTTTGTACCTGCACGCCTCAACTCTCTGTTTGGCAGCACTTCCTAGGACACCACTATTAAGTGTGTGAGTCCTGCATGCACATGCTCTCACTCGTGCATGCACACACACTCTCTCAGTTGCGTACCCACAAGCTATCTCTCACATGCTCCAGTTTACTGATGCTGCAACATTTCTCTCTTTATTTAACTGATTCCCTGTGCCTATTCTCCTATTTAACGTGCTCTGCTGCAATTATTTAATTAATCTGCAATCCGCAACAGTTTTCTAATGTACTGGCACTGTCCAATAAATCTCATATTTACTGATGCCCAAAAATTCTCCCACTTACTGTTACCCTGTCAACCATTCTCACAGTTAATAATGTCCTAGCCCAAATCTATATTTCTGGGTGCTCCCTCTAATTCTTCCATTTAATTGGCGCCATGCCTCAATTCTATAATTTAGTTCGACTGTGCACCAGTTCTTCCCTTGAGTATTTCCCTGCAACAATGCTACCATGCAGCAGTCCGCTGACAGTATTATCTATTTTTGGCGAGCCCGATATCAAATCTCAAAACGGACGTATTGGTACACTGCACTAATCTACCTATTTACTGCTGCACTGCACCAATCTTGAGGCATTGCCTCGAAACGTAGGAGTCTACATTGAAAGTGAAGGAGTCTACATTAATTCGTGGGTCAGTAAGTGGGTCAGTACCGATATGTTGATGAACTATCAGACAGGAGAACTCCCTGAGTGAGTTCCTCTTTGTCCTGCGATCTACTCTGAGGCAAAGCTATTTGTCAGAGGGTCAATTCTGACGTAGTGCCTCACTGCATGGTGATCAGAATTGAGGATGGGCAAGTACTGATAGTCCAGCGGAATTAGACAACCAGGACTGAAGGTGCCTCAGAATTGGCTGTTCAACAGTGCTGCAACAGCGCAGTATTGGTCGTTAATCATGAAGCAGTCCGTCATTTTTGACCTCATATCAGAGGCAATGCCACCTAATGGATTATCTGAAAATAAGGCACTCCCTTGGGAAGAAACCTAACAATAAGGCACTCGCTCAATATTGACACGCTGATCATTATGTAATAGTAGTTAGCCAGATGCTCAGTCCTGAGGAAATGCCTAGTTCTGAGGGAATGCCTCCCACAGTTTTGATCTTCTTCAGTCTGCCGCAGGACTAAAGCTCGAAACATGTGACACATCCTCAGTTCTGATCCCCTTAAAATAGAGCAATGCCTCAGTATCGTCAGTCTACAAAGAGGCACTGTTAGTAATGGCCATCTGACATTATGTAAGAACTTACCTCGACGCTAACGGTCTTTTCGCATCAGAGAGCGGCGGGAGCTGGGCGGAAGTGAAGGCAGAGCGCAAAGCCGATCGGGAAGGTAAGTGATTGTTATTAGAATGGGGAAGGCAGAGAGCAGACAGGTGCAAGACTTCCGGGGGGAAGCATCTGTCAGGAACAAGTTGAATCTTTTGGAAACAACAGATACAGATGACACTGCCAGTCCGCGAGGCGACCAGGTCTGTCAATCAAAAGTTGGCGCAGAGGCAGAGCGGAAGAGTCGGACATCGAACAGAGCCGTGGGAAAAGGGCACTCCATAGTGAGAGGAACTCACTGTGGTTTTTGTGGTAGCAGACGGGACTTAAGGATTGTGTGTGCCTTCCTGGTGCCAGGGTTAAAAACATCACAGACAGAGTGCAGGAAATCCTCAAGGATGAAGGTGAAGAGCGAGAGGTGTTGGTACATGTCGGCACAAATGATGTCGGGAAGAGGAGGAGGAACATACTACAGCCGGGACCTCGGAGAACTAAGAAGAAGACTGAAAAGCAGGATGTCCACGGTGGTTATTACCGATTTGCTTCCAGTTCTTCGGGCTGGTGAGGCCAGAAACAGGGAAATAATGGACTTGAACGTGTGGAAGGGGAACTGGTGCAGGAAGTCAGGATTTAAATTCTTGGATTACTGGGATGTGTTTTGTGGTAAGCATAAATTCTACAAGAGAGACGGTTTGGCCCTTAATAGGTTAGGGACCAGCATTCTGGCAGGCAGGTTTGCTACTACAACACAGCTAAGTTTATACAAAGTAGCGGGGCGGGGGGGGGGGGGGAGGGGACAAATTGCATGTTAAAGAAGGAAATTGAAGGGAAAGTTAGAACAAGAGAAGTCAAGAAAGACAAATGTATCAATGAGGCAGAATACTCAGATATGGACCATGCTGGAAGGTTGAGTGAAATAGGAGTTGATGGGAAGCGTGCGAGCAGTAATACATTAAAAATACTATGCATGAATGCACGAAGTATTAGAAATAAGATGGATGAGCTTGAGTCTCTTTTGGAAATTAGCAGATACAATACAGTGGGGATAACTGAGACGTGGCTTAAATTGGATAGGGCCTGGGAAATGAATGTTCAAGGCTACACGTGCTATCGTAAGGACAGACTGACCGGCAGAGGGGGTGTGATGGCCATGATGGTAAGGGATGATATTCAGACCCTTGCGCAGGTTGACCTAGAATCAGGGGATGGAGAGTCAGTGTGGATAGAGCTGAGAAATACTAAGGGTAAAAAGACCTTTTTGGGAGTCATCTACAGGCCCCCAAACAGTAGTCTGGATGTCGGATGTAAGTTGAATCAGGAACTGAAATTGGCATGTTGCAAAGATGTTACCACAGTTGTTATGGGGGATTTTAACATGCAAATAGACTGGGAAAATCAGAATGGTATTGGACTTCAAGAAAGAGACTTTGTGGAATGCCTCCGAGATGGATTCTTAGAACAGCTGGTGCTGGACCCGACCAGGGGGAAGGTAATTCTTGATCTGGTATTGTGCAACGAACCAGAATTGGTCAGGGACCTCGACGTGAAGGAGCCATTGGGAAGCATTGACCATAATACAATAAGCCTCAATCTGCAATTTGAGAGGGAGAGGGTACAATCGGAAGTGATAATATTTCTGTTGAATAAAGGGAACTATGGCGCTATAAGGGAGGAGTCGGCCAAACTTCAATGATGCAATACCTTAGCAGGGATGACAGTGGTGGAACAATGGCGGATATGTCTGTGTATAATGCAGAAGTTGCAGGGTCAGTTCATTCCAAAAAAGAAGAAAGATCCTAGGAGGAGGCATGGGTGGCCGTGGCTGATGAGGGAAGTTAAGAAACATACAAAGTTAAAAGAGAAAAAGTATAACATAGCAAAGATAAGTGCGAAAATGGAGGAGTGGGAAGCATTTAAAGAACAACAGAGGATTACTAAGAAGTAAATTCGCAGAGAAAAAATGAGGTACGAAGATAAACTGGCCAATAATATAAAGGAGGATAGTAAACGCTTTTTTAGGTATGTGAAAAGCAAAAAAAATAGCGAAGACTAAAATTGGGCCCTTGAAGACAGAAACAGCAGAATATATTACGGGGAACAAAGAAATGGCAGAAGAATTGAATTGGTATTTCAGATCTGTGTTCTCTGGGGAAAACACAAGTAATCTCCCTGAGGGAACTGTGGCTGAAGGACCTGAACTTAAGGGAATTTATATTTGCCAGGAATTAGTGTTGGAGACTGTTCAGACTGTTAGGTCTGAAGTTTGATAAGTCCCCAGGGCCTAATGGTCTACATCCCAGTGTACTGAAGGAGGTGGCTCGAGAAATCGTGGATGCGTTGGTGATTATTTCCCAGAGTTAGATAGATTCGGGATCAGCTCCTGCGGATTGGAGGGTGGCTAATGTTATACCACTTTTTAAGAAAGGTGGGAGAGAGAAAGCAGGAAATTATAGACCAATTAGTCTGACCTCAGTGTTGGGAAAGACGCTGGAGTCTATTACAAAAGATTAAATTACGACAATTTAGATATTAGTAACAGGATAGGTCAGAGTCAGCATGGATTTATGAAGGGGAAATCATGCTTGACTAATCTTCTGGAATTTTTTGAGGATGTAACTCTGAAGATGGACGAGGGAGATCCAGTAGATGTGGTGTACCTGGACTTTCAGAAAGCTTTTGATAAAGTCCCACATAGGAGGTTAGTGAGCAAAACTAGGGCGCATGGTATTGGGGGCAAAGTACTAACTTGGATTGAAAGTTGGTTGGCTGATAGGAAACAAAGAGTAGTGACAAACAGCTCCATTTCGCAATGGCAGGCAGTGACAATTGGGGCACCGCAGGGATCAGTACTTGGATCGCAGCTTTTTACAATATATGTTAATGCTATAGAAGATGGTATGAGAAATAACATTAGCAAATTTGCTGATGATACTAAGTTGGATGGCTGGGTGAAATCTGATGAGGACATTAGGAGATTACAGGATGACCTGGACAAGTTAGTGAGTGGTCAGCTGCATGGCAGATGCAGTTTAATGCGGATACATGTAAGATTATTCACTTTAGTGGCAAGAACAGGAAGGCAAATTACTACCTAAATGGAATCAATTTAGGTAAAGGGGCAGTGCAGAGAGATCTGGGTGTTCTTGTACACCAATCAATGAAGGTAAGCATGTAGGTACAGCAGATAGTGAAGAAAGCGAATAGCATGCTGGCCTTCATAACAAGAGGGATTGAGTATAGAAGCAAAGAGGTTCTTCTGCAGCTGCACAGGGCCCTGGAGAAACCTCTTCACCCAGAGAGTGGTGGCTGTGTGGAATCCTCTTCCCCAGAGGGCAGTGGAAGCCCACTCTCTGGATTCATTTAAGAAAGTGTTGGATAGAGCTCTCAAGGATAGTGGAATCAAGGGTTATGGAGAAAAGGCAGGAACAGGATACTTATTAAGGATGATCAGCCATGATCATATTGATTGGTGGCACAGGCTCGAAGGGCAGAATGGCCTACTCCTGCACCTATTGTCTATTGTCTATTGACAATGTGGCATTGACCTACAATTGACTTGTTGATAGTGCTGTGACATCCTAGTACTGAACACGTAATAGTTTGGCACTCGGTGAATGCTGACACTCTAACAATGTGGTATTGCCTCAGTATTGATCTCTGGCAATTATGCAGTGCCACAGCTTTGATTCTCTGATTGTTTTGCAATGCCTGAGTACCGGTGCTCTGACAGTGCTTTAATAACTCAATGCTTGCGCCTTGGCAATGAGAAAACCCTTCAGTGATGGCCATCTGACAGAACTAAAATGCAGCAAATCAGTCCAGACTCTCCAATTGAAACATAAGAACATATGATCTAGTAGTTGCAGTAGGCGGTCCGGCCCTTCGAACCTGTTTCACCACCAATAAGGTCATGGTTAATTATTTTTGTGGACTCACCTCCACTTAACTGAGTTTCTTTTTTAGCATAAGATTGAATTCCATTATTTTCCAAACAAAGTATGTACCTTACCTTTAAAAGTAATTACTGCAGTAGTGGCAACTAATTTCCTGGGCAAGGAATTAGATAGATTAACAAGCCTCTGGGTGAAGATGTTCTTTCTCAGTTCAGTTCAAATCCTGCTTCTTCTAATCATGAGGCTATGCCCTCTCGTCCTAGTTTCACTCATCAGTGGAAACCTATTATCAATTTCTATTTTATCCACTCCCTTCATAATTTAATATGCTTCGATGAGATTCCACCTCATTCTTCTGAATTCCAATGAGTATAATCCCAATCTTCTCAGCCTCTCCTCATAAACTAAACCACTCAACTCCTGAATAAACTTAATGAACCTCCTTTGCACCCCCACTAGTGCCAGTACCTTTCTTCATAAATAAGTAGACCAAATCTGCACACACCACTCCAGCTGCGTCCTCACCAGCACAATGTACAGCTAAAGATTACCTCTCTGCATTTAAACTCAACCCCTCTCATAATGAAGGCCAAAATTCTATTTGCCTTCCAAATTTCTTGTTGCACCTCCCGACCAACCTCCTGTGAGTTATGCATAAGAACACCCAGGTCCCTCTGCGTAACAGCATGTCACAACGTTTACCATTCGCGTACTAATTTATTTTGCTGTTACTCCTACCAAAATGTATGAATTCGCATTTACAAAAATTGTATTCCATTTGCCTCCTCACTTAACGTATCTATGTTCCTCTGCAAAGATTCACAGTCTTCTGCACACTTTCCTTATCACTCATCTTCGTGTCATCGGCAGAATTTTACAAGTGATACCGAATTCCAAATCATCGATATAATTTGTAAATAATTGTGGTCCCAGCACTGATCCCTGAGGCACAGCACTCGTCACAGATTGCTGGCCAGAATAGCACACATTATCCCACTCTCTGCTTCCTGTCAGTAAACCAATCTTCTATCCACGCTAATACTCTACCCCTAGAACCATGCAGATTTATCTTCTGCAGCAGTCTCACGTGCGGCACCTTGTCGAATGACTTTTCGAATCCTCGTTACACCAAATCCTCTGGGTCCCGGTGACACTGCCTCAGTGTGACACTAGTGCAGAGGCTGTGCCACAGTATTGAGCATCAGACAATGAGATAGATCCCTTGTGCGGACCTTATAATTGTTTAGCTCCCTCTGACACTCTTAGAATGAGACAGTGACTCAATATTCATGGAATCCTTTTCAGTGTGGAAACAGATCATGAGGCCCAACAAAGTCCACACAGACTCTCCGAAGGGTAACCCATCGAGAACCGTTTCCCTACTCTATTACTCTATTTCGAACCGTGATGAATGCAACTCTCCCATAGATCCATGAACAATATGGGGAATTTAGGGTGGTCAATTCACCAAAAGTGCATCTTTGGATTATGAGAGGAAACCGGAGAATCATGAAGAAACCCACGCAGACATGGCGAGAATGTGCAAACTCCACACCGATCGTTTTCCGAGGCGGGAATTGAAATACAGTCCATGGCGTTGTGAGGCAGCAGTGCTAAATACTGAGCCAAGCTATTGACATTCTCTGACTTTTACACTACCTCAGATCTGACACTCTGGAAAACTGGAACTACCTTAGAATTGACCCTTCAACAATCAGGCAGTTCCTCAGTACGTTTCCACTCGAAATAAAACATTCCTACTGTTCTGTTCCTCTGACGGTGGCACAGCGTCTGGTGTCAGCACTGAGCAGATGCTGCAGTTTCAGATAATCAGTACAGATGGTGTGCTTCACTGTAAGATAATTGGTACTGAGGGAGTGCTGCACTCTCAGAGAGTCAGCAGAGAGGGAGTTCTGCACTGTCGGAGTCAGTACGGAGAGGGTGCTGCACTGTCAGAGTTCGTACTGAAGGAGTGCTGCACTGTCGGTGGTTCAGCACTGAGGGAAAGCTGCATGTCCGACTCAGTAATGAAGGAGTTCTGCACTGTCGGATTTTCAGTACTGAGGGAGTGCGGACTGTCGAAAGGTCAGTACTGAGGAGTGCTGCACTGTTGGAGAGCCAGTACTGAGGGAGTGCTGCACTGTCAGAAACTCATTACTGAGGGAGTGTTGCACTGACAGAGAGTTATTACTGAGTTAGGGCTGCACTGTCTGTGGGTCAGCACTAAGGGTGCTCACCCTCTGTCAAAGAAGCATTGCCTCAAACAAGCCTTCTGACAATGAGGCATTCCCTCACCACTGACTGGCAGACAGTGCTGCATTACCTCAGATCTAATCCGAGAAACATGTGCATTCCCTCAATTCTGACCCAATTCAAATGAGGCACCGGCTCAACGTGATCCTCTGACAATGAGGCCCTCCTTCAGAACTGACTCTCTGACAGAACTGCAGCACCTCAGTACAGATCTTTATTCATGAGGCACAAGATCAATCTGACCTCATTACCCCACTGGTCATCTGACAATACTGCACTCCCTTTCCCAACACTGCCATGTTGATAATAAGGCTCTCCCTCAGAAGTGAACCTCGAACAAATGGCAGCTACTCAGTAGTGGCCCTCTGATAGATCTGCAATTTCCCAGTACTGACGATCAAATCACGAGACCCATCCTCATTTGATACAACTTTAAAATGATTCATTTCCTCAGGGCACCCACGCAGATAAGCAGGCGCTCCCTCAGAATCGACTCAGTGCCAGTGCTGCTTTACCTAAGTCCTCAACCCTATAATCATACATCACTGCTTCCATTCTGACCCCATTAAATCGAGGCATGGCCTCAGAATAAAAACTCTGAAAATATGATGTACTCTGAGAACTCAGTCTCTGATCATGATGCAGCTTCTCAGTATTTACTGTCTGATCCTAAAACACTTTCCCCAGTACTGACCCTCTGGCAGTACAGTACAACCTCAGTGCTGGCCTCCTGGCAGAGCTGCAGTACCTCGCAACTGACGCTTTAAATGTGTGATACTCTCAATTCTGACTCCCTTACAAAGAGACACTGCCTTATTATTGACACTCAGACACGTAATCAATTGTCAGTAACTGACCCTCTGACAACGAGAAACCCACTCAGAATCTACCCTGTGATTGAGCTGAGGAGGTCCCTCCGTGCTGATTCTAGAATGGTGAGGTATATGCTCAGTTCTGACCCCCTTTAAATCAGGCACTTCTTCGGGTCTGACTCTCTAACAATGAGGTACTCCCTCAGTCCTGAGACGCTGACAATGAGACCCTCCCTCAAAACCGAACTTCTAACAGTGCTGCAATTCATTGGTGCCGAATCTGACAATTCTGACTACATTCCAAAGAGGGACTGGGTGAGTATTGACTCCCTGTCTATAATGCAATCCCTTATTTCTCACCCTGTGACAACGAGAGACTTCCTAATTCCTGAACCAGTGAATAGAAAGAGACACTGCCGAAACTGACTCTCTGCCATTGAGGCACCCCTTCATTACTGACCAACAAAAAAAAGGAGCCTCGGGCGACTGTCTGCGTGGACCTTGCACAATTGCACCGTGTCTGCTTGTATTTCCTCCACGTGTTACGATATCTTTCCACAATCCAAATATATACAGTGTAGGTGCATTGGCTTTCTTAATTTGCGCACAGTGTTCAGGAATATGTGCATTAGTCAGTGGTTAATGTTTACTAATAGGGAAGGGAACCTTTGCTGGGTGGGTTATGATTTGGGGGGTTGGTGCGAATCTGTTGGGCCAAATGGTCTGTTTCCACACTGTAGGGATTCCCTAAAAGAGACAATACTTCAGTACTGCTATTCCCGAACTCCCTCAGGACTGAGCCGATGGTAAAGCTGTAGTACCCAAAGTACTGATCGCTTAATTGTGACGACGTCACTTATTTCACTCGTGGCAGACAGAAACTCTGACAATAAGGCACTCCTTCAGTTATGACTCTCTGAAAAGGAAGTACTCCTTCAGTATAAACCCTCCGACGGTGCTTCAGAGCTGCCTCTGTGCTCACCCTCTAATCATAATGCAGCCCTGAATTCTGATCTCATTCCACGGAGGCGCTTAGAGAGTGCATTAGTTACAGCGGGTCAATACTCAGCTAGTGCCTCTTTGTAATGGAGTCAGAATTTGTGCAGTTTTGCATTAAATGGGAGGATTGGTGAAGGACGGTACTGAATGGGACAATTAGAGTAGAGCACTCCTAAATGAGAGAATCAGGCTTGGGTACTCAAACAATCCCACAGCATGGAGGGAGCGCATTAGTAACAACGAGTAAATACTCAGCCAGTGCCTCTCTTAATAGGTTCAGAATTGAGGGAGTGCTTCACAATTAGAATGTCAGTACTGTGATGTTGCATCACTGTCAGAGGTTTAGTACTGAGGGATTGTTTCAGTGTCAGAGGGTCAGAAGTGATGAAGAGTCTTATTGTCTGAGGCTTCGTCCTGAGGCAGTGACTTGTCAGAGAATCAGTGCTGCGAGATTGTTTGAGAACTGACAGAGTACCCAAACCCAATTCTCCCGTTTAGGGGTTAGCTACTCTATTTCTCCCATCCAGTAGTCCAGCCCCAATTCTCCCATTTACTGCTAAACTGCACAAATTCTCACATCATCTGATGAAATGAGGAATTATGTTTTCTACCTTCCAATCTGCTAAGATCTTTGCTCAATTAAAGGAGCCAGAAAATTAAAACTAATACATCAAGGATCCTACTAGCTGCTATTTTAAACCCGGGGATGAAGTCTATCTACACCAGGTATTTGGCAGTCCGCAAGTTCAACAATATACAAAGTAACTATTCTACACTTTTGTAATTTTTCTGCCACTTCCTGGTTTATGACTTTTTTTTAGCAATAGCCTCTGGAATGAAGAGCAATGTCAAATTTCTGTCCAATTAATCGATTTTCCTTATTTTCCGTTATGACATGGGCACGGTTAATTACTACGGGAAAGTCAGTCAGTTTATTAACTTTTCCAAAATATACTTTAAAGCTCAGTTCTTTTATTTCTGACTACCTTTCACTCATACTCTAATTTTCCTCTCCAAATTATTTTTTGGTCATTCTTTCCTATTTTTTAAATCATTCTGTCCAATCTTCTCATCTTCCTCCTTTACATTATTTTCATTTAAGTTTGATTCTACCTTTAACCTATATAAATATTTAAGGATTGTGTGTTCATCACATGGAGACTTTGTTACTCTTTGGCATATTTTAGAATAAACGATTACCTCTTCTAAATCTTTGTATTTATGTTTCGGAATGTTGAACTACTATAAATTGAATAATCCTCACTACGCCTATCCAATAAAACACGCTCAAATTGACGGACTTATTTTTTATTTTCTCTCCTCTACCTATTTTCTTCACATGGAGATGAACAACACAGAAACACATCCTTCGATCCAAGACATCCATGCCGACCAGATATCTCTACGTAATCTAGTCCCATTTGCCAGAATTTGGCCCATATCCCTCTTCACTATTCCTATTCATATATCCATACAAATACATTTTAAACGAATTGCATCTTTATATATTTAAAATGAATAATGCATTTGGAATCAAATTTTTTACATTGTTTTAGCATAACTTTCCTCTACTAACCGCCATTTTGATCGAAATATTCAAAATGCCAATCATGCCACACTGACGCTCTAAATTAAACTCCCAATCTGATTGTGTTGCAGAGATAATTGATCAAGAAAAGATCAAACAATTCATTTTAGTGACACCTCAAAACCCCTTCATCTTCTTTTAACCTAATTATCTTGGACCTTCCCTACATCTCGTCTCCATTTTCGTCTGTGCCGTATTTGCAAGTCTTTCTTGCAGATGAGAGTTTTCTTTATTTCATTTCCTCGGCTTGTATTCCTTTCCGTACTTCTGCCCTGTATGTTATGTGTATGACACACCACTTTGGCTTCAGTTGTCTTTTATATCTCGCCATCAACGTGGCTATGTCAGAACTCAGAAGTTGTAAGTTTTGCAATAATACAAACGGGCTGATTTGTTTTTATTTAGAAAGAAGTCTAAAAGAGGTATTTTACATTATGAAGATATACAGATACCTACTGTGTGTGACAAGGCTTACACACCATACTGGGTTACAAAGCAAACAGATCAGAATGGCAAACAAAAGCACATTCTTCCCTGTTCTGCTCAATACATTTTATACTTGTTTCGAACACATTGCTAGACAAATAATGTGATCTGCCCCAATAGTCTCGGATGAACCTGATCCCTCAGTCTCCGCTGCAGATGTCAGATCGGCCTTTTTGAGAGTGAACCCATGGAACATGACTCGTCCAGATGGAGACCCTGGTGGTGTACTCAGATACTGTGTGTTCCAGCTGGCACAAGCATTTGCTGAGATTTATAACCTTTCCTTCCTATAAGCCGAATTCTTCAAGAAAAACACCACCAACCCAGTGCCAAAGAAAACTCAACTAAAATTATACAACACCAGGATATCATCCAACAGGTTTATTTGAAAGTGCACGCTATCAGTGAACTACTTCTTCATCGGATTACTACTCACCTGGGAAAGAAGCAGCACTCAAAAGCCATAACTTGCAAAGTAACCTGTTGGACTATAACCCGTAGTCTGTGATTTTTTACTTTGTCCACCCAGTCCAACACCGGCTCCTCCACACCAAAGTAAATTCATGCAGTGTGCCTGAATGACTACCACCAGGTGGCCCTGACATCCATAATTATGAAGTGATTCGAGAGATTATTCATGACACGTATCAAATCTGCCTTGATCCCTTGAAATTCAACTACCATTACAGCAGTTCCATGGCCATTTCCCCAGACATACATCATCCCTGCAACATCTGGATAACTATGTTACGCTCCTACCCATTGAAGACAGATCTGCCTTCAAAACTATCATTCCAAACTCTGAGATCTTGGTCTCGTGTTCCGCCCTCTGCCACTGGAACCTTGGCTCCCTTATGCTAGATTGCAATCAGTGAGATAGGCAGCGACATACTTTCCACAATAATCTTCAACAGCCTGCAAGGCTGCATATTCAGCCTCTTGTTATACTTGGTATCCATTCATGACCGAGTGATCAAATTCCGTTCTGACTCCGTCTACAACTTCATTGATTACTTCACTTTTCTAAATTGGATGTCAGCAATGATGAGACAGAAAACAGGAAAGACGTACAGTGCTTGGTGGCATGATATAACGATAACATCTCCCGAATGTCAACAAAATTAAAGAGTTGGATATTGCCTTCATAAAGCAATGTGGAGGGCACATTCTAACTACATTAATTCTGCTGAGGTGGAGATGGTTGAGTGCATCTAGTTCCTAGGATTGGCGATCCTTGTACTCACACGTTGATTACTCCAATCAAGAAAGCACATGCCTGGAAATTCGGCATGCCTGGAAAGAATATTTACTAATGTTAATAGATACACCACAATTATTTCCGGATGCCACACAACTCGGTATGGCAATTACTCTGCCCAGAAATATAATACATTAAAGAGCTGTGAACACAGCCCAGTTCATCATGCAAGCCAACCTTGCTAACCGGTGACCTAATCTACATTTCTTGCTGCCAAGGGAAGGCAGCCAACATCATCACCTCCCACCATGGATATAAGCTCTTCCAGCGTCTTCCATCAAGCAGAAGATGCGAAAAGTTTAATGCAGGGACCAACAGATTCAAGAACAGCTTCTTTCACGCCATTCTTAGATTTGTGAATGGACCTCTCAAACTTTAAATCTAATATGGAACTCGATCTATGCGAGTTCTCTGCTGCTGAATTATTGTTTTCTTCGCGCTGTTCTCTTTCTAATGCACTTTTATAGCATGATCTGCCTGTACTGAACGCAAAACAGCATTTTTGTCTGTACCTAGGTGCACGTGACAACAATAATTCTAATCAAAATAAAATATTTCTGCGATTTTCCTCTTTCGTTCTCCTGCAAACAAATCTTGGCACTGTTGCCAACTTCGTCCCCATCAGGCTTTCTCTCCTACCACTTTTACAGTCCGAGGAAAACAACAAAACGCTGGAGATCACAGCCAGTAAGGCAGCATCCATGTGCATAAAGCAAGATTAGTTTTTCAATCTCGATGACTCTTCTTCAGAGTTGGTGTGAAGTTTGGAGGGTGCAATAGTTACGCAATTATAGGGAGGGGGCGCTGTGCCACGGGACGAAGGATGTTGATAGTTCAGATGAAGTGATTGGATTGTGTGAATGGCAGAACAATGGTGCAATTGTGAACCCTCTCACCGTTCCTCCCTTTCCTTCAGCTTTGCCTGTTACAAGCAATGTCACCATATCCTTTCTCCACTTCCCCCAACTCCAGTGTGTGTTCATTCCAGTCTGGCGGGAATGATGGGAATGTGTCGTCTGAACATCTTTGTCCTTTGAACTGGCTGTCAATGTTACAGAGGCTGAGAACATGGATCAGGGAGTAGAGGGACAGACGTGAGTAGGTTGGGAGACTGTAAGGCTTTAGAAATTGGGGCTGTTCATGGCGCACCTCACGAATTCAGCCCTTTGCTTCTCTCATTGCTCCCTTTCCTGACGTGTGCAAGCTTAACCCTATCCCTGCCCCGCCCCTCTCTGTCCCACTGTCAACAAAATTCCAAAGATATCTTCTTATTTCGTACATACACGTTGCTTTTCTCAGAAATGCCAACAATTTGAGAACTGCATAGAAAACGAGAGAAAGATCAGCCAGTCCAAAAGCTACCATAGCTTGTCTGCAGCTTCTTGAAATGTTGCAGCTCGTGTGCTGAAGTTGCTCCCAGATAACTGGTCAACAAAGAGTTACAGGATTTTAATCCAGTTGTGATAAGGTAATGCCGATACCAGTGCCAGGCGCAATCGTTGTTTATACATCCGTCCTTTAACAGAATACAAAGACAGAAAATATGAAAAGGCGTAGGTTAGTGTAGTGTTCAATTCTGCTCCATTATTCGGTAGGATCATAGATGCCCTTTTCCTTTCTTCATTCATGAGATGAGGGTATCACTGGTGAGGCAGCATTTACTGCCCTTAATTCCCCAGAAGGCTGCTAGGGGTTAACAGCATTATGGTGGGTCAGGAATCACATATAGGCCAGACGAGGTAAGGAGGGCATCTTCTTTCCTTGAAGGGAATTCTGTATCCAGATATATTTTTTTTCCATCAATCGACAGTCGATTCATGGTCACCATTTACTCATAATTCCAGATTTGTTTATTGAATTGAAATTCCACTTTCTGCTATGGTGGTGTTCGAACCCAAGTCCAAAGAATGCTAACTTGGTCCAGCAATAATAATACTAGGCCATCGTCCCCTCCTCATTACCGTGTTCCCACTTTAGACCCATCCTCTACGCTCCATGTAACATCAGAACTATATCCATCTTCCTGGAAACATTTCATGTTTGGCTTTAACAGCTTTCTGTGGCAGCAAATTCTGCAGAGTCACCAATCTCTGTGTTTATATAAATAAATTTTCCTCATCTCAGTGGAAATTGGCCAACTATATATCTATGAACTGCGACCCCTCTTCGGTTCTGGACTCTCCCGTCATTTAGAGAATCTTTACTGCTTTTACGTTGTTAGTCATGTTAGAATAGTACTGGTTTCTGTGAGATCCGACTTCATTCTTTCACCTCCAATGGAATCCATCTGTACCAATCTAGTCCTCATAACTCAATCCTGCCATCCGAGGAATCGTTAAACCGTTCTTGTGGACTCTCCATTGCGAAAACGACAGAACACTCTCTGTTTGCTCTTACCAAGGCCCTGTACAATTTAAGCAAGACATCCCTGTGTATGTTCTCATCCTCTCACTACGAAGGCCAACTTACCATTTGATACCTTCAGCTCCCGCTGCACCTGAATGTTTCCTGTGAGGGACTTGTTCAAATGAACATGAGGTCTGGATTCTAATTTCCCTGTTGTCAATCCATGCTGACTGTCTGTCTCATTGTGTCGCGGTTTTCCAGTGTTAGGCTAACTGGTCTATCATTCCATGTTTCCTTTGTATATCTTTCTTCAAAATGGCCAAAATGGCTGCCCGCAATTCATAGAAGTGTTTCGGGGTCAGCAGAAACTTCAAAGATGGCCATTAAGTTCGCCTATTTAGATTCAAGACATGCGATCAGAATGCATCCACGATATATCGGGCTACTTTAAGTAATCTAGGGTATCGATTACCAGGTGTTGGCATCTGTTGGTTTTTAATCTCAGAAATTTCACCAACTCCATTTCTGTATTAGTACTGATTTCCTTCAGTTCCTCCTTCTCATGTTTCCCTCTGCGTTTTAGGGAAATTAGTTGTGACATCCATTGTGATGATAGAACCAAAATATGTCGTTAATTGATCTGCCATCTCTATATTCTGCATTATATCTTCCCCTTTTTCTGGTTGTCAGAGATCTGTTTTCATTTCTTTTGTGTCTTCATTACATCTTTAGCAACTTTAGCAATTTATTTGTATGTTCCCCACAAGTTTACACTTGCACTTCATTTTCCATCTTAATGAATCCCTAAATCGCCTTCAGCTGAAATCTGAAATGCTCCCAGTCATCAGGCCAACTGTTCTTTTTAGCCAATTTGTACGCCTCTCTTTTGGATCAGTACTATGCCTAACATCCCTTGTTAACCATGTCATGACCACATTTTCAAATTTACATTATGCCAGGCAGGAATAAACAACGGTCACAGTTCCTCCAAGGGCTCCTTTAATATTTCTCATCCCTTTAAAGTAATGTTCCCGAATGATTGTAGACTGCTTTTCTCATGCCAACGGAACATTCTTTCTTTAGATTTTTTGCCTCCTGTCCCAATCAACTCTGTCACTCTCCATATTGACTTGGAGGTGCCTGTGTTTGTCAGGGGTGGACAAAACTAAAAGTCACATGTCTTTCTGACATGGGAAACCGATAAACTAATTAAAATGTCGTCGTTTCAAGAGCAACTTGGAAAGTTACATTCACAATTGTTTCAGTGGCAGGAGACAGAGGATGTTGGTTGAAGAATGCTTGTGTGACTGGAGGCTAGTGTCCCCGGTTGTACCACATGGAACAGTGCTGTGTCCCTTATTTGTTGTGGTATTTATAACTTTTCTGCAGATGTGAATGTGGAGAATGTGGGGCGGGTGTGAAGAGTTAATTTGATTTTGGCACAAAGATTGCCCGGGTGTTTGGCAGTGGGGAGGAAGGTCTTATGTTACACGAAGATATGCATGGAATGGTCAGATGGACAGTCAATGATAGACAGAAATTAACACAGATAAATTTGAATGGATGCAATGTGGAAAAAAGGAACTAGACAGAGGAATTCTGATTGACTGGCAGAACACAAAAAACGCATAATGTTCTTCTCCACAGATCCTTGAATTTGACTGGCTGTTATATGAATAATACAGTTGAAGGAGGGTGAGTGCAGAGAAAATTCATCAAGATGTCCTTCCAGGAAATAGAGTGTATCCGCTGTGAGTAGAGCCTTAATGAGCTCGGATTGTTTGTTCTGGATTAGAGAACACTGAGTGTGATATCACTTAGAAATATCAGACGATGAGGTGCATGGATAGGGTGAATAGACAGCAGCTGTTCCTTTTCGTCAAAAGGACGAGGAAATGAGAGAAACAGTTTACCATGGAGGGCTTGATGCTTGGAGAGGATTTGAGGATTGTTTGTTTTCATTCAGAGGGTGTTGGGATCCGAAATGCACTTGCTGAGAATGTAGTTGTCACAGTAACCTCTCAAACTGTAAAAGGTACTTGGACGAGCACTTGAAGAGTCATAACATTCACGGATATGGACGTTATGTGGCAACGTAAGACTAATGTAGACCGTGCTGTATGTCTGATGGTACAGACTCTATGCTTCTGTGATTTATTGTTGTGGATAATCAATCATTGAGCAGGATAAAACTGTAATTGCTGGAGTTTTGAAAAATATGTTAACAAGGGTGAAAAGAGTGATCGAACACAGCGTCTGAAAGTTTGTCAATGGTCAACGTAAGAGACAACAAATACAGCAACCTTACAATCTGAAACCGGGGAATGCAGAATGGAGAACAGGGAAACGGTAGAACTATGAAGTAACTATTTCAATTCTGTCTTCACAGAAAAAACAAAACAAACAAAAATGCCTTCAACACTTGGAAACAATAGTCTGTAGAGGGAAAGGGATTAGAATGAAATTAGTAAATCAACGGTGTTGGAGCATTTATTGGGACTGAAGATAAAGGGCATAGGCAAACGCAACAACAGATTTACGAAATTAGAATAATAGTTGAGAAGGTGACTCGTCGACATATTGAGAAAAAGCAATGACTGTAATGCATTTGAATTTTAAGAGAGATTTTTGATGAAATCTCAAGCCGAGTGTGCATACTCAAATATTATTATTAATGTATAAGCAAAGTTTTAGAATGGATTATTGTCACGTATCCTGAAGAACATGAACACGTGAGAACCGTCTGAAGGGTAACCCGACCAGACCCATTCCCCGACATTTACCCCTGACTATAGCACCTCACCTGTACATCTTTGGATTGTGGGAGGAAACCGGTACACCTGAAAGAAACACGGACAGACACGGGGAGAATGTGAAAACTCCACATAGACAGTCGCGCGATGGTGAAATCGATCCTAAGGCCCTGACATGTGAGGCAGCAGTGCTTACCACTGAGCCATCATATCCTTGAACTAACAGTAATCAAACAATGTCGGTTTGAATGTAAAACTCCTCACTGGAAAATTTACTCTTCTCTCCCGATACATGCGTCACTCAACATAGATAACAATAATTTTCTAATCCAACTGCAGCGTAAATGCTGATGACAGAACTTCACCATTTCAATAACAGTAAGCAGTTTGGCATGGACACCATGTTTTATTACTCTCGAGCACAAACACTGAACAATCTTGGATCAGGAGAACGATATTTTCATCTGAGGCACAAGGACTTCGCGAACATCAGATGATTATTTATGATTATAAGGAGCTATTTCTGCTATTAGAAGCAGGAACTTTCTGACGTGAGACATGTACTAACCACTTTCGGACAGTCATGTCTGAAAATGCTTCAAGTGTCGAAAACTTACAAAGAAAATTCATCCAGCAGTGGTCTTTGCTCAATGTATTTCATCATAGTCAAAATGACATTGAACTGAGTTCAGCAATTGACATGCCATTTCCTTCTCGCACTATCTCTCTTACACTCTCACGCATATTCTCTTACTCCGTCTCCACCCGAAAAAATCTGCCAAATATTTACATATCCAACGATTTTACTTGTACATTTATCTGAATTTTCTGGTAGTCATAATCTTGGCTATCAAAATGGTTTGTTCAGGCATGTTCCATCAATTAATTCAGCGGGATTGTTTTTTAATGTATGGACCAAATTTTATTTCCCTTCAGTATGTTGTTATAGCTGCTTTCCTGTGCCACTACAGTCAAAACAGTGTAGGAAAAAATAGTCGAAGGTGTGAAGGGGACTGGAGAGAGGGAACGTCCAGGATTTTGACAGTGTGACATCGAAAGAATCGTCTTAGATACGGAGGGCTGTTTTGTCAGACAGTGAGATAACTGTCAGCGATATTGAACAGAGAATTACCTCACCTCTCTATACCTCACAGCCGCTGTCAAACCAGCTGTGCAAACTGAACTCCTGTAGCATTGCTGGTTGGACGGCTGTTTTTGCGATGTTGAGTGGCACCAACAGTGTGGGGTCTTTTCCCACACTGGCTGATATCACCATGAAGTTCCTAAATTCCCACGATCACCATTCACCTGGGACATGGTAACCCTCAGGTTAAACTCACAACCAGTCGTTTATCATGAATAAGAGAGCAGCTTTATTGTCCATTGGGGTAATGGCAATTTTTTTTAATGAAGATACATTAAAGTCAGGATGGTGAGTGGCTTGGTAAGAAACATGCAGCTAGAGTTGTTCCCATGTATCTTCTGCCTTTGTCTTTGGAAATGTGTCAGTCGTTATTTGGAAGATGCAGTTGAAGGAACATCAGCGAATTTCTGCAATGTGTATTGTCAATGCTTTCACTGAACATCGGTGGTGGATGGAATGCATGTATGCAGATATTTTACCAAATATGGCAACAATCAAATTGATGTGTGCCTTGCACAGTAGATGGTGGAGAGGCTTTCGGAGTTATGTGATGCATTAACCATGGCAGTGTTCTTCCCCTCTGACATGCCCTTGGAGCCACAGTATTCAATCTGTGAGTCCAGTTCATTTTCTGCTCAATAGTAACTCCAGGTTATTGATCACAATGGTTCACAAACAGCAAAGCCTCTGAATATCAAGAGGTGTAACTTTAATGATCTCGTATTCGAGGTGGTAATTGTTTGACATTTGTGTGGTACGCATTTTAATTGGCACTGATCAGCACAGCCTTGGATGTTTCTGAGATTTTGCATCACTGCGGCATGGAGTGCTTCAGTATCCAGGAATACTGCTGAAGATTGTGCAATTAATCGCAAACAGTCCAACGTATGGCTCTTTTAATTGACAAGAGGTAAGTTGTACCGTTACAAAAGATAGTTAGGTTAAGAACACAATCGTGAGGAACTCTTGCAGTGTGGGCCTTGAGCTTATATGACTAACCTCCGAAAACCACATCGATTTCTGTGAGCATGGAGACACATGGAGCCCAGTTTGGCTGAGGACAGCAGTTTTCTTTCCCGAAAGGACATTTATGAATTCGATGGGTTGTTACTTCAATTGACCATAGCTTTATGTCAATATTAAAAGTCATAAAATGAACGGATTTAAAGCTGGCTTCCTGCCTGAATTTGAGACTAACTTGAAAGTTTTGTGCCAATTACTCAACAAAGATTTAAGTTTTATTATTATTTAGCGAATTACTAACTTGCTTCTACTTGATCCCAAGAAAATGTGAATGCAGTCAAAATAAGACCAGACAATGACATTACCATTGACTGCGGACAATTAAGAGAAAATCAAGATGGCTTCGTGTATTTGCTCAGTGAGGAAGAAGCAACTGTTGATGATCAGAGGAATTGATTCCCCACACAAAAGAAAGTGGTAAGTAGTAAAAGAAGAATGCAAAAACACATTTCATGTGGTGTTTGTGTGTATGTGTGTGTGTGTGTGAGAGAGAGAGAGAGATAGAGAGAGATAGAGAGAGATAGAGAGAGATAGAGAGAGATAGAGAGAGATAGAGAGAGAGATAGAGAGATAGAGAGAGAGATAGAGAGAGAGAGAGAGAGAGAGAGAGAGAGAGAGAGAGAGAGAGAGAGAGAGAGAGAGAGAAATGGCCTGCTTCCACAGTGTACATTCTCTTGTTCGGAAATCAGCTTTTACTTAGTCTGAAAGGACTTTGCAATGTGTTTATTCAAAAAAATAGAATTCGGAAATCAAGGTACTTGGAACACATTTTGTCCTCCCTTTGTATGGTTGGGAAACCGAATGGGAAGTGAAAGAGTTGAAAATACGAAAATCGCTCAATCTCTCACCATTTATATGATGCGAGTCGATATTGTAGATTTTGGAGACCTTAAATGTGTAAGAATTCTGATATGCTTAGGATATATAACCAAGGAAACAACGGAAAAAATTCCAGGGACTCTGACTGAAACATTCAATTCCTCCTCAGCCACGGTGGGGTGGGGAGGGGGGAGGTGGGGCGTGCCAGAGGACTGGAGGACAGTTGGTGTGTTTCCATTTTTCAAGAAGGGAGGTGGAGATCGAACAGGAATAACAGGCTACTGAGTTTCACGGCAGTGTTCAGGACACGATTGGAGGAAAAAATAAAGGATAGAATTAATCTCCATTTAGTGCGGAATGTTTTCAACATGGCTAGTCAGGGCGGTTTCATCAGAGGGAGTCATATCTCATAAATCTGGTGAAGCATTTCGATGAGGTGGCCAGATCTGTAGATAAGGGTAGATAAGGGTAGAGCAGTTGAAGTAGTTCATATGTAATTGAGCAAAGCCTTTGACAAGTTCGCAAATAGGAGACTGAGAATGTGTGTGTGTGTGTGTTTTACGGAGTGGGTGTGGCTGGGGAATAGGGAGATGCAGTTGATGAGATTGGGAATGAGAAATACGATTTTTGATGATACTAACATTGTCTCAGTCGTTGTCAGGGAGGTATATATTCTTAGGTGACAGATAGAAAAAGGTAGTTGGTCAGATGGGCAGATGAGTGGTTGATGTAATGTAATCCTTCTGAAATGATAGATGATGCACTTTAAAAAAACGCAGTCACCAGAAAAGGGTGTACTCAATGGATAGACCGACATTAGGAAGATCAGAGGATCCGAAAGGACTTGAGGTGCTGTTTTGACAGATTCCTGCAGGTGGATTGATAGGATACTTGGGTAGTTGAGAATGCGCATAGGACACTCGCCTTTTTCAGTCGATGCTTCTATTATAAGGAGAAAGTGAGGACTGCAGATGCTGGAGATCAGAGTCAAACAGTGTGGCGCTGGCAGAGCACAGCAGATGAGACGGTATCCGAGGAACTGGAAAGTTGGCATTTCGGGCATAATACCTTAATCAGAAATGTGGGAGGATTATAAAAGGAGAGGGCATGTTGAAGCTGTACAGAACTTTGATTAATCCACAGATGAGTATTGTGTGTTGTTCTGGACACTGCTCCATAGAAAGGGTGTGATTGCACTGGGGAAGTGCAAAGGAGATTCACCAGAATGGTGCTCAGTTTGCAACAATTTAGCTGTGCAGAGGGAGGGTGGATAATTTCGGCGTGACGAACCTAGAGCAGGTGTATACCTTATAAGGGGCATGGACAGTGTGAATCCAAAGCAGTTGTTTCTCTCAGTCCAAGTGTCAGGAACAAGGTTGCATAATTCCAATCTAAAGGCAGCCGGTTTAGAGTGGACATGAGGGAAATGCGTTTCGTCCAGAGGATGGTATTTACCTGAAATGCACTCTTTGGGAGGGTGTTTGTGATGGGATAATATACACACTTTTAAAATTACTTGAATGAGCGTTTGAAATGTCATAACATGCAAGTTTATAGGCCAAGTGGTGGAAAGTGGGATTAATGTAGATTTAGATTCATTTTGGTGGAATGAACATGATGGGTCGAAGGGTCGCTTGTATTATGTATCATTCTGTCATTCTGGATTATGACGTCAATGGTCTAAATTCTTTTCTGTTTAGTTTTTGCATTTGTTTTGCGAACTATATCACTTAGTACACATTCCAGCTGTTGTGGTTTCTATCAGCTTCAGGTTCTGATTGAGAGTGCTCATTCACAGATAGAATTTCCCAAATGTGTTGTAAAATTGCATTAACAAGGAAAATAGGGATACAACAATATGCAGTGGAACAGCTCTTAAAAAGCTCCACCGCACGAACTATTGAATGACTGAAAAGCCTGATCAAAATGAATGCCGTCACTGAAAAGAATTTCGAAAAATATTTTGGTCTGGATGGGACGAACTGTATATGATTTTATACAAGCATTGAAGTTTGAAGAAGATTTACAATTAATATTTGAGATCTAATAGGATCAGATTAATCTAGTCTTTGGGGTATTTTAATTACAGGCTTAAATCTCAATGACATTACAAATTTAAAATAAACCTTCTGTCATAAACTGTTTGTTTAAAATGTTGGCTAAAAATTCAATGTTTCCCAGTGGGGCACCACATGATATAAAATAATATCTTTTGAACTGTGTCAGCGCCAGGTAATTCTCCAATTCAGACAGACTGTCAGCAGCAGGACATCAGAGGCTATTTCACAAACAGCAAAATGTATGTTCCAAGGATAATGATCGAAAAACTATCCTATATCGTCTTTTCCAATTCTTGGTATTCCTGGTAAGTCTTGAAACAATTCAGTTTTACAAATCTCTCCATTAAATCATACTTATTTACACTCTATGATTAATAGTTACTTCCTTTCCATTTAGCATGGCAAATACAGATGCCAGATGACAATGCCCCACTTACTGATTTTAAAATGAATAGTTTATTGATTAGGAGGCTCCTCAGTAATGTGCAGCATTGCCTGTTTCTCTATACCGCGCAGAATGGGTTGGCACTGAGGCCACATTGTTGGATTTTGAATGAGCACTGGTCCTGGCTGGTCGAGAGAGTGTTGAGGAAGACCGTTCTCTCTCCGTTATAGTTCAAACCCTGCTATTAGTCAGATGGTTTTTGTAACGACCGACATCTCAGTAACCTCTGAGTAAGGTGTTTCGAATTCCTTGATGCAAAGCTATTTTGTTGGTGGATCTCTCTCAGGTATCTTGTTCCAAATGGGAGAGCAGATATCGGGTGGGCAATGTTTGGTTTGAGTATGTAATTACGGAGTGACAAGTGAGTGTCAGCACAGATTTCTTTGAGCATCTTGCGTGTTTTCGTCAATCAGTGGGTGTGTGGGGCCACGATGTATGTGAGGACAGATTGCTGGGAGGGGTGTTGAGCACAGGGTTCCAAATACGATGTGTCTTTCTGGATTGTTTGTTTCCACAAAAGACATGTGAGTAGTGTTATTTATCAAAAGATGTGCAGTACTGTAGGGCGGAGTCGAATATTAAAAATAATGAGATCTTGAATTTTGTGGCAGCAGCAATCCAACAGTGGTGAAACAGGTTTGTCAAACAAGATATTTCCCACTTTCCCTTTGTTGTGTTATATTTCGATGGTCCCCAAACGATACTGGTCTATATGAATGGCATATAAGGGCATTTGATTGGGATTGTTACTCCGTAGTTGGATCTGAATTTACGTTTATATTTATTATTATTTTTATTATCGTCGCTGTTATTTCTCCGGTTCTGACATTTTGGAGATGAACATCCAGGTTATAATTTAGACCAATTCACTGTGAAACCGTCGTGGTATACATTGGACTGCAGGTCTCCGTCAATTTTTATAAATTCCTGTTATTGTACCCCATCCAGCGGACTCAGAACTTTGGAGATTTGTGTGGAACAACAGATTTTCCCAGATGGAAGAGTAGTCGGTTTGGGGTGACTGAAGTACAATTTAAGATATTTCATTTTATTTTACTGCTCCAATGTTACAATAAGGCTCACGAATATCTGGCAAAACGGAGTAAAATTTAGCCCTCCTGCGTGTGCTGATGTTCAGAATTGATGGGATTGGTGAGTTAGACATTGTATCAGAGTCACCAATTGATTTCTAATCCATCAGCAGTGCACTGCGAAACTAATATGTACCGTTTGTCGACCCTGCTTTGAATGACGCTCTTTGCCACATGGTGTGGGGCATCAATGCGACTTTCATGTGGCGTATATGTCCAAGCAGTGATTTTGATTAACACCACAAAGACAAATTTATATAGAGATATAAATGCCAACAGTTGTAATTGCTTTGCGATAACGATGCTATATCGATGTAATTCAAGATCTTGTTGACCGATTTGAGCCAATCTACTTCTTAATAACGTCACATGTTCCTTGTTCTCTGAATGAGTGGAAAGCCGAGGTGAGTGGGAATGATTACTCACCTGTGTTTACTTTGTGGGAACTTGTTTATGACGAAACCTGTGCTGGGTGAGGATGAGCATTCTGGGCATTGACCCCACGCAGGGCAGTTCAGCATGTTCAGCTCCTTCTGCTTCGATGAAATGTTTCATGGTTTTCGAATCACTGTTTAAAGTGAGGTGACTTATTGAAGATCACATTGAGGTGCTGAGCTATCCCAGAATGCTTTGAGGCAATTGAGGGGTAGAGATTATCTTGCTGGTGAGGGTGAAGTAAGAATACAGGGACCTGCTGTTTTGCCCAAATGTCAGGGTTGCCACATCAACACTGCTTGCTGGGATATATCTGGCACAGGGTTTGTTACATCACGGGAGTGGATCAGGCAATTTGATGCAATAATGGCCTGTCTTTTTCCAATCCAAAATGGTTCACTTGAAGGAAAATGCAGACTTGTTAGTCAAATAAATTTTATTTCTTACCCAATAAGCCTCTGTAACTTTCAGAGATTACTATCATAATGCCAGAGGTTAGTACAACACAGTAGACTGAGAGTTCTGGGGCAAAAACATTCTGCGATGGGTTCTTGGAGTATAATCGTGTCGTGAAGTTTGGTCTTTCCTTCTCCAGAGTATCTTACACCCTGATATGGAGTGCTGTCTGAATGCTGATCCATCGACATACATAATGGTTATATTTAATCCCTTTACTTAATGGCCACTGGACTGGGGCAGTATGAGTTCTTCATGTGATATTAATGTTTGCTGTTAATATTTCCGAACCATTTCTGTCGTGTAACTTCTCAACTGTAATAAAGAAAACCTTTTGTCTTCAGCTTTCAGTCACTCTATATTATCCTGCGATCGACTGGAATGTTGTTTACAATTGATCTGGATCTCCAGGAATGACTCTGTTTGAAGTGCTGACTGATTGTGTAATTGTGCCGAACAAGGATCACGAATTTCAGCCCGGATCCTCTGGCTCCAGTGGTCACATGATACTAGGAGGATATTCCATTATCGAATTGCACTGAGCGTAGGAAACTGCTCAAATAGAAACTTATGACACAGCATTCTTGCTTTTCTGTGGAGACCTGTACATATAGCATTGTCGTAAGTGTGGAGCCCTGAGAGGAGACTACCTGTGAGTCCAATTGTAAGTTTTGATAAGAGTATCTTTTACTGTAGACCTGTATTGCATGTCGGTCAATAAATTGACACCATCTCTGACACCTCCCTCCCCTTCCTGGACCTCTCCATCTCCATCAGTGACGACCGACTTGACATTGACATCTTCTCCAAACCCACCGACTCCCACAGCTACCTGGATTACACCTCTTCCCACCCTACCTCTTGCAAAAATGCCATCCCGTATTCCCAATTCCTCCGCCTCCGCCGTATCTGCTCCCAAGAGGAGCGGTTCCACCACAGAACACACCAGATGGCCTCCTTCTTTAGAGACCGCAATTTCCCTTCCCACGTGGTTAAAGATGCCCTCCAACGCATCTCATCCACATCCCGCACCTCCGCCCTCAGACCCAACCCCTCCAACCGCAACAAGGACAGAACGCCCCTGGTGCTCACCTTCCACCCTACCAACCTTCGCATAAACCAAATCATCTGCCGACATTTCCGCCACCTCCAAACAGACCCCACCACCAGGGATATATTTCCCTCCCCACCCCTCTCCGCCTTCCGCAAAGACCGTTCCCTCCGTGACTTCCTGGTCAGGTCCACGCCCTCCTACGACCCACCCTCCCATCCTGGCACTTTCCCCTGCCACCGCAGGAACTGTAAAACCTGCGACCACACCTCCTCCCTCACCTCTATCCAAGGCCCCAAAGGAGCTTTCCACATCCATCAAAGATTTACCTGCACATCCACTAATATCATCTATTGTATCCGTTGCTCCCGATGCGGTCTCCTCTCCATTGGGGAGACTGGGCGCCTCCTAGCAGAGCGCTTTAGGGAACATCACCGAGACACCCGCACCAATCAACCAAATCGCCCAGTGGCTCAACATTTCAACTCCCCCTCACACTCTGCCGAGGATATGGAGGTGCTGGGCCTCCTCCACCGCCGCTCCCTCACCACCAGACGCCTGGAGGAAGAACGCCTCATCTTCCGCCTCGGAACACTTCAACCCCAGGGCATCAATGTGGATTTCAACAGTTTCCTCATTTCCCCTTCCCCCACCTCATCCTAGCTTCTAACCTCCAGAAACTCGATCCCCTGAACTGTCCGGACTTGTCCGACCTGCCCAGCTCCTTTTCCACCTATCCACTCCACCCTCTCCTCCCTGACCTATCACCTTCATCTCCTTCCCCACTGACCTATTGTACTCTATGCCACTCTCTCCCCACCCCAACCCTCCTCTAGCTTATCTCTCCACGCTTCAGGCTCTCTGCCTTTATTTCTGATGAAGGGCTTTGGCCCGAAACGTCGATTTTGCCTATCCTCGGATGCTGCCTGAATTGCTGTGCTCTTCCAGCACCACTGATCCAGAATCTGGTTTCCAGCATCTGCAGCCATTGTTTTTTACCCGATTCCAGTGTCAGAGTGACTGGAAAGGTAACTATGACCATAAGAATATGAAACAGTGAGTGCTTCGTTTGGATGACCATCCTCATTTCTGTACTGTCCAGTGATGAAGTTCTCAATGCAGTTTGTAAATATACAATGGTTTGCTACTAGGAAAATATTCGCAACTGGTTGGTTATGTTTGATGCTAAGTTTACAAAGTGAAATGTCCCATTGAAGATAAACAGATGCAATATTTTCCGAAAACAATAACTGCCATTCAACAAAATTCCATGAAGACATAATCATGTTGATTCAAGCAATCTTTTTGATGCTGATTAATCTTCTAGCAAAATTCGGACAAGTTGTGCTCCATGGTTACACTAATGTCTTATCTGAACATTAATAAGTATGGATATAGAGTTTGGAAATGTTGTCACGATTTGCCATCTGTATCTGGTTAGAATAAGATTAACAATTGTTAAATCTGCAATTCATAATCTGCCTACAGTTAATTGTTCAGAGATCGCTGCCCTACACTTTGTGATGTGTGGCTTCATTAGGAGGAAGAGCTCACGATGAGAACTGGGTGCATCAATCAGTTTTAAGGCAACATATAAAAATAAAAATACGAATAGCAATAGGAAAAAAAGTCTGTTTCAACAAATAACTAAATTCAGTAGCTGCAATATTACGGCTATATCTAATAAATGACTATAAGTGCATCACATCGAATTAAGCCTTTCCATTTAAGAAGTGTTCAAACCCTGAATGAGCATTCCACATTAATGAACCTCAGTTGCAGTCTCCATCATTGGTGGAAATATCATTTCCGTAATCAGATCACAAAACGCTGTGTATTCTCTACCTATTGTCATACCCCATGCCAATTCAAACCTTACAAATCCAATTTCCTGATTTATAGGCATTTCTATTCTTTTAGAGTCATAATGGCAAACATTCCGACTCTCTGGGGCTCAAACTCTGTCACTTGCTTGTTGTATTTTGTACAATGACCTCTGACCTTCCCAATATTTACATGTTAAATCTGTCGTGCGCCACACTTAGGACTGGTTGCCTTGCATTTACCGTAGGATTGGCTTTCTGTTTATCAATCAATTGTGCCTTTTTTTTTACAGTTAAATTCTAATTCCTGAAATAAACATTCAATTCTTTCACATACAAATCACAAATAGTGATTCACAATAAGGCAGCCCTCAAAAAAACAAAGAACTCAATGAGATTATATTCTGGGAATCTCATTATACCTGGTTTCATCTAGACCACAGGTGAAAATGGTTTCGGCTGCTGTAACACAATCATCTCAACTGTCGAACATCGCTGCAGCAACTATTCAGGGTCATATACTAGGCCCCAAAATCTGTATCTGCCTCAGTAATGCATTTCCTTCCACCATCATTTCCAAATAAAAGATATTTTCTTGTAATTGCACAATGGTTAGCACCATGTATGATGCATTAGGTAAGGAAGAGGTCTGTGCCAACATACAGTAAGATAAAATTTCGTTTAGTCTGATAAGTGACAAGCGTTGGCTTCAAAACTAAATGCAGAAATTTTGCAATCCATATGTATGTAGGGTGTCTCCCATTCTTTGCTTAACTGATCCAAAGTGTCTTTGTGGTGGATGTTGTGGTCATATGGGAAACCCCAGCCAGTCTGTGAAGTCTGTGAAGCATATGAAATCAACCACTGCCGACACCAAAAAAAAATACATGATCGTGTTTTCATGAGCAATCCGCTGATCATATTCTTCACTATGTCTTTTACAAATGATCCATTTAGAACGTGTTTCTGTTGTGTGGTTCAGATCCTTTCAACTTTATATTACAGGGTACAACAATCATCTTTCTGTCTTTCCATCCAGTGTACATGAATAATGATCCATCAGCAACTTGAAATCTCTTCTTGTCCTTTCTCTTACAGTTAGTCTCGTGGTGATTGTAATTTCAGCTCGAGGCAAATGTGGTCTTTCCACATGCAGCACTATCTACCTAGTGGCCATGGCAACGTCTGATCTACTATTCATTGTATTTTATGTCGTACTACTCCGATTTCAAAAATTTTATTATCCACGGTGTTTCCTGAGCATCACTCCGGTTTGCAGTCTTATCAGTGTCCTCCACCACCTGACCATTGATTGTTCTGTCTCGTTCACTGTTGCCTTTTCTTTCGATCGATTTGTCGCCATTTGTATTTATCAGATGAAAACTACGTATTGCACAAAGAAAACTGTAATGAAGGTTCTAGAAATCATCTGTATTTTCTTTTCGTTAAAGAACATTCCCACGTACTTTCAAGTTAAACCTGGAACGATTATAAACAACATTAAATGGTACTGTCATGTCTGGTCCAGTTATTATTACGACCGTCGGTGATAAGTTTCAGATATTTTGAACAATTTTTAACACCAATGTTCCCATTCATTTTTATTCTCTTTCTCAATATTCTGACTGTCAGACACATCTTCCAGGCTATTAAGGTGCGTGAGGAATTGGGGAATCAGAGAAAAATAGAGAACGATCCAGAGGTAGAGAGTCAGAAAGAAGTCTGTGATTTTACTCTTTGTCATATCTGCCAGCTTCATACTCCTCTGGTTGTGCTGTATTTTATATTACTTTAATGCTGGTTATTCATTGGATTATGCTGTTTATCGTCTCTTTGAACTAATTGTATTTATGCTGCGGAACTTAAGCTGCTGCACAAATGCATTTATTTATGTGGTGACACAGAAAAGGTTCAGAGACCAGATAAAGTATGCTGCTAAATATCCAGTGATAAAAATAATTCAATTAATGAATAAATGCAAGCAATTGAGAAACAAATTTAGATGCAGCAAATAATGGAACGAGGAGTCTACGTGATGGAAGGACTGAAAGGATAAGCAGAAGTAGAAACACGACAATACTCCTTTTCTAATGGGCAAGGAATGACTCCTGCTGTTTTCCTGCATCTTATCTCTCCATCCAGCAGAGGTTATCCGCAGTTTTGTGTGTATTTTTAAACGAAAACCCTGCAAGAAAGTAAACAATCTGAATTAAAATAAAATTGCCAAACTGGCAATGTGTAACCACATGGAGCAGATGTGCGCTCAATATTTAGGGAGAATAAACTTGCAGTGCAGCTTGCTCAGCATCACAGCAACAAATTCCCTGTCTACACGACCGATAGTAGCAACGCGTAGCATAGACAAGATACACGGCAGAAATTCCATACAAAGCAACTTCTGAACACACAGCACTCTTATCTGGAATGCAAAGTGCAGCAGGTAAATGGGAAAACCACGAATTGAAAATCTCACATCAAACCACTCACCACCCTGGCTTGAAAAAACATTCAGTTCCAAAAAAGTGCCAATGTTTGAAAATCCTGGAACTCCTTCCTTTACAGCACTGTGCATTTAACTGCACAAAATGGAATCCAACCGTTCAAGAAAGCAACTTCCCACCACTTCCTCCAGACCTGCTACGTATAGGGAACAAAAGCCAGCAGACAGCCAGAAATGCCAAAACCCCATGAATAAATTATAAAATCATTTCACTATTTGCTGCCAAGATTGCATGCTATGCGTCCATAAACTCATTTATCAGAAAATTGAGAAACGATTCCATTGAAATACATAAGATTCTGAACGACAGAGGCTTGATAGTGGAGATGCTGAGAAATTATTCCCGCGGGTGCGGTAATCTTAAACACGTGAACGCAATCTCAAGTCAACGAAAAGCTTATTTGGGAGTGAGAGGAGGTGACGCCTTTTTTCCTCAAAGTACCTCGGAGTCTTTGGAATTTGATATCGCTGAGGATTATGGGTACTCCCCCACTTCTTCAGAGGAAGAAGTATGTGGTGTGGGTGAGGCAATGAAAAGCACACCTGCAACGATTGTACTAGTGCACCCACTTCCAAATAACCTCCACACAGCTACTTGTACTCTTTCATATTATTCAGGCTGAAATAGACAACTTTCTGGTGTCTCAAAGCATCATGGGAAATGGAGAAGACGCTGGATTTGAAGTCGGAAATCAGCCACAATCATATTGACTAATGGAACAGATCAAATAAACGCGTCTTCTCCTGCTCGTTTCCTGGGCTCTTGTTTTCTTTACTGAACCAGTCAGCAATCCGTTTAGATTTGTTTCCATGAAATCTTTTGTCATTTAAAGTTTGCAGATTCCACCTTATCACAGACCATTTCAATTCTTCTTCAGCACCACTCCTGTTCCAATTGCTAAAACAAACTTTTCTAACTTCTGTTAGTTCTGCCGAAGTACCCCTTAAAACAACGTTTAGCCTCTCTCTTGCCCATTTCCATCACACAATTCCCCGCTCACTCTGGATGCTGTCCCACCTTGTTAGTTTTCTCAACATGGCCTTCTCAGAAGCAATGGATCCACCTTTCACTCTTTATGTGACAGGATGCATTCTCCAGTTCAACTCCTTAATATTCTGTTCCTTCAAAGATCACATTGGTGCAATAAAGGGATATAAGAGACGTTGTGATCACACAATACATGGGGTGGGGCATGCCTTCCAGGGGCGAAAGGCCAAAATAACGACTGAAAGTACTTTAGCACTTCGTTTATGCTATCTCCTGGTAGAGACTTAGTGTACCTGTAGTCTAGAGGCAGACCTGTTAAATGTATGTAGAAAAAAGAAGTAGAAAAACGGATTGATGCACCTTCAGCATGCATTGCAACCCTCTCCACGGACAACAGGCTATATGAAAGAGTAAAAGTAGCTGTGTGGAGGTTATTTGGAAGTGGGTGCACTAGTACAATCATTGTAGGTGTGCTTTTCACTTGCCTCACCCACACCACATACTTCTTCCTCTGAAGAACCCCGAACGAATTAGAAATGGTAAATCCTAACAGAAACCTGTTCATGGAATGCTGATATTAAACATGCGTGAGAGGTATTGTCCTGGTTATGAGCTTCCCTCACCGCCAAATACCGCCACTCAATGTGTGGTCAGAGGGGTAGGGTCGGGTTGTGTCTGGTGGGATGCTCTTAAGGGAGTCGCTGCATACTAGATGGGCTGAATGGCCTGTTTCCACACTGTAGGTATTCTGAAATTTCTATGTCGGTCTCTTTGTTCGGCCACAATCGACAGGGCCTCACCTATAAGTCTTGCCCTGATTTATCTCCTCAAACTGCAACACATTGATATTTCACCGAAATAAACTCTATGTAACACCTCTCATCTCACTGAAGCAAGGACCCATTGTAATGTGAGAATCATTTTCTCCACTGTCGACCACACCACAAGTTTGAAATTATCTAAAAACTTACTAAACGTGCCGTGTATGTTCAAATCATAATAATTTAGAACGTTGACACATGGCAGTGCACACACAACTGACCTTTGCAGTAAGCCCATTATTCCTGACCTCAAGTCCGATAAACGAACTTCCACTGCCACGCTTTGACTCCAACCTTCTATGAATTTTGTATCCAAGTGGCTATGTCTCCCTGTATTCCAGGCAATCTAACTTTGGTAACCAGGTGGTATTCGGAACATTGTCGGATGTTTTACTGAATTCAATTAAGACAATGTTAACTGCTCTGCCCTCATCGATATTCTTCTTCATATCGTCAAAGAGCATCTATCAAGTTAGTGAGTCATGGTTTCCCATGTATAATGCTCTTTCTGGTCCTATCTTTCCAAATACATATAAATGCTTTTCCTCAGAATCACATTCAGCAACGCCACCACCATTGACGCCAGTCTACCCACAAAATAGTTCCCTGATTTTTCCTTACTTTCTTAAATAATGGAACTACATGAACCATCCTACATTTTTATTGCCACGTCACTTATCACATTCGATTATCCAAATATATCAACAAAGGGCTGAGCAACCATTTCGTTAGCTTCCCGCAAAGTTCTGAGCTAGAAATGACAACCTCCCAGGGATTTATGCGCCTTTATGCATTTTAAGATGTCTAGCATTTCTTCTTGTAGTTCACATAATTTTTAAGATGTCACTGTATATTTCCCCAAATCTCTCGCTATTGGAACCTTCTACAAACAATTTACTGAGTGGGAATATTCATGTAGTATTTCACCCATCTCCTGCAGTTTAATACATGCAAAGGCTGGCTGATCTTTAAGGTGGACTATTCTCTCCCTAGTTATTATTTTTCCAGTAATTGATATTTTGAATTTCTTCAAAGTCTTGTTAACGTATTTCATCAGCCATTTCATGCCTCCTTTTTTCCACCCTGATTTCCACCTTGACTATGCTCTTTTCTGCCCTTATGCTCTGTTAGACATTAACTTGATCCAAGATTTTCACCTTACATATGCCTCTTTCCTTTTCCTTGAGCAGAGCTTCAATATCGATAGTTATCCAGCACTCCCTGAAACTACCAGGCTTGCCGGTCTCACTAATATGAACGCATATGTTCTGGACTGTCTTTATACAATTTTTGAAAGCCTTTCATTTCCGAACCATCCCTTTACGTATGAAAAGCGTCTCCTAATCAGACAGTTAATGTGTTTGTTCGACACTTTCAAAGTTGGCCTCAATCCATTTCAGCATTCTAATGTTTGCGTCAGGCTTTTCCATAATTATATTGCAACTAATGATTCCCGCAAAACTCATTAGAAAGTTTGAATGGACTCACGTAACAGGCTAAAGCAGCTGAATGGCTCCTGCTGTTCCTATGTAACAGACTCGAGAGATTGAATGGCCAACTCCTGTCTCTCTGTAACAAGCCCAAGATGCCGATGGTCTTCTCCTGACCCTCTGTAACAGACTCGAGGGCCTGAATATCCTTCCTCTGTTCTTCTGTGAAAGGTCCAACTTTTTTTTTAAAAAGGCAACCTGTGCATGATGAGTAGTCCTTAAACTGTTTCTAATGGGGGTCCTTCGCATCTCAGTTATAGAAACATAAAAAAAAAACACAATGCCCTCTCAGCAACAACTCGTCCAGCTGCCGTAACACTTCTCTTATTTTGAGTGATTTCTATTGCAAAATTTGCGAACAGGCCATCTTCCAACTTTTCACAAATACGGTCGTGAGCATTAACTGGGCACCTCCAATCTCTAAGAGGCATATACGGACAGAATTGATTTTTCCTGTTCCTGAGCAGTCGTTTCAATGCTCTGAATGATGCCTCAAGATTAAGAAAAGATTTGATAACAGTGCATTTAAAACTAGGAGCAGCATTACACGAAGTCAATTGGCAACAAATATGGTTAAAGTATCTGGGGACATCCACAAAAGTCATTTTATGCAGCTGGTCGTTATATTATCTGTCTCTTTATATAAACACGGTGGAACATATACAACCTTCCAGTGTTCTGCTACTACCGCCACATAAAAGGACGAAACATTGAAAAAGTTGATAGTTCATCTCTCGGTAACTTTCATCCATTCCATCGAGACTGCTCAAATGTTCCCCTTGTTGAGGTAGAAAAGTGATGTCGGGAAGGAGTTAACTGAATCTGATTGTTCAGCGACTGTGATTAATGTCAGTCTCCATGGATTTTCATTATCCTGGTTGAGTATTTTCATATTTTAATGATAAATATATTCCGTTCAATGTGCATGCCCACAGTAGAAGCAGGAGCATCATTGACAGCACGAATGGGGATCAGTAGATCCAGAGAAAGGGGAAGCAGCGGTCAGAATCTGAGAACATTAGACTGGAATGTTCTAACAATGGATCAGAATCTGAGAACAAAATACTGGAATGTTACAACAATGGATAAACGTTTGTCCTGGGATATTTGGTTTCTTTCTACATACGTTTGGTTTCCTTTCTCGTATCGGATCGAATATGCACTTTACATTATTCAATATTTTTATTATCCACTCTTGGCTATCGTTGGTTTTCCTGGTAAGTATCTCTCTTCATTAAGTACTTCTATAAATCATTTTTAAATTTATTACTGCTGTTCTCATTTATTCGAATCGCCCTGCTGATATTTTTTCTCTGGCTGGGACTTTGAATCCAGGTATTCAATCTATAAACCACCACTAAATTCATCAGTGAAATCGCTCATTTATACTTTCGGTCTTTGCTTCTGGCAGTGTCCTTCTTGGGTCTCTAACATAACATGCTCAGCTTCAGATGTGAACTGTGATTCATTGTGTCAAAGCCATCGTCATTTAAATATTCGCAGCAGAGAGGTCACTGCCTTCTGTTCTGCTTCAAAGGTCCATTTCCTACATCTGACTCTGTCCAATCCCTGGCAAATGTATGAGGCTGAAAAGGACGAATCACAACGATGGTGATCTCTTTGGCCATGGTCTGATTCCGAACAGCATACACTGGCCATTTCTAGTTATAAACACTCAAACTTCCAAAATATAACGGACGGGATCATCTGATCTTCTATTTCAGTCTTGAGCTACGAAATACAGTCTTAATGATGGCAATTTTCTATTGTTGGCACTCCCATCTTCAAACCTGCAGAAGCAAATCTAGTCGATACTTTATGGCCTGTATCCGAACTGACACTAAAAATCCATTCATCCGTCGCTCATTCTTGTGCACACTAATCTCTATTGTTATCGCATCTGGCAATTATCTTAATATTCTTAAGTACATCAACACATCTGTCTATCAAATATCCATCAGTTTCTCTCTGCCGATTGCCCAAAACCCTGCCAGTTGTTAATATTTCAACAGATTACACACACGTGCACGCGCACACACATATATATGCACACACGGACAGATAAATACACAGACAAACTGTGAATGGTTTGATTTAATTGCAGAGTGGACGCGATGGGCCAAATGACCTTAATTCCTCATCTAGTTCTTATCGCCTAATGTTCCTAAACTTACACACAGCGTTGTTCTGGTGCAACGGAGATATCGAGACATTAATTGTTGGGATTTCCATTTACTCTGACTCACAGCAGGAATTTCAAATTTCCATTGCCAGGCAGTTTCACCGTGTAAGAAAAGCGCCAATTTTCTGGCAAAGGTTTTCAATATTGCAAATGTTGGTCAGGCAGTCCCGTTTACTGAGCAATGCACGAGTACAGTCTGCACAGTTCTCAATTCTGGGCTGTTACCTTATCCCAGTTTATGGTGTCTGGATTAGTTCCGAGATACATATTTAGAATTTGATGTAATGAACCATTTCATCTAATCTGGCAATGCCTTTATGGAATGTTCTATCTTTGTGATTACATGCTTCACGGTCTCACTGCTGCAGTTATTCCCACTACCTTGTCTACTTTGCCATGTTTCCACAAGGTGCTCTGAATTAAACAGTTGTCTGTTTCTATCTTTAATGTGCATTTCACTGTCCCTCTGTGTCTTTCCTTGGTTTTGGGTTTTGCTCTGTAGTGTATCGAGTGCTGGCATCGTGACATTCAGAAGCAATCAAATGTTGTGTGTCTCATGTGGTGCTGCATGTTGGACTGGGGTAGAGGAGAGTTCGCCAGCTTTGACGGTCATCTCGGAGACTTGTCTGTGCCTGCCCAATTAACGCCTGTATCTGTCCCTCGCAGGTAATCGTTTGGTCAGTGAGATAAGGAAGCCCCTCCAGTGTTACTGTGATGGACCAGGCATCTAGCTTGTAGCTGAGTGGCGGCTGACAGATTCTTGTTATTGAGAAGTTAGTGCAGGTGCTTCGTCCACTATTTTCATTCAGATTCTCTGATCTAAAACCTGCCAGCATGATTTGGTGACATACCTAGAATGTCAGCATCTATGTCACCATTTGGTGACGGAAGATATACACACAGTATATGATGGATGAGGTGAATGTTTTCTCCCTCAGCAGGGGGCGTCCGAGTGTATCCTTGTTTTCCCAGAATATGGAGATTCCTGTTGGTGTAGAGAGCTAAGCGGGGTCTCCATGTCAATGGGGAAAGGCAGATGAAGTGTGTGTTGAGAGATTTGTAGATCAGGTTGAGGTTATGACAAGCAAACCTACATCCAAGATGTAGAGGAAATGAATGAACACTCGCTCCATTAAGCTGCATTTTTACAATACATAGTACATCATGTGAATGCCCACTCTCTTGCTAGGAGACACAGTCCTTTATACCGAAGCAATCAGTCATTCCCATAGTCTTCGTTTCTCCACGTAGAATGAAAGGATGGCCTCTCAGAAAAAGGCTTGATGCACGTTTAAAAACACCCTCCCTCCTAACTCCCCAGTGCCAACCAACCACATAAAAATATCCCGTGTGACCTGAGAGCAATGTGGCCACTGCAAACATCAGGAAGCAGACAGTCAGAGAGATGGGTAAACACATCCGATGTCTGAATGGTTCAGCGTGAATCTTCCATTACCCAACTTTTCAATAAGTCTCGTAATCTCTCTCCACTTGAGAAGCTTAGTACCTTCCATTCTTTCCGAAAAAGAAAGATTACTTTTCACTTCGTATTCTATTTATCAAACTATTATCCAATGAATTTATCCATCTGTATCTATTTGCAGAATCCTCACCATCGTAGTGCCATCGCCACCTTCACTACAGAATAGTTCTCCCATTCCTCCAATTGATTATTATAGATTGTTCCTAGTTGAAGACCCAGAAATTGTCACTCTGTGACGCCACTGTTTCGTTTTAAATTCATTCATGGGATGAGGGCAGCGCTGGATTGCCTAACATTCATTGCCAGGAGGGCAGTTAAGATTCAGACATCTTGCTGTGAGTCAGGAGTCACATGTAAACACGCTTTTCACAGCAGAGAGCGGTGGGAGCTGGGCGGAAGTGAAGTTGGAGAGCAGAGCTGGTCGGGAAGGTAAATGATTGACATTTCAGAACTTACCTCGACGCCAACGGTTTTTTCATAGCAGAGCGCGGCGGGAGCTGGGCGGAAGTGAAGTTGGAGCGCAGGGATGGTCGTGAAGGTACGTAATTGATATTTAATAACTTACCTCGACGCCAACGATCTTTTCACAGCAGTGAGCGGCGGGAGCTTGGCGGAAGTGAAGTTGAAGCTTAAAGCTGGTCGGGAAGGTAAGTGATTGATATTTGAATTGGTGTGTTCTAGATCCTAGGCCCTACAAAGTAGGACCTTTCTCCCATCCTCCCCCTCTAACCTAACTTTAAAGTCCACAGGTAAGCTACTAAGTGTTCTTGTTTTGGAGACTCAGTGTAGAGTTATGGCAGAGCAGGCAGTGGAATGGTCCTCCTGAGGATGTTTGAGGTAGGGGTGACCATCGATGCTCCTGCCAACTTCATCTGCAGGAAATGCAGTCAGCTCCTGCTCCTCACAGAACGCGTTAGGGACCTGGAGTTGGAGTTGGATGAACTGAGGATTATTCGGGAGGCTGAGAGGGTGATAGATAGAAGCTACAGGGACATAGTTACGCCAGAGAACAGAGGTAGCTGGGTACTAGTTAGAGATGGGAAGGGGAGGAAGCAGGCAGTGCAGGGATCCCCTGTGGTCGGTCCCCTCAACAATAAGTATATTGCTTTGGATACTGTTGGGGGGGGACGGCCTCGCAGGGTTAAGCTGCAGTGACCGGGTCTCTGGCCCGAGGTCCAGCTCTGAGGCTCAGAAGGGAAAGGTGAGAGGAGGAGAGCGCTAGTTATAGGAGACTCTGTAGTTAGAGGGACAGGCCGGCGGTTCTGTGGACATGGGCGTGACTCTCGGATGGTTTGTTGCCTCCCGGGTGCCAGGGTCCGAGACGTCTCGGACCGTGTCTTCAGATCCTTAAGGGAGAGGGTGTGCCGCCAGGAGTCGTGGTGCACGTTGGCCCCAACGACATAGGTAGGAAGAGGGGTGGGGAGGTCATTCAGGAGCTCAGGGAGTTAGGCTGGAAGCTAAAAGCTAGGACGGACAGAGTCGTCATCTCTGGGTTGTTGCCGGTGCCACGTGACAGTGAGGCAAGGAATCGGGAGAGAGTGCAGTTGAACACGTGGCTGCAAGGATGGTGTAGGAGGAAGGGCTTCAGGTATTTGGACAATTGGACTGCATTCTGGGGAACGTGGGACCTGTACAGGCAGGACGGGTTGCACCTGAACCAGAAGGGCACCAATATCCTGGGAGGTAGGTTTGCTAGCACTCTTCGGGTAGGTTTAAACTAATTTGGCAGGGGGAATGGGATCCGGACTTGTAGTCCAGCAAGTAGGCTAGCTGTTTGTCAGGATGTCCAAGAATATAGGGAGGCTGTGGAGAAGGTAGCACTGACAGGGAATACTTGTGGACACAAAGATTGGTTCAAATGTGTACACTTCAACGCAAGTAGTATCAGAAATAAGGTGGGTGGACGTAAGGCGTGGATCGGCACCTGGGACTACGATGTTGTGGCCATCACGGAAACGTTGATAGAAGAGGGACGGGAATGGTTGTTGAAGGTTCCTGGTAACAGATGTTTCAGTAAGATTAGGGAGGGTTGTAAAAAAGGAGGGGGGTGACGTTGCTAATTAGAAATGGTATGACGGCTGCAGAAAGGCAGGTCGAGGGGGATCTGTCTTTTGAGGTAGTATGGGCTGAAGTCAGAAATAGGAAAGGAGCAGTCACCTTGTTGGGTGTTTACTTTAGGCTCCCCTATAGATGCAGAGATGTGTAGAAACAGATTGGGAAACAGATTTTGGAAAGGTGCAGAAGCCACAGGGTAGTAGTCATCAGCGATTTCAACTTCCCAAATATTGATTGGGAGCTCTTTAGATCAAGTAGATTGGATGGGGCGGTGTGTGTGCAGTGTGTCCAGGAAGCTTTTCTAACTCAGTACGTAGATTGTCCGACCAGAGGGGAGGCTATATTGGATTTGGTACTTCGTAACGAACCGGGACAAGTGATATGCTTGTTAGTGGGTGAACATTTTGGTGATGGTAACCACAATTCTGTGACTTTCACCTTGGTTATGGAGAGAGATAGGTGCGTGAAACAGGGTAGGTTTTACAATTGGGGGAAGGTTAAATACGATGCTGTAAGACAGGATCTGAGGAGCATAAGTTGGGAGCATAGGCTGTCAGGGAAGGATGACGTTGAAATGTGGAACTTTTTCAAGAAAACGTACGACGTGTCCTTGATATATATGTACCTGTCAGGCAGGAAAGAAATGGTCATGTGAGGGAACCTTGGTAGACGAGGGAGGTTGAATGTCTTGTAAAGAGGAAGAAGGAAGCTTACATGAGGTTGAGGAAACAAGGTTCAGACAGAGCGTTAGAGGGATACAGGATAGCCAGAAGGGAGCTGAAGAAAGGGATTAGGAGAGCTAAGAGAGGACATGAAAAATCTTTGGCGGGTAGGATCAAGGATAACCCCAAGGCATTTTATGCGTATGTGAGAAACATGAGAATGACGACAACGAGAGTAGGTCCGATCAAGGACAGTAGTGGGAGACCGTGTATTGAGTCGGAAGAGATAGGAGAGGTCTTGAGTGAGTACTTTTCTTCAGTATTTACAAATGAGAGGGACCGTATTGTTGAAGAGGAGAGTGTGAAATGGACTGGTAAGCTAGAAGAGATACTTGTTAGGAAGGAAGATGTTTTGGACATTTTGAAAAACATGAGGATGGACAAGTACCCCGGGCCTGACGGGATATATCCTAGGATTGTGTGGGAAGCAAAAGAGGAAATTTCAGTACCGTTGGCAATGATCTTTTCGTCTTCACTGTCAACGGGGGTGGTACCAGGGGACTGGTGAGTGGCGAATGTTATGCCCCTATTCAAAAAAGGGAATAGGGATAACCCAGGGAATTACAGGCCAGTTAGTCTTACTTCTGGTAGGCAAAGTAATGGAAAGGGTACTGAGGGATAGGATTTATGAGTGTCTGGAAAGACACTGCTTGATAGGGACAGCCAGCACGGATTTGGGGGGGGGGTGTAGGTCTTGCCTTACAAGTCTTATTGCATTATTTGAGGAGGAGACAAGCATGTGGATGAGGATAGAGCAGTAGATGTAGTGTACATGGATTTTAGTAAGGCATTTGATAAGGTTCCCCATGGTAGGCTCATGCGGAAAGTCAGGAGGCATGGGATAGTGGGAAATTTGGCTATTTGCATAGAAAACTGGCGAACCGGTCGAAGTCAGAGAGTGGTGGTAGATGGTAAATATTCAGTCTGGAGCCCAGTTACAAGTGGAGTTCCGCAGGGATCAGTTCTGGGTCCTCTGCTGTTTGTAATTTTTATTAATGACTTGGAAGAGGGAGTCGAAGGGTGGGTCAGTAAATTTGCAGATAATACGAAGATTGGTGGAGTTGTGGAGAGTGAGGAGGGTGTTGTCGGCTGCAAAGAGACTTAGATATGATGCAGAGCTTGGCTGAGGAGTGGCAGATGGAGTTCAACACTGTCAAGTGTGAGGTTGTCCATTTTGGAAGGACAAATATGAATGCGGAATACAGGGTTAACGGTCGGGTTTTTAGTAAGGTGGAGGAGCAGATGGATCTTGGTGTCTATCTTCATAGTTCTTTGAAAGTGCCCCTCAGGAGGATAGAGCTTGTAAGAAGGCCTATAGTGTATTCCTGATGAAGGTCTTTTGCCCGAAACGTCGATTTTGCTGAAGCTCCTCGACGCTGCCTGAACTGCTGTGCTCTTCCAGCACCATTGAGCCAGAATTTGGTTTCCAGCATCTGTAGTCATTGTTTTTACTCTGTAGTGTATTAGCGTTCATTAGCAGAGGGATTGAATTCAAGAGTCGTGAAGTGATGTTGCAACTGTACAGGACTTTGGTTAGGCCACATTTGGAGTACTATGTGCAGTTCTGGTCGCCTCACTTTAGGAAAGATGTGGAAGCTTTGGAGATGGTGCAGAGAAGGTTTACCAGGATGTTGCCTGGAATGGAGAATAGGTCGTACGAGGATAGGTTGAGAGTGCTCGGCCTTTTCTCATTGGAACGGCGAAGGATGAGGGGTGACTTGATAGAGGTTTATAAGATGATCAGAGGAATAGATAGAGTGGATAGTCAGAAACTTTTTCCCAGGGTACAACAGTGTTACAAGGGGACATAAATTTAATGTGAAGGGTGGAAGGTATAGGGGGGATGTCAGGGGTAGGTTCTTTACCCAGAGAGTGGTGGGGTCATGGAATGCGCTGTCTGTGGGAGTGGCAGAGTCAGAATCATTGGTGACCTTTAAGCGACAATTGGATAGTTACATGGATAGGTGCTTAAGCTCGGACAAATGTTCGGCACAACATCGTGGGCCGAAGGGCCTGTTCTGTGCTGTATTGTTCTATGTTCGATGTTCTAAACATGGAAGTTTCCTCCCTAAAGAACATCAGTGAGTTAGATGGCGTTTTCCAACAATGGATTCACGGTCATCATTAGACAATTCACGCTTGATTTTGCTGAATTCATATTACATTATTTGCCACAGATGGATTCGGACCCGGATCCGCAGAGCGTTATTTGCGTGCTGGCATTAACAGTCTCGTGATAACATCAGTCAACCATTCATTGCCCGTTGATTTAGCAATCAGGTGCTCATACCCCGATGCCGTCGCCTTCCAATTTCTTTACTCGTTAACTCCTTTGAGACATTCGTGTACATCACATTCGAAAAGCTGAATAATAACAGCGAGATCCGTCGGTAATTCAGCTCCTCGAACATCCTCTGCAATTTAATACAACTATGGATGATGTCACCTTCGCCACGGTTCCACTTTACTCTCAATAACGCTTCATTTCCTCCATCTCCCAGATCCACTGCATTCTGGGACAGTGACTTACACAGAGTCACACCCCTTTCAGTGTAGGAAGTTCTCCTCACCTCTGCTCCGCCTATCCTTAAATTGTGATCTCTTGTTTTGATTGGAACCACATGAGGAAATATCCAGAAGCACAACTACATTGTCAATATCCTTTAGCATATTTCACAGTTCATCGACATTGCCTTTCGTTTTTTCTAAACTGTAGAGTGTAATGCCTGAATTCCTCAATCTCTCATTGTACGAAAAAGCTCATCTATGGAATCAATCGAGTGAATCATTTCTGAACTGCTTCGAATGCATCGGCATCTCTCCTCAAAGAACGTTCATAGTACTCCTTTTACGATCTCACTAATGCCTTTCGTATTTGCAGCAATACTGTCTTCCCTTTCTCCTCTATTCTTTTATAAATAAGCGCTGCAAATTTATATGACTGTCTCATCTGCTGTACCTGCATGCTGATTTTCTCTGATTAGCACGAGAACACCCACATTCCTCTGAACTTAAGCATTCTGAATTTTCGCTCCACTCAGTAATAGGTTGCCTTTATGTTCGGCTGAAAAGGATGGATAACTACATATTTATCCACGTTAAATTTCACTGCCAAATGTTGCTGAAATCACGTCACCAATTAATATCCATTTTTAAAAAATTGTCTAATCACCAGTGCAACCTTCCTTTATACTTGAATTAGTTTGATGTGAACATTTGTCTGTAGTATCTTCTCTCCCCTCCTACGTAATGAAATAGATTAAAATAGAAATGGCCTAAACTCTATGACCACAAAACTGCCATCAAGGAAACTAGACATCCCTATTCATATCAATGCATTTTGTTGGTTCGCCAAACCTCGGTCCAAGCATATGAGTTATTTGTAACCGCAAAGGCTCTTATTCCATTGATTATACATTTATGCAGCACCTTATTAAATGCACTTCGTAGATCTACATTTAATAAATCACCAGAATCCCCATTATCCACCTCAATTGTCACATATTTAAAGAAGTCAAGCAAATAGATCAACCATGATATCTCCTTCATAAAACCAAGCTGACCCCCATGGAGTGTGGTCTGACTTTGCGAATCTTTGCGAATATTAAAGAGTGATGAATTCCTTAATGAAGGATTTAACAATTTGTCATCAATCCCAGAAGTTTGCTCAATACTTTTTTATTCACCTCTGAAGATGATTATTCTCCGTTTAAAGGGAGAAATAGACCAGCCAGAAATCTTGGCACACATCAATAGCACAGGTGGAAAAGGCCATGTAGACCTCAAAAGTGATTCTTAGGAGTTAGGTTGAAAGTTAAACGGCAGGACAGTTCGTCTAGTAATCTCAAGTTTGCTACCAGTTTCACGGGCCACTGATGTTAGGAATAGAGTGCGAGTGAAAATGAAGACGTGACTACGAGGGATGGCGCATGAGGGAGGACTTCAGCCGTGTGGATCATTGGGATATGTCTGGGGAAGGGGTTACCTGTACAAGAAGGAAAGTTTGCACCTGACATGGAGGGACATCAATACCTTGGGCAGGTGGTTTGCTAGACCTCTTTGGGAGGGTTAAGATCAGTTTGGCGGAGGGGAGGGAATCAAAGATATGGATCTGAGGATGAAGTAGCAAGGGAACAGCCAAAAACAGCATAAAGAGAATTTAACGCCAGAGTGTCAGGAATAAGGGTGATGAACTTTCAGCATGGAACTGTAATTGGAAATGTTATGTTACAGCCATAACGACTGGCATATTATACAGGCAGGAATGGCTGTTAGATGCTCCAAGGTTTAGATGTTTCACCAGGAAAAACTGGGAGATAAAAAAGTTGGAGGAGTGACATTCCCAACCAGCGATAGTACAACAGATGCAGAAAGGGAGGTTGCAAATGAGAATTTCTCTACAGACTCGGTATGGGTGAATTCAGAAAAAAAGGAAAGAAGCCGTCTGGTCTTTGGAGTTTTCTGTAGACCTCAAAATAGCAACAGAAACATGGAGGAACAGCTTGGGAGGCAGATTTTGGAAATGTGCAGAAGTAATAGGGCTGTTGTCATGGGTGACTTCAACTGGCCTAATATTGATTGGAGCCTCCATAGTTTAATTGCGTTGTTTGGAGCAGTTTTTGTCAGGTTTGTCAAGGAAGGAAACCTGACTCAGTATGTAGATCAGACGACAAGAGTGGAATCAATACTGGATTTGATGCTTGGGGACGAGACAGGACAGATTTCAGACACCTCAGTGAGAGAGAATTTTGGTGATAGTGATTGGAGCAGAATGTATGCGAAAGTATTCAATTGTGGTAGGGGTATTGCAATGCTATTGAGCAGGCACGGGGCGCCTAAATTGAGAACAGATGTATCAGGAAAATGCATGACAGAAATGTAGAGGAATGTCCCACTGAGGCAAAGAAGGGATGGCAGTTTGAAGGAACCTTGTTTGACAAGAGATGTGGGACATCTAGTCAAAAGGAACTGGGAAGTTTACTGAAGTTTGAGGAGAGAAGAAATGGGCGGGGCTATCCAGGGTGACAAGGTAACCAGGAAGATACTGAAAATGGACTGAGGAGAGCTAGAAGGCGGCATGAAAAGGTTTCAGTGGCTCGGGTTAGGGAAAATTCTTCTACATTTATGTAAGGAACAAAAGGATGGATAAAGTGAGTGTCGGGCCGTTCAGGGATAGCGAAGGGAACTTGTGGCAGGAATCTGGGGAGGTTCCTGAATAAATTGTTTACTTCAGTATTCCCTACTGAGAGGAATATTGTCATTGCTGAGTACAGCAGGAAAAAGACTGATACGCTCGATCAGCTTGATGTTAAGATGGAAGATGCGCTGCAAAGTTTGAAAAAAAAAACGATTAGAGTAGATAAGTCTCGCTGTGCCACACCGGATATACTCAAATTTACTATGGGAAACAAGGAAATAAGTTGCTGTGCATTTGGCTGATCATTGCATCCTGGAGAAAGTGAGAACTGCAGATGCTGGAGATCAGAATCGTGAGTGTGTGCTGCAAAAGTACAGCAGGTCAGGCAGCATCCGAGCAGCATAAGAATCGACGTTTCGCGCATGAGCCCTTCATCATGAATGAGGCCTTATGCGTGATAAAGACCTCATGCCTGAAAAGTCAATTGTCCTCCTCCTTGGGTGCTGCGCAACCTGCTGTATTTTTCCAGCACCATTTTCTCAACTCTAATCTTTGCATCATAATTGTCCATTGGAGAAGACCGAGATGGTTGGACTGTAGCAAATGTTTCTATTGGGGTATTGCATATTGGCAAATATGCTTAACTCTGGGAATTACAGACTATTCAGTTTTCTGTCTGTTCCAGGCAAGTTATTGGAAAGCATTCTGATAGACAGGATTTATATATACTTGGAAAACGATTACAGATGGTCAGCATGGCTTTGTGAGATTCAGGTAATTCCTCATAAAACTTATTGAATTGTCTGAAAATGTGGCAACCATGTTAATGAAGGTGGAACAGTGGATGTGGTGCACAAGAGTTTTAGTAGGGCGTTTGATAAGGTTCCACACAGTCCGCTCATTCACAAACTAAAGAAGCATGAGGGACAGGGAAAGTTGCATGCCGAGAGATGGGTGGTAGTCGATGGAATATACTGAACCTGCAGCACATTGAACAGTGGTTTTCCATCGTTCTCTGCTCTGGGACCTTTGTTCTTTGTGATTAATATTTAAAATGACATGCATGAGGAAATGGAAGCGTAGGTTTGTCAGCTTTACAATAAAATTAATGTAGAGTCGTGGTGCATAAAGTGTAGGGCTGTTGAAGTTTGCAACAGGGCACTGCAGGATTCAGAAGTGGGCTGCGATGTAATAGGTGGAATTCAACATGGAAATGAGTGAAGGGATTCATTTTATATAGTCGAACCTGATGTCAAAAAAAGGGTAAAGAAAGGATTCTTGGCAATGTATCGGAACAGAAGCATCAATATATCCTTCAAAGTTGTGACCCATGTTTATAGGGGTGTAAAGAGGTTGTATGACGTGTTGGCTTTCATGAACAGGGAGTTCCACTTGAAAAGCCGCGAGGTGCTGCTTCAGCTCTTTAAAGCCCTAGTTAGATCACATTTGGAATATTCGATTCAGTTCTGGTTGCGAGGAAGGAAGGGGAGGCTTCAGAGGTGAATTGCTAAAATGTTCCCTCAACTGAAGGGCATGTTGCATGAAGAAAATTTGAGGCAGCTAAGGCTTTTCTCATTGGAACGAGGATGGATGAGAGGTGAGTTGATAGAAGTGTACAAGATGATGAGAGTGCTATATAGAATGAATATTAAGAAACGCTTTCCTTTGGGAATTTGGCTGTAACAAGTGACGCATCTTTTTCGGTGATTGGAGGAAGGTTTAGCGGAGATGAAGATGTTGATCCTTTACCAGAGCATGGTTGGTGTGCGTAATGCAGAATCAGATAAATTAGGGACATTTTACCATCACTTGGGTGTGCACATGAATTAAGGGAATGTAGGTTTGTTTCCTTCCGTGCAGACCTCCGTGGTACATGGGGGTAAGTGCGTCCTGAAACCAGACATCAACGTTGACAATGCCATTGTAGATAGACCCCACCCTGTCGGTACCTGTAATATTAAAAATGATCCGGATCACCGCATACATCAGTAACTGAAAGCAACATTGCAGGAAACGGCACCAATGAGAAATATAAATGGTATGTTGATCTTCATTTCACGGCGATTTGAGTTCAGCAGTAAGGATGTCTTACTGCATCTGTACATGTCCTTGAAGGTACAGAATCTCGTACGTCGTGCAGTTTTGTGTGCAGTTTTGGTCTCGTTAGTCATAAAGAACAAATCTGACATTGTGTAATTGGAGTGAAGTGTGACCAGACTGATCTCTGCGATGGTAGGCTTGTGTAAGCAGAATTTCTGTCGAATGGGTCTTTATTCTAAGTGGTTTAGGAAAATAAATTAATGTCTCAGTGCAATGTTTCAAATACTGAAAGTCCAAGACAGATTGGAAAAAAGGTCGACATTTCGTCTCGATGGGACATATAAAACAAGCGCCTACAACATGAGTTACAAGCAGCCCACTCTGCATTAAGATACGAATTATTGTCTGCTCTCAGCGACTGGTGAAACTGGGAATTTTCTACCACATAAGCTGTGGAATCCAAGGCACTGAATATGAATAAGGATTTCTAGCAACGAAACGGATGTGGAGAGAACAGGGGTATGATGAGGAGACACAGAATCAGCTGTCATTATATAAAATTGCGGAGAAAAATGGATGGACCGAAGGGATTACCGCAGTTACTGTTTTACAGTTTCCAATGTTCACTCACATCAAGGGATATGTACAGACTGTGGAAAAATTGCATTGTGGAGATATTCGGCCATTATTAAAGTCTCAATGTATTGATTGGACGACTCCTTTCACGACGTGTCTGTGCACTCGGTGTGAAACCCCTGTAAGTGCAGGCACAAGCTCTCAGTTTTTAGGTAGGACGTCTCTGTCGGGTACACTGGTCTGTGCTTCCCATTTCCTTTTCCGATACTGAGGCTCATGTCAGGTGTTCTGTCCAGTTACATTATTGAAGATCTCGAAAAACTTTGATAAAGTTGAGTGTCTTCTTTGACCGTTTCAGACACCATTGAAGAGTTTGTCACATGTCTGCATGTCTGGAGTCACTTATCAGCTAGACCAGGGAAGCACGAGAGATTCAATTTCTTAAAGTACATCGGTGAAATAAGATGGTGTTTACAATCTCCATTGGCTTTGAGGTCACTATTACTGATACCAAGACTTTAGACTTCGATCTTATATGAATTGATTTTAACTTCCACCAGCTGGCAGATTATTAGCTTGGACTGGTTATACAGTGATATTTCAAAACAGCGCCATCGCCACATAGGGAGCTATTGGATACAACTTCGAGCTGGTTATTTCTGCACTGCTTGTCAATGATTTAACTATCTTGATGAGACTGAGTGAGTGGCAATTTTTACTATTGTAATTATTTTCCTCTTGGATGACTGGACATGGTGGGGTAATTTTTCACATTGACAGTCAGATGTCAGTTCTGAAGTTTGAACGAAACAGCTTCCCAAGGGACACGGCTTGTTGTGCAGCACAAATTTTCAGTCCGATTGAAGAAATGGAGTCAATCGCCTTCGTCGAATCCACTGTGTTCAGGTGTTTCTTCATGTCACGGGCCACGAATTGAATTAGTTAAAGAGTGTCATCGGAAATTCTGTGGGCATAGTGACAAGGGTGAGGTGAATCATTCACTCCACACTTTTGCCTGAGGACGGTGCAGATATACTTCCTTAACTTTTACACTGACATGCAAGGATTTTCCATTATCAATGATGTGTAAAATACATGCGTTGTTTAATCGTCCATCACTATTTATAACTGAATGTGTCAGAATTGTTTATCTACTCGTCTTGGGATCATTTCACTCTCCTCTATCAGATGTTAGTTCTGCTGTTTGAAACGTCAGCAGTTAAGTGCGGCAGGTTTAACGGTTTTAGGTGGGCATCGTTCTGACACTGCCATATTCACCCATTCTTGTCACTGAACAAAACGTTAGCCTGTTGATAATGATAGACTGAAAGATTATCCTGGGGAAAAATACGCATTGTCATTGAATACGATTGCTGCATAAATATGTTATAAAGTTGAAGTTGTGTACTGTACCTTTAAGAGGGAGTAATTGCTGTTCTGCACTGAGAGCTAACAAGCATCTGAATCATATTATCACATGGCAGTCTCAGTGCGTTGGAAAACTGAAAGTATGTAACATTTGTCTGTGAAATGGATACCTGAGTTGGCTTATGTTTTGGCAATAATTTGAATTTAACCAATCAGTTCAAATTATGCTCCGGGCTATTAAAACCCAATTGACGTCAGTTTTATTTCTTTGCTAACACTTCCGATGAAACAATCTGATGTTGGGGATGTAAAAATGAAGCAGTTTGAAAATCAGACAGAGAAGCTGCCATCAAGATGGAGAGAGAGGGAGAGATCCAAGACATTGAAATACTCTATCAAATGTCCCTTTTCATTTGAAACCTCTTCACTGTAAAGGAAAGAAGACGATTCAGAGAGATCTTCTACGGGAAGAAGACGGACAGTATAGACGTTAGCGGCTGCATGTTTTTTTCAATTAAGTTGTGTAATATTAATGAGTTTTTTTTTCAACAGTATATCGATATCGAGTTGGACGTATGTAATAAGCAGTCAAGAGAAATAGGGGCTTAGAATTGTGAATAGTTATTTAATGTTCATTTTTGCAGGTAAACAATAAATTGATAATACTTTCCTTAAATAGTGGAATGTGGGAATTCTCTACTACGCATATTTTAGCAGATTACGAGACGAGGTGAGCTTTTCTGGGTGTTTAGTTTAATTCACAAAAGGGTTCACGGCCCTGTTGTAACAAATCTACAGCACCACATCAGTATGCAGAATTGTCTATTGAAGAAATTTTACTGAGCTAGATCATTGAAAGTATTTATCATGGATTTTCGACTTGGAAGTGAATTGAGTGAATTGTCGATTTGTTGTTGTATTCAGAGTTATAGAGACATAGACTCTTAGAGTCATGCAATATGCAAACAAATCCTTCAGCACAAATCGTCCATGCTCACCAGGTTTCCTAAAGTGATCTGATCCGATGTTCCTGCGTTTCGCACATACATTTTAGAAATGTAAGATCTGCAGATGCTGCAAATCAGAAAGACAAACAGAAGCTGCGTGAAAACCTCAGCAAGTCTGGTAGTATCTGTGTCGAGAAATCAGAGTTAACGTTTCAGATCCAATGACCCTTCCTCAGAACTCTGAGGAATTATGCAGTTATCTCAGCAAGGCCGCGCCACAATTTCTTCGCTATCTTCCCGCAAGGATCGCGGCTGCACTTGAACAGATACTGGGTATGTATCTACGGTTCTGCGTTTTTGGTATCTCTAGCACTTTCTCTTCTGTAATGTTCCCTCGTTTCAAATCATCACTATATTTATTTTTTTCTCGAGTTCTGGAGTTTCCATATTTATCTACGCAATAAATATATACGCGATATATTTATATAAGATCTCATCCATCCAGCAGGAAAACTCTGCAAGGCAGAGGAGTGGTTGAGGTGGAGTTCTTGTGAGGAGTGTGAACCCAGCATGGCCAAGCTCTTATGGACTGTATTGTTGAAATCTTAACTGTGTTTCAGTGATTTTCCAGTTTTGCAGGAATGACTGTAATGGTTTATATTTTAACTTTGTTTTCGTTGTTTTTCTGTTTTACACCAAGATTCTATAGCCGGAGCGAGAGTACCTTTGTACCTAGGGGAGAAAGTGAGGTCTGCAGATGCTGGAGATCAAAGTTGAAACTTTATTGCTGGAACAGCACAGCAGGTCAGGCAGCATCCAGGGAACAGGAGGTTCGACGTTTCGGGCACAGGCCCTGATTCCTGAAGAAGGGCCTGTGCCCGAAACGTCGAATCTCCTGTTCCCTGGATGCTGCCTGACATGCTGTGCTGTTCCAGCAATAAAGTTTCAACTTACCTTTGCACCTAAGATTACATCACATGTGGCAATATGTAAACCTATCACTGTACTCATGTGAGCACATGTGGCATTACACCCATTAGACGTTATTCATCTTCAGTGGTTCCACACATCGATGACTGATTGATTTTTAAGAAGTCCTGTACTCTCCCCAGTTTCTCTTTTACCCTTAATATTCTTTCAATAGTGTTGAACAGTATTTGCCAAAGCTATCTCATGCGCCTTTTTGGCCTCTACATATCCCTCCTAAACCCTCCATGCTCCGAAGGGCATTCACTTGATTCCAGCTGCCTATATCTGACTTAAGCCTCCTTTTATTTCTTGACCATAGCCTCCATATTCCTTAATATGTGTGGGAATCTACAAGAAACTATTTGTTGTTCTGGGTGTGTGTGTGTGTATTGATATATAGTGAAGGAGGGTTTCTTGTGGATTACATCATATTTTGCAAGTATTTCAGACTTTCCATACGTTATTTCAGTTTCAATTACATCAATAATTATCTTAATACAGTGACACATTGGAAAATGTCACTCGGCTCTCATGAAATTGATCACTTTATCTCCAGGTTGATGTATGCTTTGTTTGTTTCTTTCCTCATAGCCAATGTAGTCACCATCTACATCCTGCTTTATAAAGACTGTGGATTGTCTCCATGTATCAGACGTTACCTGGGGTCGATGGCAATAGCGGATCTACATGTCATTATCCTTGACTTGATAATGAGACACATTCCCATTGTTTATCGGGAACAGTTTTATTTCCTGCGGGACATTGACGCATGTAATATTCACGCCGTCCTGCTTTATGCAGCCACTGACTGTTCTGTCTGGTTTACCGTCACTTTCACCTTTGATCGGTTTGTGGCCATTTGTTGCCAGAAGCTGAAAAGTAAATATTGCATTGAGAAAATGGCGACTGTGGTTCTGGGAACAGTGACTGTGATGAGTTGTCTGAAGAACATTTTCTGGTATTTTATGCTCACACCATTGTATCGGCTGGCGATTGAGCCCTGGTTTTGTGAGGGAACAGATCAAGTTTACTATTCCCGTGACTGGGTCACAATCGAGTTCCTCCACCACATTCTAAACCCGGCTCTCCCATTTCTCCTGATTCTGCTGCTCAATGTTTCCACAGTCAGACACATTTTAGCGACCAGCAGAGCTCGCAGGAGACTCCGGGCTCACACCAATGGGGACGCTCAGTCTGACACAGAAATGAGAAATCGAAAAAAATCCATCATTTTGCTGTTTGTGATCTCAGCTAATTTCATCCTGTTATGGTCAACGTCAATGGTGTATTCTATTTGGAGACGTATGTGGAATATTGTGTATACCACAGTGTATCTTGATCCCTATGTGCGGGAATTGGGCTTCATGCTGCAGCTCCTCAGTTGCTGCACAAACACTGTGATTTATGCCGTGACCCAGACTAAGTTCAGAAAGCAGCTGAAAGATCTGCTGAAATATCCCGTTACCCAAATTAATCAATCAATCAATCAAGTTGCCACATTAATCAATCCATCCAGGGATTTATCATTTCAGTTCAATATGTCTGCAATGGAGGAACTTGTCGCTATGGTAAAAGGTCGAGTGCAGTAATGGTTTGCCAACCTCATCCTACAGGGGATTACAGGGACATATATTAATGTTTCTCTCAACTCAGGAGCCAATGAGGAAAGGCACGATCACACTTACTGTGTCTATCACTTCAATTTGTGAATAATAAAGATGTTCATTAAAAAGTGCTGAGCAGCAGAGTGAACGGCATTATGGTTTGTCTTTGTGTTGAAGAAGCTGAGCTGGAGAGACATAAAATAATCTCCAACTCCTGGTCCTCAGCGTAGGGGAGGGGACCGGCACTGAGCTCTGCAGTTGGTTAAGTCACTCGGTCCTTGGTTTCACCTCTCGGTCCGCCAATTTGAACTGGCCTTTGGCAGTAGTTATCTGTCTCCCTTTGCCCCTGCCCACCCCCACACCAGTGTACCGCTTCCAGTCTCACTCTGTCACTCTATCTCTCTCTCCTAATCCCACTTACGCACTTTATTTCATTGTCCTTCCCTTATACATTCTCCTTCACTCTCTATCTTGCACAGTATACATCCCAAAATCTCACTCTCTCCAAAAAACCTTCCCACAAATTCTTCTTCACCTTCCTTTGCCAAGGAACATGAATTAGTGGTTAGTTTGTAGCTTCACGCCAATGCGAGGGTAACAGTATGGCGCTTGGGACAAATGAAGTTGTTCATGGACACAGTGGGTGTGAGAACACTGACCGTTACTGGGGGTAGCTGTTGAGGTTGCGCCATACGCTGTAGCTGGGGCTAAAGAGCGGGGGTAGTACAGCAGGCTATTCCACAAAGAACAGATTGTGTGGCACCACTGTCTTTTACTCCGGGAACAGAGTGGTGATGGAGAAAGAAAAACATGTCAAGTGGATTAACTGGGGAGGAGTTCACAGATCAGCCTTCAGAATAGGGAGTCTGCAAATGGAGTGCGCATGATGGTGGGGAATTGTACAGGGCGTGAGCGTGACATTGCAGGAGTGTGTGGTGGAGTGCGCGTGATGGTGTGGGAATGTGCAGAAAAATGAGCGTGATGGTGGGGGCTGGTCATTTGTTTTACAGAAGGAACAGCGGGCGCGAGGATAGTGAGCTGCCAGCAAAGAATGTGAAGCCTTTAAATATTTACCTCGAGCAATAGGGTCTTTCTTTTGTAACAGCAGGGAGTGAGAACCACGGGGCTGCCGGGGAAGTAAATGAAAACTTTAATACTTACCTCGTGAATAGGAGGAGTGCATGGCGAGCAAAAGTGGACAAGAGAATGCCGAGTACGTGACGTAATATATTTTGGGGGTTGCATTCCCCGAAACGCTAATTAGGTAGTGTCCCCCACTCATTCTGCTCCTCTAACATGATAAATCAATTATCTGTGCGCCATATTGCCAAGTTGTTTTTTTTTGCCAATCGTCTCTTTCGAAATTTGGAACGGTTGTGATGGAGTTTAGTGCAGTTGACTGCTCCGGCTGTCGAGTGTGGGAGGTAAGCGTCAACAGGAGTGCCCTGCTGACTTCATCTGCTGGAAGTACACCTAATTTCAGCTCCTCGAAAACCACGTTCGGGAATTGTAGCTGCAGTTGTATGAACTTTGGTTCATTCGGGAGGCTGAGAAGGTAGTTGAGAGAAGTTACATGTAGGTACTTACACATCAGGTCCAGGAGGAAGTTAGACAGTTTACACAAATGGGTCGGAAAGGGATCAGGCAGCCAGTGCAGGGATCCCTTGTGGCCGTTCCCCTCAATAACAAGTATACCAATAGACAATAGACAATAGGTGCAGGAGTAGGCCATTCAGCCCTTCGAGCCTGCACCGCCATTCAATATAATCATGGCTGATCATTCCTAATCAGTATCCTGTTCTTGCCTTATCTCCATAACCCTTGATTCCACAATCTTTGAGAGCTCTATCCAACTCCTTCTTAAATGAATCCAGAGAGTGGGCCTCCACTGCCCTCTGGGGCAGAGCATTCCACACAGCCACCACTCTCTGGGTGAAGACGATTCTCCTGAGCTCTGTCCTAAATGCTCTACCCCGTATTTTTAAGCTGTGTCCTCTGGTTCAGTACTCACCCATCAGTGGAAATATGTTTCCTTCTGCCAGAGTGTCCAATCCTTTCATAATCTTATACGTATCAATCAGATCCCCTCTCAATCTTCAAAACTCAAGGGTATACAAACCCAGTCGCTTCAGTCTTTCAGTGTAAGGTAATCCTGCCATTCGTGAACCTACGCTGCACTCCCTCAATAGCCAGAATGTCTTTTCTCAAATTTGGAGACCAGAACTGCACACAGTATTCCAGGTGTGGTCTCACCAGGGCCCGGTACAGCTGCAGAAGAACCTCTTTGTTTCTATACTCAATCCCTCTTTTAATGAAGGCCAGCATGCTATTAGCCTTCCTCATTACCTGCTGTACCTGCATGCTTGCCTTCATTGACTGGTGTACAAGAACACCCAGATCTCTCTGTACTGCCCCTTTACATGAATTGATTCAATTGAGGTAGTAGTCTGCCTTCCTGTTCTTGCTACCAAAGTGGATAACCATACATTTATACACATTAAACTGCATCTGCCATGCATCTGCCCACTCACCTAACTTGTCCAGGTCACCCTGTAATCTCCTAACATCCTCATCACTTTTCACCCTGCCACCCAGCTTAGTATCATCAGCAAATTTGCTAATGTTATTGCTGATACCATCTTCTATATCATTAACAAATATTGTAAAAAGCTGTGGTTCCAGCACGGATCCCTGCGGTACCCCACTGGTCACTGCCTGCCATTCCGAAATGGAGCCGTTTATCACTACCCTTTGTTTCCAATTAGCCAACCAATTTTCAATCCAATCTACTACTTTGCCCCCAATACCATGCACCCTAATTTTACTCACTAACCTCCTGTGTGGGACTTTATCAAAAGCTTTCTGAAAGTCCAGGTACACTACATCTACTGGATTTCCCTCGTCCAACTTCATAGTTACATCCTCAAAAAATTCAAGAAGATTAGTCAAGCATGATTTCCCCTTCATAAATCCATGCTGACTCTGTCCTATCCTGTTACTACTATCCAGATGTGCAGTAATTTCATCCTTTATAATAGACTCCAGCATCTTTCCCACCACTGAGGTCAGACTAATTGGTCTATAAATTCCTGCTTTCTCTCGCCCACCTTTCTTAAAAAGTGGTATAACATTAGCCACACTCCAATCCTCAGGAACAGACCCCGAATCTATTGAACTCTGGAAAATAATCACCAACGCATCCACGATTTCCCGAGCCACCTCCTTCAGTACCCTGGGATGCAGACCATCAGGCCCCGGAGACTTATCAACCTTCAGACCTAACAGTCTCTCCAATACCAAATCCTAGCAAATATAAATTCCCCTAAGTTCAGGTCCTTCAGCCACTGTTACCTCAGGGAGATTGCTTGTGTCTTCCCAAATGAACACAGATCTGAAGTACCCATTTAATTCCTCTGCCATCTCTTTGTTCCTAGTAATACATTACCCTTTTTCTGTCTTCAAGGGCCCAATTTATGTCCTAACCATTTTTCTGCCTTACACATTCCTAAAAAAGCTTTTACTATCCTCCTTAATATTCTTGGCCGGTTTACCTTCGTACCTCATTTTTCCTCTGCGTATTTCCTTCTTAATAATCCTCTGTTGCTCTTTAAAAGCTTCCCAGTCCTCAGTTTTCCCACTTATCTTAGCTGTGTTATACTTTTTCTCTTTTAACTTTATATGTTTCTTTACTTCCCTCATCAGCCACGGCCGCCCCTGCCTCCTCCTGGGATCTTTCACCCTTTAAGATATTGCTGGGGGGACGATTTCCCGGGGACAAGTCATAAGGTATAGATCTCGGGCACAGAGTGTCTCCGTGTTGCTCAGAAGGGAAGGGTGCAGAGGAGCAGAGCGTTCGTCATTGGTGATTCCAGAGTGAGGGGGACAGATAGGAATCTCCGGGTGAACGAGACAGACTCATAGTTGCTGTGTTGCCTCACTGGTTCGAGGGTTTGTGATGTCTCGGATCGTGTTTTTAGAACCATTAATGGGAAGGAGGAGCACTCCAAGTCGTTGTCTATGTAGACATCAATGGCTCAAGTCGGAAAATTAATGGCGTTTCAAGACAGAAATTCAGGAAGTTGGGGCGACAGCTCAGGCCTCAAATATACAAAGTTTTTATTTCTTTTTTTTACACATGCCACGTGCTAGTGAGGCGAGAAACGGGGAGAGAGACGAGTTAAACCCCTGGCTACAACGAAGGCGCAGGAGGAAGGCTTTCATATGCCTGCATAATTGGGGAATGTTTTCTGAACGAGGGACTTCTCCAAATGGGATTGTCTTCACCTGAACAAGAGCAGTACCAATATCTTTTGTGGAAAATTTACTAATTATCCTCAGGAGAAATTAAACTCATTCAACTGGGGCGGGGTGGAAACCTAAACTGTTATTTCCCTATACAGGAGGTTGAGAGTAGTGCAGTCATGGTTGAGTTTTCAAGGTCACAGGAGTGTACGGGTCGGCAGGAAAGTGACTTGAAATGTGTCTACCTCAACGCCCAGAACATTCAGATGAAGATGCGTTAACTTGCAGCATGGGTTCCTACACAGAACTCATATCTTTAGGCCATTTCGGAGACATGGATAGGAAACGGACAGTAGTGGTTGTTGCATGTTCCTGGATTTCACTAAGATCAGGAACGATTGTAAAAGTGAGTGTGGTGTGGAATTGTGAATCAAGGACAATACTGCAATGGTTGAGAGGACACTTGAGCACTCGCCTACTGAGGTTAGAAACATGAAAGGAGAAGTCACCCTGTTGGGAGTTTTCAAAGGGTCTCCGAATATTTCCAGAGACCTCGAGTAAAGGATAGCAAATATGATTCTGCAGAGGAGCGAAAGTAACTGGTTACTTGTTATGGGAGACTTCAACTTTCCTAATATTGAGTGGATACGATGAAGTGTCAATATAAAGCCTAGTTTTATAAAGCCTATTTTATCAATATATACCAGGTTATGTAAAACTAGCCTGGGTTTCTCAATATCGTTTTCCAACCCACACAAACTGTGGGCGACCGTCTTGTGGGACAGAATTGTGTTCTTTGTTACTGTGGAACAGATATTTGGAGCAAGCAGACTCCACCTGCACCTGTGCAGGAGGTTTGAGGAGCTGAATAAAACAGAAACATTCGACTGAGTAGCAAGTGTGGCTCAGAAGACACTTGTCACTGCTCCACCAGACACTATGACCATGTCTGATCTGACTGCGGGTCTCCGGAGCACGTTTTTGTATGTATACAACTTTCCTAAATTCACTTGGCTATCAAATGTTGAACAAATATAACTTTGATCAAATGCAAATAGCCAGACACCACAAAACTCTGAGAAAGGGAATTCCCACTTGAACCACCCTTTCAGAATGTCTTGGTAGTGTCCCGACCAATGTCGAAGTGTCACCAATGCCTTTTTCTTCCCCACTTCTCCACTGGTTTCAACAAATTTTAAATGTATCCATTTGAGTGATATGCAGAACGACACAAATAGCAGACTGGAGCATTTTCTACAAATACGTACGATAAACAAATTCGTAAGAAATAGTAAAATTTGCAAAGTATTCCCAATGTTATTCTGCCTTTAAAATTATTCTGCCCACTTAATTTCTGGAAATAAGCTACGCAGAACAGTTTCATTTGGATGAATCCCTTTGCTTCAGATAGTGGAACGATGCCAATGAATCCTCATGAGGAATCCTTCACGAATAGTAAAGATGACTCACGGATTTTGTGTTGTCAGGCGGAAGCAAGTAAGAGAGAGGGAGCAATCGGCTGTTGATTGTCAGGTGGGTAATATTTTTCCCCCTCTCTGTGTGGAAGCATGCAATAATGCCAACTGAACATCAAACTGCACCGTGTGCACTCCCTTTCAACATTGCCTGGAACGTATGATTATGGACTATATGCAGGTGCATCATTGTTGTTATCGTACACAGCGCCATTCATAAGCTAAATATGTCCCTGCTTTATAATTATATTATATGTGCGTCCGTGAAATTTAAAGATTTGATTTGGAATCTTACTATGATGCGTTAGTATCAATAAATCTTATTCATAACATTTATTCTCTAGCTTACGTTCCCTTAACAGAAGAAAACATGTATCAAGCTGTTCCACATTTCTGAATGTCGTATTTCCACAAGATTTCTCATCTGAGATCTTAACTGACAACCTTCCATAACAAATGGCCTTCATTGCAGGAATAAGGAAAGGGAAAAAATTTTGAAAATTTTCGAGAAGGATTATATCTTTTCGATTACCTTAAGGAGTCAAAACTGCACACGATGTATCAGCTGTGGTTGCAGCAATGCCCTGTACAGATGCAGTGAAACAGTTTACATTAAGCCGGGCACACATTGCCAAAAGCAGCAACATTCCATTTACCTTCCAAACCGCACGCTGCATTTGCAGACTAATCTCAAATAATTCATGGAGCATGAACATGGAAATCGCAGAGCCCTGCAATCTTCCTTCATAGTAGAAATAATGAAATTGCAACTCAACAGCTTTGAAGGATCCCTCCAGAATTAACTAATTCTAATCTAATTACGGATGTGTTCAAACATAAAAAGAACAGATCTACTTATTCAGCAGCAATTAACAGTTTTTTGAAACTATTATGAACAGTAATAAGTTTTTAAAAATATTATTTAAATAATCACGGAGACAGATTTCAACATAATTGTGAAACATTAAAGAGGTGCCAGACATATCTTGCCAAAACAAAACTTCCAGAAGAAGGCTTGCTGACGCAATGTTGACTTCTCCACCTCTTAATTTTGCCTGGCCTGTTTAGTACTTCCAGCCTCCTACATATCTACTTTGGATTCCAGCATCTGCATTATTTGTCTCCAGCTCAAAGTAGTTACCAATCGAAATATTGGTGCATATTATTATTAATATCACGAGCCTTTTTGTAAATAGCAGAATCACTTGTTTATGTCTGAATGAAGGGCTAATGGAATTTGATAAGATATTGCCTGTACAATGGAGAATAAAATGCAAGGAGTCTCTCAAAATAAAACTTGACGCAATTGAACAAAAACAGTACAGCCATTTACTTTGGAATGCAGCGTAGAAACATCCCAAGGGCGAGAGGTTACAAAAATCGTTTACACCTAAAATAACGAAGAACCAACGGCTGTCCATCGAAGTATCCGTTAATAATCAGGTGTTTCACAAGATTGCTCCCATAGAATGAAAGGGGAAGGTGAAGTTAGCACGTTGCGTACGAGCATTGTAACGTAAAATGTATAAAAATACTGTATTTTTACTGTAAAATCAGAGTATGACTTTCATCGCTCTTCTGATCTGACTTGAAGATTAAGAAAACCACTATGCTTTCACGTCAAAGCCAGATTCGAGGAAGATCCTTTAGTTCTATCCCTGCATTAAAAGATTTTTGATCGAATAATAAGCCACTCTGTGCCGGTATTATGTGTGCTTCCAGACTCTTTGTCACTGGTCAGTGAAATCTAACGAGTACACAAGCACCTATAGAACAGAGGGAGAAACGAAAACTTAGATAGGGGCATACACGACATTAAGCAGTCATTAGACAAGACCAACGTTAGCATGATCAGCATCATTTGAAGTTAGAGGATCGATTCATCAGCCTAAAATTGATAGGAAAGATGCTTCTACTGAACCTGCTGGTGAGTGTGTTCATGTGTCTCTATTGTTTGGCTGACGGAAGAGGTTGTAGGAGATTATTACTGGGGTGGGAGTGGCTCTGTTAATGCTGGCAGCCTTTCTGTGGCAGCGAACCATGTCAATGGAATCCACGGATGGAAGTTCACTTCCGTGATGGTCTGAGTTTTGTTGTTCGAGAGATTGTTCTCATTGCACCACGTCACAAAGCCCTCTAACTCACTTTTGTATTTTGGCCCGTTGTTGTTTGTTAACTGTTCTCCTATGGCATTATCATCAGCCGACCTGTGGATGGTGTTCGTTCGGAATTTGACATCACAGCTGTGGGTGCACTGGGAGTACAATCGCGGTCTGGGGGCACCGCTGTAGGTATACAGGGAGCACACTTTGGAGCTGACAACACAGCCGTGGGTGAACAGGAAATAGAGTTAGTGGGCTGAGGACATAGCCGTGGGTGTATAGGGAATACAGTAGGGGACTAAGGACGCAACTGTGGGTGTGCAGGGAACATAGTTTGGGGCTGAAGGTACAGCCGTGACAGTACAGGGAATATTGCAGCGGTCTGAGGACACAGCCGTGGGTGTACAAGTATTACAGTAGGGCAATGAGGACACAGCCGTGGATACACAGTGAGTACAGCAGGTGGCTGAGGGCACAGCCTCGGGTGTGCAGTGAGTACTGTCAGGGGCTGGAAACACAACCGCGTGTGTACAGGGAGTACAGTAGAGGGCTGCGAACACAACCGGGGGTTTACAGTGAGTAATGTAGGAGGCTGAGCACAGCCGATTGTTTACAGAGAGAATGATTGGAATCTGAGGACAAAGCCATGGATGTACATGGTGTACAGTAGAGGGCAGAGGATACAGCCATCGGTGCACAAAGGCTTCAGTAAGCATTTGAGACCAGAGCTATGGGTGTACAGTTAGTACAGTAGGGTCTGAGGGCCCAGCCGTAGGTATACAGGGTGTCCACTAGGGGGCTGAGGATACAGCTATGTGGGTAAGGGAGTATAGTAGGGGGTTGCACGCATAGCCATGGGGATACAGCGAATACAGGAGGGGGCTGCGGATCCCCCTCCTGTGTTGAGAGTTAGTGTGGAGAAAGTGCTGTTGCCTATCTTCACTATTGCGATCTGTGAGTCAGAAAGCTGAAAGATCCCAGTTGCAGGAAGCAGGGCCGAGACAAATCTCAAATCTTACTGAGTTTTGATTTCAGTCTTGAAGGTATAATGGTGTTGAAGGCGCAACCTTACGGGGATGATGGTGATCTACTTGAACCAGGTTAGGATTTCGACTAGTGGGAGGGAGAAGGTGAAGATGTTTGTGAATATGTCCGCGAACTGGTCTGCACTGGATCTGAGTGCTCGACGGGTAACACTTTCCAGGCCCATCGTTTTCCCTGGGATGACTCCCAGGAAGAGTGATCTGACAATTGCCAGTCAAGGGACATGAAATCATATTGTTTCAGTCTAACCTGCAGTCAAACACATTTTCCCCATTTCTTTGTTGGTTTTCAGCACCCAGATGTTCGGGGAGCCGATGATGCGATTGTACAGTTTCAGGACGTGAGCAAATCATGTCTTGACAGACTAAGCCTTCGCCAAAATAGGACATCATGAGGTCAGAGTTCATGCCAGGACAAGTTATTGGGATTTTGTCCCAGTTGGTCGCTGTCTTCTCTGGATTGTGGATTTGGGGGTCCAGGCCGTAACACGGTCCTTGTCTTTGAAAATCCAGGATTTGTCCGGGGTTTGTCTCTGTCGTCAGCGATTACTCAGAGGTGTGTGTCTGTGGGTCCCTGCCTTATCAGGGTTGTGTCTCTTTCGTTCCAGGGTTTATCAGGGGCTGTGTCTCTGTGTTATCGGGCCTCTTACGTTTTGTGCTTCGGTGGAACCTGCCGTTTTCATGATTATGTCTCTCTAGGCCCCTGCTTCGCAAGGTAATGTCACTGTCAGGCACGGCAGACTCAAGGTTATCTCAGTAGATACCAACCTCGTCAGGGTTGTGTCTTTGGGCGTCCTGACCTTCTCAGGATTGTGCCTTTATGTATGAGTGTGTCTCTGTGGGTCGGGGCCATGTTAAGGCTGATCCGCTGTCGATCTTGGTCCTTGTATGGTTATGTATGTGTGGGTACTGGTATTCTCACAGATGTGTCTCTGTGGTTTTGGACCTTCGCAAAATTGTTTCTCTCTGGTTCCAGGGCTTCACAGGTGGTGTGCGTCTGTGTGTCCTTGCCTTCTCAGGGATGTGTCTCTGTGTGTTCAGGCTTTGGCAGGGTTGTGACTCTGTGGGTCAAGGCCTTCTCAGGGTTTTAACTCTCGAGGATCAGGGTTCTGTCTACAGTCTCGGCCTTCTCCGAGTTGTATCTGTGTGGGTCAAAACATTCTCAGTGTTGTGTGACTGTTGGTAAACGCTTTGTCTCTGGGCTTTGTCTCTGTGGGTCCGGGCCTTCTCAGTATTGTGTCTTTGTGGATCCAGCACTTTTCACACTTTCCAACACAGGGAAATCCTCAAACATACATTATAACCACACACACATGCCCCTCTCACACATCTCCCCACACTATCACACAGCTCTCCCACGATCACACAGGCCTCCACAAGCACACAGCCGCCTCATACACAGCTCACCCCACGCAGAGCCCTCCCACACAGACACATCTCCCTCACAGACACATCCCCCACACACAGAGAGCACCCACACACACAAAGGCCCCACACTCCCATAAAAACACAACACAGCCACAAACAACCTCGCCCGCACACTCAGCTCCGCCGCACAAACACAATCCCCACTACACAGACCTTCGTACACTCAGGCAATCCCAACACAGACATAGACACCTCACACACACAGACCTCTATACAGAGCCCAAAAGCACGTCTCCCCACAGATAGCTCCTACATACACAGTCCCTCTACACATAGCCACCCACAGATCAGAACTCCCAACACTCAACCCCACACACAACCCTCACGAAACACACACATACCCCTGCTCACACACTGCGCAGCCACAAACTCAGCTCTCCAATACACACAGTAGCCCACACACAGGACAACACACAAAACCCCCACCACAAATTGCAAGCCCCCACTCACACGCACACACTCACAGATTCACCCAGCCACCACTCATACACAGCCACCAAGCACACAGCCCACGCACAGACACACACCCGCAGCCTCTCTCTCACTCACAGACACACCCACACCTTCACACTGCCCACACACACAGCCACTCCCACACTCACTGACCTCCTAGTCACAAAGCCTCCATAACCCAGCCCCCCACACAAATTCGACAGACACACTTTACCACCCACGCACAAGCCGCCACACCACACACACAGATTCCGATCATTGCGCACACGCAGAGCACTCCACCCCACAAACACACAGACATGCCCTCCCACAAATGCACAGCCAACCCAATCTCACAAAGCCCTCCCCTACACAAAGACCCTCACACACACAGCTCCCACCAAAATCACTACGCTCCCATACAGACATAGTTCTCCCATACACACAAACACGCACTCACACACACAGCCAAACCCAACAACACACACCCTGCCCCCGCTGACACCACACAACAAAAACATCACCTCACACAAACATAGCCCCATCAGACATAACCATGGCCACAGACACATGATCCCCCACACACAGACCACACCCCGACACAGCCAAATTCCACACATACATAGACCCCCTCGTACGCAAACTCCTCCACACATCCACTCAACAGCCCCCACTACACACAGGGCCTTCCCACTCCAAACTCCAAAACATAGCAACGGCTCATACACTCAATTCCCCACAAAAACGCATCTCTCACACTATCAAGCAGACTCCCCCCACACAGACCCCTCAGACACACAGCTCCCCCACACACAGCCTCTTACACACATTCCCCACATACACACAAAAATCCCACCACTCACAGACAACTCACACACATAGCCCACATACACATCGCACTCCCACGCACAGAACCCCTCAAACACACAGTACCAACCACACGCACACATCGACAGCTGTCCCACCCATACACAGAAGACACCTGCCATGCTCACACAGCACACCCAAATACACAGACAGTCCAACACAAAAGAACAGCCCTACCACTATCACGCAGCCCTTCTCACACACACAGCTCCATCGCACACAGAGCCCCGTGCCCACCGCTCCACGCACACACATTGTCCTTATACTCATACACAACCTTACTACACACTGAGACACACCCACACACAAAGCAGAATCCGACTATACAGCCCACCACACATACTGGCAACACCAGACACCACCCTACACGAAAACAGACCCCCACACAGAACCACCCACACAGACACAGTGCCCCCATACCCATCTGTTCGCAAACTCAACGCACCCCCCCACACACATAGACTCCAACACACGCAGACCACCACACACAAGAGCCACAACACAGAGCCCCCACAGAGAGAGCCTGCTTACATGCACCCACAAACGCACAAAACCTCCGTGCATTCACAGATATCCAATCATACACACAACCCCAAAATATGCACAACACTCCCCCAAACACAGTCCCCCACCGACAGCCCATCCACTCAGAGACAGCGCCCGACTCAGGCACACACATTGCCAACTCACGCAGCCCTCTACTCGCATACACAGAGCCCACATTCACAACCCACACCCACACACAGTTCCCGCAAATATATACCCCACCCACACATGCAATCTACAGCTCACACACAGCCCAGCCATACACTCAGACGCCCACATATACACAGTAGTCCCTCATTCATAGAGCACCTCCACACACGCTCCCCACCAAAGCCTTCCCGCCAGGCACAATAGACTCCCCACACACTGAGCTCATCCACACAAAGCTACCCTATATACTTTCCTCCACACACAGCCTCCCCCCACACACTAGCAGTCACCACACACTATGCTACCCCCAAACACAGAACACCGGATGCACAGCACTCCCCACACACCGACCCACACAGAGCCTATACAGACCGCAGAGTCCATCTCCCTCTTGATACAGCCCCACTCCCACATACACAGCTCCCATGCACACAGAACCCCATTCTCGCCAACACCCCAACACACAGCACCACCATTCACACAGCAACACCAAATACATACAGCAAACCGACCACACGGAGCCCCGAACACATGCAGACCCACCCATCAAAAATAGCACGCCCCACGCACTCAGAAACCCGCTCACTCGCAGCCACCCAATGGCATCGACACCCTAAACCGCACACAGCATTCTTGCAAACATTCAGCACCAAGACTCACAGCACCATACTGCCCACACGCCCTTCACATACAGCCTCCCCCACGCTCACATACTCCCCATACACCAGAACACCAAATACACAGAAACTTCCGCATACATCGTCCTCCACACACTTACCCCCACAGAAAGCCGCGCAGGCACAGAGTCCTCACATACGCAGCCTACCCCCACACACTAGCAGGCTCCACCCACGAGGCTACCCCCACAGTCCGCCAAACAAAGTCACTCCACACAGCACTCCACACACAATCATCCAAATCCACACACACACCCATGCCAACATGCGCAGCCGTCCCACAATCATAGCGCCACATATATCAAATCCCCACATGCACACACAGCACCAATACACAGATATCTCGCACTCACAGCCCCCATGCAGTCAGCACCCCCAAACAGCTCCTCCACTCACTCAGTGCTCCAGACACACATACAGCCACCTCCCCACACACAGAGACACCGACACACACACGTTACACCCCCTACGCACAATCCTCTCACATACAAAGCGCCCTCCACACACAGCATAACTACGCACACAGCCGTAACAGACAAAAGGACATCACCTGCGTATCCCCCAGCGCTGAGAGCATCCACACCCCAGCTGCACCCTTCCACCGCTTCCCAATACAAACAGACACCCACACACAGTGACCCTCACACACTGTCGCCCCCACTCAGCCACCCGCCACAAAAACGCCGTCCTCACACACAGAGCCCCCACGACACAGCCAGCACACACACTCACAGATACCCCCACACAGACACCCCCCACAAACACAAAACATCCCCAAACACTTAGCATATCCCCCTCCACACACAGACACTGCCACAAGCACGGAATTCCCCCACACATATCACTACACACACTCAGCCTCCCTTACACAAAATGCATACACCCGTATTCTCCACCCCTTCACACACACGATCCCCAAATACATTCCACCCACGCAGTTTCAGATGCCCACACATTCAGACCCCGTCAAACAGCCCCTCACACACATTGACACCGCCCCCACACACAGACCCCCCAACAAACAGGCAGCCCCTCACACATGCAGCCTCTCAAACACAGAGATCCCCACACAAAGCACTTCGCACACAGCAACGCTCACACATTTAGCAACCCCAACACACGCTGCTCACCAAAAACAACCACAGAGCCCATACATAAATACACCTGCCCCATACACATATACCCACTACACACAATTGTTGCCCAAATAACCCCGGTATCACACAGCCCTCCCCACACAGAGCCCCGTCACACACACACAACATGCCTCACACACAACCACCCCACACAGGCATATCCCCTCACATGTACACAGATCCTCCAAACATCTGAACCTCACATACGGAGCGTCCCACACAGGAACAGATTCCACACACATAGCCCACCGCATCCACACACAGCCCTCTACCCACACAGCGTCCTGTCACACATAGAGCACCCATGCACACTTCCAATCTGCACACGGAGGGGCCCGCACACACAGAGCACCACCACACGCAAACACCCACAACCTACAGGGCCCCAACTATCGCCCACCACACACAGAGCCCCAGCAAAATCAGCCACTACCCCACACCTTCACTAGCTCAAGCACGTCCTTCGCACTCTCAGCTCATCCCCATGCACACATGTAATCCCACGTTAAAACAGACCCTCACAAAGAGCCGCAATACATAGACCCCATTCACAGAGCCCCAACACACAGTTACCCACACACACAGCTCCCACAAATTGCCCTCCATTCACACACCGAGCTGCCTCACACACACAGCCCCAATTACATAGCCCGTCCCACACACCGCGAACCTATATACACAGCCCCTCAACACAATACAAACCGCACCAAGACAACACCCCACACACAAAACAACCTATTCACCCAGACCCCCACATACACTGTTCACACAAATACACTGTTCACACACATACAAAGCCCCACATACATTGCCCTCCCCACACATAGACCCCGATGATACGGCCCTCTCCATACACACAGCCCACACACACACACATGCCCCTTCCAAACACACACTCCAGCCAACACACCGAGCCCACAAACACAGAGTACCACTCACGAAGAACTCAGCCCGCCTGCACACACAGAGTCGGTTTTCCAGCACACATCACCCCCCACATACACACACACAGGTCCATCCAAAAACACGGCCTTCCCACTATCACACAGCCCTCCCAACATACCCAACGCCCCACACACAGAGCTCCCCACACATGCAAATCTCCCCACTCGCACAGCATGCGCGCGCACACACGCACATACACAGCCTTCCCTAAACGCACTTTCCCCCACAAACACCACCCACAGACAGACACACACACGCCCCGCCAAACGAAGTCACGCACACACACACAGCCTTTTGCACACGCAGCCCACTGTCACGGCCATATAGACGACTCATGAAAGAGCCCCAACACACAGCACCACACGCATGCATAACTTTGACAATAATCGTGCAAACATGCGCTACTACATTTTGTTTATGTCTGATGTACTCCTGCCACCAAAAGCCTCCACTTTTCATTCAAGTCCCGACGATGGGTTGGCAAGTATAGCCCCAAGATTACTGACAAAGGTTTGCAATGTTCCCCCCTGACGGGAAGATGGTCCTGTTTACTGAACGGTACACGAGCATAAGCTGCACAGCTCTCAATGCTGGCCTGTAATCTTGTCCCACTTCACAATATCTCGTCTGGCACTGTAAGGTAAATTCAGAATTTGATGTTTAAAATCATTTTGGCAGCTTCGGCAATGTCTTTATTCAATGTCCTCATTATTATGATTTGCATCCTCCAAGATCTAACCACTACAATTAATCTCACTGTCTGTCCTATTTCCCAAGTTTCCACGTGTTCTCAGTTAATTACTTGTCTCATTTTCTGTCGCATGCCTGATTAAGCATGGAAATAAACTTCAGTTCCAAACGGTCCATGACGATGAGATATTCTAAATTAACCTCGTCCTATTTTCTAGCACTTGGGCTCATATTCCTCTCAACCATTCGTATTCATGTGAAGATCCAGATGCATTTTAAATGATGTAATTGTACCAGGCTCCATCACTTCCTTTGGCAGCTTATTCCATCCTCTGTGTGGTAATTTGCCACTGATGACCCTTTTAATTCTTTCCCCCTCACTCTAAACTTATGCCCTATAGTTCTGTATTCTCCCAACCCAGCGAATAGATCTTGTTTATTCACTCTTTTCCTGCCCCTCATGATTTTATAAACGCCTTTAAGGTCACCTGTCAAACTCCGGCACTATAGGGAAAGCAATGATCCCCTATTCAGGCTTTCTCTCCAGCTCAACCCTCCAACGCTGTCAACATTCTTAAAAATCTTTTTCTGAACCCTTCCAAATTTCAAAACATCCTTCCGACAGGAAGGAAACCAGAATCTTCCAAAAGCGACCTAACGCATGTCCCGTAGAACCACAACATGACCTCCCAAATCTGTGCCCTGAATTATAAAGGAAAGCATATCAAATGGCATCTTCACTCTCCAAATCTTCCCGTAACAGTACTTTCAAAGAACTATGACCCTGCACTCTATGGTCAGTTAATTCAGCAACACTCCCCAGCACCTTACAGTGCATATGTCCTGACCTGATTTGTCTTTCCAAAGTGCAGCACCTCATATGTATCTGAATGAATAGGCATCCGTGACTCCTTGGACCGTTGGCACATCTGATCAGGATACCGTTGTACTCTGAGGTAAGCTTCCTCGTTGCCCTCTACCCCTCCAACTTTGGTTCATCTGCAAACATACTAGCTTTATCACCGATTGTCACATCCAAATCATTTATATAATTGACAAAATTAGTGCACCCAGCAACGATCCTTGTGGCACATCACTGGCTATAGACCTCCAGTCAGAAAGGCAAGCCTCCACCACCATCCACTGTATTTTACCTTAGAATGAATTCTGTATCCAAATGGCCAATTCTCCCTGTATCCATAGGTTTTAAACTTGCTAACCAGTCTCCCGTGAAGAAATGTGTTCAATACCTTACTGACATCCATAAGGACAACGATTACTGTGTGTGTGTGTGTGTGTGTGTGTGTAAAATAAGCCACACCGCCCCGTGGCCCAACATTTCAACTCCCCCTCCCACTCTGCCGAGGACATGGAGGTCCTGGGCCTCCTTCACCGCCGCTACCTCACCACCAGACGACTGGAGGATGAACGCCTCATTTTCCGCCTCGGAACACTTCAACCACAGGGCATCAATGTGGACTTCAACAGTTTCCTCATTTCCCCTTGCCCCACCTCACCCCAGTTCCAAACTTCCAGCTCAGCACTGTCCTCATGACTTGTCCGGACTTGTCCTACCTGCCTATCTCCTTTTCCACCTATCCACTCCACCCTCTCTTCCATGACCTATCACCTTCATCCCCTCCCCCACTCACCCATTGAAATCTATGCTACTTTCTCCCCACCGCCACCCTCCTCTCGCTTATCTCTCCACGCTTCAGCCTCACTGCCTTTATTCCTGATGAAGGGCTTTTGCCCGAAACATCGATTTCGAAGCTCCTTGGATGCTGCCTGAACTGCTGTGCTCTTCCAGCACCACTCATCCAGAAGCCGGTTTCCAGCATCTGCAATCATTGTTGTTACCCTGTAAAGAGATCTCCTGTATTCACCTGGGGTTTAGAGAGACGAACTTCCGAAACTACATTTAATTGGGTAGCAGTGTGCTTAGGGACGCTGATTAAACAATGAAGCGAGCAAAGAGTGGTGTCACCTTCTTCAACACGATCTGCAGCTTCACACTATGGGGAGGACGGTGCTGCCAGTGGCTGTTGGGAGCACAGTTGCATTCATCTTTCATGATCTGGAACTTTCCAGGCAGGAGTGGATGACATATCCAACATCGTCCAGTATGTCAACATCAATGTCAACATTCAGTCACGAATGATATGTTTGATGGATGAGGTAATTGAAATGTTAACGAGCTAACGAGTTTTCACAGTACAGATGGTTTATATGACTCGGCATGGTCCCCAGGTCAATGGGGAGACGTAGAGGAACTGAGGACCGCTCACTCCATTAACGTTTCAGTGTGATTCATGGACAGCACATCATTTTGGTGAATCCTCGCAGTCCTGGTCGCTTCCATAGCCTCTTCATTCAGAAGCAGTCAATTATTCCCACTATATTCGAGTCTCCATGGAAAAAGAAAGGGTGGCCTCTCCGATATAGGCCATCCCCTTCATATATGGCACAACGCACCATCCCCTCACCTCTCCCCATTATCAACCAAACATATCAACATATCCCGTGTGTAGTGAGAGTGAAGGGGCAACTGGGGACACAAGGAAGCAGACCATCAGGGAGATGGAGCAACACTTTTGATGTCTGAAAAGGTCGTAGTGAATCCTCCAGTGCATATCGTATCACTTAGCTCTGTTTTCTCTCTCAGTTTAAGAAGCATACATGCCGTCATTCTCCCTGAAAAAGAAGACAGCTTATGCATCACATTATACTCCACTTGCCAATCTATTATCCAGTGACTTTCGATGTACATATCCATTTGCAAACACTTCAGGCTATCTTGATAATTTAATGTCTTTCTTATCTGGGTGTCATCACAAAATGTAGTAACAGTGCATCTATTCCATCTATTGATATAGATTGGAAATAGCGGAAGACCCTCCACTGGTTACATTCTGTCGAACTGATTAAGACGCCTTCATCTCGAGTGTCTGCTTCTGTTTCATAACTAGCAGTCCCCCATTCCTATTTAGCACATTCGAAAGGCTGATTAAGAAAGAGGAGCAACAGTCAACAATTCAGCTCCTCGAGCGTGCTTCAACATTTAACGCAATCATGGCTGATTTCATCACGGCCTCAGCACCACGTGCTTGCTCTCTATATCGCTTAATTCACTCAATTTTCCAACTTCCACTGCAATCTGTGGCAGTGAATAACAAATATTCACAACACTTTGAGAGAAATAAGCGCCCCTCACACCAGTTTTAAATCTGTTCTACCTTATACGAAAACTACGATATCTTGTTCTACTTTGCCGTACATGTGGAAACGTCCACTCTACATCTGAATTATCAATCACCATTAATATCTTACAGACCTCTTTGAGAAATCCTCTCACTGTTCTAAACTCCAGAGAGTATAGACCTGAACTGGTCAACGTCACGCCAAAAAGACAAACTTCTGATCTCTGGAATAAATCTAATAAACCTCGTTTGAATTGTCTCCAATGCAAATACATCACTCTTCAATTCAGGGCACCGGAACCGTAATCCATTTGCAGTCTCAGTAACACCTTGCGTAGTAGCAACACCAGTTCCTACATTTATACGGTATCCTTCTACAAATATACAAGGAAATTGAAATTCCCATTTTCATTACATGATGTATCCAAATATGAGTTTCCTGTGATATTCCCAGCAAACCTAGGTCCCCCTGCACCGAAGCACTCTGACGTCTGTCTCCATTTAAACAATGAATTGCCTTTCCATGCTGGCCAAATTGACTAACTCCATATTTGTCCACGCCAAGTCCCATTGCCAAGTGTTGACCCATTCACCCAAATTATCTATATCCGTTTGTAAATTTATTACATTTTATTTGCAAAGCAATTTCCCACCGATGTCAGTGTCAGCTGAAAGTTTATGTGCAGTATTGTCTATTCCGTCAAATGACTAATAACGTAGATTAGAAATAGGTGAGGCCTGAAAAATGAAATCTATTGCACCGCACAAATTGCATTTTGCCAACAGAAAATGTCCCATTTATTATTTCGGAATGCCTTTTGTCGATTCACGAATTCTCTATCCAAGTTCATCAATACATCAGAAACCCTCTGAGCTTACTATTTCATCTTTGAGAAGAGCCATAACCAATGCTTTCTTGGAGGCCAGTTACATTACATCTCCAGGATTCGCATGATCGGCGGGTTTGTCCCAGATTTAAAGAGCTTAAATTAACAATTCAAAGATGATTTATCTTTTGTAAAGGTCCTGTGTGGAGTTTCCACCCTCGCTCCATGTCGGCGTGAGGTTCCGTTGGGTGTACTGGTTTCTTCTCACAACACAAACATGTGCAGGTGAGCTGAATTCGCAATGTTACGTTGCCCATCATTTTCAGGGATGTATAGGTTACGTGCATTAGTCAGATGTAAATGTAGAGTAGTAGCTTCAGGGAAATGGTCTACGTGGGATACTTTTCAGAGCGACGATGTGGCGTTGTTGTGCTGAAGGGCTTGTTTCCACATCGTAGGGAACCTCTTCTCAAAATATATTGACTTTGATGAATTGCTGTTTCCTTTTTTTTAATGAAAGCTACAAGGTGTACAAATCTCTATTCAGTTTCCACCAGCAGGAAGAAAAGAAACACCCAACTGGCCAGTGACAACCAGTGCTCTTCTACGAGGCCAAGGGTGCGTAACCAAACAGTGAGGGATGAAATCAAAGCAGAGTTGGAGAGGGAGACAATACACTCCACTCCCTGCGGGGCCCACCTCTCCCTAAACCCATCGAGGTTGTTGGCGGACACAGCGTGTTCCATCTCCAGAGACACCCGGGCTCTGACATAACTACAGAAGAGTGGCAGACAGTCAGCCCTAACAACCCCTTCCACGAGCCGCTGCCTGGTCCTGTTTATGGCCAGTTTGGCCAGGTTGAGGAGTGGGTTGCAGTTTAATTCTGCAAGAGTCCTGTTGTTAATTCCTGTATAATGAATTCTAACAATTATCTTAAATTACAACAATTGTTTCATTGTATTTTATTCCAAAGTGATTATGATCTTTCTAAGTTCTTCAATTTTGATAACCTTTATGTTTTCTTTTAATTCCTGTTTAACGGGAACAGGGCTCGATTGCTGAATAGGAAGCATGAGTGGCTGAGTGGACTCATCATCCTTTTATTGGACAAAATTGATGGGCTGACGTCTTTATAGCTTTTCCACATTTTCCCTTCGATGGTTACAATGTTCTCCTCCTGATGATGATGCACCAGAGGCTTGAGGGCTTATGGAAGATTCCTGTTGTTATGCACTGTTTCGAGTAGCTGAACGGTCTCCTTTTGTTCGCTGATAAAAGGCTGAAGATACTGAACTGTCTTGTCCTGTGCTTGAGGGAGTAGTTCGTCTTCTCCTGCTGCCATACAACAGACAAGTGAGTTGAACTACCACCTCCTTTCTCATAAAACTTCGGCATAATTTGTGCCTTTCTCCAATTCCTATGCTGCAGGCTCGATAGGTTGAATGGTCTCCCCTTATTCCAATTTACCATTCTCCAGTCTTTCTGTGGCCTCTCCCAGTTCCTGTGTTACAAATTTGGAAAGGCTGAATGGACTGATTCTGTTGCTGTGGAAAAAGATACTAATGCTGCATGGCCTAATCTGCGTCTCATTTTATAATCACGACCGCCTGATTGGCCTCCTCTTATACTGCATATTAGACACTTGGGGGTGAATAACCTCGTCCTGTTCTGATGTAACAGGGTGGAAGGGCTGAATATTCTTCTTCTGTTCCTGCATCTCAGGTTGGAGACGTGTACTGGATTCCTCCATTTATTGTGTACTTGGTGTCTGTTACTGACTCCCTCTTTTGATCGATGTAAAAATAAGGTCATCTTTCATTCTTGTAATCTCCAATGTTTATTGGATCATCATGATCAAAAATTTGACGGAAGCATCTCTGAGTTGCTTCCAATGTAACAATATTCTTTCTTCAGCGAGGAGACTATGTCTGAACACACTACTGCAGCTGTGATCTCATTTAGATTAGGAACTGTGGCAGCAACACTTTCCCAACCTACTGTAAGGTTCCCGCCCAGATCCAAGCAGTCTCAGCTGGCTGTGGATGCTTAATCACATTTATGGATAAGTACATTCTGTGAAATAAGTGCACTGGGCTGATATACAACCATGAACGAGAATGATGGAGGCTCAATGTGTTGAATGGCCTACTCCTTTCCTGATATTTCCTTGCAGTCTATGGTAAAATTCAGTAAGGGCTATCACAAGCTCTCAGATGTTAGGAAGTAGGCCTCTTCAGGGTCGACAGGACGGTGATTCCAATTCCGTTTTCAAATAGTGTGTCTGGTGCCGGGTGTTCTGACCGATTATATACTTGATGACGTTGGAGAAATGTGATACAATTGAGTGCCTTGCTTGGGGAAAAGCTATTTATCTTAACCATGCCCCTCATCATTTCATAAACTTCTATGACTTTAGCCTTCAGTCTCCTGCGCAAAGAAAAAAAAATGACAGCTTATCATTATATCACAAAACCTCGATGCTCTGTCATTGCAAAACGTTGACCTGTTTCCGGTTTATAACATTCTTTCGAAAGCATTGCGACAAGAATTGTCAGCAATACTCCAAACGCGGCTGTACCATTTCTTGTACAACCACAAATATGATGTTCCAACTCCTATACTCAATGCTTTGACTGATGAAGTTAACTGTGCACATCGCCTTCTGCATTTCCCTGTCTGATTTCGACTCCACTTTGAAGGAATTATGTACCTGCACATTAAATCTCTCTGCATGACAACATTACACAAGGCCATACCGTTAACTTAATGAATCCTGCACTGGTTTTGTCTAACAAAATGTGACGCCTCACATTAACCTGCATGGATTTCCATCTGCCAATTATTGGCCCAATGGCCCGGTTGCCCATGATCTCATTTTCCTTTTGAAAGACCTTCTTCACTGTCCAACATACCAGCAAGTTTGGAGTATTCTACAAACTTACTCTCCGTACTTCGTATATTCTCTTCCAAAAAAATTTATAAAAATAACGAACAATAATAGAAACAGCAATGGTCCTTCAGACACACCTTTGGTTACAACAAATCTCACCCAGCATGCTCTATCTCCTACATTCAAGCCAATTTTGTGTCCAATTGGCTAGATACTAGATGCGGTTCAGTGTGGAGGTTGGGCCCAGTGCAATCTGGCGACTGCGCCAGGCGGGGTCTGCCTACTTGACCTGCCATGGTCTGGAGACTGACCCCCGTGTTTTCTGTAGAATGGGCTCGGCATGTTCTGGAGACTGAACCCGGTGTGGCGTGGAGACTGGACCCGATTTGGTTTGTACACTGTGCCCAGTGCGGTCTGCACACTCGGCCTGGTGCGGTACAGGGTCTGGCCCGGGATGGGGTCTGGTGATTGAGTCTGGTACGTTCTGGAAAAAGGACCTAGTGCTGTGTGAAGAATCGGTCTGTTGTGGTTTGGCGACTGGGTCCAGTGTGGTTTGGAAATGTGCTGCTTGTACAGACTGTCGCGAAGGTACTGTTAATTGAGTCACATTTTTCCATTTCTATTAGTCAGCTGGAATTTGATTTATTAGACTTTCTATTTTGAACAGAATACTTCAGAATCTGTACCTCGGTATGCTGGATCTTAGATGGCACCATAAACAAAAACATGACAAAACTTGCACTGCAGTCGTTAAAGTGTACATGACAATGAAGCTAATTCAATTCAAATGTGAGAGAGTCTTTGTTTCCTTTCGCAAATGAAGCTGCTGCTTGTGCTGTGGAATGGAGTGCACACTAGAGAGGGGTATCACAACACATTAAAACAAGAGGGTTGAGTCAAACACAGAGGGAGCCAGAGAAAGAGTGAGGAGGGACATTTGGATTCCCATTTCAATGCAATCACTTGCAAAGCAAGAGAAATCCAATTTCTCAGGCATATAGATGTAGAGGTACACACGTTAATTTGGGAAAGCACACAAACAAAGACAGTGACAAACACTTATATATGGGCGGCACGGTGGCACAGCTGCCTCACAGCGCCAGAGAGCCCGGTTCAATTCCCGCCTCAGGCGACTCTTTGTGTGGAGTTTGCACGTTCTCCCCGTGTCTGCGTGGGTTCCTTCCGGATGCACCGCTTTCCTCCCACAATCCAAAAACGTGAGGTTAGGTGAATTGGCCATGCTAAATTGCCCGTAGTGTTAGGTGAAGGGGTAATTGTAGGGGAATGGGTCTGGGTGGGTTGCGCTTCAGCGGGTCGGTGTGGACTTGTTGGGCAGAAGGGCCTGTTTCCACACTGTAAGTAATCTAGTCTAATGTAATATATACACACACACTCTCAAGAGCATTCAGATGTATGCAACCGTTCGACCCCTCCACTCTTCAAGCCTGCCTTAGCATTGAATACTGCTACAGCTTGGGTGATCTCGGCCGCAACGTTATTTCACCTTGGGCAACAAGGCAGGGCACGTGACTGAGGTATTCGAATACCTCAGTGCACTTTTGGAGCAGTGACTGTAATTCTCTTAGCGTAAAATTACTTTTGGAATGGAATTGGGCTGGTGCCCAAGATAACGTTATAAATTGGGGCAAGGATCATTATGATGGTATTCGTGACCAACTGTCAGTAGATGACTTGAGGGAAGATGTTCAGAGGTAGAGGAACGTCAGGCCCGCGGGAGAATTTCAAAAGACGGATGATGAAAATCGGGTGCAGCGTGTTCCTGTTAGTGTGAGGGGCAATGCGAGCAGTAGTAGGGAAGATGATCTCACAGGGGCTATTAAGGCTCTGGTCAAGAAAGAAGACAGAGGTGTATGTCAGTTATAGGCTGTGGGATCAGAGGAATCTCTTGTAATACAGCGTTCAAGAGTACACGTAATAGGGAAACGAGGAGTGCAAAAACTGGACAACAAAAATCTTTGTCTGATAATGTTAAGGAGAATGGAAATAGATCTTTAAGGACATTAAGACCAAAAGAGAAACTAACGAGAGAATAGAGCGCCTCAAAATTCAAAGTGGTGAATTCGGTTTATTAGGTTTATTGTCACATCTATTCACTTGAGGATAGGGAAAATTTTCTAAGTGGCTACATGTGACGCAATCTTAGGTACAAAGGGAATCATCTCCGCCCTCTGCCAAGGTACAGCATTTTAGTGCAAAGTGGAAAAATAAAGAAAACGAAGTTAGAATTTAAAACATTGCCTGCAAAAGTGGGGGAACACATTTTAACAATTCAACGACACCGTCCATAAGTTCCAGGCTGTGCTGGGTTCACATTCATCAAAAGGACTCGACCTGCCACCATTGCACTGCATTACAGCCTGTTCCTGCCCGATGGGGGATATCCTAAACAAGTATACACCATCTTTATTTACTGTGGGAAAAGACATGGAAGCGCGGCGGCTCGGGGAAACAGAAAATAAAGTGATGTTTTCAAACAAAGCCACAACATCAGAAAATGAATTGCTGGATGTCTTAAAATGCATAACCATAGATAAATACTCAGGACCTGTTCAGTTGTATTCCAGGTCATAGCAGGAAGCTGGGGAAGAAATTGCAGTGTCCCTTGCTGAGATAATTGTATCGTTCCTCGAGTTCTGGTTTCGAACGTTTTACTCTGATTTCTCTGCACAGATGCTGCCAGATCTGCTGAGCTTTCCCACTTCCTTCTTTCTTTGCTTCCTATTGACAAAATCTACAGTTATTTCATTTTTATTATTTGTACCATTGACAGCCACTGATGAGGCAATGGACGAAATGAACATTGCTAATGTTGTGAGGTTATTTTCAACAAGGCTGCAAGGAAAACTCGAGACCAGTGAGTCAGATGTCAGCGTGGGTAAATGTTTGGAGTAGATTCGGACAGACAGAATTTACATGCATTTGGAAAGTCAAGGACTGATCTTGGATAGTCTGTAATGTTTTTAGTGTCGGCAAATGTGTCTCCCAAACTTGAGTGAAATCTTTCAAGAAGATAGATGAAGGGAAAACAGCATATGTTGTCTACTTGGACCTTAGTGGGGCCCAACACGGTTCCAAATGGAAGACTGTGTAATAAGGTTAGATTACAAGCGATCGGGATGACCACACCAAGAAAGAAGATGCAGGAAAAGATGCAGATGAGGCGGTGGAATTGGGAATAGGGGATAACATTTTTACAGAAGGCAGGATGGGAGGAGGTCTACTCCATGTAGCTGTTTGATTCATTGCGCTTGTAGCAGATGTCCGTGGTTAGTTGGTCAAGAGAGATGGAGAAGTCCAAGAAGGGGATGGAAGTGTCAGAGATGGTGCAGGTGAATTTGAGATCAGGATAAAAAGTGTTATTGAAATTGATGTCCTGTTCCACTCCTCGTGGGAGCAACAACGACAAAATTCCCTTGGTCCTCACCTTCCATTCCATGAACTTCCACATCCATTGCATGATACTCCACCACTTCTGTCAACTTCAAACAGATCCCACCATTTGGGATATACTTCCATCCCCACCCTGTGCGAACCACACGCACGCGCCTGCCCTGTCAACTCCGTCCAACGTGCTTCGATATCTGATAGAAATTTAACTGTACTTCCGTAAATGTCAACTACTTTATCCATTCCAACCAATCTGGTCTCCTCTTTCTCGGCGAAACAAGACGCCAAATTCTGGATCGTTTCAGAGAACATCTCTGTGAAACCTGCACTAACCAACCCCACTCACCCGTGGTTGAATGCTTTAACTTACAATCCCACTCCACCAAGCGCATGCAGGTCCTGGATCTCTTCCATCACCAAACTCTAACCACGCGACGCCTGGGGGAAGAGCTCATCATCTTCCGACTTGGGAACCTGCAAACACACAGGATTCATGTGGGTTTCACCAGTTACCTCATTTCGCCTCCATCCACTTTATCCCAGTCCCAAGCATTAACTCGACACACCCATTTTGGCATGTCCACAGTATTTCCAATTCTTCTGCTCCACCTTCCTCTCTGACCTATCACCTTCACCCCCTCCTTCATTTACTTATTCTTTTCACGGCTACCTTCCCCACATCCCCAACCATCGCTCAGCCGCACTGCCCACAAACCTCATTCATGATGCAGGGTTTATGCTCAAAGCGTCGATTCACTTTCTACTTGGATGCGGCTTTACCTTCTATGCTTTTCTAGCACCCCACTCTTGACTCTGATCTCCTGCATGGACAATTCCTTCTTTCTCGTGAACTAACTTATACTGATGGGTTAAATTCGAATTAATGTCAAAATACCAAACAGCCCACTTACCTGTTTGTAGCTAATGATGCATATTTTCAATCTTCGAGTACACGTTCAGTCTAGTGCTGTGTAATACGATAGGTCCTTGTAAGCTCTCAGTGCAAACAGCATTCATTCTCTCTTAAAGGTACAGTAGACACCTTCAGTGTCATAAGAGATGTCACGTAGCGGGTGGACAAGATTTTGATATTGTCACATTTAAAATAATGTGTTTAATTTGCTTCAATCTGCTGGATATATATTGTTAACCTTGAGATGATGCAGAAACGATTTCCGCGGAAGTTGGCGGACTGGAGCGTTTGAAATCGAGGGAGAGGTTAGAAAGATCGGTGATTTATTACATTGGAGCGCCGGAATCTGAGCGATGTACTCACAGATATTTACAAAATCGTAAGTGGCACGGATATTGTGAATAGCCCAGCTCTTTTCTGCCAGGATAGGAGAGTCGACAAATAGAGGGCAAAGGTTTATTTTGACGGGGGCTTTTTTTTTTGGAATCCTTTCAGTAACAGTTTCACTCAGAACAGGTGTATGCATGGACCGATATGTCGAAGGAAGTGTTGGAAGCTGGTACAATGACGACTTTTTTTTAAAACGCACCCGTGGATGAGTACATGAATGGGATATATTTCGAGAGATATGGACCCACTGTTGAAAACTGGGCCGAGATTATATTGTGTGATCTGGGCATGGACAAGCTGGCATAATGGGTTTGTTTCTGTGCTGCGTGAATCTCAGACTCTAGCAGAGGGATAAAAAGAAAGTTTACAAGGGACGTTCTAGTAGTAATGCACATCTCCAGACTTTTGTGGTGCCTATCTGTTTATGTATATTGAAGGCTGAGTTAATTTAATATTTGACAGAGAAATAATTCATCGATTATGTGATACAGACAAGAAAGTGTGGCTGAGTTCACAGCCTGATCAGACACAATCTTCGTGCCTGGTGAAGAACGTTCAAAGTATCTAATAACCCACACCTTCCCGTCTTTCCCATGTACCAATGTTCCATTCAACACCTCCAAACCGCTGGATAGGAGTAGTTTTAGGCCACTTAATTCGATAATCTAGCGTACAAAAACAGAGGAGATCATTCAGTCCATGAACACTGTCACACTCGGTTCAGGGGATTTGGAGAAAGTAATGGGAAAGCCCCAGTTGGTATGAAAAAGGGCTCTCACCTCTCTCGTTACAGGGCTTCTACTCTATGCAAGTTTAGCTGCATTTGTTGGTCATACTGGAGATCCGGAGTCACTGTGAATACAACCCCATCACCTTACCAAGAGATGGTAGACGAAATCACCTGTTTTCCATGACAGCACCATTCAATACCAGAAATACACGAAAATAACAGCCACTGAAATTCTAATAACAGAATGGGGTAACATCAGAAACAGGTCGTTCCATCCAAACCCGACCCCCAAACCTGTCTTGTCCTTCACAAAGATCATGGCTGATCTGCTGTACGTCTCAAATCCTCCTAAATTTCAAAATCTTCAGTGTTCTCAACTCTTTGCTTGATCAAAGTCGACGTATGCCCTCCTTATATAGTTTCAGTGTTCTAGATGCCCTAAACTCTGGAAAAGCGCTGTCCTGACATACACTACGCTGTGTTTGAAGGAAAAAAAAAACACTCCGTGCTCCTCCACCGTGATCGATTGATATGATCGGAAGAGATGAACGCGCAGTTTCAGTTAACAGTAACTGTATCTGATATCAAGGCAATGTTTGACTGAGGAAGTCATCAATGAGCAAATCAAAATTAGAATGGGTGGGAATCCGTTTAAACTCCTAAATGAGTGCAGTCAATCACAGCACAACGGACGAATTCTGTTTCTTGTGGATATCCATCATCTAAATACCTGGACATCTCTGTGGCAATGCTGAGAGTAGTTTACTCAGCAAAACTTTCTTCAACTGCTTAATCAATATCTTTTCCAATCATATATTCAAAGTGGGGATGTCATTGAGGATTACACGATGTTCAGAAAATGGGTCACCCTTTTGCTCCTGAAGCAGTATGTGTCTATGTGCAGTTAGATCTGGACAATATTCATGCTTGTTCTATTAAAGTGCATTTAATGATCATATAACAGTACTGCGAAACTGCACGTTTCTTCAGTTAAAATTGATGGTTTCATTCAACTCCTCACGTTGCATCACAGGAATATGAGGACGTCATTCAGTCTTTTGAAAGGATTGGACAAGAACAGTGGTAGCGCATTCAGTCCCTCCAGCCTATTATACAGGAAGAAAATGTGTCTCGTGCTATGGATCACAATAGAGCTCCTCAATAATTATTTCAGGCGATAGCCTAGATCGTAATGGCTTCTTATTTTAAAGGGGAATATGAAGTGACTGTTGCAGATGCGATCTGATTGGTTTTAAGTTTGATGTTCACATAAAAAACAATTTATTTACACACTGTAGTTAAACCACAAGCAATTCAAAAGGAATGTATAATAACCTCATTGGAAATCTGAACAAAATATTAGATACAGTAACCATTACTAAATTAAAAGTTCTAACGTAGTAATAAAGTATTCAACACCCCCGTGCATAAATGAACATTTCAGACACGAATTATCACAGACAATTCTCTAAACGACGAGAGAAAAAATCAAGAGAAAATTCAGGCCGAGTAGCAGCCAGGAAACATTCACTGAAGCTTCCAGTTCTGTTCAGACCCGAAGAAACCACATACCAGAAATCCCAATCTGTGAGAGCCAACCATACCCATTCAGACTGTATTAAAATAAGGCTGAGACGTCCCAATCTGTTCACACAAGTGGTCTGAACTATCCAGCTTGATAACTGCCATTCAGTTATTCTCTTCCAATAATCCAGGAGCAAATACCCTCTTAAAACAATCGCATTTTCACATTAGTCAGCAAATGCAGCTGTTTAACAGGAACCAAGGGTAACACAATTCGACAATACGAGGTCAAATCCTAGGAGGAAGAAGCTATTTAGAGTCTCTCACACAGGGACAGAATTAAACATTTCATGCTGGAACATGACACACAAGTGTACCAGAGGCTTCACAGTCAGACTGCGCGATATTATTCCTCGCAGGTCAATTGCACATGTGACACGTGGTATGTTAATGTGGTTTTCTAGCAGAGAGATGGACAGCAAAATGTTTTGTCTGAAGTTTCAAGGAGACATCTTCCATCTTCGAGAAGGCAGCCTGGTATTCTCAATGGAGGACACAAGCTGGCAGGAATGGCTAACTGTATCAGAAGGAAGGTACTGATAGCGATGTTGGGGATTGTCAATATGACCTTCTGTGCAGGGCCGCACACCGAATCCACATAAACGTGCAGAGTACATTCTAAACCTATACCTGTCTCTCAATCGACCTGAGGCTTAGCAGCGGCATATAAATTGTTATGAATACCCAATTAGATTGAGGAATTGACTCTCTAACTTCAAATAATAATGATGCTGTTCATGTAGATCTTGTTCAGTGCAAATGTTGCATAGTGCAGCCGACATTTACACCATATGATCTCTCTGTCCTTGCTTGCTATGATCTGCCAATATTGCTGACAAACAAAACATTTCTCTGCACTTAGAGACACGGGACGATAAATCAAATCAATCAATACTATGTAAAATATGGAAATTCTCTCCCTATCAATGACTCTTTTGGAAATAAGTGATTACTTCCAAACCTCAAGTTTCAATGCAATCACAACTTTTTCTTTCCTGAACTACAGATTAAATACTCCGTTTCTGCAGTCTCTCTTCATGGTCGACCACTCCTGAAAAAAAGATCAGATCTGTATGCAGTGCCCCAAATACTCTCACATTCTACATTCAAGTATCCGATATGTCCACTTATTTAGAGCGATGGTTTTTCCCCTTCTGTCATTCAAACAGTCCTCCACCGCACCATCACCATTCGTCGTTCGACTGGTCTCAACACCCACCCCCCAAGAACACAAGAAACACAGAGTTGCGTGTGTCCTCACCTACCGCCCCACTGTCTTCATATTCAACGTATCATTCTGAAATATTTCTGCCAATTTCAACTGAATGTCACCACCAGCAGCATGTTCTATTCCCCATCCCTCACTGCCTTCCACAAGGACCATTCCCTTTGCCAGTCCTTGATTTGCGCCACGAACCCCCCCGAACCCCTCTGGACCTCCAGGAGTCGTCCCTTGCAACCAGAAAAGATGCAACACCTGACGGAAAACCAACACCCTCACCTCCATTCAAGGTCCCAAACAGTCCTTCCAGTTGAGACAGAGGTTCACCTGCCTTTCTTCTAAACTAATTTACTACATCAGGTGCTCCTGATGCGTTAATCTCTATTTTGAGGAGACAAACGTAAACTGAGAGAACTTTTTGTCAGGCATTTGAGCCTGGTCTGCAGTGACTGAAGTGTCCTTTCAGCCACCGCCCATTTTAATTCTCTTACCCACTCCCTTTCCAACATGACTATCCATGACATTCTCCATTGCCACAACGAACAAAATCGTAAAATTGGAGGCACACATCATTTTCTGCTTGATCAGCCGACAAAATTGATTTTCGAATTGCAAATAATCTCATATCTCATCCCCCCACTCACTTCCCAGAGCCTTCCCTACCTTGCACTCATCCCTGTCACCAAGCCGATTCATTCTACCTGTCTTCATCTATGCCAAATTCACCACCTTGACCCCGCCACCCCTTTTCTCTGCAATGCCCTCCTCAACCCACCCCAGTCCTGAAGAAGGTTTACACCCGAAACGTCGACTTCTCCATCTCCTGATGCTGCCTGCCTTCCTGTGTGCTTCCAGGCTGCTGCTTGTCTTCCCTGGATTCTACATCTCCTGTTCTTTTTGTATGTAACCAAATCCGTTCTCAACAAGCTGGCAGTTGACTTTATTTATCTCATAAAGCATCTTGCAATGATGAGGAACGTGTCATTTAGTGCCTCATCAATTACATGTAAGTATGCATTATTTTGGTGACTCATGATCAATGACATGCCCGTCCATTTTGGACTACATTTCCGAACGTCGCAGCATTTCATCAACATCATTTGAGATGTATGCTGTTTGTTTCTCACATACAACTTATTTATGTGCCTTGCAATTTGCTGTGATCCGAATAGTGACACATGTGGTACCCATGTTGAACTACCTGCAACAAGAAATTGGTGTTGTTCTCTGTATTGTCTCATTATCTAATTTTCAATACACGTAGATTTTTGTCCCGTTATATATGGTCTTTCATTCACCTGTCAGTAAAGCATATGAAAAACACTGCAAATGCAACATACCAATCCGACTGATTCCACTCTGTGAATGCCTAAAATAACACAAAATCTGCAGATTTCTCGAATTTGAATCCCCTTTCCGGAATCTAAGCTGACTTTGCCAAGGCATATAATAATTCTGGAAGTGTCCAGTTATCATATTAAATATATAAGAAAAACTAATACTTGCCTCATAACTGACATCAATATGTTCGACACGTAATTCTATTTGGTTTTTCTTCGAGTCCCATATAAATACTTTGGGTTACAGTATCTCCTTCTCGTTCTGCAGGAACGAGAATTTACAGAATCTGATGATATTGAATGGTAATGAATTCTCGTAGTTCAAAGGTTTAAAAGGAATTTGGGTGCGTACATGATTGGCAAGATTTGGAGAGATATGGGTCAAGTGCATGCAAGGTTCGCGAGCTTAATTTGGAATTACGGTCAGCATAGAGTGGCTGGACGAACAGTCTGTTGTGCTCCTACTCTGGTGTGTTACTCACATACACATTTCTTACAGTCAATCGAAAGGTTGCTACGACATTGACGTTTCCTCCAGCACAACAGCAAACAATCTAAATAGTCTCTCAGCACAACTGCTCCGAACACAGATGCAGAAAGTTCGGATTTCTCAGTACGGTCCTCTTGCTTGTCTAATAGGGCAATGTTGTACATATAACACTATGCACATCAGTCATTTTCTTCAAAAGCTACAAACACCTTTTTACAGAGTCTATTCGTATAAACTTTTCCTATGTTTTGACTGTTTCCCGAAAGTAAATATTACACTTACAATTGCATTATTGATTGGGACGATAAGGGCAAGAACAAAATCTGTGTCATTGGTTACGAAACAGAAAGGAGTAGGAAACGTAAATAAGTCGGAGACAGTGGTTCTGCAGTCTGTCGAGGTGCAAAGCGATATCTCGCAGGTACCAGGTGTCGCTGATAGATGTAATAAAATGGAATTCAGAGAAAGAAACAGAATACATTCGAAAGAGGGAATAGTGAGTCAAAATATACACATATCAAGTCACTTTGAAATGTAAAGGCGGAAGAATGATGTGTGTACAGTGTTTAATCCGTATATGTGTGTGTGTACAGTTAACTAATATTCTTCGTATGTGAACACCATATTCAGAATTAACAATGCAGACACAGAAAAAAATTGTGACGCATAACATGTGAAAAAACTAGATAACGTTGAAATGCTATTCAATCTTTAGCTGAGGTGTCATGTTCGCAATCGGTTAACGACCACTCGCCAACCCAAACCCTGGCATTTTTTCTCCTTGCGACTACTATTATCATTAGGATGTGTGTCGTCATTTCCGATTCCGGGTCCCCACCTTATTTCTGTTAATCTCCTTTCTTCCAAGAACTAAATACATTGGCCTACTGTTTAGTGACAACAGCTTTTGTTATTGTTGTGGTTCTGCTCGCCGAGCTGGGAATTTGTGTTGCAGATGTTTCGTCCCCTATTTAGATGACATCCTTTGTGCTTGGAAGCCTCCTGTGAAGCGCTTCTGTGTTGTTTCCTCCGGCATTTATAGAGGGTTGTCTCTGCTGCTTCCGGTTGTCAGTTCAAGCTGTCCGCTGCAGTGGCCAGAATATTGGGTCCAGGTCGATGTGTTTGTTGATAGAATCTGTGGATGAGTGCAATGCCTCGAGGAATTCCCTGGTTGTTCTTTGTTTGGCTTGTCCTAGAATAGTAGTGTTGTCCCAGTCGAACTCATGTTGCTTGTCATCTGCGTGTGTGGCTACGAAGAATATCTGGTCGTGTCATTTCGTGGCTAGTTGGTGCCCATGGGTACGGATCGTTAACTGTCTTCCTGTTTATCGTATGTAATGTTTTGTGCAGTCCTTGCATGGGATTCTTTACACTACGTTGGTTTTGACCATGCTGGGTATCGGGTCCTTTGTCCTTCTGAGTTGTTGTCTGAGAGTGGCTGTTGGTTTGTGTGCTGTTATGAGTCCTAGTGGTCGTAGTAATCTGGCTGTCAGTTCAGAAATGTCCTTGATGTGTGGTAACTTGGCTAGCCCTTTGTGTTGTTGCATGTCCTCATTCCGTTGTCTTTCCCTTAGGCATCTGTTGATGAAATTGCGGTGGTATCCATTTTTGGCGAATACATTGTAGAGGTGTTCTTCTTCCTCTTTTTGCAGATCAGGTGTGTGGTGACCCTTTTGAAAAGTATCTTGATGCAACTTCTTTTGTGTGTTTTGGTGTGCTTGCTTTCGTAGTTCAGGACTTGGTCTCTGTGTGTGGTTTTCCTGTAAACCTTTGCGGTGAATTCTCCGTTTAGTGTTCTCTGTGCCATCCCGTCTAGGTATGGGACTTGGTTGTCATTTTCTTCCTCTCTCGTGAATCTGATTCCTGTGAGTGTGGCGTTGATGATCCGGTGTGTGTTTTCTGCTTCTGTGTTTTTAATGATTACAAAGGTGTCATCCACATATCTGACCCAGTGTTTGGGTTTAATTTGCGGTAAGACTGTTTGTTATAATCTTTGCATTACAGCGTCTGCGCTGAGTCCAGACATGGGTGAGCCCATGTGTGTGCCTTTGATTTGTCCATATACTTGGTTGTTGAATGTTAAGTGTGTTGTGAGGCACAAGTCCAGTAGTTTGAGTATGCAGTCTTTGTTGATAGGTTCCCCGTCTTGTTGTCTGTTCTGTATGTCCAGCAGGTTGGCTATTGTTTCTCTGGCTAGGGATTTGTTGGTAGTGTTGAACAGTGCCGATACATCGAATGAGATCATCGTTTCTTCCTTGTCTATGTGTGTCTTTCTGATGATGTCCAAGATTTTCTGTGTTGACTGTATAGAGTGTCTGGATCCGCTGATCAGGTGTTTCAGTTTCTGTTGTACTTATTTCGCCAGTTTGTGTGATGGTGTCCCTGGTAGCGATACGATGTGTCTGTGTGCGATGTCTGGTTTGTGCACTGTAGGCTGTCCATAGAATCTTGCGGGGTGTTGCTTTCAGGTTTCATTCTCTTTAGGTCAAACCTGGTTATCTCTCTGTTGTTTTTGCATGTTTCTCAGTATGTTGCTTCCCCTATTGGTGAGCTGTTGGGTGGGGTCAAACTCGCTCTTTTGGTAGGTGTTGGTATCTGGAAGTAGTTGTTGCGCTTTCTGGATGAAAAGTGCGTTGTCCAGGATGACCATCATTCTGCCTTTGTCTGCTGCTAATATGACTATGTTCCTATCATTTCTTAGTGTTTTTCTTGCTTCCTTCTCTTTGGAGTTGGGGTTGTGTGTTTGTCTTTTCCTTGTTATCAGGGGTATGATACTTTGTCTCACTGTTTGTTGTGTCTCTTCTGTCAGTTAATTGTTTCTGAGTGTGCATTCTTGTCCTGGTAGGAAGTCTGCTGTCTTGGCGTCCCTCTGATTATAGTTGAGTCCCTTGGCCAGTATTGTTCCTTCCGTGTCTGTGAGCTCTCTGTGGGAGAAGTTTCTAACTCAGGTATATATTGTGGAGTCCTCTCTGTAGTGTGTTAGTTTTACCATTTTTTCTTTTAGTGCCTTTTTTTGCAGTGTGTGGTCCTGTTCTGTCCTATGGTGACGGCCTGTTCTACGGTCGGGGTCCATTCCTTATTGGTGGTTTTTGAAATTAACAATTTTTGGCGTGCAATTTCTTGTCCATATTTGTGTCGTCTGTTGTGTGCGTCTGTAGACAGGGGACGAAACGTCTGCAACACAAATTCCCAGCTCGGCGAACAGAACCACAACAACAAGCACCCGAGCTACAAATCTTCTCATAAACTTTGAACACCTCCGGGCGAGAGACGCTAAGACATGGCAGGAAATGGGAATCCTGCGCGAACCGCGGAAGCGCCACATTCCTGGTTCCTGCACGAATGTCGAAATAATTGAATCCTTCCACCATGTGTCAGATACAGACCACCAGTCAACAACCTAAAAACCAGAGACACAGCCAGACAGACCGGATTCAGGATGATCCAGGTAATGATTACAGATGAACACAACAGACTACACAAATGCAGACAAGAAATTGCACGCCAAAAATCGTGAATTTCAAAAACCACCAATCAGACGTGGACCCGGACCATAGAACAGGCCGTCACCATAGGACAGAACAGGACCACACACCGCAAAAAAACGGCATAAAAATAAAAATTGGGCAAACTAACACACAACAGAGAGGACACCACAACACACAACTGGGTTAGAAACCTGGGTTAGAAATCTCTCCGTGACAGATCACAGTCATGAAAGGAACAATACTGGCCCAGGGACTCAACTGTAACCACGGGGCCGCCAAGACAGCAGACTTCCTAGCAGCACTAGAATGCACACTCAGAAACAATAGACTGACAGAAGAGACACAACAAACAGTGAGACAAAGTATCATTCCCTTGATAACAAGGAAACGACAAACACACAACCTCAACACCAAGGAGATGGAAGCACTAAAAAAACCTACTACGAAACGATAAGAACATAATCATACTACGAACGGAGAAAGGCAGAATGACGGTCATCCTGGACAAAGCAGAGTACATCTGGAAAGCACAAAAACTACTTGCAGATAACAACAGCTACCAAGAGAGGAAGTTTGACCCCACCCCACAGCTCACCAATACGACAAACAACACACTGATGAACCTGCAAAAATGGACAGATAACGTGGTTTGACATACATAGAATGAAACCTGAAAGCAACACCCCGCAAGATTCCATGGACTACTTAAAGTGCACAGACCAGACATCCCACTCAGCCCCATCGTATCGCTACCAGGGACACCATCACACAAACTAGCTAAAGAACTACAACAGAAACTGAAACACATGATAAGCGGATCCAGACACTCGATACAGTCAACACTGGAAAACTTGGACATCATCAGTAAGATACACAAAGACAAGGAAGAAATTATGGTCTCATTCGATGTAACGGCACTGTACACCTCTATCGACAAATCCCTAGCCTGAGAAATAATAGCCAACCTGCTGGACATGCAGAACAGACAACAAGACGGGGAACCTATCAACAAAGACTGCATAGCTGAAAATGTCCTGAGGAAGGGCTTATGCCCGAAACTCGATTCTCCTGTTCCGTGGATGCTGCCTGACCTGCTGCGCTTTTCCAGCAACACATTTTCAGCTCTGATCTCCAGCATCTGCAGTCTTCACTTTCTCCTCGAAGAAAGACTGCATACTCAAACTACTGTAACTGTTCCTCACAACACACGTCACTTTCAACAACCAAATATATGGACAAATGAAAGGCACACCCATGGGCTCACCCGTCTCTGGACTCATAGCAGAGGCTGCAATGCAAAGATTTGAACAAACAGTCTTACCGCAAATTCAACATAAACTCTCGGTCAGATATGTAGATGACATATTTGTAATCATTAAAAACAGAGATATAGAAAACACACACCGGATCATCAACGCCACACTCACAGGAAGCAGATCCACTCCATGTGGAAGAAAATGACAACCAACTCCCATTCCTAGACGTGATGGTACAGAGAAAACCGAACGGAGAATTCACCACAAAGGTATACAGGAAAAATGCACACACACAGACCCAAGTCCTGAACTACGAAAGCAAGCACACCAACGCACACAAAATAAGTTGTATCAAGACACTGTTCAAAAGGTCCACAGCACACTGCAGCACACCTGAACTGCAAAAAGGGGAAGAAAAACACCTCTACAACGTATTCGCCAAAAACGGATACCCCCGCAATTTCATCAACACATGCCGAAGGGAAAGACAACGGAATGAGGGCATGCCATCACACAAAGAACTAGCCAAGTTACCATATATCAAGCACATTTCTGAACTGACAGCCAGATTACTACGACCACTAGGACTTATAACAGCACACAAACCAACAGACAATTCCAGACAACAACTCAGAAGGACAAAGGACCCGATACTCAGCATGAGCAAAACCAACGTAGTGTAAAGATTCCCATGCAAGGACTGCACAAAACACCACATAGGACAAGCAGGAAAACAGCTAACGATCCGTATCCATGAACACAAACTGGCCACGAAACGATACGACGAGCTATCCTCAGTTGCCACATACACAGAAGACAAGCAACATGAGTTCGCCTTGGACAATACTACTATTATAGGGCAAGCCAAACAGAGAACAGCCAAGGAATTCCTAGAGGCATGGCATTCATTCACAGATTCTATCAACAAACAGATCGACCTGGACCCTATATTCCGGCCACTGCAGTGGACAGCTAGAACTGACAACCGGAAGCAGCAGAGACAAACCTCTATAAATGCCGGAGGAAACATCACAGAAGCGCTTCACAGGAAGCTCCCAAGCACTGAGAATGTCATCTAGACAGGGGACGAAACATCTGCAACACAAATTCTCCACTCGGCGAACAGAACCACAACAACGAGCCCCCGAGCTACAAATTTGCTCACAAACTTTGAGCTGTGTTTTTCATTCAGTGGAGATAAACGGTCTGGCATCAACCCAGTGTTTTAACATATTATACTATTTTAACGTATTCTACAAAGTATGGCAGCACCTAGGAATTGCCAAAATAAATAAGGAAGTATACATATTTCTGTAGTTACTCAAAATCTCTCTATTTCGCATCTTCTCAGCTCTGTACCCTCTCTTTCTCTCTCCATATCTAGTTAATAACACTTTCAATTGTTGTCCATATCCCATCTCTCAAGTCTCGATCTTTCAGTTTATACCTATTACTCACGTTTGAATGTAATTATAATTGAGTGACATCACTAAAAGACGCGATAAATGACCTGCCCAGATTTAATGGGAAGGGGAGCCGAGTTGGGAAGACGGTGAAGAAGCAATGGCTGAAGTTTGTGAGGAAGACAATACATGTTCGGTGACGAAAACAAAACTATGTCTGATAAGGGATGTCAGTGATAGCTTAAAACATAAAGAAAAAGCATAAGATCTGCTGGAGATGATGAGGAACACAAAGGAATACCAAGCCTTTAAATAACAGCAGAGGGCATCTAAAAATGTAATAATATTTTTAGCTTGTGAGAACATTTATAGAGCTTTCCCACAGACTGCACAGAAACATTGGGAAAGGAGTAGGCTATTCGAACCTTTCCCATTACTGTTCATGGCCTTACTGTCGGAAACTGTAGCGCCAGAAGCGCACAGACGGTTAGGGAATATCAGAGAAGCAGGAGAGTCGACCTTTCTGGCGTAACATCTTCATCAAGAATGTTTGTGACGGGTAGGGTCCCCGCATTCCGAATGAAGGATTTATACCAAAACGTCGATTGCATGTTCCTGGGCTACTCCCTAACCTGCTGTGCTTTTCCAACGCCACACTCTTCAACTCTGATTTCCAGCAAATGCCATACTCACTTTCAGCTGTACTGTATTTCTTAAAGTGATTGACCTTAGGATACTATGTAATGGGAACTACAGTAGTGCCTTTGGTTCATCCTGTGTTCAATCCAACACAAGATAATGATAGCTGATCCTCTGTCACCTCACCATACTCTTGTCCTTTCCACATACTTTTAGTGTCTAGAAATCCTAAGTTATATGCAGTGCCTTTACTTCCACAGCCATAAGTGATAAAGAATTCCGAATGGTCACTAGTCTCTGAGTGCAGATACTTATTCCCGTCACAATGTTGAGAGGCTTTCTGTATCTATCAGTGTGTCCCCTTGTTTTAGATATCGCAGACAGAAGAGTTATCATCCCTGCTTCCAACCTGTCTCACTCTGTCAGTATTTTAGATATTTAACTGAGATCTCCACACACATTTTCCTAAACCCCATGAAATACAGCCCCAGTTGACAGGAATTCTGATACCACAACGTTCCTGTCATCGCAGAGACCAGACTTGTCATCCTTCACTGCATTCCCTCAATCTCAGCTTTGTCCTTTATTCGGCAAAAAAGCCAAAACTGCACAGAAAACTGCACAATGTTAGAGTTGTTTTCTTATTGAGGTTCTGTACAGCTACAGTAAGACATTCCTGTCATCAAATCCCCCTGGAATAAAGGTTAACGCTTCATTTACCTTCCGATCTGTTTTCGGTTCCTCCATTATTGTGTTTAGTTATTGGTGCACGGGGAGATCCAAATCCCTTTCAATGTTACAGCTACCCACTTGGGTGGGTCTATGTACACTGGTTAGCGTGTCAATGATATTTCCCGTATTAACTTCTGGCTTCAGAGCTCACTGCCTTGCATGGACTTTGAAGGAATGTGCAGAAGGATTAAGAAAATGGAACTAAGTCGCTTTAAAGATCAACATTTTTGACCAATTTCCTTTTAAATGATAGACTACCATTCCATTTTCCCAACAAAGTGTCCAACGCGACATCTATCCACGTTGTTCTTCATCCTCCACGTATTTGCCAAATCACTCCACTTGTCTTAATCACCTTTGAAAATTTTCACATCTTCCTCATCCACTTACATTCCGACATCGTTTAGTGCTGTCAGCAGATTGGAAACATTGCCTTTGATTCACTTCACCAAATGTTTGATACGTTTTGTGAATGGCTGAGGCCCTATCACTGATCCCTCTGATACTACACTACCCTTCCAGTCAAAACAAAAAATATTTTATTCGTATTCACTATTTCCTGTCAGCTGTTCCATTCTAAAACTTTGTTTATACATTAATAATAATATTTGAGTTTGCACACTCGGCTTGAGATTTCATCAAAAATCTCTCTGAAAATTCAAATGCATTGCAGTCATTGCTTCTTCACAATTTATCGACCAGTCAGCTTCTCAAATATTATTCTCATTTCGTCAATCTGTGTTGCCTATGCCCTTTATTTTCAGTCCCAATAATTTCTCCAAAACCGTTGATTTGCTAATTTTATTCTAATCCCTTTTCCTCTACAGACTATTGTTCCCACGTTTTGGAGAAATTTTTGTTTGTTTTGTTTCTTCTGTGAAGACAGAATTGAAGTAGTTGCTTCATAGTTCTGCCGTTTCCCTGTTCTCCATTCTGCATTCCCTGGTTTCAGACTATAAGAATGCTGTATTTGTTGTTTCTTACGTTGGCCATTGACAAACTTTCAGACGCTGTTTTCGATCACTCTTTTCACCCTTGTTAACATATTTTTTAAAACTCCAGCAATTACTGTTTTACCCTGCTCAATCTTTGATTTTCCACAACCAATGAATCACAGAAGCATAGAGTCTGTACCATCAGACATACAGCACGGTCTACATTATTCCTATGTTGCCACATAACGTCCATATACGTGAATGTTTTGACACTTCATGTGCCCGTCCAAATACCTTTTACAGTTTGTGAGGTTACTGTGATAAGTACATTTTCAGGAAGTGCATTTCGGATCCCAACACCCTCTGGGTGAAAAACCACCTTCAAATCCTCTCCTAGCATCAAGCACTCCATGTTAAACTGTTTCTCTCATTTTCTTGTCCTTTTGACGAAAAGGAACAGCTGCTGTCTATTCACCCTATCCATGCACCTCATCGTCTGATGTTTCTAAGTGGTATCACACTCAGTGTTCTCTACTCGAGAGCAAACAATCCGAGCTGATTCAGCCTCTCCTCACAGCGGATACTCTCCATTGCCGGGAAGGAAGACCTGATGAATTTTCCCTGCACTTGCTCTCCTGCAACTGGATTGTTCATATAACATTCAGTCAAATTCAAGCATCTGTGGAGAAGAACGTCCTGAGTTTCTTAGTGTTCTGCCAGTCAATAAGTATTCCTCTGTCTAGTTCCTTTGTTCCACATTGCATCCCATTCATATTTGTCTGTGTTAATTTCTGTCTAACATTGACTGTCCATCTGACCATTCCATGCATATCTTTGTGTAACATAAGACCTTCCTCCTCACTGCCAAACACCCGGGCAATGTTTGTGCCAAAAACAAATTTATTGTTCACACTCGCCCCACATTCTCCACATTCACATCTGCAGAATTTATAAATACCACAACATATAAGGGACACAACACTGATCCATGTGGTACAACCGGGGACACGAGTCTCCAGTCATACAAGCAGTCTGCGACCAACATCCTCTGTCTCATGCCACTAAAACAACTTTCAATGTAACTTTGCAAGTTGATCTTAAAACGACTGCGCTTTAATTGCTTTATCAGTTTCCCATGTCAGAAGGAGACAGAGTTGTGAAAAAAAGGCTTGTAGCACACAGGCCTTCATTCGTCAGGGCATGGATTGTAGAAATTTGAAAGTTATGTTGCAGTTATACAGGACACAGGTGCAGCCGCAATTTTTGGTGTTGCCAGGACATAAGCGTCTGAGTTATCGGGAGAGGTTGGACAAGCTCGGATATGTCTTTTGTTAAAGCATAAGATTCCGAGGGAGGATCTTAAAAACTCAAACCGATCATGAGAGCTATGTATGAGGTGTGTGATTGTAGTTTTTTTGTTACCAATCTTGGGGTATCAACAACAAGAGGGTATCCGTTTATTGTAAGGGGAAACAATGAAAGAAAACCTGAGGGGCAAGAAAACCTGAGGTGGAGACATAAAAAATGTCTAAAAGGCTTTTGGAGAAATATATCGATCGGAACCGTTTAGAAGAATATCACCCCAGTAAATGGAAATAGGGAACTGTTGGTCGGCATGCACCAGATTGGGCCACATAGACTTTCTTCGTACTCTCGGAGTCTTTGCTTCTCTGTCTCTATATGGAGCTTTGTTAAAGGGCTTGCTGAAAGACCACATGAAGAATGTCCTTAAAAAAAATCAAGAAGATAATTAGGTATGACTTCACTCTAATAACATCAGGCTGACTATTACTTATGAATCTTTATCATTAATCGGCGATCTATGTCATCTTCCCTAATTTCTCCAATAGTTTCCTTAAGAGAGATCCGATATCCACTGGTTTACATATCTATAATCAATCTTCACCACGTTTCCTTGAAAGTGGAACCACGCTATGTTCACTGTTCATCTTATCGAATTCTGTATTTGCATCCTTCTTTAAGTAATTCAGATACAACGGACTCGTGTGACTATCTATAATATTCACTAGCTTCCTTCACAGATTTCACCTTGATTTGTAACGGGGCGTAATTGCTTCCTGTTCTTCAGTTCAGCTTGGCATTCGTTTGGAATAACTTGGAATTGTCGTCAACTTTGCCTGTGCTCTGCAGTCGCTTCTGCGTGCATTTTCTAGGTTTCATTAAGAATTCTTTGAAACTCTACAGAACATAGGTCGAGTTTACTCATCAGACAATCATGCCATCTGAGGGATTAATCTGGAAAATGTTCATTCACTACATGTGCTCAAGATATTCTTCCTTTGATCAGGACACCAAAACTGCGAACAATATTCCACGTACAGTCCCATCAACAAACATTGTAAGCATGCAGGAGGCATTTACTTTTAGTGAGAGCACATTACTGCAGATCCTGGAATCTGTATTGAAAAATTCAAATGGTAGAGATTGCAGTGGGTCAGACAACGTTCATGGAGAGACAGCAAGTTCATGTGTCGAGTCTCGATGATGCTTCATCATCTACATTTCGGTTCTTCTTTACGTCAAGGCAAACCTAACTTTTATTTTCCCGTTGGCGTATGTTCCCTTTGTTTCTTTATCATAACTTACCGTGTGAGGTCTTTCGAAATTTCTCCTGAATATCTAACATCCATTGACTATGCGTAAAGGAAATACCTTCAAGCAATAAGTTTGCAAATCATGACTTCGCTTTCATAAAAGCGAAATCGTTCTTGTGGGGTAAGATCAGATTTGATAGAGACACACAATATGATCAGAGGATTAGATAGGGTAGACAGTGAAAGGCTTTTTGCTCGGATGATAACGTCAGCATGTACGAGTGGGCACAGCTACAAATTGATGGGTGATAAAATGAAGACAGATTTCAGAGACAGGATCTTTACTCAGAATGTTGTGAGGGCGTGGAATGCATTAACTGCCAATGTAGTTAACTCAGCCATATTAAGGACATTCGAACAATCCTTGGATCAGCACATGGATGGTGATGGAACAATGTAGGGGGATGGGCTGAGATTAGTTCATAGGTCGGCGCAACATTGGGGGCCGAAGGGCCTCTTTTGTGCTCTATTGTTCTATGTTCTGTGCAGACTAATCAAGAGAGAATTTGAAATTGAGAAGCCGCGGGACTAAGTCGGCAAAGGCATGTTAACAGAATGGAGATTATAACATAAGTAGTATTACAAACAAATATGTCAAAATTCTGCCACATTTCGATGAGAAAGATACCGAAGCATCTATATTTCATTCGAAAAAAAAGGCCGAGCAGAGGAAGTGGTGCGACGATTAAAGTTTACTTCTATTTCAATGTAAACTGGCAGGCAGAGCTAGTGAGCTATTTGCCACGTTATCAGATGAGGGGTCAAGACGTTATGAAGACGTCAAACAGGGCACTTTCGATGCACATGTATTAGTTCCAGAAGCGAATTGACAGCTATTAAGAAACGTGAAGAGGGTACCAGGTCAGACTTACATTGAGTTCGAAAGAATTGAACATAGAAATTTTAATAGATTGGCTCCTGCTTTAAAGATAACAGGACCTTCGGCGACAGTTGCAGTGGGAGGAGCGACAGCGAGGTCCAGAAGCCGATGGCAAGGTCTATTTAAAGTATTAAAAACTTACCTCGTGTGTAGACAGAGTACACGCGTAACCTTACCTGCATAGCTTTACACTGTGGGAGAAAATTCCAAACAGACATCTCCCAGAGGCTGAAATTGAACCTGGGTCCCTCGTGCTGTAAGACAGCAGTGCTAACCAGAGCGCTGCCGTGCTCTGGTAAGCAATGTCATTCATTCTGTATGTTTTCATGCTTTTGTATCTTGATCAGAATCGAAATCACACTACCTCCATCAAAAGCTGAACTAAATGAGACTTTAACCAAGCCCTGCCCACATTTGCATTCTCTCCCCTAGGCAAAAATTATACCCTTTAACCGCTTGGATTAATAATAAACTAGATGAGTGTTTTATTTTAAAGGATATTTTTGTTGCTTCGGTGAGGGAAAACAGCACTGAGTTTTAATAACCACTTCTTCCCATTCTGACGCCCTGCTCCCAGAAGGCAGTGATATCTCCCTTCCCCCCCAGGCCGGGTTATATCGATTGGCGACTCGATTCAACCAGCTTCAACTGACAGGCAATGCTGAGGTACAGCAGCACAAATATGCTCTTCAGGCCCTTGTCAAACATGGATTTGGGGGGAATGGGAAGAGGGAAATCTTCATTCAAAATTATAAAGTTTTGGTAAAGTGTGAAAAATGTGCAATCGTGCATGCACAGGAACTGACGTTCTGTTGGGAACTTTGATCAAATTATTTTATTTTAGACAGAGCGTGAGTTGCAAAGCTCCTGGGAAACATAGAATCTTTTGCACGAATGGGGAAGTTTGGCTCTGTCCTTCTCGATGATACAGGGTGGTCACTACATTCTGAATCAACATGGGGTGTTACTGCAGGGATTCCTTTCACTCAAGCATAATGTCTTTGATGTATATAAACTTCACCACGTTGTACCCAGCTCAAAAAAGAGATGTTACTCTTTAATCCATTGCAGAGTAGCAGAGAACAGGAGAAAGGAATTCAGACCAAATTCTTGACATCTCCTGGTGAAAAAAAAGGATGTGTGCGCGCGAACAGTGTCGGGTAGTACATGTCTCCGCATTTACAACTTTTGTCCGTGTGTCAATTAAAACAATTTGAGAGATTAATTCAATTAGCGGTAGCAGAATCGGGAACTCCTTATCTCGTTTTTTAAGCAGAAAGAATGTTATTTTTTGATGTCCATTGACTCAAGGTTCACGATTCCTTGACACCAAAATCGGTCAAACGGAGTCTTGATTAGATTACTCACCGTGTGGAAATAGGCCCTTTGGCCGAACAAGTCCAAACCGACCCGCAACTCACTACCCCCTTCACCGAACACTACGGGCAATTTAGCACAGCCAATTCACACAACCAGCACATTTTCAGACCGTAAGAGGAACCCGGAGAAAACCCATACATACATGGGGAGAAGGTGCAAACTCTACACAGTCAGTCGCCTGAGGCAGGAATTGAACCCAGGTTTCTCGCGCTGTAAGATAGCAGTGATGACCCGTGTGCCACCGTGCCGTCTATTGTAAAGAGCACTGACTCTCAGCTCTGGAACTTAGCTGCTTCTTTCATGTTTGCAACAGGAATTTTAGAAGATCCAGAGTTGAATGATCCTTGCTAAAGTGAAAATGGTATTGCAAAGCAGGATTTCACAAAGCAATGGTTACATGAAGGAATTGCTGTCTCCTTGTTATCACCAACTGGGAATAATATTTCATCTTTTTGGTGGACAGAACGCGGATGCTCTCTGAAGCGGTCTCCCAGTCTTTGCTTCGTTTTCCCAGTGTAGATATTCAACCCCTTTGGTGGCTTGACTCTAACCCGTCCGACCTATCTCCTGCACTTCCGCCTCGTGACCTATGACATCGCGGTGCGATTGGAAGTCCCAGGGCAGTTTATTAAAGATACTCCCCTGAGGGTCCGGCGGCCCTGCATCAGGAAGCACTGGGTTGGCCAACCACTATCGGTTTACATGGGAACACATCTCCACATTAAACAGCGTCGAGGCAATCGTTCCTATAGTCTACGTAAAGTTCAAGACCCATCAAACGGAAATTCCTCAGGTATGTTTGGAAGAATTTCTTCCAGATGTTAGCTAATTATTGCTGAGTGCACTGGGTTAAAGTTTGAACATAGATATTTTTGAAATTTTGTGATTCTAATTGAAATCACATTTCGAAAAACAGAATTTGCGAATGTAGACAAAGTTTATCTTTACTCAGCCACAACATGTTCGAGCTGTTGGATATCACACGACAGCAGTGGAAATCTTTTATCATCATTTTCGAACATGAATGCCACATGCCAGATGAAAATCTGAATACATCTCATGAGAATTTGCACTGCAGGTAGGAGGTAGTGGGAGTTTGCAGGTCTCATAATCCCATAAGTCGAGAGGTCAAAATTATTCTCTGTTATTTTCTGCATCAGCCAGCTCTATGTGACAATGCCCATTGTAAGTGTTCCGTGCTGCGCGTTTTGATCACCTTTCTGGATCCCTTAACTTCATGTATGTGAAACAAATATCTCAAATTAGCACACTGGCCAAAATTCCACAGGTGAAGGATTGAATGTTTTCCTATTCCCAGTCGGTCTGGGTCGAGTAATAGAAACTGTTTTCTACGGTGTGGATGAACTGGTGAAGCTAAAACACATTACGTGTGGTTTTACCAATTTCCTGCAGCAATTAGCCACGCCAGTTCAGACATGTACGATCAGACGATCGGCATGTTGGAGACACCATCAGGACAGAGACGCAGTCTCCATCATTAGAACATATATCGCCAATTGTGAATAACCTCAGAAAGATACAAGCGACAGTGAGTCGCCATGGACTCGATCAGCTTTATGGCTTCGGTCTGCATGAGAATGACGTCACGCATTGATGCTACCCCTCTCCCTGGGACAGAGCGGCGTAGAGAGAAACAGTGGCTCATTTTAAATCAAATTTCCGCGTTGGACTGTCTGCAGCCCCGCAGCTCAGGGCCGTGGGGAAACTCTCAGTGAGTGAAGGCTGTACTTGATTCCCTTCCTCTGGGACAGTTGTGGCTTTGATGTTAACTGCTGACAGGTCGCCGCAAATAAATTGATGGTTAGATCAGAAAAGCACTTTCTGCATGATTGCCTTTGTGAAGACAGATTCTGAACACAAAACTGTACTCAGAGTTTACCTGAGGGATTAGTCTCTCGTGTCCATTTCGTTATGTTTCACCAGCTCAGTCGTGCTGCATAGCACCATCTAGGAGCAGGGAGGCAGATTAGAAGCAAAAGTTCTGGAAACAATTTGCTGTTTGGAATTCCTTCACCAATGTGGAATATATTGCATGCTGAGCGAATACTCAGCTTGTCAGAAGTGGGCGCTTGCTGTCGGCAGTGGCTCATTGGTCTAGTTTTATGATTTTCTTTCAGGTGTTTGTGTCGTATCAGAATGCGAGAGATCACGGGTGCAAATGCTGCAAGCCCCCTTCTTTCTTGTAGTAGCTTTTCCAAAGATGCACACTCTGGAAGTAGCTTCACAGATGATGAGGTCCACCGACGCCTGCACCCCTAATACTTCATGGAAGTGGTTTGGGAGATTCTGCCAATAGTTATAGCTCAATCACCTCTCCTGCCAGCCATCTCTCTTCTCCCTCTAACCGATTGAGGCTAGAGAAGTTTCCCTCTCTGAAGGGCTTCAAAGGATCAGTTCGGTTTTCAATGACTGTTCGTAACTTTCATTGTCTCTTTTTATGAGTGTACAGCCTAAAATAAATCTACAAGATTCATTAAATTCAGTTTCAAGACTTTAATGCCATTGGGAAAAGGTAAGAAACAGTAATAGAAATGGGAATAAAGAGCATTTGGAAGTACATTTTAAAATCAAGCAGAGTCGGCGTGGTTTTGTGAAGGGGAATGGTGAATTACAAAGTTTGCTTAAACATTCATATAGGCAGATATTGGATAGGCTGTCTGCTTTTGACTAAAAGCAGATGAAATGCACCAAGGATTGTGAAGGAAGTGAGACTGAGTATAAGCTGGAGCGGACGGACAAGTGTCAGATAAAATTTGTAACAGAGGTGGAAGAAGTGATTTATCTCGACAGGAAGGGTACAGAGAGCCAGAATAAAATAAACGAGACTTTTCTAATGTGGGGTGGGTCAGAGCAGAGACAGCAAGCTGTCCAATCACAGCAGAGAACTTGCCAGTGGAGCGACTCTGAATGGACAAAGAGGGTTACACGTTGTTTAAAAATTCTGCAGACCAACACTTATATTTAGTTCAATAGTTTAACATTTTGAGGCAACTTCACATCTTCTCACACAAACCCCTCCAAACAAAATCGTGTTATCACGCAGTCTGCTATCACATGTCCATCATTCACCATCAGCTATCCACGCATAGCTATTCAATCTGCCAGACTGATCGGGGTACATTTATTTCTCTATCAATCTGACCTTTGCCTTTGGGCTCTTTCTCAACCTACCTTTTACATTTTCCCCCTCCTGCCAACCTATTCCTGCATTATGAATCAACCTTTTCCTCGTTACGAACTGATCCCAGGAATGCTCCTGGAACTCGAAACGTTCCCTGTGATTTCTCTCCAACTACAATGCCAAAACTAATGAACATTTCCAGCAATTTATGTTTTCTTTCCAATTTCCAACAGTTGCCATTCGTTTGTTTTAGTTTAATGATTGATTGATTTCTCTTGTTTCTATTGCTGCTTGCTAGTGGTAAGCGCTGATTAATGCAGCAAAAAGAAGTGAGAAATGACTTAATGTGCATTTGTTGACATGTCATTAATAGGAGATTAGCGCAGTGAGAGTGGCCAACAAAAGATCGCTTAACATTTTAAGGGACTGATAGCATTATCAACTTATTTGAAGAGAGAGATACAGTGAACATTTCCAACTAAAAAAAATTAAAGCCACATTCCCAGACAGAAAATAAAGGAGCTGATCTCCCTTATCAGCACTATCTTTGCTAAGTAGCAGTCACATAACATCTGGTATACAATGTATTCTTTTTTAAACAGAGTATTTTCCACCATTTGCATACTTTTGACAAAATGAAATACTTACACACTGAAAACGTACATATGAAAGCATGTGTTTTTGAAGTACAATATTGATAAGTGATTAGGAATATGATGAAGGTCCCCTGTTGCAGATATTCGGCGAGTTTTTGGATGCAATGTCAATAAGCATGATAGAGAAACTGAAAGATACCACCGGAAATGGAGGTGAGAATGAGGGCGTGGAGCGACCCTTTGGCGACAGTGAAGCCATTGGTGAACGCACGGGTCTTCTATTATGGTATAGGGGTGCGTAAAATGCTGAATCTGGGAGATCCAAAATCACCTTGCCGAGCTTCTATTGACATGGGGCAGGGAGCACTGGAGCATCAGGCTGGGAGATCCAACCTCTTCAGGAACAGCTTCTATTGATATGGAGTAGGCAGCATTGAGACATTAGGCTGTGAGCTCCAACGTCACCCAGAGCAGCTTCCATTGACAGGGAGCAACATGGAGCATTGGAGCATCAGACCAGGAGCTCCAAACTCACCTGGAGCAGATTCTATTGACATGGAGTGGATAGCATTAAGACATCAGTCTGGGAGCTCCAACCTCACCTGGAGCAGCTTATGTTGACATGGATCAGGGAGCACTGGCACATCAAGCAGAGGAAAATGATCATCAGGCATTTCAATCTGAATCAAAATCGTTTGTGGATAGACGGAGCAGCTGTCCCAGGTGAATTTGTAAATTATAATGAAAAATCCTGCAAATATTCAACTCGTGGAGGACCATCTGTGCAGAGACAGACGGGGGGAATATTTAGTTTCTGCCCTTTCGTATATGACTGGCAATGCACCGTGATAAATTCTGGGAAAGTCTCTTTAGCTCGTTGTGCATTTTTCAATTTCTCACAAAGGTAGCAAAGGTCATTACAGTAATCCACAACTCTGAGATTTAACGAAGTCATCCCAGAAAGCCGGCAAAATCGAGAATACTCAAATGTTTATGTTTTTCAAAAAGCCACGACGCACCTCCGTTATTTTAGCATAACCAAACACACAAGCCTACAATGTATCCTAATAACCAATCAGATTCTGCCACAATTTTGCAACAGATGCCTAAGGGAAAGACAACGGAATGAGGACATGCCACAACTGAAAGGACTAGCCACACGACCATACACCAAAAACATTTCCGAACTGACAGCCAGACTACTGCAACCACAAGGATTCATAACAGCACACACACCAACAGCTACTCTCAGACAACATCTCACCAGGACGACTGACCCGATACCCAGCATGGGCAAAACCAATGTAGCGTACACAATCCCATGCAAGGACTGCACAAAACACTACATAGGACGAACTAGAAGACAGCTAAAGATCCACATCCATGAACACCAACTAGCCACGAAACGACATGACCAGCTATCCCTAGTAGCCATACATTCAGATGACAAGCAACATGAGTTTGACTGGGACAACCCTAGTATTATAGAACAAGTCAAACAGAGAACAGCTCGGGAATTCCTCGAGGAATTGCACTCATCCACAGATTTTTATCAACAAGCACATCGACCTGGACCGAATATACCAGCCACTGCAGCGGACAGCTGGAAATCACAGCCGGAAACATCACAGAAACGTTTCAGAGGAGGCTCCCAAGAACTGATGATGTCACCTACACAGGGGATGAAAAGTCTGCTACACAAATTCCCAGCTCGGCTAACAGAACCACAACGTATCTTTATCATACAACGTTAAGGAAAATCCTAAAGCGTTTTTTCGTAGAAAAGGAACAAGTCGGTAACTAGAGAGAGAGAGAGTAAGACAACTCAAGGACAAAGGATGAAAGGCATGTATTGGATCAGAGAAAATGGATTAATTTCTTATTGAATATTCACGAGGAGAGGGACCTGACAGATGTTAAGGCTAAGGATGGATATCTGATTGCAAATGACCTAGTCAGCATGAGGGGTTAGGACGTGTTGGGTATTATCAAAACATTCAGGTTGACAAGTCCCAGATCAAGATGGGATCTATCGTACGTTACTCAGGGAAACGAGAGAAGAAATAGCTGTGGCCTTAACAGATATGTTTGTAGAATTCATGAGCATTGGTTAGGTCCCGGCGAATTGTTAATGTTGTTTTTTTTTCATAAGTGTCGCAGGGATAATCCAGGTAATTATGGACTGGTGAGATTGACGTTGTGATAATGAAGCTGCTGGCGAAGATGCAAAGGGATAGCATCTATTTCCATGTTGAACAAAACGGGATTGTCGTTGATTTGCAATACGGTTTTGTGCAGGCATTATTATTTCTCAGAAATCTGCTAGAATTCTTTGAGCAATTGACAACGTTAATTGATCGTGGAACAGCTGTCGATGCCATGTGCAAGTAATTTAGTAAGGCATTAGATAAGTTACCCCATGGTAGGCTGATGAAGAATGTGAAGGCGCATGGAGTGCAGGGTGTAATAGCGAGGTGGCTAATAGAGAACTGGCTGGACAACAGAAGATAAAAAATAGTAATGGAAGGGATTTTCACAAAATGGAGACCTGTGAACAGTGGTGTTCCACAGGGATCCGTGACGAACCAGTTTTGTTGGTCATATACATAACTGATTTGGAGAAAGGTACAGGTGGAGATTCACAAGTTTGCAGTTTGTACTAAGAATTATGGAGTAGCAGACAGTGAAGGGGCGTGTCTTTGTATTGAAAGGAATATAGATAGATTGGACATCTTGACAGAAAAATGGCAAATGGAGTTCAATGGGAGAAGGATTCACATTTTTGGATCATTGGAATCTCTTTTGGGGTAGAAGGGACCTGTACAAGAAGGACATTTTGAAACTAAATTGGAAGGGGACTAACATACTGACAGGGAAATTTGCTAGAACTGCTTGGGAGGGGTTAAACTAGTCAGGTGAGGGAGGCGGGGTGGGACCAAGGGAGATAGTGAGGAAAGAGATCGATCTGACACTGGTACAGCTGAGAACAGAAGTGAGTCAAACAGTCAGGGCAGACAGGGACAAGGCATGACTAATAAATTAAACTGCATTTATTTCAATGCAAGGGGCCTAACATAGAAGACAGATGAACTCAAGGCATGGTTAGGAACATGGGACTGGGATATCATAGCAATTACGGAAATATGGCTCAGTGATGGGCAGGACTGGCAGCTAAATTTTCCAGGATACAATGCTACAGGAAGGATAGAAACCGTGGCAAAAGAGGAGGGGGAGTCGCACTTTTGATAAGGGATAGCATTACAGCTGTTCTAAGGAAGGATATTCCCGGAAATGCATCCAGGGAAGTTATTTGGATGGAACTGAGAAATAAGAAAGGGATGATCACCTTATTGGGATTGTATTATAGACGCCCTAACAGTCAGAGGGAACTTGAGAAACAAACTTGTAAGGAGATCTCACCTACCTGTAAGAATAATAGGGTGGTTATGGTAGGGGATTTTAACTTTCCAAACATCAACTGTTACTGCCATAGTGTTAAAGGTTTGGATGGAGAGGAATTTCTTAAGTGTGCACAAGAAAATTTTCTGATTTAGTATGTTGATGTACCGACTAGAGAAGGTGCAAAACCTGACCTACTCTTGGGAAATAAGGCAGGGCACGTGACTGAGGTGTCAGCGGGGGAGCACTTTGGGGCCAGTGAACATAATTCTATGCGTTTTAAAATAGTGATTGGAAAGGATAGACCATATCTAAAAGTTGAAGTTCTAAATTGGAGAAAGGCCAATTTTGACGGTATTAGACAAGAACTTTCAAAAGGTGATTAGGAGGCAGATGTTCGCAGTTAAAAGGATGGCTGAAAAATGCGAAGCTTCAGAAATGAGATAACAAGAATCCAAAGAAAGTATATTCCTGTCAGGGTGAAAAGGAAGGGTGGTAACCATAGGGAATTCTGGATGACGAAAGAAATTGAGGGTTTGGTTAAGAAAAAGAAGGAAGCATATGTCAGGTATAGACGGTATAGATCGAGTAAATCCTTAGAAGAATATAAAGGAAGTAGGAGTATACTTAAGAGGGAAATCAGGAGGGCATAACGGGGACCTGAGATAGCTTTGGTAGATAGAATTAAGGAGAATCCAAAGGGATTTTACAAATATATTAAGGACAAAAGGGTAACTTGAGAGAGAACAGGGCCTGTCAAAGATCAGCAAGGCCGCCTTTGTGTGGAGTCACAGAAAATGGGGAGATGCTAAATGAATATTTTGCATCCGTATTTACTGTGGAAAAGGATATGGAAGACCTAGACAGTAGGTAGATGGTGACATTTTGCAAAATGTCCAGACTTCAGAGGAGGAAGTCCTGGATGTCTTGAAACGGTTAAAGGTGGATAAATCCCCAGCACCTGATCCGGTGTTCCTGAGAACTCTGTGGGAAGCTAGAGAAGTGATTGCTGGGCCTCTTGCTGAGATATTTGTATCATCGATAGTCACAGGTGAGGTGCCAGAAGACTGGAGGTCGGCAAACGTGGTGCCACTGTTTAGGAAGGGTGGTAAGGACAAGCCAGGGAACTATAGGCCAGTGAGCCTGACCTCGGTGGTGGGCAAGTTGATGGAGGGAATCCTGAGGAACAGGATGTACATGTATTTGGAAAGGCAAGGACTGATTCGGGATAGTCAACATGGCTTTGTGCGTGGGAAATCATTCTCACAATCTTGACTGAGTTTTTTGAAGAGGTAACAAAGAAGATTGATGAGGGCAGAGCAGTAGATGTGATCTATATGGACTTCAGTAAGGCGTTCGAAAGTAAGGCGATTGATTAGCAAGGTTAGATCTCATGGAATACAGGGAGAGATAGCCATTAGGATATAGAACTGGCTCAGAGGTAGAAGACAGAGGGTGGTTGTGAAGGGTTGTTTTTCAGACTGGAGGCCTGTGACCAGTGGAGTGCCACAAGGATCGGTGCTGGTCCCTTTACTTTTTGTCATAAAAGAATTGGATGCGAGCATAAGAGGTACAGTTAATAGGTTTGCAGATGACACCAACATTGGAGGTGCAATGGACAGCGAAGAGGGTTACCTCAGATTATAACAGGATCTTGACCAGATGGGCCAATGGGCTGAGAAGTGGCAGATGGAGTTTAATTCAGATACATGCGAGATTCTGCATTTTGGGAAAGCAAATCTTAGCAGGACTTATACACGAAATGGTAAGGTCCTATGGAGTGTTGCTGAACAAAGAAACCTTGGAGTGCCAGTTCATAGTTCCTCAAAAGTGGAGTCGCAGTAAGATTGGATAGTGACGAAGGCGTTTGGTATGCTTTCCTTTATTCGTCAGAATACTGACTACAGGAGTTGGGAGGTCATGTTGCAACTGTACAGGACATTGGTTAGGCCACTGTTGGAATATTGCGTGCAGTTCTGGTCTCCTTCCTATCGGAAAGATGTTGTGAGACTTGAAATGGTCAGAAAAGATTTGCAAGGATGTTGCCAGGGTTGGAAGATCTGACCTACAGGGAGAGGATGAACAGGCTGGGGCTTGTTATCCCTGGAGCGTCGGAGGCTGAGCGGTGACCTAATAGAGGATTACAAAATTATGAGGGGCAAGAAGAGGATACAAAGGCAAAGACCAGAACTAGAGGGCATAGGTTTAGGGTGAGAGGGGAAAGATATAAAAGAGACCTAAGGGGCACATTTTTTACGCAGAGGGTGGTACGTGTTTGGAATGAGCTGCCAGAGGAAGTGGTGGAGGCTGGTACAATTGCAACATTTAAGAGACATTTGGATGAGTATATGAATAGGAAGGGTTTGGAGGGATATGGGTCGGGTGCTGGCAGGTGGGACTAGATTGGGTTGGGATATCTGGTCGGCATGGACGGGTTGGACCGAAGGATCTGTTTCCACGCTGTACATCACTATGACTATATGACTCTATAAATACGAGGTCATGATATTTTGAAGATCCAAAACAGACGAAATCATACAGTAAATTTAAAGATCATGGGGAAAATAGATGTACAGAGAGAGTTGGGTGTACAGGTCAATTGTTCCCTAAAGTTGGCAACGCAGGTCAGCAGAGTAGTCAGCATCCTTTCCTTTATCGGGCAGGGTATTGACCACAAGAGTCGAGAGCTCATGTTACAGTGGTATAGGTTTGGTTCGGCCACATTTTGAACACTGCCTTCAGTTCCAGTTACCACACTACGAAAGGGATGTAGATGATTTGGAGTGGGTGTACAATAAGTTCACCATGACGATGCCTGGTATGAAGGGTGCTATCTATGAAGAGAGGTTGAGAATATTAGGATTACTTTCATTTAAAAGGCGGAGGTTGAGAACTGACCTGTTTGAGATGCACAAGATCATGAGATGTGTGTGCACACAGAGAGGGAAAATTACTAGGTGTTATGAGTTCAAGTGAGAGGGGAAAATTTCTGGGAGGTGTGCGTGGAAAAGTCTTTATGCAGAGGTTGGTGGGTGCCTGAAACGTATTACCAGCGGAGGTGGTAGGGGAGCGAACGACAGTGCCGTTTAACATGTGTCTGGACAGATGCATGTATGGGCAGAGAGGAAATTGAAATAGACTCATGGGAAATAGGCACCAAGCTCAGATGCAGAATCTTAGTCGACACAGGTTTGGAGGGCCGAAGAACCTGTTCCTGTGCTGTACTTTTCTTTGATCTTATTATTTGAATCAATTTGATGAACTAAGTCGAACTATCTCCAATGAAGCTACATCCATTCGAACGAGGGAATGCAAAGTGAATGCAATCATCCAGTCTAATCGGTTGCTGTGACGTTTGTCACACGTGACCTACATTCATATCCGATTCCATGAACAGGAAATGATACCACTCCACTTGCCTTTCTTATTACCTCTTCTCAGTGATATTGAAAATGAAGTTTTTTGTTATTGTTCTGTTTGATATGCCATTTACCTCAGTATTATGGAGGAATTTATGTCTATATTATGAATTAAATCACTTTGAATGGAATATCAGATGAGAAATCTGTACGTTTATGATGGGTATGGGATTGTCTTCCTGGGGCGCTGTCCCAAGCACCTGGGAACGTGAAATCTTCTTCGACGGGGTTACCTTCAGCCGTACCATATTGGGGCTTTTTTTTTTGTTTAGACACTGCTTTACAGAAGCATTTGAGAGGGTTATCAACAGAACAGTGTTAATCTGGTAATGAACTTTGAAAGAAATCCCAAATGTAAATTGATTATGAATAACACAAGCACAAACAATAAAGTATTTCTGTAGAGATTGGTAAATAGGCAACAAGAGTAAAGTGCTGAGATTACGAATACACTTCCAGATCCGAATGCAGAGTAGGAAACCTTGAAACTCTAAATCACTCAGCTTTTTCCATGAATTCTCTCGAAACAAAACAGACTATTTACTTCAACAAATAGAAAGAAATAACTAATCTGGTAGACATTATGGAGGCGTCAGTGCAGTATGACAGGTTTTTACAGCTGAAAACTGAACACCATGTGGTATATCGAAATTGCAGTAAACTAGCAGAGAAGGAAGGCGGTGGGATTGACACATATTTTGATGATTTTACTTACATAATGAAAAGAATATCTGAACGTTAGGAAAAACGACTATTTCATGGAAGGAATGCTGACAAACGTAAACAGCAAATGAATACTATAAGAGGTAAGAGAACGATGGGACATTCACAGCGTATTTTAGCACAGACAGAATTATGAAATTCCAGTGAATGCAAATAAACAAAACAGGAAATAATAATGAACGTGTACATCCAACATCTGTCATTTAAAGCAAATACTTACATACGGCATGTCGAAAAAGTCCTCCTTTGTTTGCAAAAGATACTACTTCCAAAATGCTGTACAGAATACGGGAAAGAAAAGAGAAAAATACAGTCTCTGAGACTTTGCAGAGCTTGAAGACAAAACAGCCCATTTTTCCTCCAACATGGAATTCAAAAGACATAAATTATGACAAAAAATGCCATTTACGAAAACTGATAGAATGTTGTCATTCATTCCGAGGGCAATGGAATACCGTGGTGGGGAGGTTCTCCGCTTGTCATGGGTGGCATTGGCGAGACTGCCTCCTAACTAATGTGCATACCATTTGCTAACCAAGGAAGCTATACACGAAATAGTTATTGTCCACATAAGGCGTAGATTAATAAGTTTTATCAGCTGTAAAACCCATGAGGAAAATTGAGGAAAGGTGGAGCAAGCATATCCATTGGAGATTTTATTTTCACTTCAAAGCGGAACTGGAAATACTGGTCATTCAGTCGTTATAATTCAGTAAGACATTTCCATTTTTTTGCTCCCTAACCCTTAATACCATTGATCAACATAAATAAAAAAAAAACATAAATTTATAACCTGGAACCAAAAAAACTGCCCTGCAATTCACAGCCGTTTGTGACATGCAATTCCAAACCGCTATCTCCGTTGTGTGTAGAGGTGCTTTGTAACATCGGTCCTGAATGTCAGACTGTGTTGACTCGGTCAATGTTCCGTGCTCATCAAAGTTTTCTTTGGGGGTGGCCGTGGCCTGTTGCCTTTCTGCACATTTTCATTCGATGTTTAACATTTAAAGAACAGATGTTTTTCATTGAATGAGTCCACAGAGAGGCACAGATGAGCAACACTTCTATTTAATGGCACAGCAGGCTTGCGGGTGTGTGGATTACCACTGCACCTCATTCACTGTAACTTTGTTCTCTCTGTTCTCTTGATTATTTTGTACGAGAGGTGGTTTCCTATCCACATGGTATGAGATTGCAGGTCAGTCCACAAACAATAATCAAACAACGCCAAAGTAGAATAAAGCCCTGAGAAATGCTTGCAAATTAATGGGATGGTAAACAGGTGGAAGAGTCATTTGGAGAAGGATCGTGCCAGGTCGTGATGAACTCACTTTACAACAAGTGTAAAGGGGAAACAGGATGAGTAGCAGAGCAGCAAATAGGAGGGGACTGAAGCTTGGTGTTGCAGATATGAAAATGGAGTTATATTGGAAAAAGGTTGTTTGAAAAATATTTCCCTTGAAAAAATGGAAGCGTGAAATGTTGAAAACAGTGTCTCCACTGTCGTCGAAATCGGATTTTTGCATTCAGCAGTATTATTATTTTTATAATTTACTTCCATTTATTTGACAAAAATAATTGTCACACTTCAGATGACAGTGAAGATTTAATCACATCCCTGTGATTTTGTTGTCAAATGTTGTCCTGGCCAAGTAATAGTGACAGCTTTATTTCCTCAAAGGACTTTAATCAAATACAAGTTTTTTAAAAAAATGTTTTATTTTGATGTATGGTCAGATGGTCGCCATTCGGTTCGCTTTAATTCAATAATATTTCCTTAATTTAAATTAAATAACGATTCAATTCTGGATTGTTGTCCAGGGTCGTCAGTGCTATGTCATTGTCCAGTCTGATGTATTATTACTGCAGTAACAAATTTTCGGTGAGATGATGCATGATGAACACATGACAATTGACGGTCAGATTTAAAGGGACTCACCAGGGGGTTGGTTTGATTACTTCCTTCTCTTTAATGAAAAGACAAAGATTCACCTCTTCTTTCGCAGTCCTGCACTTATTGTAATGCATCTGTTGACAGTCAAGAACAATAATTTTATATTTGGACTGGGCGCCTGTTGAACATCACTCAAAGCCTGCTCTCACTTAACGCATTTATTAATTTTCAGAATAATCGGAGTTATTAGAAATTTTAATGCGTTCTTGATGATCTGCCTGAACTTGGATAAAGTCAACAAATAAATAAATGCATTTGTGCAGGAACTTACATTCCGAAAATAATTTGAAAAATCCCTAAAAATTTTGACAGATTCAGTAACATGTTTTCTTCTCATGGTATAACGTATGACATTTATAACATAACACGACCACAGAAGTATAAAGCATCCAGAAATAGTGAACAGTAATATCATAGATTTCCTCCTACTTTCCATCTCTGGGTCATTGGAATTGTCTCCTTTTTGCTGACCCTTCAGTGCTCTACGTACTCGACTGGCTACTAACACATGCCTGACAATAAGAATGTTAAGCAACATAATTATAACAATTGGTAACAATGGGGTTAAAACCTTGTTAAACAGATCGAGTCCCCTCCATGCTGGTTTGGTCCAATAGCTTTCTTTTAATCTGCAGTTCATGGGCACATTGTCGATTACATACCAAGGTTCATATATAAAGTAGATGGGGATATTTTTTAAACTGAACAGAAGGCACGTTGTTACCAGAACCACAGTTGCCGTTTTCCCTGTGCAATAATTTGCTTTTAGTTTTGGGCAACAAACAGCCACAAAGCGATCAAAGGAGAAAAACACGGTGAACCAGACAGAAGAATCTCTGATTGCATAACGCAGAGCAAACAAAAAACTGCACACAGGGGTAATATCCAGGAAAATGTCTTCAACAATGTATAAAGAAAATATCTGCTTCATGATTATGTTAGTTACAGTTGACAGAAGATCCATCGTTGCCATGGCGACCAGGTAACGACTTGTGCACTGAGAGACGCCACACTTACCAGAAGATAGGATCACAACCGCCAGTAAATTAACTGTGAGAGAGAAGAAACAGAAAATATGTTAGAAATTATTTTGGACGACGAAAAATACGGGAAGATGTTGACATGATAGTTTGAGTGGTTGTGCACAGATGCAAAATTTTAAATTCAAAAATGATCTTTCTGTATTCAGCTGGTTCGTGTTCTTTATGACATGGGAGCTGAAAGGTTTAATTACATGTTTTATAGAATTTGTCATTTTTAAAAAAATATTGCAAAGGTGATGTCGGTTGTGCCATTATCGCAACGCTACTTAACATGAAATTGAAGCTCATGTTGGGAGGTGTTAAGCAACTTCCCGAATTTCGACAGTACATCTTGCAAATAGTACACAAATCTTGTCAGGAATTTCAATCATAGAGATCCGGGTTAATTGTGCACTCAGTGCAAATCAAGTAGGCAGTTTTCTACTGAATCTTTTTACGTGTTGTTGGAGCTTCACTCATCTAGCAAGTTGGTTGCATACATTGCATTCTTGTCTTAAGCGTTGTCGAAGCTGGAAACACTTCAGGATTCAAGAGATGATTCACATGTTGTAGTTGTAGGTTCTGACTTGCTCTTGTAGTTATTATGTTTGTATCACGAAGCCAGTTGAGGTTCTGGACAATGGTCATCACGAGCATATTGATTGGGAAGGATAATAGAACAAGCGACGACTTTTGGGTCAGGGGAGGAATTTCAACGTTTTCTTTGAGTACATGAATTGATTTTGGAACCTGTTTTACTTTCCACATTTTCATTAGTTTTAATGTCATTTTTTTGCTGAGGTCGAACATCCAGCCTATTCCCAAAAGCTTCTTGTAGAGTTTAATCTAGGGATAATTAATTTATCGTTATGATGTTTGAACATCCAATTGAGTAGTATGTGTATTGAAATACAGTTCAGATTTTCAATTTTACACAGTAGACTGCAGTCAATGCATTCCCTGTCGCGTGCTTCAAACTAGTTAGTTTAATTAATTAAAGTTAGAATCATTTACTCCCTTTATTAAGGAAACAAGCCTTTTGGGCCATCGAGTCCATACCGACATCCAAGCAACATCCCACCCAAACGCACCCTGTATCTGTAACCGTACATTTCTCATGGGTGTTCCACCTAGCCTGAAAATCCCTAGATACTGTGGGAATTTAACATGGCTGATCCACCTAAACTGCACATCTTTGGATTGTGGAAGAAAACTGAAAGCGCAACTAATTTTGATTTACCGAAAACAAATGTCACTCAAGTAACCTGATGAATGAATCTGAAATCCTTATTTCTCTTTGCATGACTATTACTGATGCAAAACAGGATAATGAAAACTCCAAACGAGAAATTGTGATCAGGGTCGCTGTAGTCAGGGACACAACAATTGTGGGAACTTGCTGAAATCTGTCCTCTCCATAGAAAACAGGACAAATCCAACCTGGTCAATTATCGTCCTATCAGTCTACTGTCGATCATAAGTGAAGAGATGTAAGGTATAATCCACTATATTATCAAGCAGCAATTTCCAAAAACAACCTGCTCAGTGACGCCCAGCTTGTGTTCAACCAGCTTCTGAAATCGCTACACCCTTGGTTCAAACATGCACAGAGACATGAAACCGAGAGATTCGGTGTCAGTGACAGTGCTTCGTTTCCAGGTTGCATTCCACCACGTGTGGCATGAAGGAGCCCGAGCAAAACTGGAATCAGTGCATATCTGCTGGCACACCTCCTGTAGTTAGAGTCATACTGAATGCGTTGGAAGGTGATCGTGGTCGCTGGACGTCAGTCACATCAGCTCTAGGGATCTATGCAGTAGACCCTCAGGACTGTGTCCTCAGACCAGCTATGCTCAGCTGCTTCTTAATGACTTCTCCTCCATCATAAAGTCAAAACTGGGGATATTCACTGATGTTCAGAACTACTTGTGACTCCTCAGAACAATTCGCCAGACACATACACACCCTAAATCCTGTCTATTTAAAGTTCAGTACAAAATTCTGATGTAATTTATAAGACTGAAATAATTATCACAATTTCCAACGAGAATGCAATGCTGATTTACCAACTCATCAACCCCGGATCATGACGAGATTTATAACCTCGACTCTTTCATCAAGTTGATTCACTCCACTGCAAATCATAATCCACAGGAGACACTGGATATAGTGTAGTGGTCAGCGGTTCTCACAAATAATACGGAACAGGACTGAACCCAAAAATTAAAGGCATTGTTCACCAAGCAGCTCCGGGAGAACAACAGGACTGGCATCAACCCACAGAGTGGGAAATTGCACATTCAATTTGTGCACAAATTAGACATGAATAATTCATTCAATAATCAGTAAATTTATGAAAGTGAACATCGAATGTGTTGTCAGGTGCTATAAACTGACCACTGATTATCATTTTATATTATGTCAGCGTCCCTAAATTCCTGATGCACCACAAATATGTTCCGAACGGGCAAAAGAGCTGAACTCGTGAACTTTGATGAGCATAACGATAAACATTGCCGGAAGGACAACCAAGTGCTGATGTGCTGATGTCTTCCTCCAATTTTGCCGGAACTTGCTTTGACCTACCTTGCAGATGTCCGTGGTTCGTTTCAGACAGAGAATATATTTTATTGCTACAGAGGGAAATGTGCAAAAATTCCACAAACCCGGAATGGGGACATATTTGATCAGTTTACACAAACATTTCCTGGAGTTACGAGGAATGAGAGATGATCACACTGAAACGGGAAGAATATGGTGGTTAAAAAGGCGTACGTTGTGTTGGCTTTTATTAGCAGGGGGTTGAGTTCAATAGTGGTGAAGTAATGCTGTAGCTCCATCGATCCCAGCGAGTTTTGAAAAGATTTGTACCTAAGGTTGAGGAACAAATCTTAAGACTTTTCGCCACCATACTAGGTAGCATCTTCAGTGAACCTTCCAGCACAGCGAGCAAACTTACATCCAGATCCATAGAGTCCTAGGTAGACCACACTTGCAGTATTGTCTTCAGTTCTGGTGCCATTATTATATAATTTTATTATAAGGATTTGGAAACTTTGGTTATTTTGAGATGAGTTTTACCAGGATGCAGTCTGTACTGGAGGCCATGTGTTCTGGAGAAAGATTGACAGAGCTCGGGGCTTTTCTCATTTGAGCGAAGAAGGATGAGGCGTGACTTGATAGAGGTGGAGAAGATTTTGAGAGGAACAGGTAGAGTTAATGGCCAGACACATTCTTTCCTATTGCCCAAACAGCTATCAAGAAGGTTTGAAATTTTAAGGTGATTGAAGGAATTTTTTGGGGAGCCATCAGAGGAAGAGAGGTGGTGTGTGGACTGTGTTAACCGTGGAGTTAATCGAGTCAGACACATTACAAACCTATGCGACACTTGCATGAGCATTTGGATGATAGCTAAATGAAAAGTATGTCGGTTAATTTGACGTTTCATAAGGATAAAATCTCGGCGCAAAAGCAAGGGTCGAAGGAACTGTCCTAAGCTGTCCTGTTCTATGTTCGACATTCTATGTAAAACTTCAGATGACAAATATGCTAGACACCAGTACAATGCTCCCTTTTGTTGTGAGTCTAGAAGAGTGAACTTTATAAAAATCATGGATATGGTAGTTGAATCCATGATGAGAGTTTACAAGTGTGTTGTGAGTTTTGAATTTGCAACAACTATGCTTTGAAACACCAGTCTTGGTGCATGTCTATCTTTGAGATTGTCTTTTATGTTAAAGAATGCAGAGTTGGGATGATGATTGATAAAATATATAAACGTTTTTGACTGATATAAGTTATATTCAAAGACTGTGCAAACTCTACAGGTTCACTGGCCTGTGCCGATTGCTGTATATTTGGGAATCTCAAACCCAGCCAAAGATCAATCATGTGAATAATCGAACGCCAAAACCGAATTCTGCTGTACACATTTAAGACCTTCGTCTCTAAAACTCAGCAAAGTGTTCTTCACTTCTGGTTCCTGCCTGCTATTCAATCCGTGAAAGTAGTATCCCGAAAGGCTTTCACAGCATAAATACTGAGAGGGACTGAGAGGTTAGGATCATATGCCGTGGAATTATGATAAAGTGGCGCCAGTTTAAAGTTGGAGATCAGAAGGAAATACTTCTCTCAGAGCGTCGGAGATTTTCAAACTCTTTGCCACCGAGGTTTGCCAGCGGATTCTTGTATATTTAAGGCTGAGAAATAAATTATTGGTCAATAGGTGAAACAGACATTGGAAAGGTGGCATGGTGAATGTCGAATCAGCTATGATCTTGCTGAATTAGCGAGTGCATAAGCTCTACCTACTCTACTATATACATTATGGCAAACTTTGCAAAGCATTATATCCTCTTTCTGTGGGGAAATCGCATTTATGTAATCGTAAAGAATCGAAGACCTATGCAGGAGAGTTTTAAATATTCCCCGTTAAACAATCTGACATATCGAGAATAACTAACTTGTAAACTTTAATCCCTTTGATGTTTTCTGATAATCCTTTCAGCACATCTAGTGAAAAGAAACCTCTGGCATTTTTTTTATTTCCACCAATCCGAAGTTTCCGATTTTCGACGCCCTTACTTATTCACAGAGTCTTTACATCGGGAATATTGGAGCATCGGGACCAGAATATATACAGCAACGAAACAAATAATGACTGTGTCTAATCAGCATAGTTGAAGAAGTACACTTTGAAGAGAGAGCAACGTCGATTTGAAAGAATGGTATCTCGACTTAATCATTTACATTATAAAGAGAGATTATACAAATTAGACTTGTTTTGACAAGACCTACAAAGGCTATCGGTTATTTGTTCGAAAGCTTCAGGGTATTGACAGGGAAAGGCAGTGGAAAGAAGGGGAAATTGTTAGTACTTGTGTAGGTTCGATAACTACAGGGCGTTTTCTTCCAGACCAGCTGAGTTCCTCTTGCAAGTTCTGCTTTGGTTTATTTCGTCTTGCACTGTTTCCGATCGTCAGCATCTGCAGTTCTGTGATTCATTCTATAGTTGGTGGGATTTTGTTGTTACTTTTCTCAGGCAAAGTTTATTTTGGTATCACTTTCTCTCATTACGAAGGTAAATGTTGACGGACTTATTGAATACTGCAGTCCATGAGATATATGAACTATATTAGCACCCGTTGGGGTGCTCAGCAAAACAGTCAATGATGTTGCGCCTGGAAGGTGTATCGTCTGGGGATGAACCGATATTCAGTGGTGCAGCAATGCATTTTAAGACTTCGTGTTTCCATCTTGTCAGTTTAGAATTTAGTTCTAAGAATTCTGGATGAATTTGTTTTATTTTTGCTGCCAGAACTTTAGAAGGTGCACTCTGCCACCATCCTTTAATTGCGAAATAATAAGGCAGATTGTTGAATTTGATAGAGGAGATGCCAATTATTCACATTTCCATGTCTTCCTGATAGAATTTGCGCTGTTGAATTCCACTTACCGAGAAAGTTAGGGGTTATCAACACATGTTGCTAATTTAAGATTTCCTGATTTTGAACATGATTTGTGGAATCGGAAGATTTAAAGCTTGAATGGATAAGGGATTCTGAGGCATTTTTTTCTCATTACATGCTAAACATCAGCGTTTGACCTGTCCTGAAATATTGTTGATACATGCTCAGCACCAGAGCGATAATTACAGAACTATTGTGGAACATTTCCCCGTTAAACAATCTGACATATCGAGAATAACTAACTTGTAAACTTTAATCCCTTTGATGTTTTCTGAATATCCTTTCAGCACATCTGGTGAAAAGAAACCTCCGGCATTTTTTTTATTTCCAGGTCGCGGTCATTAATGACAAGTACCTTCAATGGTTCTTTGATGTCACAAGAATTGACTCAACTTCTCTAAAGTGGTACTACTGTGGTACTACTCTCAGAAGCCCGTTTAAATTAGGTACTAAGCGGATACTTCTTCCTGAAGATGTTTTCAAATCAATCAAACTCGTCTTTTGTAACGTTGTTCCTTTCAGGCTGTCTACTTAGAAAGGGTCAACTGGAGAGCTTCTGGATACTGAGATTTGCTCCAATGTTAATCACAACGCGAGGCTTGTTTGTGGCAGGATTGAAGATTTTCAAAGTCACAATTTAGTTGTGAGACTACTTAACGTTGTTTGTTATCTGCTGCTGATTTAGTTATTTCCAGGAGGCATGTGTTCAAAATTATGGGATTGTACGTTTTGTTGAAATATGCAATATACTTTCGCGTCAAATGATCTCATGATGCCTCAGTAATGGTATTATGGAATATAGTCTTGTCCACGGATATCAATACGTAATCCCTGCTAAATCCTGAGGTAACAGAATGTGGTTGAATCTGCTGTTGAAACTGCTTCCAACCACAGCATCAACAAGGTTCCCAGTTTCGATCTGTCAGATTAATTCACATTTTATGCCCAGATATCTATGCACAGTGTTTGGAACATAAAGGGAAACAGGACAATGTACACTAAAATTGAGAAGTACTCAGAGTTGCAACATTCAGAGGACAGAAATTAATTGTCCTCGTGAAAATGTGATTTGAAAGCTGTCGTTCTGGTACCCGTATTCAAGTATTGCCAAATCCGGTTGCACTTCTGCTTGACCAGTTCAAACACAGTAAAAACACAGAGCACGTTTACTCCCATTACCCAGCATTTCCTCACTGAAATCGCTATCTGTGTTGAGACGGTAAAGCAGCCTGAGTAATGTTTGATTGTTAAAGTTATGTAAAGGAATGCCTTCAGAAAAAAAGGTTACATTCTAACTCATGATCTCCAGTCCAATGCTACACCTCAGTGTAGCATATGGATCAGTGCAGAACAAGTTATCATCTCACGTGGACTTACACAATTTCAATGATTGAAGTGACTTACCCGGAAGACCGATGTCACCAAGTATCGTGTATGATATTTTCTTCACACTGTGCCTTAAAGGAGTCATTTTCCAAGTCAAGTGAAGCTTTCACTGCAGCCAATCGCTCTATCATAAAATCTGAACTAATGCACACATGAAGCCATTATTTATATGTTACGTGATATCCATCGGGATTTTGAACTTGCAGAATGTTTTCAAGTTCATTTTTAAAAATCAACAAGAAGATTACAGCAATGAATTTATTGTCAGTCCCAAGATAACTTTATTCTCTGAGATTTATTTGCAAAAATAAATGACAATGATAAAATAAATGAAAAAAAAATTGCAAGTTGCTTTCTTTCAGAACATGAAATGCTCACCAGAAAGAGAAAAAAAAACATTCAAACTTTAATTTTGTAATGTTTTCACTTGATACTGTCATTCATTACGGCAAATGCAACTATTACAGAAAACCTTTCTGAGACTTCTTACTGATCAACTGCTTCCACCTTCTTCTGCTAGACATATTCCATCTCCGAAACAAGCAATTTTTCTGAACATACGAAACTGAATGTTTACACAAAAGTATCAACAATAAAAAAAATTGCAGCACAACAAAGTGGAAGAAGCTAACAACCTTGCAACCACCTCGAATTCATAAATGCCGAATAGACATAATTGGCAAACAGGCAACAAATTGCGAGTGGGGATGAGAAGGCAATTTTCAGTTTGAGGAATGGTAACTAGTGGGTATCTACAGTGGGTAATGCTGAGAGAGCAAAGGCTTGCGATAGGACAGGATGCTGTGGGGAGAACAATAAGAATTAGCCACGTTGAAGCTGTCCCATTATTCTAAAGTAGATGGGCAGCAAGTCAGGCAGCATCAGGTGATAGAGAAGTCGGTGTTTCGCGTGTAACCGTTCTTCATGAAACCCACCTTTGTAAAACTTCATGGCTGATTCGACATTCCTCAAATCTACTTTCCTTCCCTTTAACAGTAAGCTTTCATTCACCTTTAGATCAAGAATCTATCGACCACGGCCTTAACGATAGACATAGACTTTATGTCCACTATTCTTGTGACTTGAAGAACTCACAAACATCTGAGGCATAGATTTCATGCTCTTCTCCATCTTCATGCAGCGCTCTTAATCCTTGAACAAAGCTTTCTTGTCCTCCACTCTCCTGTGGGACGAAACAGCTGCTCGGCATTTTATCTATCAAGCTCCTGCAGAATTATTTACTAAATTCGTCGAAATTTCAATGAGTAGAGTTGTAAACTGTTCCGTCTACGCTCGTCAGACAATCTTTCCATGACTATAATCATTGGAATGAACATCATTTGAACTGCTGCAGTGAAATGATATTTTTCCTTAAATGTGCGGACGAAAACTTGTGACAATATATCAGCTGTGGTAACACCAACATTTTGAAACTTCGATATTGTCTTCTCTAATTGCTTCCTCGAACCCCTTAAAAAGGTTTTAGTCAAGAAAAATACCTATAGCCTTTTTAATGACACTGTGCAAGATTTCAGTGTACCATGCACAAGTACCTTCAATTCCCTTTGTATCAGCTATGCACATCCATTTCGAACAAGATCACCGCCACTGAGGTTTAGATTAGATTATATTACAGAGTGGAAACAGGCCGTTCGGGCCACACTGACCCGCCCACACTGACCCGCCGAAGCGCAACACACCCATACCCCTACATTTACCCCTTACCGAACACTACGAGCAATTTAGCATGGCTAATTCACCTGACCTGCACATCTTTGGACAATGGGAGGAAACCTGAGCACCCGGAGGAAACCCACGCAGACACTGGGAGAACCAAATCTTCCGAATCCCACGCCCTTGGTACTTCAGTGACGTTTGTTGCTTTTATTACAAAGAATACATTTTTGAAGAATCGTGGTGTTCTATGTTTGATTGTTTCAGGTTTCAAAATACACAATGCTTTGCGTTTGTATTTTTTGTATGTGCTTAGGAACTTTTGTCGTTCATTGGACTTGTGTCTGATGCAAGGAATTTATTGTACCTTCGGACTTAAATACGTCACCTCAATATTTGATACATTTCCTCCTGAAGATGCCAGGGGAATGACATAATTCCTCAGTTACTTATGTGTCTCTGCAAGAGTTTGAATTTCCATGGGCGCAGGTGAGACTGAAGTTAACCGAAATGAGATGAAAGATGAATACCGATGAGTCATTGGTTGATGAATATTTTACTTATTTTCATCTCAGGTAAGTGCTATGTTGTGAGTTATTACAACGTTAATCTTTTGGGAAAAAAAGAAACAAGTTAACACACAACCAGAGTGATACGTTTTAGAATTATTGTACATAATAAACCGAGAACACAAACATCCCACAATTATAACAGAAGGACAAGCTGCATGTCATTCATCTTCTTATTAAACTGAAACCAATCTGTTTTCTGGCAATCTCGTATGAAATCGTCTATCAAGGAGCACAAATTGCAGCCACAAGCTGATAACAGGCATGTACTGGAAAGGACGAACGTTGCTTGCAAACGTTGCTCCCAAAGATAGCATGTCTCCTATATTGAATTAGTCTGATTATGCCTGCAGTTGGTGCAGGGGAATGTCATTGTGGGTGAGGGGGGTGTTGAGATGAATAGGAGAAAAGATACGTGGGGCTTGAAAACACCTGCTAGTGTTTGGCACAGGATTTGACAACAGTGACAGTTGCAGCGTGGAAGAGTGAAAACACAACAACATTATACTACAAAGAATATATTTAGAGCTGGGGAAAGTGGAAACATGATGCCAGTAGTCCGCTCAGTGAGACAGACAATGCCCTTTTTCCTGCAGTGCATGAGTCCACCAGCTTCTATTGATGGTCATTGTCAGGGTTTGTAACGTTTGCTTCACTTTTGAGAGTATGCTGATTTTGCTGCAGCACAACGCCAGTTCAATTCCAGCTTCTGCCGGTTGTCTCTGTGGAGTTTGCACATTTTCCCTGTGTCTGCAACGGTTTTCTTCGGGTGCTTCAGTTTCCTCCTACAATCCAAAGATGTGCTTGTCTGTTCAATTGGCTATAGGCAATTTATTTGGCCAGTTGAACAGACATGCACATCTTTGGATTAAGGAATACAAGGAAGCGTCATTAAGAGAAAACGTTGCTAAAATTCGGCGGAGTTGCAATATATTCTTTCATAATGTAACGGGAAGAAGGTGCACAAGAAAAGTTAACGTTCACTAATTATCAGTCGCACGAACTTTGCATGGATGTTGGAGTAAATAAATATTTTTTTAAGCAGTTAAACATTTGTTATTACTCGGGAGAAAAACAATATTGATAAAAAAAAGTGTTAATGTAACCAGTGAGGAGGTATTGAATGGTTGACGGGATATGATGTGACCAATCTTCATGAGTGAGTTAGGTATATCTGAATCTTTTTGCGAGGCAAGGGAGGAAATTAAATGGATTAGGGCACATAGTTTAAACTCCTCTCTGGTCACAGAGAAAACTTTGGGGGAATGGAAGAAATTGAATCGTCTGATGTGGTTAACCCAGGAATTTACTCTCGACTGACACTCGGGTCAGAAACATGGGATATACTAGATACAATTCTAAAGACAAGGCTCTAAATTTCAACGTGGAGTTGTCACACTGACTTTTTCAATATGACAGCAAACATCGTAAAATTGGTAGTTTTTTTTAGAAAGTGATCTGTTGCCCCTGTTATGCCATGTTGTCCTTCACATTACCCCTTGGAGAGTGATCTCGGCAGGCTGACATGCTGGTGTGACAATGCCCCTCTTGCTGCGCCTGTGTTGGCCCAATTCAGGAAAGGTGAACCCGACACCCACCATTCATGCTTTGTGAACATTAACTCCAGTGCCTGGCCAAGTGCTCCCGAGTTCTGGATGTGATATTGAGTGCAGAAATCGCAAGACTAACACTCGAAAAATGCGCTCTTCGTGACCTGGTCATTTTCTTTCCAGGGCAGAACAACAGTGATCTTCCCAATGATCGCCAATGCCTTGGCCATCCTTGGACCAATTGTGTTCATTCAGCAGATCGCAAGAGTGCATTAAAATCCGAACAGCGGTTTGTGAGAGAAAACGTCGGCCGTCACCATCAGGAAGCGAAATTACACTCTGCAGAATCAGGACCTCGCAGCACCAGAGAGCAACGCATCTCCAATCACGGGATGAGTCGCCATGTATTCTGCCCATCCCGTGTCATGGAAACTCTTCAGTAGCGTTGTGGTCTTCGGCTGCCGACATTGCACACTTCTTTGGCGACAAGCTGGAAACATCCTGCTCCCTGGGATGGCTTTTCTGGTTTACTTCAAAAAGCGAAGGGTGACCCACTCTTAGGAGATGAGCAGGGCCTCCAGTGCATTGCATTTTTTCACTTAATCTGGACGTTCAACATCCTTTCGGCCTCGCCATGCCAACCTCCCCAACCACCCCCTCCATTATTGCACAAATGCTGCCCTGTTATCTCATCACGTCAATTCTAGTGAAATGCCATCTCGATAAGAAGCGTTAGTTTGCTTTCACACCACGGATGCTGCCTGAACCGTTGTTTTCCCCAGCATGTTTTTCTTTTTAGTAGACATTCCAACATCTGCACTGATCTGCTCCTGCTAGGTTTCTGCGTGTTCTGCACAAGTAGCCCATGCAGTGCTCTGTGATTGGTCTCTGTTCAGATAAATGCTCGTCCTTTTTTCATTCTTCCAAACTGAATAGTTTATAACGTTCCTAGGTCATTCTCAAATTGCCACCATTTTGCTCTCTAAATTCCGACTAACAATTTGTAAACTGTTTGTAATGGTCTCGCAATTGTTGTTGTCTAAATATTTTATAAACATACCTTTTCTTCCCCCCTCACGTCACTTCTGCACATTGTAAACTGTTTTGGTCCCAGCATGGAGCACCCTGGAGCTCCAATTGCCATGGGGAGCTAATCTGACAAATAGGGCTACTCCTCACTTGTTATTTCTTGCCCAGTAGATAATTCCATATGTCTTCCAAAAAAGAAATAATAGCACAGTGGCCTTGTATTATGTGTCGTAACCTTTAATTAAATACCTTATCGACCGCCGTTGAGCATTCCAAAATAACTCATCTCTTGTTTCCCCTTTGCCCACTCTGGTTGGAATTCCTCAGAATAGTCTCAGACAAGTCAGACAATCTGAAATTCATGACATGATGTTGACTTTCCCTTACTATGCTATGATAGTTTTTGAATTATTATACTGTTGCAATCTGAACAATTTAGATTAGATTAGATTAGATTAGATTAGATTAGATTAGATTAGATTAGATTAGATTAGATTAGATTAGATTAGATTACTTACAGTTTGGAAACAGGCCCTTCGGCCCTACAGTTCCACACCAACCCGCCGAAGCGCAACCCACCCAGAACCATTCCACGACATTAACCTCTTCACCTAACGCTACGGGCAATTTAGCATGGCCACTTCACCTAACCTGCACATTTTTGGACTGTGGGAGGATACAGGAGCACCCGCAGGAAACCCACGCAGACACAGGGAGAATGTGCAAACTCCACACAGACAAGGACTGTGACACAATTGTTTACATTACTTTGGTAATGATAGATGGTAGCTTAATTGGCCAACGAATACATTCCTGTTTTAAATACTGGCGCCAGAGTGTCAGTTTTCTAAGCTCCCATTGCTTCGACAGAGTCCAAGTATTGTTTCCACGCTTTCCTTCTGGAAATACCCACCGATTCATTAAATATTTCTGTGACTACTACTTTTGTGGTCCTATGATGTAATCCATCCAGGCGACGATACTTTTCTGACTTCTACTTCGTTAGTTCATGTAATGCATCTTCTCTCCTCATAATATGTGATACCTCCTCTGTCTCATGTAGTTTTAAAGGTATTTTTGAAGTGCTTTCAATCATTCCGACAGAAGCAGAGTATTTGCACACTTGCTGCATCATTTCATCCCCGTCTTCAGAGTTGTCAATTTTTCTTTCAACTTTCGACTCTCATTCACTTCATTAAAGCTGTGTTTGGCCATTTGTGCAAGCTGATTTTTGCTGGCTTCCTTGTTTGCAGCCATTTTCGTCAGTCCCGGCGTTGCTCTCGCCTAATTTCCTTGCCTTGGGTGGCCCTAGTGTGCTAAACTATTCTGTAACAATGATATTACTTCTAAATATATCACATAAGACATTAACTGCTCATCTGTAGAATGTGCAACTCAGTGAGACGTTAATAACGGGCGAATGTAATAATTGGACTGTGCATTTGCGTAAGGTCTGAGAATCTAGTTATGTATAATCTTGGCAAGGACTCGGACCCTGCCATGTGTCTGCTCACGAAATCCATGTGGAGACTATCTTGCGGTTCTATGTCTGATTTAGCAACTGTCGCTCGGCCTATATAAATCCGTGGTGTTCTGGAGTACTTTGGGAAGAATAGGACCGTAACAAGCAAAATGGTGCTCCCCATGATATCATGCATTAAGGTGTGTCACAGCAGAAGGTCTGAGTCCAGAGATTCTCTTCAACGCTTACATATCACCGAAAATCTTTCATCCTTACGAGGACAGAGAGTTTTTTTGGTGGGAGCCATGAATAATGTTCTTATGGGTCTGTTCCTGCTGCCTTGCTGTCATTCCTGATAATCGATACGTTCAGCATGCTTTCGCCTATATTATCCATATTTCAGAGTAATTAGCTTCATTTAACTTAAATACATTTGTTTAAGATTCGAATTTCGTACTTCTAACTGAATATTGATTTTTTATGTTGTGATCACTAATTGAGAGGGAATCTTCTTCTCGAAAGCAATGTATTAAATCTGCCTCATTGTCCATTACCAAACCCAGGACAGGCTATTCTTTGTTTGCTTCCTCGGTATGTTGCTCCATGAAAACATTCCTAATGCATTCGATGAATTCATTCTCATAGCTGTCCGAACGATTGAATAAACCAATCAACATGGAAATTCAGACATCCAAAATTATTGCTCAATCATATTATATGGGTGCAGCACTGTTTTTTCAAACTCCTGTGTTCTGGGTTTTCACATGTTTGTCGATCCTCTAGCATACCACTGACAAAAAACACGGACGTGATTCTTCCTCACGCTAAACCATAGCCTCAAGGAGGGATACTCCTGTAACTTAATCTTCCAGTCATTCCACAACCAACGAAACAATCCCTGTAAACATCCATCGTCCAGCAGTAGATGGTTCAAATGTCAGTAGGCAGACTCGGCCTCAGCAAACAACGAGATGACGCCTGCCCACACCAGGCAGTGAGCCATATCCGCTACCTCTTGCATGCTGTTTAATGGAACGCAGGAAACTTATAGCCATGAAATGTACTACTCTTGATCCTCGACGCTCCAACGCCAGACCTCAGAAAATCAAATGTGAAGGAGTCAGGATGGGTATCTTTCCAGCAGTCCACCAGGTTGAAGTATGTGACGCAATCCATCATGACCATGGCAAACAGAGAACAGATTGGACACCGTGACGTCAATCTGCTACTCGAAGATGTATTTAAAATCCCTTCCCACTTGATAACATGAGCATTTCTCCATGGAACCGAGGTGAGTGGACAGTTCTTCAAAGAAGCATATCTGCCTTGGCCTGAATACAAGAGATAGCAGTTTAAGATGAATCGAATGGCATTACACCAGCGAGTTTACATTCAAGATGTCTAGCTGCAAATGTGGGACCAACTATGCAATCGCTCCGTGCGAATTGTTGATGACGTGATTTCGTAAGCTAGCAGACATGTGTGACAGAATATCATGAAGCTCGTGTTTATCTGCTTTAAACTGCCACTCGTCAACTCATTCGCCCAGTTGGCCAAGATACCGTTGTTCTCTTAAGATAATCTTCATCGCTGTTCAATAATACGTCATTTTTTTGTTTCACCTGTAAAGTTTCAATTAAGCAGTAACATCTTGTAGCCGTATACTAAATACGGGAAGTCTATAAGTAGTCTTTGTCTCCACAGTTTAGAAAATATGCCTTTTTTAATTGCAGGTAGATCACAGAGAGTGCACTCGAATCATCTTCGGTGTGAAGAGATTGTTATATGAGCAAAGCTTATACAGTTTGGGACTCTGCTCGTTTTAATTTGGAAGATTAAGACAGGGCTCTTTAAATATATGGGTAACAGAAATAATACAATAACGTTTGCATTCTTGGGAATTCAAAGAACAAATAGCACAGTCCCAAAATTAAGTGACACAATTTTTGCACTGAGGTGAATAGGTATTTTTCTCTCTCTGAGGTTTCTGAGACTTTGGAATTCGTTGGAACAGAAAGCTTTAGGGGCTGGATCTTTGTCTACGATTAAGACTTAGAAATATCGATTCTTTGTCAGTAGAGGAATAGTCATGACTGAGAAAACGCGCGCAACTAGTTAGGATGAATGTGAGAACAACAATAATCCTTTTGAACCGTTGAACAAATTCGAAGGCAGAATACTCTATTACTTTAACGAATACCTACTGTATAATTAAGATCTTCTTAAATCAGGCAATGCATGTATAATAAGATAAAGAGTCATCTGTTGTGGAGTCAGTCTTCTGTGATTTACGAGGTTAACAGTTAGACAGACATAATCTAGTACTTTGACGCAAAAGAACAATTATATGGTTGCGTTCAGTTAAATGTGATACTTACCACATGAAACGATAACTAAATATTTTGTGAAGGTACCTGTTGCGGTTGCAAAAGCACAAGGCTAAGCCTGGATAAAGGAGACGCGACCCATAAAGTGGGAAATTGCTCGTCAGATATAGTGCAAATGACACTTTCACGGAAGGAAGGAGTGACAGACTGCTACAGAAGCGAAACAGCAACTTCGGGCCAACTTGTTCATGGCGACCACGTTTTCTGAGCTGAACTAGCCCCATATGCATGTTTTGGATTTTATTCCACGAAGCATTTCCTATCCATGCACCTGCTCAAATCTCTTTTAACCGGGGCAATATACGAGGTCAAGAATGTGACCTCTTTGCCTCCTATTTCACAGGATCAACGAACCAGCCTATCCAGCCTTTCCTTATCACTCAAAACTTCCAATCTTGGAAAATGCCCTCGAAGTCTTTTTGCATCCATCCCAATCTAACAGCAATTTACTTATAACTTTTAATCACCCAAACACGATATGCCTTCTGAACACCTGAACTTAATGCTCTAAAGCAATGAGTATCAAACGCCTTCGTCACTATCTGTCTACCCGTGATGCTGAGAAAAAAGGAACTGTACACTTGCACCCCTCAGTCTCTGTGTTGCACAATGCGTTATCATTGACTGCATCAGTCCTGCCGTGGTTTGCCTGACCAAGGAGAATCAACTGGAAGTTATCTGTTTTAAACTGCCACTCGTCAACATCCTCACCAAGTTGGTCAAGATCCCATTGTACTCTTAAGATAATCTTCTTCACTGTTCAATCAATCACTATTTTATGTTTTATCCGCGAAGTTACTAACCATTCCTCCTACCCATTCTTCCAAATCAGTCACATAAAGTAGGAACAACAGTAGACCCAGTAGCAATACGAGCAACACTTTGATATTCACAGGCTTCCAGTCTGAACAACTAGCCTCTCACCCTACTCTCTACTACCGTCATGTCAAACTTGTGTCCAAATATCCAACTCTCCTTAGATCCCATATGATCTCATTTTATAAACAGTGCATTCATGCCGAACCTTGTTAAAAGCTTTCTGAGCGTCCATGTAGGCAAGTCTACTGCTCTGCCTTTATATATCTTATTGAGAACCTCCGAAAAAAGTCAATCAATTTTATGAGATACAATTTTCAATGCACAACGATATGCTGACCATTCATAATCAGTCCTTGACTTTTCAAGTGCAGATAATCTAATCTGAGTAAGATTAGGGCCAATCGAAGACAGAAGTGGGAAGTTGCATGTGGAATCTGAGGACACAGGAGAAGTGATTAATGGATACTTTTCGTCAGTATTCACACTAGAAAAGGGCAATATTAGTGAGAATATGGAAATGCAGTCTACTAGATCAGATGGAATTACGGTTGACAAAGAAGAGATTTCAGCAATTTTGGAAGATCTGGAAGTAGATACCACCGTGAGCCGGATCAGATTTATTCGCGGATTCTGTGGGAAGCCAGGGAGGAAATTACAGAGCTTTTGTTTTTTATCATTATGTCATCATTATCATCCTCCCACAACACTCGAGAATGGCAAATGCTATTAACTTGTTTCAGAAGGGAGTCCAAACAACCCTGGTGATTAAAGACCACCGAGTCTTTCTTTAGTAATGGTTAAGGTTCTGGAAAAGGGTAAAATATACTGGATTAATAATCATTTGGAAAGGATTATTTTAGTTAAAATAGTTAACACTATTGTAAAGAGTTGATTGTGCCTAACTAACCATATTGAGTTCTTTGAGAAGTTGACAAAACAGGTGGATGCAGGTAAAGCAGTTGATGTAATGTATTTTGACTTCAGTAAGGCGTTTGATAAGGTTTCATTCGGTAGGCCAATATACAATACAAAAAATATGGGTGACTTATGGGTTTGGATCGCAAATTGACTAGCTGAAAGAAGACAGACGGTGGTGATTGACTGGAAATTCCATCCTGGAGTTCAGTTACCAGTGGTCTGCTGTAGGGATCTGTTTTGGGGCGACTACAGTTTGGCATTTTTAACGGTGATCTGGATATGGGCGTAGAAGGATGGGTTAGTTAATTTGCAGAATGCCCTGAGGTAAGAAGAAATGTGGATACTGCCAAATGATGCTGTGTGTTCCTGAGGGAGACAGATAAAATGCATAGCTGGGCTCAGAATCGGCAAATGGAGTTTAATGCAGAAAGTGAGAGTTAGTTCACTTTGGAAGAAGTAACAACAATGCAGAGTGCTGGGCTAATGGTACATTTCTTGGCAGTGTAGATGAAAAGGGAGATCTCGGTTTCCAGCTGCATAAATCCTGGAAAGTTGTCACCCAGGTTAATACGATTGTGAAGAAGACATTTAGTGCTTTGGCGGTTGTTAATATGGGGCTTGCGTTTTGGAGCCATGACATCAGACCTCAGCTGTACAAGACATTTGTAAGGCCGCAACTGGACTATTAGGTAAAAACATTGCCTGCAGATGCTGGAAACCAGATTCTGGATTAGTGGTTCTGGAAGAGCATAGCAGTTCAGGCAGCATCCGAGGAGCAGTAGTTCTGATGAACGTATTATGGACAGGATGAGGAAGTTTTGGAAAGGGTTCAGACGGCGGATGATGGCGGAAATGACGGCGGATGATGCGCTGTACATGGAGATTGGTGGGGTGGTAGGTGAGGACCAGAGGAGAGTTACGAGGATATTGCTTGGTATGGAAGGAATGTCTTACGAGGAAAGGCTATTGGAACTGAGGATATTTTCGTGTGTTGAGAAGAAGGTTGAGGGGTGACTTAATAGAGATGTATAAAATAATCAGAGGGTTAGAAACGAATCATAACGACAGCCTTTGTCCTCGAATGCTGGAAGATTGCACGAGGGAACAGAGCTTCAAATTAAGGGGTGATAAATTTAGGACAGATTTCCGGCTCGATTCCTTAAGTTGGGGCGTGGAAAGCCGGCCTGCAACAGAAGTAGACTCACCGACGTTAAGGTTATTTAAATGGGCATAGAACATCCCCTTCCTCGACCTTTCTATTTCTATCTCAGACGACCGAATCAACACGGACATCTACTACAAACCTACCGACTTCCACAGCTACCTGGACTACACCTCCTCCCACCCTGCCCCCTGTAAAAACGCCATCCCATTCTCCCAATTCCATCGACTCCGCCGCATCTGCTCCCAGGAGAACCTGTTCCAAAAACATACAACCCAGATGGCCTCCTTCTTCAAGGACCGCAATTTCCCCCAGACGTTGTGGACGATGCCCTCCACTGCATCTCTTCCACTTCCCGCTCATCCGCCCTTGAGCCCCGCCCCTCCAACCGCCACCAGGACAGAACCCCACTGGTCCTCACCTACCACCCCACCAATCTCCATGTACAGCGCATCATCCGTCGTCATTTCCGCCACCTCCAAACGGACCCCACCACCAAGGATATATTTCCCTCCCCTCCCCTATCAGTATTCCATAAAGACCACTCCCTCCGTGACTCCCTCGTCAGATCCACATCCCCCACCAACCCAACCTCCACTCACGGCACCTTCCCCTGCAACCGCAGGAGGTGCAAGACTTGCGCCCACACCTCCCCCCTCACCTCCCTCCAAAGCCGTAAAGGAAACTTCCATATCCGCCACAGATTCACCTGCACCTCCACACACATCATCTATTGCATCCTCTGCACCCGATGTGGCTTCCTCTATATTGGGGAGACGGGCCGGCTACTTGTGGAGCGTTTCAGAGAACACCTCTGGGACACCCGGACCAACCAACCCAACCACCCTGTGGCTCAACACTTCAATTCCCCCTCCCACTCCACCAAAGAAATGCAGGTCTTTGGACTCCTACATCGCCAGACCACAACAACACGACGGTGGGAGGAAGAGCGCCTCATCTTCAGCCTAGGAACCCTCCAACCACAAGGGATGAACTCGGATTTCACCAATTTCCTCATTTCCCCTCCCCCACCTTGTCTCAGTCAAATCCATCGAATTCAGCACCGCCTTCCTAACCTGCAATCATCTTCCTAACCTCTCCGCCCCCACCCCAGTCTGACCTATCGCCCTCACCTTGACCTCTTTCCACCTGTCACATTTCCGACGCCCCTCCCCAAAGTCCCTCCTCCCTACCATTTATCTTAGCCTGCTGGACAACTTTCCTCATTCCTGAAGAAGGGCTTATGCCCGAAACGTCGATTCTCCTGTTCCCTGGATGCTGCCTGACCTGCTGCGCTTTTCCAGCCACACAGTTTCAGCATAGAACATACATATAGATAATAATGTAATAGCGTAGGTTTGATGAGCATCAGGTTAAATTCACAGGTCAGCGGAACATCGAGGGCCGAAAAGCCTGTGCTGCACTGTAATGTTCTATGTTCTATGCTGTATGTACTGTCAAAATCCACTGAAACTAATTGTCCATCGTTGATGTAAAGCTCACCAGTTGGCGTTTTCCTGTATTTTGCTCGCCACCTTTGTCTAATAATGGCACAACTTTCATCAACCTGCTGTCTTCCAGCAACTCACTTGTGGTAGTCCGTAATCAAAAATATCTCTGCTGCGTCCCTCAATTTCGGCTCCAACTTTCCATAATGTCCATTGATGTAATTGATCTGGTCCCAGCTATTTGCCCACCTTTGCATAGTTTACTGCATCCAGCAACCCTTTATACGCCATGTAGATTCTTTTCCACTCATTGCTATTAATTCTGCAAAACCTTTCTGGCTCGCTGCGCAGTGAATATTGACGCGACATATCCGTTTCGAATCTCCCACGTGAAAATGTATGGCGCTGGAAAAGCATAACCGGTCAGGCAGTATGCAAGGAACAGAAGTATTGATGTTTCCAGTATAAGCCCTTCCTCAGGATCCCACATGTCGCTTGTGATTCCAGACTTACCTTCATTTCAGCTCTCTATACCTCTACTAAGAAACGAGGTGGAGTCAGATGGCATGGAATCTCTGTAGGCAGAATTGTGGAAACGCAAAGGTGTTTGGAGTTATGTACAAGCCCCCAAATGATAATCAATAGCTGGGGCACAATGTATGCAAGAAGATAGAAAAGATGTGTTGGAAAGGCTAGGTTACTTTGATCATGGGGTTTTCAATAAGCAGGTGGGCTGGCAAAATCAGGTTGGTAGTGGATTTCAAGCAAAGGAATCTTTGGAATGTCTACGAGATGCCTTTTTGGATTAGCTCATGGTGGAGCCCTGTAGAGAACAAGCAATACTGGATTTTGTGCTGTGCAATGAGACAGACGTGTTCAGGGAGCTTAAGGCAAGGAAAGCTTCGGAGTCAGTGATCGCAGTGTGATTAAATTCTGACTGCAATTTGAGAGAAGATAGATAGAATCTAAGGTAATGGGATTACAGCTGAATAAAAACAACTTTAGATGTATGAGAGAAGAGATAGGTACAATCGATTGGGAGAGTAAATTCACTGGAATGATGATCGAACAGAAAAGACAAGAGTTTCTGGAAGTAAGTCAGATGACACAGCAAGGATTAGCCCAGAGGAAAATGAAAAAAGAATGCAAGGAGCATGAGGCAACCATGGTTGAACATGTGTGTCCGTGATAACATTAAAGTAAAAGAAAAAGCAGATGATATGGTGAACGGAAGTGAGAAAACAGAGGATTGAGAAGCTTACAAAGACCAAAAGAGAATAAGGAAAAAGCAAAGAAATAACCAAGGAGCAAATAAAGGAGGTCTGTAACATTTCTTTAGAAATATCAAGGAGAGAAAAGAGGCAAACGTGCACAGTGGGCCTATGGAAAATGACGCTGGAGAGATATTCGTGGGTAACAGGGAAATAGCTGAGGAAATATAGTTACTTTGTGGATAATATCCAAAAATACAAGAGAGTGATAGACAAGAGCTGAGTACGGTGTCCATCACTAAAGTGAAAATGTTAGAGAAACTGAATTGCCTGAAGATGGATAAATATCCTGGATCAGGTGGACTACAGTACAGAATTCTACAGGAGATAGCTGAAGAGATAGTGGAAGCGTAAGTGGTGATCTTTTAGGAATCACTAGGATCACTAGCATCCCAAGGACTGGAAAATCGCTAAAGTGACAACCCAGTTTTAAAGGAATGATGCAAAAGACAGAAAATTGAAGGAAAAATTAATCTAAATTAATCCTGGGTAAGATTCTGAAATCCGTTGCGAAGAATGAGATCTCTGTATACTTGGAAGTGTGTAATATATGACGGCAAAGAGGCCTTGACCTTAAGAAGGCAAAACTAAGGAACGGCAACAACAGGAAAATGAGCAAAACCTGCGGTTTTAGCGAATAATATAACTTGCTGAAATTTAATCGTGGAGAAAACTTCGTGAAACTGAACAGTTGTGCTTTTTCTTCCAAAAGCTTTTCTTTAATAAATGACTTCTGGTTGACTTGTAAATTAAGAGTATTGCATAGTTTTACAACAACAAATCGGCGTAGTTGCGAGGATCCTATCAAACAGTCTGGGCATGTGGCCGCTGTCAAAAATCTGCAGAAGGATATCAAAAAATTTTGAATTGAATCAGATGTCAGTAATTTTTGATCTGTTATGAATGAATGTGAGAGTGTCTGTCCTGTGGCATTTGAGATGAGGGCAAATGGACAAGAAATGTATCCATCTGTCGCACCGAGACTGAGCTGTCTTTAAGAAGGGAAATCCACCACACGAAAACCAGGCTCATAAAGTAGGAGTGGAAATTGGAAAAAGGATACCTGGGACGTGATACTCAGCTGGCAGTATGATTGCTCCTACCTGCAATAGGGGGATTCTTCACTCTATATAACAGGCATCATGGTACTCCAACATTCATTCATTAAATTGATGAAATACTACGGGGGTGAGCGGAGATTCTGATCAATCCCAGGCACCTAAACAACAACCAGATTGGTTCTTACGATAAACTAAAGATAGGACCAAGAAATGTGGGGTGCTTCTGGTGTATCAATTGACTGACTTTTCAGGCAAAACCTTGACCACAAAGAGGTTGATAATAGAGAAAATAATTTTAGATTCATGAGAGTGAGAATTCTGGGAAATTGGACATTTGGTCATATTCTTTGCGTGAATTAGTCAACTTTATTAATAGTAATATTCGATTTAAAGGACCGTTTGTGTGAAAGAGACAATTGTGAAATGAATGGGGAGCTATCTCTCTTATGTGTCGCACTCTCAGAAGGGAACGCGTTTCGTGCGTATACATATTCATTCCATGTCTACTTCCAAACCAAACCTTTGTCAACAAACATGTGAAGTGGACAGGAACAACTGAGAGGTTATTTCCAAATGTTGACACATTTAATTGTGATCGGATAAAACAGAAAACAGAAATATCGTGTAAATTAAATAGGACAAGGAGACTGCAGAGAGATAGATAGACAGAGAGAGAGAGTGAGCTAAAGAGAGAGACAGGACAAAGTTTGCATGCTGCAAATACTGAACTAAGTTTTAACTGTTTGTGCTCTGTTTTGAATGTACTTTCCTTTGTTGGAGATTGCATGTGGTCTTCTGTAATATTCGTTTTATTCCCCTTGCAACTCGAAATCTCGAAATGTTTTGAATTCAGTCTACAATTTGGAAATCTGTGGTGATTCGAAAATGTGGTTTGCGTTTGTATCAGACTCAATTATGTATTTTTTAAGGAATTATAATCGTGTCGAACATGGCTATTCTTCACAAGAGAATAAATAGAGGACCAACTGGAGCCTTTCAGCAGACTTTAGACCGAAATTCAGTGTGGATTGGGCCAACCGCCCACCATTTTGGCTAAAGTAACTAATACTTAAGACTAGAAAGGGGACGGCGCCTCGGAGTATGGAAAACGACTCTATAAATTCTACCAACAATGTGGGCGCTATGCCAAAAACAAAATCTTGCCCAAACTGTGGAAAAATAGGTCAATTTACCAGCGATTGTCGGTCCTGAAATAGAACAAGGCGATATCCTTCAATACTGTGTCAAAAGGGGCCACTCTGAAGAAACATGTTGCGGAAAAGACGGCAAACCGACAACCACACAGAACACGTCGGATGAACGTGCGGCATATGCCAAGACTACAAATGATGAGGAGGGTAGGATGGACGTTTCTGCATTGGTCGGGTCAGACAATGTGGGATACTAGTGTTCATGGGACCGTCCATGGAGAAAGAAGAAACAACAACTGGGAATGGATTGAAATGGCAATTGATGTTGTCAAGCATTTTCGTGAAAAATATGCTGAGATGGGACCACGGAACTGAATGCTTTCTCTTCATGATGTTCTTGTCCTTGTCTTTCCTTGCTGAACTTGCTGATACAGCCACTTCCCCAGGCATCGTAACTCTTCTTGAAGAGATATTTAAAATCTCATAACTCGCTGGATAAAATCATATGGCAGTCAAGAATGTATGACCATTTTGCGATACCCATGTAGGAATGCAAAATAGATTGTTAGCTCAGAAGTAAGGAACACTCATGAATGTTTAGAAAAGATTTTTGCACTGAAAAACGTGCCTGAGACATGAACCCTCACTTTACAAGTGGCTCAGTGTATCTTAGGAGGATACAAAGCCATAATTTAACAATAACACATAACACATAATACAAAGAGAAACTGACTTTAACTGCTGTGCTTTGGTGAAAACACAACTGATACTCCTGTCGCTTTGCAGGAGCGTATAGCCCACGAATATCTGATTTGGGGACAACCTGTTAGCTGCGCTCTTACTGGCTCTGAATGTTGCACTTGCATCGCTGCTGCCTCAGATAATGTTACTAATCTGGCGGACTACATAAAGCGAGAGGCAGACAAGATTAGGGAGGAAGGGATGTAATTCCACGACTATAAGCGACCTGGCTGGATGGATTAAACAGCTCTTGGTGCTCTTTTATTCTACATGCAATAATTGTGTTCATTGCTGTTGTAATTACGTGTTTTGTCTTTGTGGCACTTTTGAATCTTTGTTGTAAAATATTCATGACTCTGTTTATGAAAAGGCACCTTTCCATTGTGATGCTATTGTCCGGCACCCCACACAGGGTGATATGGACTCACTTGAGCTTTGGTTGTAATTGGGGTATAGTGACCACGGCCACAGTTGCCTCTGACCGAAAGTGGGAACTAAAGTCGGGCATTTGGGGTAAAATGTCAATGTTACTAGTGTATGTTCAACACTTGGTCCAACTTCTCCTGCTGAGGCCTCTGGCTTAGCTCGAAGCCATGGAACATTCTTTGGTGGTTTTCTTTCTCTCTGTAAAACGTGTCTAACGATATTCTATGATTTTTCTGCGGAGAATGTGTGTAACACCATTCTGTGTTTTTTTTTCTCTGTAAACCGTCAGAACACTATGCAAAGACAACAACAGGAAAATGAGGAAAATTCCAGTTTTTTAACAATAAAAGATCAAGCCGTCGGGTAATCAGGCAGACAGCTTAATGAGCCTGAATTTTACACTCTGTCTCCCAAAAGCTATTGTTTAATAGATGACTTCTGATAGACTTTTAAATTCGTAATTTGGCATTATCTCAGGCCGACAAAGCCCACATAAATCATCTTCTTGACATGAATATATTCACACCCAGTTCACATGAACGGTTGGAATTAATTTGAAAGTTTTACACCCAGCTGTTTCCAGGCCTATCCAGGTCTGTTTATTCCAGCAGTTGAACGGAGATTGAGCAATCTACTCATCCAACTGATAACAAGCTGTGACAAATGAATTCCTGTGATTGGATTCAAAACTTTCAACAGTTATGTGGCTGTCAACTAAGACACCACAGTCAACCGACCCAGTCCATAAAACAGCTAATACATGCCCATGTTTTACGAATAATACAGGCACGCCATCTGATGCTGGAACTATAGACGAGGTCAATGTTCCAATGGTCATCGTCCTTGACATCAGGAACTCGAATGTATCCCCCTGTCGAAATTCATGCCTCACGATGATTTTCATCATGATCAAATCTGCATCAGCACGCAACGCTGACAATTACCTGACAATGAAAGCAACAAGTACATTTGGTCCAATTGTTTCCCATCATAATATTTCGGAAGTTCTCATCAAAACTTGATGTGACTTAAAAACACTTTTCATCCTCTGAACGATGTTTCGTTTCCGGAGACATCGCTGAATAAAAGGAACATCCTGTTCTCTACGGACCTTGTACGAATGAGCGAGATCATGAAATGAGTAACCATCGAGGCGTGACCTGAAGTAAGCTATTGAATAACTACGACATCGAACTATCCAAAGACATCTGAAATAAGTGGCACCCAGCAGGAAATGTCAGAACTGACAAAGCAGGAATCAGTCATGAATGTTCTGGCTGATGCAGGTTAATACTCTCACTCATAGCTTCACAATTCAGGGGTTCCTCAGCTCAATATACTCAGTCCAGCCATACTACAATGATGCATGATAACTTACTAAATATGACATTATCGCATTTGTCAACCTACTCCGGGGATAGTCAAAGACTGTACGACATTAATAACATCTCGGATTCGTAATCGGCCATGATTTCCTGCTAAATGAGCTGCACAACGAACAGATTTGTTTTAATAAGTTTCATGTAGATTTCATGCTGCAGACATGTCATGAAATGAAGAATTCCAACAAAACAAAAAATGACTAATGAATTGTTGATAAGCATTGTTAATCAGTCACCATGGATATTCTGACTGCTAACTGAGATCGAGAACTAAGTTCACATCTATGTTTATGTGTGTGCGTGTGTGTGTGTTTATAAATGTGTATATACATACACAAGCACTTATTGTGCGAAACAACTGTCCTCGCGCGTGCTTTAAAGTCATTTCAGGTCCAACCGTACTGCTTATACGTCTTCAGCTGCATTTCTACCAGATCCGTTAAGATATGCAGATGTTATTTGAAGAAGCCTATCAGTTTACTAAATATTTTTGCAGCTGCTTTCAATTGTCACAAGATAAATGTGAAACCAGTTTACTTCCTTCAAATCGAAACTTTATTCGAGCTTTTAATGAATTCAGTTTTACTTTTACCAAACCTCCTTCAGATATCATGTCTCATTGATTTGTGATGAAATATTTGATAGGATAAGTACTTGAAAGTGACAAAGCAAGTTCATAAGGTTGTCTAGATATCATACGGCATGCTTATCGACATCCATAAGACCCGTCATTGAAAGAGTTGCTCAGTCATGTTGCAAGCATATATAATTTTAGTTGAGCCACACTGGAGTACTGTGCACAAATTGTTTGCCAAAATATAGGAATGATATGGCGGTATTGTAACCGTGCAGAAGAGGTTCACCAGGATCCTTCATGGATCAGAGTGTATCAGCTATCATAGGAGAACGATATATTTATGTTGGGAACAGCAATGTGATGGCGATCGAAGGAACACCTGATTGAAGTACAAAAAATTATGAGATGTATTGAAAGGTAATCACAGCCTTTCTCTAGGGTAGTAACGTCAAATGCTCGGAGGCATTCTTTGAACATGAGAGGGGAAAAATAGAAAGGGAATTTGTGATTTGATTTTGCACAGCAGTTGATCCAGCTTTGGAAAAGGCAGCCAGGGCAGATGGTAGACGGAAATGCATTTGCAAGGCCAAAGATTAATTCCGAAAGTCATATGAACATACAATGAATAGAGTCGTATGCACCATGTGCAGGCAAATAGTAGAAGTTAAACATGACGACATGGACAACACAGACGTCGCGTGCTGATGGGTCGTTTCCCGTGTTTTTTTCTCCGCTATGCACTGTCTTCCATTGTGTGAGAAGCCATATATTTATTACTGTCTTTGTTTTTGGATATGAAATAACGAAGTTCTTGATAAAACTGAGATGATCGTTAACTAAGGAAGAATTATTGCCAAGTGATAAAATCATTTGTTAGAAAACAGAAACGATCTAACAACTCTGATGTGCATTAATTGTATGGCGTTCAATATGAAGAGAAAAATTCCCATTTTCTCGTTAAAAAATAATTTTATGAGATGAGTTCCCCGAGACACAGATGATCACTGACTGTGCCAAATTTCACTTATTCCCACAATTCCAGCAATGGATCCTGCAACAGTGGTCCAATCCAACAAATATTACATTATAGTCTTCTTTTGCTTTCGTCTTGCTCCTCAAGTAATTGCTCACAAATGTGTTGCTTTACGGGCCTTCTTTTTACTTTCTTCCCTTCAATCGATTGGAACAAAGAACATAGAACGCTAGAGCACAGCACACGACATTTGGCTCCTGATGTTGTGCAAACCTTTGATCTTAATTCATATCAAAACAAATCCTGTATAAATAAACGACCCCTGACATCTCCCCTAAACATTCTGGTCAAAGTTAAGTCCCGTTTTGTTAGCCATTTCTGTCGTGGCAATATAGTCTATGATCATTCACTCTGTCTACGTTTCTCATCATCTTGATACCTCGATCAAGTCGCTCCAATTAGAGAAGATTCAGCTTTTTCAACCGTTCTTCAAGTGACATGCCTTCCAATTCTGACAGCATCCTGGTAAAAATGGTCTGATGCCATACTTTTCCTGCAATGAGGAGACCAGAAATGAACACAATATTCCAAGTGTGGCTGAGTCAGGGATTTATAGCGATGCAACATGACCGAGAGTCATACAGTAACAGAGATGTACAGCATGGAAACATACCTTTTGGTCCAACGAAACATGCCGACCAGAGATCCGAACCCAATCTAGTCCCAACTTGCCAGCACACGGCACATATTCCTCCAAGCCTTTCCTATTCACATACCCATCCAAATGCCTTTTAAATGTTGCAATTGCATCAGCCTCTACCCCTGACAGCTCAGTCAATATACGTTGCGTGAAAAAGTTGCCTCTTATGTCCCCTTTGTATCTTTTTGCTCTCACATTTAATCGTTGCCCTGTAGTTCTGGACACCCCCGCACCCGGGAAAAGACTCTCTATTTATCTTATCGATGCCCCTCATAATTTTGTAAATCACTATAAGGTCACCCCGCTCCCAGGGAAAAGAGCCGTAGCCTGTCCTGCCTCTCCTTATAGCCCAAATTCTCCAACCTTGGTAACATCCTTCTAAATCTTTTGTGAACCCTTTCAAGTATCACAACGTCTTTCCGATGGGAAGGAAAGAATTGCATACCATATTCCAACAGTGGCCTAACCAACATCGTGTACAGCCGCAAAATGACCTCCCAACGCCTGTACTCAATACTCTGACCAGTAAAAGAATGCATACCAAACGCCTTCTTCACTATCTTATCTACGTGCGACTCCATTTTCATGGAGCTATGAACCTGCACTCAAAGATTTCTTTGTTCATCAACCCTCCCTCGGACCTTACCATTAAGTGTATCAGTCCTGGTAAGATTTGGTTTGCCAAAATGCATCATCTCACCTTTATCTGAATTAATCTCCATCTGTCATCTCTCGGTCCATTGTCCCATCTGATCAAGATCCTGTTATAATCTGAGGTAACCTTCTTCGCTGTCCACTACATATCCTCCAGGTAATTAATTCCAGCACACAATGCATCGTCATAATAAGTCTTTCAATTTCTGTGGAAATTTTGAGGGATCTTTAGACATGGACCAAATTCTCAGCTGTCTCTCCATACTGCAGAACGTCGTGCATTTAATCCTGCGTCTTCATTAAATTTAGACCTTCGGAAATGAATCACTTCACGCTTTTACATTTTGAACTCCATCTGCCAATCCTCAGTCCAGTTCTCCATCCTGACAAAATCCCGTTGCAACCTACAATATACCTTCACACTAGTTGCCACTCGAACAACCTTCATGCCATTGAACATTTCTTCTGCCACCTCTGCCTCCAGTCTTACGTTTTGCATAAAGACTCCAGCCCATGCTCCGTGGTCCAATTCTCCCGCCTCCAACGCACCCCATCCACCGGGACATCTAGTGTTGGCCTGTTCCCCATTGTCGACCTCTTTATTACCAACTGCTGCCGCGACATTGACCACCTCAACGTGGCAAACGCCGTGTCAGCACTTCAACATGTCACCCAGGCAACGCGCAGGACTTCACTCAATCTACATCAACTACAACCACATCATCAAACCAGCAGACAAAGTGAGGGGCGTTTCGGAGTGATAGATTGGCGCACCAACCTCTTCACCACTAAAGCCAAGTGCCAACTCATCTACAACTTCTATTGCTCCCTCGAACACAACCTCAACTCTCATCGCCAAACGATCATCTCACAGAACATACACAACCTCAGCGGGTTTCACATCTACAGCCTTCTAATCCATTGTCATGAAACTCCACACTACCTTGTTTTACCTGCTACCAAAACTTCACAAAAATGACTGCCCCGGTCGACCGATACTCTCGGCGTGCTCCTACACCACTGAAATAATCTCTCCATACCTTGTCACTATTCTGTCCTGGGTTGGTCCAGGTAATCTCTGACTTCGTTTGGGACACATCACAAGCCCTCTGTCTCCTCCAGAACTTATGATTCCCTGGCCCCCAACACGTGATTTTCACCATCGTCATCCAGTCGCTCCACACGCCAATCTGCCATAAGGAAGGCCTCCAAGCCCTCCGTTTCTCTCTCTCATGCCGATGCAAAGAGTACCCTTCCACTGACACTCTCATTCGTTTGGCTGAACTGGTCCTCGTCCTCAATAATTCCTCCTTTGAATTATCCGACGACCTCCAGTCCAATGAGATAGCTATGATCATCTGCATGGGTCCAAGCTATGCCTTCCTCTTCATCGGGCAATTGGAATAATCCATCGTCCACACCTCACAGACGCTATTTTCGTCCTTTACATCTGCTACGTCGATGATTGTACTGGCGGCACCTCATGTTCCTACAAGCAGGTTGAGCAGTTAATCAACTTCGCTCACACTTTCCGTCCCGAATTTAAGTTTAAATGGAAGCTCCAGGACATCTCCTTCCCCTTCCTGAATCTCTCCATCTTCATTTTCGGTGACTGACTCAACACGGAAATCTACTACAGACCATCAAACTCCCACATACATCTGTACTACACATGCTCCCAACCTGCCTCCTGTAAAAATGCTATCCCTCAATCCGAATTCCTCTGACCACGCTGCGTTTGCTCTCAGGTGTAACAATTCCACCACATAACATCACAGAACACCTCCGTCTGTCCATCTTCATTCCCATCTACGCTCCACCCTCCTGTCTGACTTATCACCTTTACCCCCAACTTAATCTCCCTATCGTATTCTCAGCTAGCTTCCCACGATTTCCACTTGTCCTAGGTATGTCTCAAACCCCTTCTATCGCAAGCCTCATTCCTGATGCAAGACTTCTACCCGAAATGTCGATTATCCTGCTCCTCATATGCTGCCTGATCAGCTGTGCTTTCCCAGCACCACACTATTCGAAGCATCCGCCATCTTACTAACCCACATTTTCACTTTCTCATCCAATACATTCATAAACATAACAAAAAGCGGAGGTTCCAGAACAGATCCTTCCGGAACACCACTGACCACCAAGCTGAAGGCACAGTACTTTCCATCTATTGCCAATTGCTCTCTTCTATGGGCCAGCCAATTTTATATTGAACCAGACAAACGTCTCTGTATGCCCTGGCTCCTGACCTTCCGAATGACTGTACCCTGGGAAATCTTACCAAAGGCCTCCCTAAAATGTATGTACACTACATCCAGTGTTCCATGTTCTTCAATATGTTTTGTCACACACTCAATCAATACAAGAAGGCATGTGAGGCATGGCCTGTCCATAATATCTGCTTGTAACACGCTCTCCTCACAAACGAAAGGTTCACTCGCACCGGGGAATACTGACGCAAAATATTCAGTCAGGACCGCCCCTCCCTCCTGTGTCTCCGTGCACAAGTCCCTGCATTTACTCCTAATAGGCCTATTCTCACCCTGGCCATCCTCTTTTTGCTGACAAACGTGTTGAATGCTAAATGCCTTCAAGTTTTCCTTAATAATACCCGGTAAAGGATTTTCAAGCATACTTTTAACTTTCCTACATCCATTCTTCAGTTATTTGTGGCTTCCATGTCATCTTCCAAAACCTCGTTGCCTCCTTAACCTTAACTGAGCTGAAAACGTGTTGCTGGAAAAGCGCAGCAGGTCAGGGAGCATAAAAGGAGCAGGAGAATCGATGTTTCGGGCATGATCCCTTCTTCAGGTTCATGCCAGAAACGTCGATTCTCCTGCTCCTTGGATGCTGCCTGACCTGCTGTGCTTTTCCAGCAGCACATTTTCAGCTCTGATCTCCAGTATCTGCAGTCCTCAGTCTCTCCTCCTCAACCTTAAGTATGGTTCCTTTTGACTTTATGCTCGAGAACCCTGGTCATTCAACGTTTCTTCACTCTTCTCTTCCCTGCCTCAGTCGTAAGAACCTATCCAGCATTATCAGCAAGTACTCACTGAACCACGCATTTTGCTGAAAACGTGTGTTCCCACTTTAGGTATCCCAGTTCCTCTCTAAAGCACTGTAAGTGTCCGTCCCTGAATCGACATTTTGGGCTGAAGCATTTCCTGAAGTAAGGATTATATCCGAAAGGTTAACACTCCTGCTCCTCAGATGTTGCCTGACGTTCTGCTTTTCCAGCGCCAAAACTTTCGAATGTGGAAAATTACCCGGGTGTTTCCTGTATATAAATAAAAACGGAAAGCCAATTAATGCCCTATCAGTCTAAACTCTATCATTAATAAGGTGATGAAAGTTGCCATCTACTTTTCTATCAAACAGCACTTTCTCTTGAACAACTAGTGCACTGAAGCTCAGTTTGTTATCTGCTTGGGCCACACATCCCCTCACATCTTTGAAGCCTTGAGTTAAAGATGGACAGCAAAACAAAGAAACGCACACAGATTCTTGCGATGAGTTGAGAGTAATTGTACCTATCATCATAACTGCGTTTGCTCAAGTGTGGTTTCAAGGAGCAAGAACAGCATTGGAATAAATGGGAATCAAGTCAAACTCGGCACTGGTTGAAGGTATACATATTTTTTTTTTTAAAATGGTTCTGGTTTGAGGAGTCTGACATGTCAGCTCCAGGACACTCTGCAGCAGTTGCTCGGGTAAGTGTTTCAGGTTAAGCAGAAAGATCAGAACCGGAAAGATAGTGCAACTTAGACTTAGAAAAAGGAAGGTTGATTTGTCGTCAGACAGTGAGAGAGAAAATCGATGGTAATATAACTGCAGAGAATCCACGACTCAAGCAAAGCGAGAGTTTGAGAAAATAATTCCATTATAGTTACCTCAGTCATTGTAGGAATTGCACTCAAACTGTTGGCATTACACAGAATTACAAACCAGCGATAAAATAAAACTGAACCAGCCGATCGCTATTTTACAAAAAAAAAAATTCAGCGATATTATAACACACATTTTGTATTGAAGAAGCCTTCCCAGCTCAGAGGGAGGGACATTATCAGTACACAACAGGAACGTCTAGTTCCTCGACATAATCATCGTCACTTCTTCCCTGCACTATAACGTCACAGCTGGGGGTGTTTGCAAATGTTTGCAGTATGTCCAACACCATCGTTGAATGCTCAGATACTGAAGCAATCTTTGCCAAATGCAGCAATACCTGCAATATGTGCAGCTCTGGGCTGAAGTGTTAAAGGTCACAACTGCATTGCACATACCAGTAACTTTTAATTACTGAAAATTGACCGATTGTTCTCTGATATTCGTTACCATTATCATCACTGAATTTCCAACAGCAATATATTGGGGATTACTATTAATAAGAAACTCATGTGGCATTTTCATATAACGTTAAATGCTGCAAGTTTAATTAGATGCTTGGAATTCTGCAGCAATAACTTACATCGTGATTTGCCAGAGACTGTCCAATATCTGTGCCAGGCAGCCCCGATGCTCTGCATCCCGGATTAGTTCAGTAAGTGATATTAGAAATAGTGGACGCATTGTTGAGCATTTTACATCATTCTGTGTACTTTGAAGAGTTCCAATGGACTGGAGGATTGTTAAATTTGCTCGTATCTTAAAATCTGGCAGAAAGAAGAAACGGATAATAATCGGCAAGTTAGGATGCCATTGATTGTAAGGAAAATGTTGCAGCACATCATACAATTTGTAACAGGTCAGCGTCTGAAAAGCGGTGACAGAGTTGGTCCTCATCAGCATGGATTCAGTAAAATGAAATTATGCCTGACAAGTCTTTTAGAATGCTATGATGATTGGACCAGAGAAGTGAGCCAGGGTGGAACAGTACAAGTTGCATATCTGGACTTGTATTGGCTTTTGACAAGTGTCCCAAACGAAAGTAATAGAAAGTAATTCCCATGGTACAAGATGTACTGTATCGACGTGGGAGAGAACTAATGGGTAGACAGGTTGCAGTAAATTGGAAGAATTATGTTCTTTGCAAAACCACAGGCAATGCCGAGCTGGGTTCAGTTCTGTGACCCCAGCTTTTCATAATGTGCATCATCAGATTTGACTAAGAAATTGAACGCTACATTGCCAAATTTGCAGACGACACTGATCGATGGCAGTGTGTACTTTGAGGATGATGCTAAGAGCTTGCAGAGTGATATGAACTGTTTGGCAAATACAATACGAAGAGAATAAATGTGAGTTTGAAAGCAGAGATCCTCACACTTTTCCACTTTGGTATCAAGAACCGCAGAAGAAAGGCACTCTCTTTGCTATTGCCTCATTGTTTTTACCTTCCAAAACACATGGATACGAGTAGTTTCAGAATATCATGATCTTTCATGTTTTCACAGTTTGGTCTATTATCTGAGAAATACAAGATCTTGCTGCATGACTGTGATCTTAACTGCCATTAGGAACACGACACGACATCGAGATAACGACACCCATTGTTTTCGATCCGGTACATTCAAATGATTGACCTTGCAATGATAATACTTTTGAGTTCAACATTTTCCTGGCAAGGTTTCCAAACGCAATATGTTATTAATATTCAGCAACCTAACAAAAACAGAAAGTTTTAATTTCACATTTCATAGCCATTACTAAATAGTTGCCAGTCAACAGAAAAGGCACCTGCTCTATTTCAGTTCCGATCAGAAAATATGTCACACCTCAAAAGAAAAAAAACGCGTTGAACAGAAAATCGTCACTTCTGGCAGAATCTGAGCAGAAAGGAAGCAAATTAACTTTTCGAATTCAAGATGACTTTTTTTTCTCTACAGCTTCACTTCAGACTCAAAATGTTAACTGTGTCTCCAGGTCCTGCCTCATCAGCTGCGTGTCTCAAAAAATTCTGTTTGCCTTTGAAGTTCTTTTTCCAATATCTCTGCTATGTTTACTTACTTTACGCATCTAGATGTTGAACTTCATTTGGTTTGGCCGACACAATCTAGTCCTGTTCCCATTGCTTGTGTTGATGTGCCAATGACACATGCAGTACACTGGAGTCTGTTGTTTTTTCATGTTCCATAAAATAATTGCGAGTATTGTAGATTATTCGAGGAGAAAGTGAGGACTGCACATGCTGGAGATCAGAGCTGAAAATGTGTTGCTGGAAAAGCGCAGTTCTGGAACTAATTTTTCAAAGACTGTGATTGATTTCCGTCCCAACGGTTTCTTCTTGTGTCATTGGAGGCTTTCACTCTGCTACGAGTAAGGGGCTTCTTTCATTGTGTTATCTCATGGTCGGAGCAGATGCATCATCTCCGACATTAAGAGGGATCAGCAACTGGAGGAACAGGGAGAGGTGAGATCAGAATCTGAGAAGATTGGACTGGAATGTTTCAACAACGGACAGAAGCTTATCCTTGGGTTTATTTCTATCTTTACAGGCCGATGGCAACAATAGCAGATCAGGTAATAGCTATAATGCTGATTAGTCAGTTTGTTATGATCCAATCCTCGCTCGTGTTGGTGTTCCTGCTCAGTCTGTTTATCTCTCTCCATATATTACTTTTTTAAAACATGTACACCTTTATTGCTATTTTTGACAGCTAGATTTGACACAAAAGGAAATTATAGCCGTCACATGTAAGTACAAACTCTAACCATTATCTACAAATTTCAGACTCCTCTCTGACCAGAAGAGTGTTCAGATCCTCGAGTCCTATTTTCCCCTGAACTGATTTATTCCTCGATGTTCTCACCGTCACCAACCTGTCCACTACCAGCTCCAAAATATTGCCAGTTTCCACTGTTGTTTCAGTGCTTCTGTTGAATATTCAGTGATATACGTCTTGATGCAATTCAGGCTTTAAACTTTCAGTTATTTCCTGGCCACTCTTCCATTATACACACATTTCAATCACAAATATGCTCTTAGCTCTGCACTTACTTGACGATAAGGACACCGTGCTGGAGTAGCAATATTGCTGGATACATAATTCAGAGGCAAAGGTAATTACAAAAAAGGCATTATTTCAAATCCTATCACAACTGATTACAGAACTTAATTTCAAATGATAACATTTGGAATAAAGGAGAATTTTGCGAATAAGTTTCAGAAAACCAGCAGTTTTTCGTTTAAAAATCGATCAGTTTCACTTATATACTTCAGAAAAATGCATCTAATATTGCTAAATGGTCTGGATTAACAGCAACTTCAGACAAACAAAATGCATTTGGCACTGTATTCTTATCTGGCAAAATCACAGTCAAGGGCAATTAGTGATGGTCAACAAATGCAGTTTCTGCCAGTGACGCTGACGTATCTTTAATGAACCACAATGATGTGCTTTAACTGATATCTTTGCAATATCCTTCAACCTCTGGAGGTCCCAGAGGACGGGAGAAGTTTTTCTCTTGTTGAAGAAGGGCAGCAGGGATAATGAAGGTAATTACACACCTGTGAAGCAGACGTCAGTTGAAGGCAAGCAACTTTAGAAGATACTGAGGGATAGGATATAAACCTGTTTTGTCGAAAATGTGCTTATCAGAGATAGGTAGCCTGGTTTTGTGCAGGGAAGGTCATATCTTACAAACCTAATATAATTCCTTGAAGAGGTGACAAACCTGACTGTAGAGGGAAGGGATATGGACGTCATACACATGGATTTTACTGAGTCGTAATATAAGTTTCCACATGGCACACAGATGAAGGAGATGAAGCTGCATAAAGTCCAGGCTGTTCCAGCTAGATGAAAAGAGAAGTGTTTGGACAATAGAAGACAGAGAGTAGTGGAAGCGAGCTACTCAAAATGGGGACTTGTGATCAGTGGCGTTCCTCAGGGATGCGTCCTGGGAACATAATTGTTTGTGATAAACGTAAATGATTAGGAGTAATGTGTTGTTCTCCCCATTAGCCAGTTTGCTGATGACACTAAGGTTTGTGGAGAGGCAGATAGTGAGGCTGACTGTCGGAAAATACAGCAGAATGTAGATTGTTTCAAGAGTTAAGCGGAGAAATGGGAGATGGAATTCAATCCCGACAAGTGGGTGGTGATGCACTTTGGAAGATACAGTTCAATAGCGAACTATAAACTGAATGGGAAAGTTCTGGGGAAAGTTGAGGTGCAGAGGGATCCGGTTTGTCAGATCCATTGTTCCCTGATGGTGGCAACGCAGGTCAGTAGAGTGGTCAAGAAGGAACACGATATGTTTTACTTCATTGGATGGGGTATTGAGTACAAGAGTTGGCAGGTCATGTTACAGTTATGTACGGCTTTGTTTCGGCCACATCAGGATTATATCGTACAATTCTGGTAGCCACATAACCAAAATGATGTGTATGATTTGGAGAGGTTGCAGAAGAGGTGCAGCAGGATATTGCCTGGTATGGAAAGTGTTAGCTATGAGGAGCAGTCACATAGATTGGTATTATTTTCATTTGAAAGAATGAGGATGAGATGTGACCTGATTGAAGCCAACAAATCATGGGAAGAGTAGACAGGGTACATGGCAACAGCTTTGGCCCAGACTGAAGGATTCAATTATGAGGCGTCAGGAATTCAAAGTTAGAGGGGGCAAGTAAAGGAGAGATATGGGTTGAAGGTTCTTCACACAGGGAATGTTGGGTACAAAGAACGCGTTGCCAGCAGATGTGATGGGTGAGGGAACGATAGCATCTTTTAAGAGCTATTCACACCGATAGATGAATAGACAGGGAGCAAAGGCATACAGATCCTTAGAAAATAGGCAGCAAGTTGAGATAAATGATCAGAATTGGCATATCCTTGGGTGTCTGAAGCGCATGTTCCTGCTATAATGTTCTTTGTTCGTTGATCTTTGTTTTGATGTTTACATCAAACTAAGAAAAGTGCTGGATTTCTGAAAAGAAACAAAGCAATGTGATGGAAAGAACTGAAAGCGTTTCCTACTCTGTGTCGAAAGGAAAAACAAATTTTGCTAGGAGATCCACTGGTCATGCATCAGAAGTGAAACACTCTGCTGAATAGTGCGATATATGCTGACAACAGGGATGTCTGTTTTGTATCAAGGAAGGATTGAGTTGTGCAGATGCACAATCACCTGTTTGAAGAGGGTTATGTCTCCGTTGTCTCTCTTCGCTGACTGTGGTCTACTTCATTCATTTATTAGAGAGATGCAGGTATCGCTGGATGGTACAACATTTGTTGCCCTTCCCGTGGTTGCCCCTGAGAAAAATCTGTAGAGCTAACTTCTTGAATCACTGCAATCTATTTGCCCATATGCTGCAGATTGCCGGGTGACTGCATGTATCCTGTTTCATTTCTTGGAGACAGTGTAGTGATTGATATAACCGAGTGGCTTGTCGTTTTAAAGCGCAGTTTAGAGTAAAACACATTGCTGTGCTTCTGGAGATACGTCTCGGCTAAACGAGGTGGAAATGTTTGATCTACTCGTCGATAAGACATTAGTGAGCCACATGGGATTTTCGGGACATTAATAACTTCATTAGATGATTAAAAATAGATCATATATTGAATCCAATTCACATTACCGGCCATTGTGTAGTTCAGATCCGGGTTCTGGATCATTAGCTGGGTCCATAGATTAATCGTCTGGAGAGAATGCTACAAGGTCAATGCTTCCCCACCATTTGCAATCTTTTCCTCCAGCAATAGTTTTGTTGCTGTTATCACAGTTATGATAGAGAATGGTGCAGTTACTCGTCAGTAGCTTCTATGGCGAGCGTAATTCTTAATATTTGAGGTCACTGCATCTGTACTGGGACCTCATGAGATATCAGCCATTAAACACAACTGAGGAGAAGAGGCATTTTCAACACTGAATGGATGTGCCATGCATCCACGGATTTGACCGCACTATTCATTGGAAAGTGAATGGAAGTTCTGTGAGTTGTTATATCGAGTTTTTGTTGACAGCTGCTGCATTCATTCAGGTTAACCTGCGGGTCTAGTAACTCCCACCCTGCTCTGGACGAGCTAAGGGCTCTGCATTTAACGTGCATCTGAGCCTGCAATATGTTTAATAAATGGAGCAGAGACTACGAAAAAAGAAGCTCTGTAAACAGCAGAAGCAAGGCACGGTACTCTCCTCTCTGGAATTTCTCATATATTTTCAAATCCTGCACCTTTTCAAGATGCAAAGGACGCAGTCAGTTTCATGAAGCAATGAGCAAGTCACAGAAAAGCGTCACTTCCTCAGCATAACCTCCAGACTCACAGCAGAGAGACAGCTTTGCGACAATGATCATGGAATCAACTGGTTTGACTGTGAAATGTCGGTCAGGAGTAGGTGATGTGTCCATCATGTGCAAGATTGATGTTTTGTGATACTTTCACGAGGTGACACAGGCCATCGCTATCTGCTGAGGTGAATACGTTGAGTCTGTGTCAAAAGAGAAAGAAACAGAAAATCCTTCAGAAATATCAGGGAACGTGGTGACCATTAAAATTGATCAACTGCAGGAGAATAGACTTAATAAAGAGGAGGTACTCGAAATCTCATTGCATTTAAGCTTGGTAAATTGTGCCAAAACTCGGGTGATAAATATCGAGGACTTCAGGCAGGATTGGAGGACGACCTATAGGATTGCAGAACTGAACAAGTTGGATAGTTCTTTCAGGACCCGGTGCATACATGATTCTCAATGGCATTCCTCAGTACTGTATGTTCCATGCTTCTCTGATCCAGTTCCAGGAGTACTGAGAGAGGTCAACGTCCTTCAAAGCTCCTTAGATTCGGGATGCCGTCTCGAAAGTACCAATTGTGACCACAAATATTTAAAACAGGACAGACAGAAGTCACAGAGTCAGAGAGGTGTACAGCACAGAAAGGGACTATTTGATCGAATTCATCTATGCTGACCAGGTATCCAAACTTAATCTCATCCATTTGTCAGAATTTGGCTCATATCCCTCCAAATCCTGCCAATGCAAACACCTACCTAGATGCCTTTTAAATGTTTTAATTGTCCAGCCTTCACCATTTCCTCTGCTAGATCATTGCATACATCCACAAGCCTTTGCATGAAACAATTTGCCCTTGGGTTCTTTATCAATCTTTCATCTCTCAGCTTAAAGTATGACAACTAGTTTTGAACTCCTCAACGATGTAAGAGACCCTTGTTTATTCACCGTATCCATGCCCCTCGTGATTTCAAAAAATCTATAATGTGACCCCCAGCCACAGATGCTGCAGTGAAAATACGAGCAGCTCATATAACCTCTCTCAATAGTTCAAGCATTCCACTCAGGGAAACTCCTTGATAATATTTTATGAAACAGTTCGTGTTTCATCCCATCATTCCTCTTTCCGCTAGACCAGAATTGAATGCAATATTCCAAAAGTGATCTAAAAAATGTCCTGTGCAGCTACAGCATGACCTACCTACTCCGATCTTTAGTGCACTGTCCAATAAATGGAAACTATCAATCGGCTTTTCCAATACCCTGTCTACTGCAACTCCACTAGGAAATATGGACCTAACCTCGAAGTTATCTGTCTTTGCCAACACTCCGCAGACCCTTGCCATTACGTGCATAGATCCTGCACTGATTTGGCCTGAACAAAATGTAGCACCTCATATTTAACACAATTAAACTTCACCTGCTACTACTCGGCCCAATGGACGATCTGATCAAATTTCTGCAGCACTCTGAGGTAGCCTTCATCGCCGTCCACTACACCTGCACTTCTCGTGTCATCTGCAAAGTTACTAACCATGCGTTCTTTATTCATCATAAAATTATTTATATACAAGACGAAAAGAAATGTAGTGAACAACAATCCTTGTGGCACACCAATATCACAGGTGTACAGTGTGAAAAGCAAGCTTGTACGAGCGCCTCTATCTCGGACGTTTGAGCCAAATTTGTATCAAAATGGCTAGTTCTCGCTGTATTCCATGAGATCTAACCTTGTCTGCCCTGAATAACGTTTTTTTTAAATACCTTACTGAAATGCATTTGGATCTCGTCCACAGCTCTGCTTTCATCAATTCTCTTATACCCTTCTTTCAAAAGCTCAATCCAGTTAGTTAGACCTGATTTCATGCACACAAAAACATGTTTGCTGTCCCTCACAAATTTTTACCTGCCCAAATAAATATAAATACAGTCTGTCAGAAACCCCTCCAACTACTTAACTTCAACCAATTTCAGACTAATCAGTCTATCATCCCCTGTCGTTTCTTTATCGCTTTTCTGAAACAATAGCGTCACGTTAGCCAACCACTAGTCTTCCAGGACCAGGCCCGTGGCTATCAATGATACAAATGTCGCAGCAAGGGGCCCACAAATCACGTCTCTAGATTCCCATGGATTTTACAATACACAGGTTTCTGAGACATAACCGCCATTGTGCGTTTTAAGATTTTCAGCACCTCCTCGTCTGTTATATGAACACTGTTCAAGATATCACTATTTATTTCCCAAGTTCTTGAGCTTCCACATCCTTCTCCACGCCTGTTTAGCATCTCACTCATCTCATGCATTTCCACACATCCGTGATCTTGCTGACCTTTAAGAGGTCCTATGCTTTCCCACGTTACTATTTTGTCGTTTATGTATTTGCAGAAACTCGTTATATACTTCTTAACCCTATTTTCCAAATCTAACTCACATCCCTTTTCTCCCTCCTGATTGCCATGTTAACTATACTCCTACCACCTTTATGTTCCGTTATGGATTCTCTTGATTCCTGCTCTCTTTACCTGACTTACGCTTCCTTCCTCTTTTTTTTTTAAATCAGAAACTCATTTCTCACTTCATTCTGCATTGCGACACCTACCAGCTTTGTCCTGCACTTTGACTGGAACATACAATCTCCAACTCTCGCTATCTCACTTTCGAAGTATTCCCACTTTCCAGCCGTTCTTTACGCTGCGAATATCTGCCCACAATTAACTATTGAAGTTCTTTCATAATTCCGTTAAAGTTGGCTTTTCCAGTTTAGTAATTTAGCTTTTATATCGGGCTACCTCTTTTTAAATAATGATATCAAAACTAATACAGTGACGGTCACCGGCCCAAAAATGCTTGCCCGCTGATTCCTCAGTCAACTGTCAGACTAATTTCCCAGCAGGAGCTCTAGTTTTGCACCTTTTCTTGAATGTATATCTACACATTAAATATGAAAACTTTCTTGTGCACACTTTAAATATTCCTTTCCTTTATGCTATCTGTTTCAAAAGTATTGATTAGGAATTTAAATTCCCCAACCATCACTTTCTAACTTTTCTTGAATTCAGTTGAGACCTCCATATAAATTTGTTTCTCAATTACCCCCTGATTCCCGGGGTTCTATAGAAAAACCCCATTAAGGTGATCATTTATTTTCTTTTTATTTCTCATTTCCACACAAATAAATTCTCTCGACGACGTTCTCTCTGTAATATTCTTCCTATGTATGAACATAATTGCCTGATGAAGGAGCAGTGCTTGTAAAGCCAGTGTTTCCAAATAATCCTGTTGGATAATAACGTGGTGTTATATATTTTTTGACTTTGGCCATCCCAGTCCAACAAAGGCTCCTCTACATCATTAGAGCCGTCATGTTGTCTGGAATAAAAAAACCCACTGCGGGTCCTCTGTTTCCCACTTTTCTCTCCTACTTGCCGCATCTGTACCCTGGAGTACCAAGCTGCCAGTACTGCCAATTCCTGATCACGGCCCTATAATCGCGGAAATATCCCAGTTCCTTCTTCAGAACCATGCACTGAGTTCATCTGCATTACCTGTCAGGACTCTAGTATTGTACAAAAAGTAGTTTAATTCGTCAGTCCGATCTCGTTCTCTGATTTGCTTCTGCCTGCCTTGACAAAGTGAATTGCACATTTTCCCCACTACACCAGCCTCATACTGAACCCTTTTCTCATTATCTCGCTAGATCTCCAACCTTACCTTTTGTGATTTCAAAATCTGTCAGGTGGTAGTAGCAAATGTTCACACCAATATTTTCGTCTCCTTCCAATTCAGGTAAAAGCTGGTCTCATCATTCAGGTCACATCTCTTCCAGACGATAGCCTAATGATCCAACAGTTTCCATTGCAGCAGCCTCGTCAGTCACACATTACTCTGCTCTTCAATCCGTACTCTCACTAGCACGTGGGACCGGCAGCAGTACAACTATTTCAACCGTCGAGGAACACATTATTGTCAGTTACTTAATTTCCTTAATTGCAACTCAGAAACACGACCTATTCTCTTCCTGTGCAGTTTCTTTTAATATATACAATGAATTCCTGGTGATCACCCTTCCCATTGGAAATATTCTGCAACTTCTCTAAGATATCCTCGATCCTGGTGCCTGGGAGTAATCACGCTATCTGTTGTCTCATTGACAGCTGCAGCAAAGTCTGTCCATGCATCTGACAAGGTACCCCATCACAAACGATCTCTTCCAACCTGACTTACCTCTCGTAACTGTGAAACTGTACCAGAAACCACGCTGTGCATGCTACATTCTAGTGAGAATCAGTTACCCTTCCCTTTCCGAATCGGCATGATTGTTTCAGAGAAGCATGCCCACAGAGATTCCTGCACTGCATGTCTTCCTCACCTCTCTTTCCGAGGGGTAAAACATTCACCTGTTTGTTTCTGCGGTGTTTCAAACTTCACGAAACAGCAATCCAAACACCCCCAAGCTCCGGTAAATTGGTCAATGCCTCGTATTACCACACCAATCTGTCCTTGGTATCCGCTAGAAATCACAGCCCTGCACTTTTCCTGCAGACAACATCATCAGGAACATTGACGTTCTTTCAGACCTCCCAAACGCAACATGAGGAGCAATTCATTATACTAAAGGCCATCTTTGCTCCTTAGAAATCTGCAGACCCAGAAAATTGCAAAGTCCCAGTTTTCTAAAAACTACTGGTCTCGGGTAATTAGGTACGTAATTTATATATTTAAAAAAGGTTTAATCCAGAGACTGAGCTCAGTAAAATATGTATGAAAAATGAAAATATCTCCATCAGTATTACAGATTATCGAAAAGAATAGAGAATGGTTAGATGAAATAAAGCAATTCGATGTCCTCTGCTGTTAGATTCTGATACTAACGTTTCTCGAAGTTCAGTTGTGAATTTCTCTGCTTATTTTGCTGAAGGGAAGAAATCGCATGTCACTAGGTTATACTCCAGCAGGGTGTAGTCACAACCTTTCGGAGCCGTGCTCCTTCATCACTTCAGCTGACAAACGGCCATCACTCCCAAAGCTTCTAATTTCAAGTCAACCTGTTGGACGGTGATCTTGTGTCGTGTGACGTCTGGCTCTGTCCATCTCAGTGCAACACAATCATATACACATTACTTTTCTGCGACAGAACTGGCACAGACACTGGAAACTAAACAGCACAGGCAGCCAGCGAGGAACGTTCACTGGTTTGTCAAACAACGGCGCGGATGAACTTCTTTTTAACTCCCACATGGTACATGCCCTTCATCACGTTTGAAATATAGTGATTTTGGACATTTTTCCCACCGCCCCGTGGCTGAAAACTTCAAATCCGCCGCCCACTTGGCCACAGACATGCTGGTACTAGGCCTCCTCTATCGTCAATCTTTTGGACCCGACGCCTGGAGGAAGAATGCCTCATCTTTCGCCTTCAGACCCTGCAAGCACACAAGTTTCATCACTTCCCCTCCCCCCCCACATTCCCCAGTCGCAAGATTCCGAATCAGCACGACCCTCTTGATCTGTCCATCGCCTTTCCCAACTATCTGCGTCACCATCCCCTCTCACCTCTCACGTTGATCCTCTGATTTCATCCATCTGTCCCATTCTAAGCTATCTTCCACCCACCCCCACCGCCCTTCCAATTTATCTTTCAGCCCCACGGCTCACAGGCCTCATTCCTGATGAAGAGCTTCTGACAACATTTCTATTCTCCTGCTCGTCGGGTGCTGCCTGAACTGCCGGATCTTTCCAACACCACATCTCGACTCTGATCTCTAGCATCTGCTGTCCTCACTTTCTTCCATGAATAAACATATGTCAGATGGCGAACAATGTTGGTGGATGTGGCATTTTTCCTTTGACTGAAATAAACAGAACGTGAGCCTACCATTTAGAGTAATACAGCCATGGAGATATGCAGCACGGAAACAGAGTCTTCGTCCATGCTAAACAGATACCCCAACACAATCTAGGCCCACCTGCCAGCAGCTGGCACATATCCGTCCAGACCGTTCCTATTCATATCCCAATCCAAATGCCTATTAATTGTTGCAGTTGCACTAGCCTCCCCCACTTCCTTCTGTCTATTTTATGTCTTTCATCTCTCACCCCAAAATCTATGCCCTCAAGTTGTGGAATCCCTCACCCCAGGGAAAAGAATTTGTCTATTTATCCTATGCATGCCCCTCATAATTTTGTGAACCGATATAAGTCACCCCTCAGCCTCCGACACTCCAGGGGAAATAGCCCCAGCCTGTTCAGCCTCTCCCTAGAGCTCGAATCCTCCAAACCCGTCAACATCCTTGGAAATCGTTTCTGAACCGTTTCAATTTTCACAACATCTTACCGATAGGAAGAAGACCAGAATTGCATGTAATATTCCAACAATAGTCGAATCAATGTCCTGTACAGCCGCAACACGAACTCCCAAATTCTGTACTCAATATTTTATTCGATAAAGGAAAGCATGCCAAACGCCTTCTTCACTTTCCAATCGACATAACTCCAAGGTGTCTTTGTTCAGCAACACTACATAGGACCTTACCATTAAGTTTATAAGTCCTGTAAAATTTGCATTCCCAAAATGCATTATATCGCATTTATCTGAATTAAACTCCATCTGCCACTTCCCAGCCCATTGGCACATCTGATCAAGGTCTTACTGTAATCTGAGGTAACCTTCTTTGCTTTCCACTACACCTCCAATATTGGTGTCATCTGCAAACTAATCATGCCGCTTTTGCTCAACTCCAAATCATTTATGTAAATGATGAAAACTAGTGGACGCACCAGCGATCATTGTGACAATTCACTGATGACAAGTCTCTAGTCTGAAAAACAACCCTCCACCACCACCCTCTGTCTTCTACCTTTGCACTAGTTCAGTCTCCAATGGATAGTTCTCCCTGCAATCCGTGAGATCTAAACTTGCGAACCAGTCTCCAATGGGGAACATTGTAGAACTCCTTACTGAAGTCCAAATAGATCACATCCACCAGTCTGCCCTCATCAATCCTCGTTTTTACTTCTTCAGCAAACTAAATCAAGTTTGTGAGGCATGATTTCCCACGCCCAAAGCCATGCTGACTATCCCTAATCAGTCCTTGCTTTTCCAAACACTTTACATCCAATCACTCAGGATTCCCTCCAACATCTTGCCGACCACCGACGTCAGGCTCACTGGTCTATAGTTCCCTGGCTTGCCCTTACCACACTTCTTAAACAGTGGTACTACTTTAGTCAATCTCCAGTCCTCCGGCACCTCATCTATGACTACCGTTGATACAAATATCTCCGCAAGATGCCCAACAATCACTTCCCTAGCTTCCCCTAGAGTACTAGGGTATAGCTGATCAGGTCCTGGGGGTTTCTCCACGTTTATGCGTTTCAAGACATCCAGCAACACCTCCTCTGAAATCAGGTCATTTTTTGAGATGTCGCCATGTAGCTCCTTACATTCTATGTCCTTTTCCACAGTAAGTACTGACACAAAATGCTTGTTCACTATCTCCCCCATTTTCTGCGGCTCCACACAAAGGCTGCCTTGCTGATCTTTGAGGAAGCCTACTCTCTCCCTATTTACCCTTTTGTCCTTAATATATTTGTAAAAACCATATGCATTCTGCTTAATTCTATTTGACAAAGCTATCTATGTCCCCTTTTTGCGCTCCTGATTTCCCTCTTAAGTATACTCCTACTTCCATTATCCTCTTCTTAGGATTCAATTGATCTCTCTTGTTTATGCCTGACATATTCTTCCTTCTTTTTCTTAATCAGACCCTCAATTTCTTTTGTCATCCAGCATTCCCGAAACCTATCAGCCTTTCCTTTCATCCTAACAGGAATATACTTTCTCTGGATTCTCGTTATCTCGTTTCTGAAGGCTTCCAATTTTCTCACCTTTAACATACTTGCGACCATTTGCCCCCAAACAGCTTTTGGACATTATTGCCTAATACCGTCAAAATTGGCCTTTCTCCAATTCAGAACTTCAACTTTCAGATCTGGAACTTCCGTTTCCATCACGATTTAAAATCTAATAGAATTATTGTCGTTGGTCCGAAAGTGTTCACCCATTGACACCTCAGTCATCTGCCCTGTCTTATTTCCCAAGAGTACGTCAATGTTTGCAACTTCTCTAGTAGGTGCATAGACATACTGAATCCGAACGTTTTCTTGCACACACGCGACAAGTTCCTCTCCCTCTAAACCCTTAAAACTACAGCAGTCCTAGTCTATGTTTGGAAAGTTAAAATCCCCTACTATAACCACCTTATTATTCGTACAGATAGCCGAGATCGCCTTACATTTTTTTTTCTCAATTCCCCTCTGACGATAATAGAATCTCAATAAGGTGGTCATCGTTTTCTTATTGCTCAGTTCCATTCAAATAACTTCCCTGGAAGTTTTTCCGTGAAAAGAAATTGTTTGACAAATATTGGTATATAAAGTCGGGATGTTCCATTTCTGATTTCTTCTGAACAAACCTCCGATGTCCATTTAGGGCAGTGACGGCTGAATCCAGAAGTCAATACTGGACAAAAAATATTGGCATGCTGAACAGCGAAAAGAGACTGCGCCCAGTGGGTTTCTGTAACATCGAGAGGGACCAGTTTCTCCTTGTACACAATTCACTTCAAGCAATGTTGCAGGAACAGAAAGCTGTTATGAAAAAAATGTTGCATTGAATTTCATTTCCACGGATCGAGTACGCGAGTAATGATGTCTCACATCAGTTGTACAGGACTTTGATTTGACCTCACGTCGAAAATTGTGCAGTACTTTGAGCAGTTTTAGCCTGAAAATATAATAAAGGACAAATCTGATTTAAGGGAGTGCAGAAAAGGCTGGAAATACTGAGCTCTCCTTCTTAAATCCTCCTCCATTGTATTCTCTGATCTCTTGGATGTCAGATTTGTGGTGCTACCAGAGGTTGTATCAACTGAGTATGTATGCCACGACGATTAGGGAAATGATTGGAAATCTCTGTGCAATACATGAAATTCGGGCAGGAGGAGGTAGATTGGAATCAGGGACGGTAATTTCCCTGAATTGGACATTTGAAGCAAGGAGCCATAGTATGAAGTATAGGAGGGGACACTGCATTGAGATGATCATAAACGTCTGAATCAGAGACTATTGAACTTGGGGGATTCTCGACCACAATGGGCGTTCAACGCCAGGGCACGAAACATAAGGATTTCCCAGACACTGGAGTAATGGGGAGAGAGGAGGAGTATTCGTGTGCGTGCGTGAAGAAATTATTAAACAATTGGATTAAGGCCCTAGTTATTTCCTTGTAATGGGGTTTAAGAAATAGAGACAAAGTTCCGTCTTTTAATTATAATGATTCATATTTGTTCCTTAATTGGGGAGGTGTTATGAGGTTGTGGGCGGAAAATGTACCTTTAAAAGAGAGTGAAAGCTGTTTGGCACTGAGAGCTTCTGGGTAGCTGTCATGTGATGGAATAGCAATATCAGAGAGTAATGGAAATTTGAAAATATGTAAAATTTCATTGTGAAACAAATACCTGAGTTTCGGTTGTTATTTTTCACAAAAATGTGAATTGAAAAAGAAAGAACCGTTTGCACGATCTAATGTCTGGGGATTAAAGAAGCAGACGTTTTAACATTTAGACAGAGTGTGACTAAATGTCATCGATTGAGTAACTGCCCGCTGAACATTCCTGATCAAAGTACCTTTTTCATATAAAGCATCATTGCAGGAAAAGTTTGAAGATGACTCAGGGAGATCTTTAGCCAGAGGAAGATGGACACCAATGTAGACAGCCACTGTGTGCTTTTACAATTAAGTTGATGTAACTTTAATGCATGTTTATTAGAGCAGCATATTTTTATAGAGTTGAAGACAGGTAACATGTTAAGAGAAAGGAACTTACAGTTTTAAATAGCTGTTGCTTAATGTTCCCGTTTGGAGTTGAATAGTAAATTCACAGTTTTTTTTTTTGTTTAAATACAGGAATTTGGGAGTTCTTTGCTATTCATATGTGGACAGATCCTGAGGCGAGGTGAGGTTCTCCGGGTATTTTGTTTGTTTAGCAGAGGCGTTCGCCACCGTGTCTTAAGTGTGTCAAGCAAAACAATCTTACACAATCAATTACCGTAGAATAGCCTGCAAATTTAACAGGATAATCTCATTGAATCATCTGGGCAGGAACGACTGAACTGCCTTCACATACTTCATGTGCATCCATGACATCATAGCTTCTTTTCTTTGTCATTGCCTCTAAGAATTTGTGATGGAAGTTGTATTAGAGAAATAAAGATTGAAGAAGTCCATTGATACGTAAGCGCTAGTTCTTATTTATCTGTAGCTGAAGCATTATTTTCGGATAAGTATTCATTCTTGATTAACACAGAAATGCGGTCCATGCGTTCTGTCCGTGTGCCTGGGTTTGAAAAACTCTTAACGATGTGTGTACACACACGCATATCTGTACATACACATTCACACACATATATGTACACACACACACACAACATAAATATAACTGTATATATGTATATGACAATAGTTCACAGGTTGGCCCAACATCGAGGGCTGAAGGGCCTGTTCTGCGCTGTACTGTTCTATGTTCTATACATAAATTATATATAGAACATAGAACAATACAACGCAGAACATGCCCTTCAGCCCTCAGTGTTGTGCCACCTTGTGATCTCTTCGCAGCTCGTCCCCTTACACAAATCCATCATCATCCATGTGCTTATCTAAGGATTGTTTAAATCTCCCGAATGTGGCTGAGTTGACGACATTAGCAGGTGAGGCATTGCACGTCCTCACCACTCTCTATGTAAAGAACCTTGCTCTGACATCTGTCTTCACTCTATAACCCCTCAATTTGTACTCATGTCCCCTTGTACAAGCTGACGTCATCATCCTAGGAAAAAGATTTTTACTGTCTACCCTATCTAATCCTCTGATCATCTTGTATTTCACTATCAAATCCCATCTTGGCCGCCTTCTTTTCAATCAGAACAGACCCATGACTGTCAGCCTTTCCTCATAAGACCTTCCGTACAGTCCAGGCAACATCTTGGTGAATCTCCTCTGCACCTTATCAAATGCTCCACATCATTCCCGAAATGTGGTGAATAGAACTGTTCACTATATTCTAAGTGTGGGCGCACGAGCGTTTTGTATAGTTGCAGCATGATATTGCAGCTCCGGGATTTAATCCCTCTACGAATGAAATCTAACACACCGCATGCCATCTTAACAGATCTTAACACACTGGGCGGCAACGTTCAGGGATCTTATGGATATGGACTCCAAGATCCCTCTATAAATCCATACTATCAAAGATCTTTATATGAACCCAGTATTCTGCCTTCCTGTTATTCGTCATAAAGTGCATCAGCTCATAATTTGTTGCATTGCGCTCCATTTGCCAAATTCTGCAGTTTATTCAAGTCCCCCTGCAACCTGTAACATTCTTCGAAACTGTTCACTACTACACCGACTTTAGCACGTTCTGCAAATTTACAAAACCATCCACCTATGACTGTGTCGAAGTCATTTATAGAAATGACAAATAGCAGTGGTCCCAAAACAGATCCATGTGGCACACCGCAATTAACTGGACTTCAGGCTATGTATTTTCCATCAACCACCACTCGCTGCCTTCTTTCAGAAGCTGGCTTCTAATCCAAACGAGTAAATCACCCTCAATTCCATGCCCTTAACAGCCTACCATGTGGAACCTTATCAAAAGCTTTACTGAATCCATCAACTGCCAACTGCCCTACTCTCATTTACATGCTTGGTCACTTTCTCAAAAAACTCATTGAGGTTTGTGAGACACGACCTGTCCTTGGCGAAACCAAGTTGACTATCTGAAATAAAATTGTTGCTTGCTAGATACTTATAAATCATATCTCTTATAATCCTTTCCAATACCTTTCCTACAACCTAAGTAAGGCTCACTGGTCTATAATTACCTGGGTCATCTCTCCTGCCCTTCTTGAACAAGGGCACAATATTTGCAATCCTCCAGTCCTCTCGGACTAAACCTGTAGACAATGACGACTCAAAAATCAAACCGAAAGGCTCTGTTATTTCCTCCCTAGCTTCCCAGACAATCCTCAGAAAAATCCCAACCGGCCCAGGGGACTTGTCTACTTTCACTCCTTCTAGAATTGATAACACCTTCCTGGAAAGAAACTCAATGCATTCTTGTATAATATCTCGTACCGTATTCTTCTCCTTTACAATATTCTCCTTTTCCTCAGTCAAAGTCGATGAGAAATGTTCGTTTAGTACCTCTCCAACCTCCACAGTGTCCAAACTCAATTTCCCACTTCTGTCTTTGACTGCCCCTATTCCTACACTAATCACCCTTTTATTCCTCACATATCTGTATAAAGCTTTCGAATTCTCATCTATTCTATTTGCGAAGAAATGCTCGTGTCCTCTCTTTGCTCTTCTTAACTCTCTCTTTAAATCCTTCCAAGCTGATCTGTGAGCCTCAATCCCCTCATCTGAACCATCTTGCATCATCAACACATAATCCCCCTTCTGCTTTGCAACAGTTGCAATTTCTGCAGTAAACCACGGTTCCCAAACCTTATCATTTCCTCTGCCTGATAGGGGGAATACCTATCAAAGACACGCAATACCCGTTCCTTAAAAGAGCTCCACATTTCCATTATCTGCATCCTCTACTTTTTGCCACCCTATTCTATGCATCCAAAATTCTTGCCTCATCACATTATAATTGCCCTTGCCCCATCGAAAACCTTTGACGTGTTGCATGTATCTAAGCCTTTCCATCGCTTATTATACGTAACTCAATTTTGGTTATTCCCTCCAAAGTGCTCACCTATAACAAAATCAAACACATGGCCTGCTTCATTTCCAAGCACCAGATCCCATATGGCTTCCCCTCTTGTCGGCACTTCGATACACTGTGTCAGGAAATCCTCCTGTTCACATTAGACAAAAACTGATCCATCCGACGTACTGGAGTTATTGCATTTCCAGTCAATGTTGGGTATGTTAATGTCCCCTCCAATTACCACCCGGTTCCGTTCACTCCTATCCTGAATAATTTTGCTAATCTCTCTTCCACCTCCCTCGAAATCTGCGGAGGTCTATAAAAACCTCCAAGCACGGTGGCCTCTTCTCTCCTGTTTCTATCTTCAGCCCACACCAGCTCAGCAGACGAGTCCACCGTTGTCCCATGCTTGACTAACAAAACCACACCTCCCCCTCTTTTACAGCCTTGCCTGTTCTTAATGAAATCTGCAACATCCATTCCTCACCCTGCTCTGTCCATGTCTCCGAAATGACGACAACATTGAAGTCCCAGGTACCTATCCATGCTGCAAGCTCACCTACTTTATTTCAGATACTTCTGACGTTGCATTAGACACATTTCAAACCAATTTGCTGTATCTCAGTACATTCCTATGACCCCGAAATCCTGTCTCTGTCCTTCCCACTCACATCCTCCTGTGGACTGTAATTACACCTCAGGGTCCCATCCCCCTGCTGAGCTCTCTTAAATCCACCTGAATAACACAACCAAATTTCCTACCCAGAATATTCGTACCCCTCTGGTCCAAGTGAAGACCATCCTGTATGTACAGGCCCCACTTTTCCCAGAATGAGCCCGAATTATCCTCCCTCATGCATCATCCTTGCAGCCATGTGTTCAGCTCATATCTCTCTCTATTCCTTGCCTCGCCATCACGTGGCACGGGTAACAATACAGAGATAACAACTCTGGTCTCGTTCTCAGCTTCCATCCTTTCTCCCTGAAATGCTGCCTTACATCCTTATCCATATTTCTACCTATGCCGTTGGGACCTATGTGGCCCACGACTTGAGGCTGGTCACCTTCACCCTTCAGGACACCAAAGACACGATCCGAGACAACACGGACCCTGGCACGTGGCAGGCAACACATCAACCACGAGTCTTGTTTGTTCTCAACAAACCTCTGTCTGAGCTTCTGACGATTGAGTCCCCAATGACTAACACTCTCCTATTTTCGCTCCTTCCCTTCTGTGCAACAGGGACAGGCTCTGTACCAGAGAGCCGGGCCCCACTGCATATCCCTGATAGGTCGTCCCGCTCAGCAGTATCCAAAATGGTATACATGTTTTTCAAGGGAAAGACCATGGTAAAAGGAAATGGGGAATTATGACGACAGGGAACTGAGTTTGGCAATTATCCATCATCTTACTAATGCCAGACAAAGTCGGATGGGCCGGAAGAATTAATCCTGTGTCTATTATCTAGCTTTCAAGATCGATCCCGCCTAGCTGTCAAATCAGGGTGTGCAGATTGACAGCACAGTTCATTAAGAAAGATGATGTGCAAAGAAGTGCCAATTCACTATAATTGAACTCTAGTCTGGAATGGTCTAACACCACATGGTCCCTAATAGGAAGAAGACACTGACACAGAACTCTCCTGTCACACACGTACGCGCACAACACCACAAAGTAAAGCACGCATACACACACGCACATTCACTCTCTCTGGCTCTCTGTCTTTCGCTCTCTTGCTCTCTCTCACAATTAAGTAGAATGGATGGCTTTGAGGTATGTAGAGAAGAGGTGTTGGAAATTCTGGAAAGGGTGAAAATAGATAAGGCCCCTGGGCCTGATGGCATTTATCCTAGGATTCTCTGGGAAGCAAGGGAAGAGATTGCAGATCCATTGGCCTTGATTTTTATGTCCTCGTTGTCTACAGGAGTAGTGCCAGAAGATTGGAGGCTAGCAAATGTGGTTCCCTTGTTCAAGAAGGGGAGTAGGGATAACCCTAGTAACTATAGGCCGGTGAGTCTCACTTCTGTTGTGGGCAAAATCTTAGAGAGAATTGTAAGGGATAGGATTTATGAACATCTGGATAGGAATAATGTGATCAAGGATAGCCAGCATGGTTTTGTGAAGGGCAGGTCGTGCCTCACAAACCTTATTGAATTCTTTGAGAAGGTGACTAAGGAGGTGGACGAGGGGAAAGCAGTAGATGTGGTGTATATGGATTTTAGTAAGGCGTTTGATAAGGTTCCACATGGTAGACTACTGCAAATAATACGGAGGTATGGCATTGAGGGTGAGTTGGAGGTTTGGATTAGGAGTTGGCTGGCTGGAAGAAGACAGAGGGTAATAGTTGATGGCAAAGGTTCATCTTGGAGTGCCGTCACTAGCGGTGTTCCGCAAGTATCTGTTTTGGGACCGTTGCTGTTTGTCATTTTTATAAATGACCTGGAGGAGGGGTTAGAAGGTTGGGTGAGTAAGTTTGCGGATGATACGAAAGTCGGAGGAGTTTTAGACAGTGAGGAAGGATGTGGCAGGTTACAGCGGGATATAGAAAAGCTGCAGAACTGGGCAGAAAGGTGGCAAATGGAGTTCAATGTCGCTAAGAGTGAGGTGATTCACTTTGGTAATTGTAATAAAAAGATGGGGTACTGGGCTAACGGACGGATACTTGGTAGTGTGGATGAGCAGAGGGATCTTGGTGTCCATGTACACAAATCTTTGAAAGTTGCCACCCAGGTAAATAGTGCGGTGAAGAAGGCATATGGCGTACTGGCTTTTATTGGTAGAGGAATTGAGTTCCGAAGTACTGAGGTCATGTTGCAGTTGTATAAGACTCTGGTGCGGCCACATCTGGAGTATTGTGTGCAGTTTTGGTCGCCATACTATAGGAAGGATGTGGAGGCACTGGAACGGGTGCAGAGGAGGTTTACCAGGATGTTGCCTGGTATGGTAGAAAGGTCGTATGAGGAAAGGCTGAGGCACTTGGGGTTGTTTTCATTGGAGAAAAGAAGGTTTAGGGTTGACTTGATAGAGGTGTATAAGATGATTCGGGGTTTAGATAGGGTCGACAGTGAGAATCTTTTTCCACGTATGGAGTCAGCTATTACAAGGGGGCATAGCTTTAAATTAAGGGGGGGGTAGGTATAGGACAGATGTTAGGGGTAGGTTCTTTACTCAGCGAGTCGTGAGTTCATGGAATGCCCTGCCAGTAGCAGTGGTGGACTCTCCCTCATTATGGGCATTTAAGCGGGCATTGGATAGGCATATGGAGGATAGTGGGCTGGTGTAGTTTTGGTGGGCTTGGATCGGCGCAACATCGAGGGCCGAAGGGCCTATACTGCGCTGTATTGTTCTATGTTCTATGTTCTATGTTCTCTCTCTTGCGCGCACACAAACATACATGCAAAGCAAGTTCAGAGGAAGAGGATGAAAATCTTCCAAACAATTGCAACAATTGACAGCATCACAAAGGAGGTAAACCACAAGTCTTCCAAATTTGAGAGACGACTTAACACTAAGGTCAAATCCTAATGGACAAATGTGGGAATTGAGTTTGTGTCAACAGTCCTGCTTTATTCCTTGAACTCAGCCGACTGGATGGGAGTTTTGCACTGCAGAGGGGCTCCGGCATTAATTGTCACAGAAGTTGCGATTTACACCAATGTCTCACTTTGTCTAACTGATCCCTCACATGAGATGAGGTCAGATATTGGGTAAATTGACCATCAGTCGCCTTTTTTCAAATGAGAGATCTGTCACTGACTGTGGCGATAATATGCGTCTGAGTGAAACAGAAAAAACTGCAATGAAATGGACCAGACGTGGTTCAGACACAGGAGAAAACACCTTCCTGGCAGAGTAGTTATGACAATTGAATGCACTAATTATGCTGCATTCATCTATCTGACCATCTGAATCTGCAAATGATAAAAGTGAGTTATTTATCAAGACCCCTCCTGGCAAACAAATTCTAATATTAGCTGTAGTGTCTGCGGTTCACTCTTGATGAAAAGAAATAATTCAGTCCGTTGTCTTTCCGTTAATTTCGGTAATTTCAAGACTGGGGGCACAATGTTTAGATGAGAGGAGAGATATTTTAAAAGAAGACAAGGGGCTTTTTAACACAGAAGTTTGCTCGCTTTTCGAATGAACTTCTTAAGTTGCACGTGCAATTGCAACTTTAAAAAGACATTTTTGTGGATATATGAATAGAAATGTTTTCGAACGTGGCTCGGGAGAAGCAAGCAGTTGCGACTCGTTTAGTAATGGATTACGTTCAACATGGACTTGGCAGGATGAAGGCCCTGTTTCCTTGCTGTGTGTCTCTATGTCGCTATGCGAGATTAGTCCGTGGACCAGAGGCAAAAACGTCTGTGAGAATGGGACTGTGAAATAGAAAAAGTGAGGGTTGTGGTGCAAGATTCAAACTTGAATGAAGCAGTAATTGCTGGAGGTTTTGTCATTGCAACTTGGAAGGATTTTAATGAGGTTGAATCTGCCGAGTTACTAATCATGCAATGGTAGAAGGAGAACGCAAATTGAGTCAAATTTGCTGCTGATTGAATAAATATGGGAGATAGATAATATTACGGTATGGAATCCTTTACACAGGCAGAGAGAGCTGAAAGGATTGGGGGCGGTAATAGAGACATAAGATTGTTGGTAATCATGGAGGAAGAAAGAGGTAAAAACAATGACTGCAGATGCTGGAAACCAGATTATGGATTAGTGGTGCTGGAACAGCACACCAGTTCTGGCAGCATCCAAGGAGCAGCGAAATATTTTTCTGACATTTCTGACAAAAGTCCTTCATCAGGAATAAAGGCAGCTTCTTGGATGCTGCCTGAACTGCTGTGCTCTTCCAGCACCACTAATCCAGAGCCATGGAGGAATGCAGATGGAAATGATTCATTGAAAAATATATTTCAGGGACATAGGAGAAAGAACATATTGTAAGCATTGGCGTGTCTGGAGGATGCAACTGAAATTGAAAGGACGTCAGGGTCTTCAGTAGATAAGGAAGATAATGGCAGCGGAATGCTCAGAAGATGGTGAAGTGTAAAATGGGTGCAGAGAGTTATGAATATGGAGGGCGATAGATAAAGAATATCTTGAACATGGGAAATGCTGCCCACGGTTGAAAGAATGAAAGTACTGCAGAGATATTATGTTTTATTGATCGGAGTCTGATTGACCTTTGGAAATAAGGGATCTTGGAGTACTCATGCATGTGACAGAGGTCGGCAGAGCTAAATTCGCCGGAGGAGGTAAAAGACAAAAACTAGAGTATTAACAGGCAAGCAGGGTCGAGAGTGTAGTGCTCGAAAAGCACATTCCATCAGGCAGCATCCGACGAACAGGAGAATCGAAGTTTCGGGCAAATGCCCCTCATCAAGATTGAGGGGCATTTGCCCGAAAGTTCGATTCTCCTGCTTCTCCGATGTTGTCTGACCTACTGTGCGTTTCCAGCACTACACTTCGATTCTTATCTCTAGCATCAGCAATCCTCACTTTCTCCTAGCAGATTAGCAGGTACCACACTTCAGTAGGGAGGGAAAATGGAAATATGGCGAAACAAAACGCAAGCCAACATGACAAGAGACAGCAGCCTGCGTGTATGCAAGGACCGCAGGGTTATCTATCAGAATTGGAAACTGTGTGAGCTCAGGAACAGACATGTGCAGTTTTGCTGACGAAAATAAACTTCCTGAAGTTTGGAATATTTGAGGACAAGCAGAAATGTATCAGAATAATTGGGTCTGGGCACAGCACTGGAATGAATGATGTGTCAGGTTGCGAAGATGGGTCACAAGGAGATGATGAAAGTGATCAGGTTGGCCCCCATACATATCCCTTCGGCATAAGTATGAACTGCTTGTAAATGATTCAGGCCGAGTGCATTTATTAGGTCTGTAATGGAGTGTATTCGTCAGATCTTGCACTGAGCTTGTGCCTGTTTCATTGTTTCCTCGTTCCAAGACCTCACTATCTCACCTCCAACGCCTCACCTGGCTTTCTCCACATTTAAACACTCCGCCGCTTCACACTAAAATCCTTGTACAAACGTTGGGTGAAGGAAATGGAACAGGACCAGGACTAGGACTAGACTGAATTCACAATAAAATAAAATTGATTTTCAATAAATATAATTAACACTGACAATTATTTGGCACAAAAAGTTTTGTAGCTTGCACAACGTTTGCTTTGATACATATATGATCACCTTCTGGAACAAACGAAGGTGCAACCAGTCGAGGTGGATGAGAGATTATCGATCTTGCTTCATTTTCTACCCTTCAGGAGGCATGCTGTCTGCCCTCCTGGCCTACTTACATCTGATCAGCTGAAGATCAGACCTTATGCTTTGCTCAAGTTTTATATATCAGACGCCTCTTGTTAATTTCAGCTCTCAATTAATTTCCGTCTCATGCTAGAAATGTTCAATTTCCGCAGCTTTCAAGAGCAACTGATTACGCATGATTAAAAAAAAAACGGTTTTGATGTGGTTGGTCTGCCTTGATCTCACTGAATGGCATAGAACACTCAAGGGGGCTAAATGGCGTCCTGCTCCTCAAATTTCTGATATGTTTATGTCAATCCAGTTATCTGTTTGTGTCTTCTTGACCCTATTGTTCTATCATTGTCACGGCAAGACATTTACTTTCGATGCTCTCACAATTATTGTCTTCTTTGTCCTCGACGCTTAACCATTTCCTAAAACCTGACATTTCATGTCGCTGACACTCATAGCATACAGAGACAATCTTTATCTGCGAATCCACTGAATGTTAACGTTTTTGGACTGTGGAAGGAAACCGGAGCACCGGCAGAACCCATGCATACATGTGGGGAACGTCCATTCCATCACAGACAGTTGCCTGGGTGTGCGATTGAATACAAGACACTGCAGATGTGAGGCACCAGAACGAACCATTGAGCCGCCATTTCATCTGATACCAGGTATTATTGACCAGATTCTGATCATTTTTAAGTTATTTAAATATGCAGGTCTATAAGAGCACTGCTAATGCTTGGGGAATCATTCAAAGTCGGTCCACGAGCACTAAGTCACAAATTAATTGCAGAAGGGTTGCTTAGTGTTTAGCCCTGCTGCCTCATGGCTCCAGGATCCCGGGTTCGATTCCAAACTCCGGTCGATTTTCTGTGCGGCGTTTGCACATTTTCCCTATGCCTGCATGGTTTTCCTCCAGATGCTTCGGTTTCCTCCCATTATCCAAAGATGTGCGGTTGAGGTGAATCGGCCATGCTAAACTGACCAGATTGATCATGAGTGAGTAAGGTAAGTTCATTAGTCGTTGGAAATATCAGGAAGTCAGAGCATCAGTGTGGACTCGTCGGACCAATGACCTGTTTCCACACTGTAGGAATTGCAGAATTCCATGAGAGTGGTGTCATGCACCCCACTTGGCTCGACATTTGAAGCTGCAACAACAATAAAGAAGTTTGACAGAATCAGCAATTCTGAACGACTCGCAACATATCGAATAATCCTGAATGACTCACAACATATCCATAAAAAAGCACGCGCACCACTATCAACACACTCTTTCGAAAATTTGTATCATCTTCACAGTACACTTCATAAATTCACCGTGACCCCTTTACCTGCCCATTTGAAAATGTTAATCACTACGTTCTGGAGCGACAGCGGCACCAGTCAATTGAGAATATCATCTTGCAAGTTCTCCGCATCACACACCATCATTATTTGTTATTTTAGTGCCGCTCCTTCAGTATTGGTGCAGTGAAATCCTGGAAAGTGCCCTCAAAACGACTGTGTTTGTATGTATTCCACTTGGACTGCAGCGTTGTATGATGGCAGCTGTCTCCACTACCATTTTAAGGCAACTTGCCATGGGCAATACATCCTGGACCGCACAGAGACTCTCATATGAAATAAATGAATAAAATAGAAATGTCACAACAGCCATTCAACAATCATAAATATTGAGGCTGAGTTGAGTGGTTTCATGATGGCAGGGATTTTTTTTTGGAATGTGATGGATCATAGTCAAGGGGCTGTTGTGTTGGTGAGGACGTGTTGACATTTGGCTTGCCACTTGTTGTTCGAAAATGAATATTCCATTGAACAGAATCCCTGCAAGGAACGAGTGCAATAAAACCACACTGAACCTCTGCAGCTCATCCATCCCAGATGCTTTCCACTATCATTTCTCTGCACATTTCCCACGGCTAATGCACTAACCTACAAATCCCTGAAGACAATAAACAATTAAACATTGCCAATGTTCCCAACTTGAACAACGTTGGACTGTGGGAGAAAACCAGGGAAACTGGCAGAAACCCACACAGAAATGGACGAACATGCAAACTCCAGAAAGACCTGTGGTGGGTAAGATACTTAGAATATTCTGAGAATTAAAATATACATGCATTTGGAAAGATTCTGATTGATTATGGTCAGTAAGCACTACTTCATGCATGGTAGTTTAGATCTCACTCATGTGTTCGAGGATTTTGTTAAAGCATCGAGGAAGATTCACGATGGCATGGTGGTAGATGTGATTTATACGTACTTTTGTAAGGCATTTGATAAGGTTCCAGAAGGTAACAGTATCCAGAAAGTTAGATCGCATGGAATCCACGGAGAGTTGGAAAATTGGATACACAATTGATTGATGGCAGGAAGCAGAGTGTAATACTGATAGGATACTTGGACTGGAGGCCTGTCGCTATTGGAGTGTATCAGTGGTCGGTACTGGAGCCATTGCTGTTTGATACGTATATCGGTGATTTGGATATAAATGTACAATACATGACTTTGCAGATGACACTATGCAATAGAGTGAACACAAAGGTTATCATCAATAGCAGCCGGAGCTCAATCATCTGTGGAATTGCGAAGGAATTAACAAATGTAGTTTGTTGTAGATAAATGTGAGGTCTTACATTTTGGAAAATCAAATCAAGGTAGGATTTTCATGCCAAATGGCAAAGCCTTAATCAATAAATTCATGCATGAGTTCAAGTGCTCTGTTCTCTGAAAGTGGAGTCGCAGTTAGACGTGGCAGCGAAGAAGGTTTTTGGCACAACGGTTTTCATTCGTAAGACTTTGGGTAGAGAAGTTCAGAAATTATGTTGCAATTGTGTAGGATGTTGGTGAGGCTGCACTGAGAGTGTTGTGTTCAGTTTTGCTCACCTGGCTATTGGAAGGATGTCATTAAAATGGAAAGAGTACAGAAAAGAAATCGATGTTGCCAGGACACAACGCTCTGCATTGTAGAGGAAGCTTTGGGCATGCTTAACTTCTTTCTTTAGTACGTTGGACACTGATGGCGGATGTTATAGAAGTGTGAAAGGTCATAAGAGGCATTGATAGACTTAATGCACACAGTCTTTGTCCCATGATTGTGGAAACGAGGACAAGAGGGCATCAGTTTAAGGTTAGAGTGGGAAGAATGATAGTGAACCGGTGAGGCAACTTTTTTCGGCAGAGGAAACGTGCTGCCTAATGAAGTTGTTGAGGTGGGTACAGTTACAACATCTAGAAGGCATTTGGACAAATGCATGTATGGGAAAGGTTTAAAATGATATGGAACAAGTGAAGGGAAATCGGGTGAGTGTAGATTGACATTTCTGTCAGCATGAACCAGTTGCGTCGATGGGCCTGATCCGTGATTTAGTATTCGATGATCTATGAATCCATGCATGGTTTGACATCCTCATGAAATTAGTTAAAATAATCTGCCCCTCCAGTGGAGATTCATAATTGATTCCCACTCTTGCCTCACGGTATTCTGGTCGCTCTTTGTTTCAACTCGTTATGATTCCTCTCAGGATTCACAGGTATTCCTGAGACGGCTTCTTGTCGTTTGCACCACCTCTATCCGATGCTCACTTTCATTCTCACATATTGGTCTGAATGCAAGAAGACATCTCGCAGTTTTTCTTGAATTTGAGTTTACTTTATCTTGAATGGCTTTAAAACCATACAGCGAGCAATCGACAATTAGATGTTTGCACTGCTCAGACGTATGAATCAGGCAGCATCCACGGAGAAGGAGAATCGACGTTTCGGGCATACGCCCTTCTTCAGGAATGTTCTGTTCACCACTACAGGAAGGATATGATAGCATTAGAGGGTGTACAAAAACAATTCACCCGTAATGAAGCAATTGAGCTTCAAGTAGAGACTCGATAGGCTTGGATAGTTTTTCTTCGTGCAGGGAAGACTGGGGAGGCACATGATTGAGGTTTATCAGATTATGAGGGGTTTTGTCAGAGTAAACACAGAACAGCTGTTCCCCTTGAATGAGGGATCGATCATGAGAAAGCATAGTCATGGGTAATAGACTATAGACTCAGAGGGGATCCAGTGAATACGTTCTTCATTCAACATGTAGTGGAAAACCAACTGAGAAGGTATTGGAGTTCGGAAACTTTACAAACGTATTTGAATGACTAATTCAAATATCATAACATTCAATGATATTGCGGCGTAGCAGCGCAGATTGGGCGGCGTGGTGACTCATTTTAGTAAAGCTGCTTTAATGCGCTAGAGAGCAGGGTTCAATTCTACCCTCGAGCAACTGTTGTTGTGGAATTTTGACATTGTTCCTGCATCTTCGTGGGTTCCCTTTGGGTATTCCGGTTTCCTACCAGAGTCCAATGGTGTGCAGGTTATGTGGATTGGCCATGCTAAATTGCTCATAGAGTCCGAGGTTGTATGGATCAGGTCGATTAGCCATGAGACGTGCAAGCTTACAGTGATTAAGGTAGGGGGGTGAGTAGTCGGAGACTCGATGTGGACCTGTTTGGCTGAACGACTGTTCACAAATGCAGAGAATTGGTATTAGTCTACCTTTAGGGCAAGTTATATTGATGTAGAGTTGATTATGTCTGCAGAGTAGCAATTTATGAATACACAAATCTACGAATGCCCCCGAAATTCACATCCAAATCATTTAAATATATATGCCAAGAATCAGTGGACCAAGCAACTATCCTTGTGGAAAATTACTGTTCACAGTCCTCCAGTGCAAAACAACAATCATTTTTGACTACACATTGTTTCTATCTTCAAGCAAATTTTGCATCCAGTTGGTTACCTTCCCTTGGATCCTATGTGATTCAAGTGGTTATCCTGTCTTGTCTATGGAATCTTGTCAAACGATTCGCTTAAATCGAAAGAATCAAAACGTATTACTCTCTCTTCTTCTTTGTCCCCTTGTCGAAACAGTTCATCACATAAGTAAAATGTCATTTCCTACGCACAGACCCGTATTGACGATGCAAAATCAGTCCGAGCTATTCCAACTTCACGTAAATCGTTTCCCTCAGATTCTCCTCGAAAAATCCTTGCAAAACTAACATCAGTCTCGAAGGTCCCTAGTTCCTCATCTCTTCTTTCAAACTTTCTTGAATAATGACACAGCATTATCTATCCACCAGACTTCCAACCTCACCCGTGACTGTTGACAATACAGAATTTCGGTATAGAGTCCCAGCAATCTATTCCCTCGTTTCCCACAAGCGTCTGGGACAGAACTCATTAAGAACAGATGACATTCTCAATTGTGTGCGCTGTATGACTTCTAACACCTCCTCCTGCGTAATTTGGACTCTTGTCAAGTGACCACTATTAATTTTCCAAGTCCCCTAACTTCTACGCCGATCTCCACAGTAAATGATGAAATGAAATCTTACCCATTTCCTGTGGAGAAACACGTAGACAGCCTTGTTGATCATTAAGGGCCTCATATCTCCCGATTTTCACTTTTGCATCCAACGTAGTTGTAGAGTCTCTTTGTATTCTCCTTAACCTTATATGTCGATGCTACCTTTTGTGCTCATTTATCCTCCTAATTTCCGTCTAATTCCAATGCCAGGCATTCCAATACAGCGAATGGTGTATCGGTTTCAGCGGTTTATGTGCATTCATGCAAACCAATTAGTGGTAAGCAGGAAAATATTACATTAAATGCGACAGATTCACCAGGATCCGATTCTCTCCATCAAAGGGCCTAATGAACGGTAGTGAAATCGTTACTGACGACCTAGCTGTAACATTGCAAGTTATATCGATTTGCGAACCCTTTCCGAGACTGTTGAACACAGTCAGTGTGATATGGCAGCTCAGTAACGGATTATGTTCTTTCCTAGTAGGGTATACAAGCTGCTCGTAAGATTCTGCCGCTGTATGTGTTCACAGCTCTAGATTAATAAAGCAGTATTTGCAGAATTGCAAGTGAACGCTGCCTGAAAATGCAATGACTAATTTTCAATGTAGCATAATTAATTGTACGTCAAAACCATTAGACAACAATAAATGTTAAATAAAAAATCATTTATACAGTAAATATCAAAATAGACAGAAATAATTCACAAATATGTTTGTGAAATAGTTGCAATAGGTTGCAAAGAATAAGTGAATTTTTCGTTAAATGAACAGCTGAGATCAAGCATATTCCTCAGTAGCAGGGTTCAATCACATAGAAAAGGTTTCCAAAAAGACGGAGACAGCAATCGCCATGAGTTAAGACGGAGTGATGGATTATGAAATTATAGCTGGACTGTTAATCCACAGAAGCAGGTATTATTCTACGGGCCAGGGGTTAAAATGCCTCCAGAATATAAAATATGATTTCAAGCATCTGAAATTAAGACTCGAATGATCGCCATGTATCAATTGTTGATATTCAGTTAAGTAAAAGAGATCTGGGTGGTTAAGGACCTTTGGGGAAGCATATTGTTGTCCATACACGCTCTGGCCGCCATGTGAATTCAGACCTATGACAATTTAGTTGAATAGGGTGGGATGCCACTCGGAGTGCAGACCTATTGGGCCAAATGTCATACATCTGCACTTTACAGCAACTGCATACTTTCAGGGATGTTGCGTCACGCTTGACGAAATTGCTTGCACTTTTGAAACTCAGATCAACGCAGAGTAAATGTAGGTTGAACAAACTTACTGGGTCCTGAAAAAAACAGTTAACAAGATAACACATGAACATTGCGTAAGGGATGGGTTGGATAGGATGTTGTGTAAACTGCAAAAATATCCATTTAGAATGAAATCGTAATTATCTATAAGACAGAAGATTTTCCTGTGCAGACCTCTCTGATCAAGTTTGGCTCCAAATTATTTTATGCAGTAAAAGATAGTGGCAATCGAGTTGATAGTACTAGAACCGGTAAAAAATGAAAAATGCGTTAACATGAATAACAATATCAAGTAGATAGGCGTGCTGTGAGGGAGTAAAAGACGTTGTTCATCTACATTCATATGTTTAACAAAACAATCAATTAATTCCGCGTTGCACCACTGTGAAATCATCAATAACATCCACACTGCATGATTAGTTTTGTGATGAGAGGCGGTGAATTCGCAGCCTCTTTTCACCAGTGCTGAGCAAACATCCGTAATCAATGATTTGTAAAATAAATCGAGTGTACAAGGAATTTCAGTGCTTATTGGGTCTAGTACGGAGAAGGAACTGAATCAATTACTTCACAAGAGAACCAGTTTAGATACAAAGGGGCAAATGGCCTCCTCCTGCAACATAAGTGAATTAATGAAATTAAGTTTCTTCTTAATCTAAAGCTTTGTCAGTAGAGGGTGATAATAGTTTTTGGTTATCTCTCCGCCGTTCAGTGCTCAAACACGAAGTTAAAGGAATGTATGTGATTTTTCATTACTTACACCTAAGAAAGGATAGGTTAAACGTTTAGTGATTGTTGTCCCAATAAATCGCAGAACAAGTCTAACTTTTAACGTTGTTTATGTTGGGATCTCTTTCATTTTTTCCAAAGAGAATCTCACCCCTGTGCCGAGAAATACATTAACTAGCACAATGTTGTAATTTAAAATTGCATCTTCAAGATGGAAGCAGGGAAGAATGACATTGGTCGTTTTAATGTAGTTCTTTCCTTAGGTCTCGTGCAACATGTGATAAGCGAATCTTCCGATTTGCCTTTGAAGCAGCACACAAATGGAGATTGCAATATTAACACCTTAAATTCAGCAGCATCGGCAAGGCCTTCCAAACACGAAAATGAGATAGTTAGATACAAAACATAATTTTCTGATTTAAATTCTTGTCAGTATTGAATTATTCTATTTCCACTGGCCTGACGTCACTAAAGCTTGTCATCATTATATTTTACGCCTGAAATTGACACAATATGATATATGTGATCAGCAAATTATTCAGAAATTTGGAAAAGAGCAGCTGGAAACAACATATGAGCAAAACCCAGAAATTCTGCACACGAATCGCCTCCGGTTTTGACATTGGCAGAAAGAATAGAGAAGGTTGAGGAATATCACTACCAGCACTTTTATTGCAAGAATTAATGTATTTTAACATTGCTTCCTACATTTTCTTCTTCTCTTCTTCTTTTCATGTCTCTCAATTGATACTTCACAGACTTGTCAGGTCTTCTCTGAACTTCATATGTGTCATTGTATAAATACACGGTTTGTGAACACAATGCAACCACTTCAGTAATGCCCCAGGTTTAGTGGAAATATAATCAGGCCGTTTCCGGTTACCCTGGTTATAATAGGTGGCACAAATTACAAAGGTCCCAGTAATTTTCGAGAAAGAGCAAAATAAAATCGACTGATACGGAGAGGAGGAAGGTGATGGATTTCCTTCGTTTCTGAGGTTGCAGAACGCTTGGATTCTTACTATGGAATCTTGAGCGTATCGTAATCGCCGCTAAAGTACGTCAGAAAATTATGAAATTAAACAAGATGATCAGACTAAATGAACGCCAAACGACTGAGGTGGTGCAATAGCAGACCAACGCTATTCCTGCAGGTCAAGAGAAATACGCAGTTCTTTGATGACAACGTCAGTGCACCTTGTTAATTATTTCGTAAGGTTCAAATCGAAATAAGATTCGTATTTCTTTTAAGAGACTCAGAACTGAAAAAAAAATTAAACCACTGTTGCTGTTAATTTGGTGCATACTTTTTTTAAAAAAACTTCTGGTCGGAGAGAATGATATATCGATCAAATATCACGGAAACAATGCACCAAACTGATAAATCGAGAGAGACAGCAGTCAGATAAAAAAATATGATCCTGCACACCGACGTGTGGGAGATGATGAAAATTGAAAATGATAAGTAAATATACGATGTGCCACAACATTTAAAAGTGACCAGTAAATTAGTTACTGACATGTTCACTATGCAAAGTCGGATAAACTTGGAAATGATACATCTTCCTCTTGAGACAATCAAAATTATCACTACGTAAGAGAGATAGAACATAAAATTTACGTACCAGTGACTGAAAAATATAATTGCTGATAGTACATGAATCCAATCAGTGTACCTATTAAAATGGGAGCATGACCCAGACATTGAATTGGATGAAGAAGTTACACGAAGACCTTCCTGCAATGGATGACAATACAGTAGAAAAATCCAGTAAATCCTTCGGTCCAGGTACTTTCAAGAATGTAAATATCAACTCATTTGAATGCGACATGTGAATATCGCTGAAACGTAAATGATGTGTTTAGTCGATTTTGTATTCACTGTTACCCAATATAAGTATAAACAAGAATATGTTTAATTCAGGTTAACAACTGACAGTTTAAAATAACTCACGAGGAAGTGCAACTGATACAAGAATTGGTTAGTAAGCCTCTTTCGCCAGCTGAATCGGAGCGTTGTACATTTCATTGTCAGAGCAAGAATCTGTCTCTAAGAGATGATGGACTCTGAACAATGTACACCTTACGTCATAGAAAGAACTCCGTGTTTGGACTGACACTAACCTTCAGAGAATCAAGCAAGCAAAAACATTCGTGACATTACTTATAGCCATTTCACAAATATACCTTTTGCAGTTATTTCGACCGAAGAAGAAAACAATGACATGGTTGCATAAGCTATTATATGCAACGGAAAAGAGCAGGCTCGCTGTATTTTGAGACAGTCGACTTCTTATGAATGAGGCGTGGGAGGGCTTTCAGTACTTGATCAATGTTAAATCTCCCACCATTCACAGATCAGACTTCAATGTTAGACCTCTGACATGGCAGTTTCTGTGTTATCCGCACAACGTTATTTCTGTATCTCACTGACAATGCGACTGGATGAACTTCTTCCCAATTCTGATTTGCCTGAATATGTGATGGTTTACATTTCCTCATTAAGAAATCAGTTTCACTGAGTGATACATCTAGGTTCTTCTTCCACGCATGCTTTTTGTTACAATTGATCAAGTTTAACGTCTTTCTTCCATAATTCGGTTGTTCCTCTGAGCTAACAATGCCGACTTTCATCCATCTGCTCCTGGTTTGTCTTAACCATTTGATGAAAGAGGTTGTCTAATAATTCCACTTCAAATTTCTTATTTGTCGCCTTTGATCTATTCTCGTTTAATTACTGACTTTGTGACCTTGTTACCACACAGTTTCGAAAATTCCAGGATACTTTTCCTATCATTGTTCAGTAATGTGTGCTACCACTGACTTTTCAAAAATATGTGACAGCAATACTCCCTGTGAACGACTAGCAAGGACAAATTGTATTCCATGATCTGTGAGATTTTCCAGTGATCCTGCCGCCACTTTACCATTTTTCACTGAATACGCTAACCTTACCCAACATAGTTAACACTTCTTATCTCGTCGTGAATTCCAATTACTAGCACTTTATTTCTGGCAGCAGTGCTTCGGAGTGCTATGTATTCTCATCTTTCAACATTAATTCAACATGAGAGGGTCCTGTATCTCTATATATTGAAACTGTTTACCTGCGGGTCCATGACTAGGTGTCTTTACATCGAAAGTACATATTTTAAGAAGATCTGGCACTTTCTCTTTAACGAAGCTCCGACCAGACTGCAAACATTTGTGCAGATTTGTAGCCTCCACTGTGCTTCCTGTTGACACTCCGACGAAATCCAGTGGCTGATCATGTTTTCCTATATCTATATTCACAATGCTTCTTCTAATCTTAAAACATGGCGATTTCATGTAGTTTTTTTCTTGCTGTGGAATCTCCAGAGCTTTTGAACTTCTGTTTCCACTTCTTGGGTTTAATTTCTACCCTGTTGTATGTTAACCAAATGATCTTCACCGAGACCAACATTTCAATCTGACCACGTGAGGATTTTATTTTTCTTCATTTCTATCCAATATGGTTTGAAATTCAAGTTGGATAATGAACCAACTCGTTATCATGAGCCATATGACCTGTTAATCTTGCAGTTTTAACTCTCTGCTTAATCACATGAGTTCTCACTACCTCACTAATCTGATATTCGATCTTCACCTTAGAGCTTCTAAGCCGACTTTCCAGACAAAGTACCAATTTCTGAAGTTCAAACTCTCGCTTCTTTTCTTTTTGATCTGACGGTACCTTTCGCTTTTTTTCTCTGTTTCTTCTGCTTATGATTGTAATTCAAACATTTTAAATCTATTTTCTCCTTTTTCTCATTTGCTTCTAATTCAAACTGCTTCATTTTCAGTTGAATATTAAACATCTCTGGAGATTCGAACGGCGTTTCCATACAATTTAAATGCTGACATATAGCTATAACGACATATCTTGTTTTCGAAGTCGAAGGCATTTTCAACGCGAGCTTTTTTGCCAACATCAGCAGTCTTTCCTGTTTACCTTCTCTCAAATACCCAACGCAATTATTTCCGCTCCCAGAAAACTCTTGGTGACTGACAGAATTATTGCTACTTCAAGCACTGTATAAATCAACAATAAAATCCAGTAAAAGATCCTGACAACGAAAACTCGCTGCCTCTGAAACCCTAATCTCAAATTGGAACGATAGCATAAATCTTGCATAGAGTCTCCAATCTCTAATGGAACTGACTAGACCCCTCAAACCCTTTTAGAAAGGTACGCCAGACTCTATCATTTCTCTTTGTTTTATGCAGTTTTATGTTGAATATTCGAGAAGTGATGCATCAGATCAAACCAACGAGTTCTACACCAAACAGAATTTATTGACAGAATACAGAATGAAACACAACCATCAATCGAAAAGAGTTTGATTTAAATTAACCTAACTGAAAATCCAACCAACTCTATCCCATCTCAATGATATGGTTCCAATTTCCTGAATTCCACACATAAAGGCGCCCTCGGCAAAAAAAAAAAGTAGCAACAAGCTTACTTTCTTTCAAGAGAGATGCCAGAGGGAGAGTCAGCCAGAAAACTTTAGTTGAAACCAGGAAGAATTTTCACCAGCAATTTTTCTTTGGGCAGTAGGATCAAACTAAAGCAACTGGTAAAATAACCCGAGCTGGGAAAACTGGCCCCTCCCTTTTAATTGTACAACATTTTCTTAATTCAAATAAAAAGAGTCTGAAGGCCTTGTCTGATTGTTGACATAGGCATTCTCGGTTAGCCATAATTAAAGTAGCCAGTTCAGGCAATGCAGCTCAATTGCCTTTATGACCCCTCTCAAATAATACCAAGTGCAAAGTAAGCTTGTTAAACGGGCAGCATCATCAGATGCTACATTAGCAAGAAATGAAATGGTACAACAGTGTACAGAGAAAAACATACTCTCGCAAGGAGCTCTGTATATGTGGTAATTAGTGACTGAACAGTCTCTTAACAATGAAAGTCATCTTTGAAAATAAAATCAAAACTTATTTATACAATGATGGAAACAGATGAGCATGAAATAGTTCGCGTGTTGCTGCTTGCAGAAAAATAATGATTAACATTTGAGGACCGGAATCAGGTTTATCCGCTTCTTGGGATAGAGTAGAGCTGAGTAGATTTTGCCATTTCAATCAAATATAACTGATACGTTAAAAAGAAAGAGACAGCATTGCTCCAGGGCCAGGTTTCTGGGTGCACAACACAAAATACGCGATTATGCAAAGGGCGGCATAACGTGCATAAGAAGAGTAAACCACGCAAATTTACGTTTACCAAAAAAATGATTAATAATAGATATTGTTGCAGCTGCAACTCGTCGTGCTGCAAATAAGTTCAGTTCCAAAAGTCTCCAATCACGCAGTATTAAGGACCTGATGAATTAGGGCGTGAAACTGCAGTTTGACTGCAAGAGACCAAGTGGTAGGAAGGAGTGCGGGGTTAGTGGGGTCTTTCACAATCGTCTTAACCTTTCGGACGCAACGTGTGGTGCTAATGTGTGTTGTGGAGTCGAGAGGGACCAAAATCATCCTCTCAGCTATCCTCACTCTCCATTTTAAGCTCATACGTTCTGAGACAGTGCAATTTCAGAACCAGTCAAAAATGCAGCGGCTCAGGGGACTCTGAATGAACCCTCTGCAGAATGTGATGAGGATGAAGGGTGGCGTGTGGGCTTTTTCCGCTATTCACAGAAGGTAAAGACAATGCTGGACTTTATTGGCTATGGAGTTGGTTTTGAGGGTCCAGCTAAGGTTCTCCACCAGTTGGAAGCAAAGAAATTTGGTGCTCTTCACCATCTCCACCAGGAAACCATCGATATCCAGTGGACAGTGGTAGCTCCATGCCCTCCAGATGTCAACAACCATCGCTTTCATTTGTTGATGTTCAGAGACAGGTTGTTGTCTCTGCGCCTGTCCGTTAGTGACTGCACCTCCACTCTGTATGCTGATTCGTCATTCCTCCACTAAGACCAACTATAGTCGTGTCATCAGCGAATTTGATGATGTAATTCGACCTGTGCATCACTCCACCGTCGTTCGTCAGCAGGGTGAACGATAGTGGACTGGGCGCTCAGGCTGGTAACTCTGCGTTCTCAGTGTGATGTGTTTGGAGATGCTGTTCCTAATCCGAACTGATTGAAGCCTCCCAGTGAGTAAATCCAGGATCCAGTTACAATTGGAGGCACACAGGCCTGGCAGACTCAAATTTCTAATCAGGTGCTGAGGAATGGTAGTGTTAAATGCAGAACTGACGTATATAAATAGTAATCTGACATAGCTGTCCTTCTAATCCATTTGGGTAAGGGCCAGTTGGAGAGTAATGGAAATGGCATCGTCAGTTGAGCAGTTGCGACAACACGTGAACTGCCGGGTGTCCAGTGAGGGGTTGGTGGGGCAGCACGATCATAATTTGCCTAATCACGAGCCTCGTTAAGCATTTCACGCTGATTTGTGTTCGTTCAATGGGGCGGGAATCATTGAGACAGGACATAAATATATTTTGTTTTGTAGGGGAACTATGTTTAGCAGCCTTCAATCACATTGGATCTATGACGCATCTCATGTACATGTTGAAGGTGTCTGTGAGAACATCGACGAGTACATCAGAGCATTACCTGAGCACTCTTCCAACTAACACCAACTAGTCACGAAACGACACGACCAGCTATCATTAGTAGCCACACACGCAGATGGCAAGCAACATGAGTTCAACTGGGACAACACTACTATTATAGGACAAGACAAACAGAGAACAGCCACGGAATTCCTGGAGGCTTGGCACTCATCGACAGATTCAATCACTAAGCACATCGACCTGGATCCTATATCCCGACCACTGCAACGGACAGCTGGAACTGACAACCGGAAGTGGCAGATTCAAACCACTACAAATGCCGAAGGAAAGATCACAGAAGCGCTTCACAGGAGGCTCCCAAGCACTGAGGCTGTAACCCGGACAGTGGAAGAAGCGTCTGCAACACAAATTTGAATAAAAGGCAGAAAGGCTTATGGCTGGCATAGCAGGATGCGAAGAAAGCATAAAAATTCTGGAAAATATTATGAATGGTGCTAAAAAGAACAAGAGAAATTTGGCAGTAGTGTCTGTGGACTTAGCAAAAGCTTTTGATACAGTAGGCCATAAACTAATCATAACAGCGTTGAAAAGACTCCAGCGAACAGAACCACAACCAGAAACTACGTTGTGTAATTCACTGCATTGAATCAAAGTAAGTTCCTCACTCAGACTGATAATTAGCTTATTTGCATTCAACAAATTAAATCGGGATTCCAAGTGATAGTGTCCACACTTGCTAAGTTTGTCATTCTGTAGTCTCCTCAGTAATGTAGAGCAGAGCTTCATTCTCTATACTGTACCCAGTACTGAGGCCACAATTGATGAAGTTTTGCTGTGCAGCAGCCCAGGTTTTATCAACAACTATTTAGCAAGATTGCTCTCTTAGTGGCTTTTTAAACTTTGCAATCAATTAAACTGGTTTAATAACAACTACATATTCCTGACATTGAGTATTTCCAATGCCTTGATATGAAAGACGTTTGATGAGATTAAACATAGGCAATAACTGGGTTGAGCATGTAATGATGGAACATAAATAAAGGTCAATATGGACGGCTTCAAGTCGGTCCCGCTTGAGTCAATGGATGCGTTGGGCCAGGTAGATGGGAGGAGAGTTGACCACATGCTTTCAATTAAAACGTGCATTGTTGAAATTGTTTGATCCAACATTGAATGTATGTTGTGAAATTTATAGCAAACTGCATACTTCTCTGTTCTGGAACTTAATTGGCCAAGTACTGAAGAAGTGTGGCAGCAGCACGCCCATATTAGTCCAAACAAATTTGATTGTCAGTATGTTTGTATCTATGCCCTCTCTTGTTTTATTTTTTGACGTTCCCCGAATGCTAATGGTATCTATAAAGTTGGTCCCATCTCGTAACTTTCGGACTATTGTTTTGTGCTTGGTTTGCACTGTGCATTTGTTTAGCACAGCTTACTCACAGCTGCGGAGTCCGAAATGCGATTGCGACCTTGGGAGAATGCGTGGAGTTTGCATATTCGCATGGAGTCTGCGTTGGGTTTTCCTGGGTGCTCCAGTTTCCTTTTACAAAGATGTGCAGGTTAAGTGCATTAGCCAAGGTTAATGCAGTTTAAGGGGATAGGGTGCGAGTGTGTGTTTGGGTGTGTTTTCCTGTGGAGGGCTTGTGCAGACTCGGTGGTTCAAGTTTCCACTCTTTGTACTCTCGAGGTGTGATTATTCTATCAATTTTAATATATTGTTATTATTGCTATGGTGCTGCCGCTGCTGATATCGCTAATGGCACATTATAGATCAGGATTTGGATGCAGTTTTAGACCGATTTACGGTGGAACTCATAATGTTGCATCACGAATTGTCGTACTCCTTCAAACTGTGGTCTCTCTACTATAATACGTGGTTAAAAGACCTCAAAAATGGAATTTCGGCGATAGAATACATTTTTTCACTGATCCAAGACAACTTGGTTTGGGAGGACTGTTGCACAATTTCTTACAATCATTTTTTTTTTCTGTGCTCTTCCAAAGTGACTAATCGGATTCAAATACATGCGCTTATAATTTGTGAAAGTCAGCCGTGCTGCTATGATCTTCACTTGATCTAATATGCAGCTTTGAGAGACTCGGTGAATTGGATATTTTCAATGTCACCACTTGATTCATAATCCTTGAGCCGAGCTGTTTTGAAAAGAGCATCAGTTATCTGTCGAATCTGATGCAGCATTCTGTCCCTTGTCTTATGGCGTAGCACGTCATTTCAACGATTGACATGCATGACGTAATGTAGTTCAAGAAGTCGCTGGCCAACTTTACTCAATCTGCCACGTAGAAATTCTGCTGCATCTTTCTTACATTTTTGAAGGATAGCTCGACTGTATTCATTATGTGTGAAGTCGTTCATGAACTAAACCGTCACATTGAACGACGAAGGATGAGGGGTGATTTGATAGAGGTTAATAAGATGATCAGGGGAAAGATAGAGCCGACAGTCAGAGACGTTTTCCCCGGGTACAACAGAGTGTTACAAGGGGCCATAAATAGGTATAGGGGGATGTAAGGGGTACGTTCTTTATCCAGAGAGCGGTGGGGGCATGGAATGCTCTGCCTGTGGGAATGGCAGGGTCAGAATCATTGGTGACCTTTAAGCAGCAATTGGATAGTTAAATGGATAGGTGCTTAAGCTAGGACAAATGTGCGGCACAACATCGTGGGTCGACGGGCCTGTTCTGTGCTGTATTGTTCTATATTCTATGCCTGTGGTTTCAGTACGATCATTCAGGGAACTGACCCGGACAGGTAAGTTGAGGATGCTTTATTCCTACTGGTTGGATGATATTTATTTCATGATTATCGGTTTGCAGTATCAAAATTATGTTATTTTTTTGAAGATTGGATTTAGGTGCAGAATAACCCAACAATTTGGTGTATATCTTGCTATGGAAGTGAGGATGCAATGAAAATACATGCTTGTGCCCAACAGCATGTGGACGTTTATTCAAGTTTGCAGTATCAATAACGCCGAGTTGAACAATGTCACCATGCTTTGCCACAATCCGCTTCATGAATAGATACGTGTGCCATATACTACATAACAGGAGTTAAAAAGTGAATCATAATCATTTATGACATAACGGTCTTGGCTTCACCTTTAAAATGAAGGAAAATGTTTTGATGGCGTGCTGGGTTGCAAGATATGAAATGAGTTTCATTTGGCAGAAAGTAAGCTTGGAAGATTGAGAGAAAATTCACTTTTGCCATAAAGCCAGTGGTTAGTATAATAAAGAAAACCGACTATTCTGGGGGACCAGCTTTATTTCATGCTTCTCGTTGAGTCCCGCATTCTGTACTTGAAGTTTTGTGTTTTCTTCCCGAGATTATTATACTCACTGATGTCAGGTTCTGTCTGATTACAGATCGATTGCCGTTTGAGACAGATCCGTTTACATTTATTGGGAAGTCGACTAAGGTAATACAGTTCCTATTTCCAAATATCAATGTCTGTGGATATATTTTCCAGAAAAACTTTTTTATGCAATTGCTCATCTGAGACGAACAAAAGAACTTTTATCTGTATCTTACGGGAGCACTTCATTAACCAATGATTGATTGGAAAGTTGTGTACTGTTCAGCCACAACGTCAGGATTCAACAGAGTGAACGTATTCCTGATTATAGAATGTGGCTCTATGATGATCACGCACTTCAAGTGGATTCGTTGAGTGAACTGGTGCAGATATACCCTTGACCCTCTTCTCCATATGTCATCATGATGAAACTGTCTGAGTCTTCCCACCTAAAATAAAAGTCAGCGATATCTAAGACTGTGCTGTTGAATCATTTTGAACACGTTCCCAACAGAATGCTATTAGTAATCTTCACCAATCCTCAATTCAAATCCCCACAAGCTCCTGTGTAATTGTATTAACCCTCTTGTCAAGTATTTTAAACAAAATGTCGGATGGCATCTCATCCACTGTTTAACGCATGAACATAATCATCTTAAAGTGATCATTGCGTGTGTCAATCATTAATGTAAAAACGCTTAAAATTACTGCATCATCCTGAGAGCGACAGCACAGTAAGACAAGAAAGTAGCATGATTTAGAAGGAATGACGGCCTAAACTGTGAGAAAGCCCTCATGAGATCATTATTAAATACGGTTCCGAAGCATTTATTTGTGTATGTCACTGTGTTGTGCAGTGACAAACACATTAGAGCCTTTCACTGCCTCTTGGTTTTTCAAGGTAAACCCAGGGTTATCAGACGTGTCCACAATAAATCACTGTTTGTATTCTATTTGAAACATTCAGTCTCCATTAAATATACTAAAGCACATCATTTTCACAGTGATGCTCATCGCACTGCATCGTGAATGCAAGGAAAAGTGGGAGAGGAATCATTCAACACTTACAGTACTCTTTCACACCAAATAGCAGGCGCCCACCTGGGACACGCCACATTTCTCCTTTCATTCTGATGATCCATCATGGCCACGCATATGTCGGAGTTTTAATGCTCCGTTTGTTCTCTCTCTCCCTCTCTCTCTTTCTGATTGACGTTCAGTATTGTCTGGGCCTTTTACGATGATGGGATACACCCAACTTGACAGATTCTGTCCCCCACCTAAAAACTGACGCTATTACGTTTACTGGAAGGAACAGCAAGGGCAGATGCTGAGCCTAAAACCAGACAATCGATTGCAACTGTCAGCAAGCCACCGCTGCCAATCTCTGCTTCACACCAGCTACTTCCCAGATTTGGTGAACAGCACTTCAACATGGAGTGCAGATGCTTAAACAGGAGAGACAGAGAATAAGGCAACAACGTTCACACAGTCACAGATATTTCAAATCTGGTTTCCAGCGGGAACATGAAGTTTGTCTTTCCAAATGGACTGAACATATCCTACTGAAACCTAAAAAAGATTAAACAGGACATGAACCGAGTGAACAACAGAGCAAAATACATGAAATTCGGGGCAATGGCGTCATTACTTCCTCCAAAACCTCAAACATTGACCGACCATAACTCTGACGAAATGCAACATACATGATAAATATTACATCAGCTTGAACTCCGAAATGTCATTTGCTTTGTTGCAGTCTCCTGAGACCATTATCACTTGACAGATTTTGCGAAAGGATTTTTCTGTGAGGGTATTTGATCCTAGGTTCAGAATCAGCAGTGGCCATTTTTGATAGAGATCAGAAACTGGCAGCCGGATGCACCACAGACTGGGGTTTAGAGTGAGAAGTAAAGACTCAGTGTTTTTTAAAGTGTTTGCTGATGACAGTATTGCACACACGAATAATTCCTGTTTTGTGTAAATATTTTAAAATTGACTGCCTGTAACCTGTGGGTAAGTTCACCGAGCTGGGAAGTTGATTTTCAAAAGTATCGTCCCTTGCATAGATGAGTTTTTCAAGGCTTTGCGACATTCTGCAATGCGCTGCCGTAGCGTGCGTTCTGGAATATATTTGGTTCCATTCATGTTGCTACCAGTTACCTGTTCTGGTTATTCATTTTAGTAGCCGGTATATGGGACCTTTTATCCGAGATAATATCGATCTTACTGAGTGGTTTTGGTGCTATACTCATCCAGGTGAGTGAGGACCATTATATGACACTCTTTACTTGTGCCTTGTCGATAATGGAACCAATTTGGAAAGTAACAAAGTGAGTTTCAGATGGTCAGGTTAGATTTGGTCAGAAGATTGCTTATGCCGCAGCTGGAGTACTTCGTGCACTCTGTTCAATGCACTATAGGAAGGATGCAATTGAACTGGAGGTGGTGCAGAGCTTTCACAAAAGTGCTGCCTGAGTTGGAGCATTTCAGCTATGCAAAGATACTGGAAAAGCTGGGCTTTTTTCTCAGGAACGATGAAGATTGAGGGAGACCTGATGGATGTCTATAAAGTAAAGGGGAATGCACTCGGTGAACAGAAAGCAACTCTTCCATTTAGATTAGATTACATTACAGCGTGGAAACATGCCCTTCGGCCCAACAAGTCCACACCGACCCGCCACCCACCCATACCCCTACATTTACCCCTTACCTAACACTACGGATAATTTAACATGGCCAATTCACCTGACCTGCACATCTTTGGACTGTGGGAGGAAACCGGGGCACCCGGAGGAAACCCACGCAGACACGGGGAGAACGTGTAAACTCCACACAGTCAGTCGCCTGAGGTGGGAATTGAACCCGGGTCTCAGGCGCTGTGAGGCAGCAGTGCTAAACACTGTGCCATCGTGCCGCCCACAAGTTGAAGAGTCGATAATATGTTCAAGGGAAAGTCAGATGTCTTCGTGGGGAACTGAAGAAAGAATTCTTTTCATTGGTGTGAATATGGAATGTGTTCCTTGAGAGTGGAATTTCGGTAACAAAGATCTTAACATTGAAAAGTTACTTTTATGTGCTTTGATTTGCCAAAATATTGGAGGCTGTTAACTTCATGAGGGAAAATATGATGAAATGCAGGTGCTAATACTTTTTGGAAAAATCTTTGTCTATTGGTGAACTGACAAATTCCATGTTGTATGTGTCAATGCTAACATAACTTGGATCTGTACTGGATACATGTGTATATCTTGTTTATGATATTTCTGGAGTGTTAAAATTAGTTGGTCAGGGGAACGGGAACAAGAACGACAAGTCAGAAGAGAGGGTAATTGTTGAATGAGCAGAATTAGAATACAGAGTATCTGTGAGTAAGTATACACAGTCAGGAATGGTATGGTGGAAAATCGCAGCAGGTCAGCAGGAGAATCGACAATTCGGACAAGGACGCTTCATCTGAAATGAAGCTCAAATGTCGATTCTCCTGCTCCTTGGATGCCAACTGACCTGCTATGCTTTATCAGCAACCTTCACTCGATTCTGATCTCCAACATCTGCAGTCTTCACTTTCTCCCAAGCAAGATATACAGTTCATCGGACAAAGAGGTGAGTCAAAGTCTGCCTGTTTCAGTGGAAAGCGAATCAGTAATAAGAGTGATGACCTTAGTTCATGGACTGGTAGGTTTTGGCCATAATTGAGAAATTGATTTCAAAGCGTTACCACAGTTGCTGGATGATCCGATCCAATGAAGGGGAGTAGCATTGTTAATCAGAGAGTGAATTACAGCTGCAGGAAAGGAGGTTGTTGGGGAGGTGGGGATTGTCGACATGGTCAGTATGGGTTAAAGTCGGGAGAGAAGCAGTCACTTTATTGGGTGCTTTCTATCGACCCCAACAATAGCATTCGAAATACAGAAGGAATGATTTGAAAGCAGGTATTGAAAAAATGCAGATGTAGCAGAGTTGGGCATATGGTTGACTTCAACTTGCACAATTTTGATGGAATTTTCTGAATGCATTTGGTCTGGATGGATCCGAGTTTGTCAGCATTGTCCAGGACGGTTTCCTGATCAATATGTAGGTAGGTCAACTGGCGGGGAGGTCAGATTGGGTTTGGTGCTAGGCGACGAACTAGACCAATTGTCATATCCCTTTAAAAAGGGAGAAATTCGGTGGCTGTGACCACAACTCCCTCACCTTTATGTTAACCATGGATTGGGATAGGAACAAACAGTATTGGAAGTTTTTTAATGGGCACAGAGGAAATTTTATTGCTATTAGGAAGAAACTGTGGAGAATAAATTGGGAGTTATTATTGTATGGCAACAAACAAAACAAAAGTGAAGGCACTTTCAGGGTCACTTGTTGGGAGTGTTGGATTAGCTTGTCCAACTGAGGCAGAGAAGGAATGGTAAGGTGAAGGAGCATTGGAAGACAAGAGGAGATGTTTTTCTCATCAAGTGGAAGATCAAAGCTTGCGTAAGTTTGAAGAACCAAGGATCTCGTACAACTTCAGATTATTACTGAGTAGCTAGGAATGTATTCAAAAATGGACTGAGCAGAGGTAGGAGCAGATACAAAAAATACCTTGATGGGAAGAATCAGAGAAAACCCAAAGCCGTTCTACACGTACTGGAAGAATAAGAGAATGATCAAGTAGAGGGTCGGGCTGAACAGGAATAGTGGCATGAATGTGTGCCTGGAGTCTGAAGGGGAAGGGGAATGAGTGTGTTGCTTTAGTATTCACTCGAGAGAGCGATGTTATTAAAAATGAGAACACCGTGAATTATGTTAAGAATCTTGCACAAATTGATATTAAGAAATTGATGTGTTGGCGATTCTCAGATGCATCAAGATTGATAAGTCCCAGGAGCGGACAAAATATATCCAAGGGTGCTGCGGGAAGTGAGGAATGAATTATTTGCGTCTCTGGCGATGATCCTTGTGCCCTCAATGTCCGTGAGAGCAGTACCGGATGATTGGAGGAGGCGAATAATGTTCCTCTGTTCAAGAAAGGGAATAGGGAAGTCGTTGGAATTACATACGAGTCAGTCCTACGTCTGTGGTAGAAAACGTACTGGACAGAATTCTGACAATAAGGTGTATGATTATTTGGAAAGAAGAAACGTATTTTGATTGAGGATAATCAGTATGGCTTTGTGAGGGGCAAGTCCTGTCTCACAAGACTTTTTGAGTTCCTGGAGTCATGTCGACTCAAGTCGACGAAGGTCGAGCAGTCGATGTGGAGTATATGGATTTCAGTTATGCATTTGAGAATGTTCCGCACGGTAGGCTCATTCAGAAAGGTAGGAGGTATGGGATATATGAGAATTTAGCTGTCTGGAAACAGAAGTGGTTGGACAAATGAAGTCAACGTGGATTAGTGGAACACAAGTATTCCTCCAGGACGTCAGTGATGAGTGATGTCGCACGGGGTCTCTTCTTATGCCTCTGCTCTTTACAGTGTTTGTAAATGAATCAGATAAAGAAGTGCAGGATTGTGTTAATAAGTTTGTAGATCACACAAATTGCGGTACTTGTGTAGATAGTGTCAAGGGCTGTTTCAGTCGACAGGAACACATTAAAAGGATGCCTAACTGGGCTGAGCACTTGCAGATGGAGGTCAACCTGCATACATGTGAAGTCATTCATTTTCGATGGACGATTTTGAATGCTAATTACATTGCTAAAAACAGGATTCTGGGCAGTGTGGAGAAACAGCAGGATTTTGGGGTCCACATAAATAGAGCTTTCAAAGTTGCCACCGAGTTGATAGGTTTGTTCTGAAATCGTATAGTTGTTGTGGTTCTGTTCGCCGAGCTGGGAATCTGTGTTGCAGATGTTTCGTCCCCTGTCTACATGAAATCCTCAGTGCTTGGGAGCCTCCTGTGAAGCGCTTCTGTGATCTTTCCTCCTGCATTTGTAGTGGTTTGAATCTGCCGCTTCCGGTTGTTAGTTCCAGCTGTCCGCTGCAGTGGTCGGTATATAGGGTCCAGGAAAATGTGCTTATTGATTGAATCTGTCGATGAGTGCCAAGCCTGCACAAAACACTACATAGGACAAACAGGAAGACAGCTAACGGTCCGCATCCATGAACACCAACTAGCCACGAAACGACACGACCAGCTATCCTTAGTATCCACACACGCAGAGGACAAGCAACATGAGTTCGACTGGGGCAACACTACGATCATACGCCAAGCCAAACAGAGAACAGCCATGGAATTCCTGGAGGCTTGGCACTCATCGACAGATTCAATCACTAAGCACATCGACCTGGATCCTATATACCGACCACTGCAACGGACAGCTGGAACTGACAACCGGAAGTGGCAGATTCAAACCACTACAAATGCCGTAGGAAAGATCACAGAAGCGCTTCACAGGAGGCTCCCAAGCACTGAGGATGTCACCTACTCAGGGGACGAAACGTCTGCAACACAAATTCCCAGCTCGGCGTATAGAACCACAACAACGAGCATTCGAGCTACAAATCTTCTCACAATCTTTGAAATCGTATAGTGTTTTGGCTTCCATTAATTCGGGAATTAAATTTAAGAGCCTCGAGGTTTTGCTGCAGCTCTATAAAATATTGGTTGGACTACGCTTGGAATGTTGTGTTAAGTTCTGGTCACCGATTTAAAGGAAGAATGTAGATGCTTTCGACGTGACAAAGAGAAGATTTACCAGAATACTGCCTGTACTGCAGGGCTTGTCTTCTGAAGACAATTTGAGTGAGATCGGTCGCTTTGCTCTGGAGAGAAGACAGAAGACAGGTGTCTTGATAGAGAGGCACAAAGTAATGAGAAGCATAGATAGAGTGGACAGCTCGAGACTATTCACAAGGGTAGAAATGGCTGTCACGAGTGGTCATAATTATAAGGTCGTTGAAGGAAGTTATACGGGGATGTTCGGGGTAGGTTCTTTACCAGGAAACTGTGAGGTGCTAGGAATGCACTGCCAGTGTTTTTATTAGAGTCAGAAACAGTCGGAGCATTTGAATGACTTTTGAACACGCACATAAACGGTAGTAAATTGAGGAATGTGCAGGTACGTTTAATCTTACATTAAGATAATTGTTCGGCACCACGTCGTGGGTGAAGTGCCTGTGCTGTGCCGTACTGTTCTATGTTCTATGCCTCATGATCTATCATACATCCTTCCTTGGATGGTTTGCAAATCCTCCGCCTGGGCAGATTTCTTTCTGCCTTTTATTCCAATTCCACATTTTAGGTATGCATTTTACTTTGCCCACTCGGACAGGTATTTTGAGCTCCTGTTTCGTCAAAAAAAAGTCAGATGCCATTTAACCCCAAGAGCAGCACTCTTTATTGTTACTAACATTCTGAAAATGCCGGAAATCTGGTGCTAACAGCAGTGCCTTTTGATTAAATTCGACAGATTCGGAAGAGTCTGTAGAGGGGGAATGGAGTGTTAATGTTTGAATTCAGTGCAACGTCTTACAAGCTCAAAAATGTCTTTATTAATTTCTTCAGACAAAGTCAGAAAGAGGATCTATAATTGGTGTAGAGTGCAATGGCAAAAGTCAAAGCGGCCGTTAATGGTGGTGAAAGAAACAAGAAACAAGAAACAAGTGGTTGTGAAAGGGATCTAATTAGTTCGTCGAACATTTTTTTTCTGTCCCTATTTCAACAGGTCTTATTTTTCTCTTACATGCTTCAATCATCTCAGATATTCAAAATTATAGGTACACAAGCTGTGGCATTTCGCTCTCCCGTCATAGACAACTTGTTATCCAGGAAGTATTCTGGTGAATCTGCACTCCACTCAAATACACAGAGAACACAAAGTTTCTGCTCTTTATTACTTTCCCAATTTAGAAAGTCAACGTCATTGCTGTGCTAACATGAAAAGGCTGACTGGAACAAATCTCAACTGACTGATAGACTAACACCATCAAATCATTCGACTGTATTTGGAAGAATAAAGCACAAAACATACTTTGTACATCATTATCAGTCAGTCTCTTGCAGATAGAATGGAGCAAGTTGTGCACTCATTTGTTTTTTGGACTTTAGACTGAAGAAGGACAACATAAAATAAAAGATACAATATTAACTTGGGTACAGGAACAGAGATGTCTTTATCTTGGACTTGAATTCTGTTAGCGAAGGAGAGGCAGAAATGATTCAAAACCTGTTTTCATTCATACGCTTGAAATTGTAGTATTATTAATTCACCTTGCAGAAGCAGGATATGGAGAACTCCCTCTCTCTGATTTGACTCATATTTCACCCAGACAGAAATAATTGAAAGCCAAATCACCGATCTGACCACCTGCTCCTCTAAAAAGACGACCGCCCAAACAAGACTACCCCCGAGCACTGTTGCCTCCATCACAACTATCTGCTGATGTGATAACCCTGTGAAATAATTACTGTGCACATAATGAACCCCGACATGGATATTACATCAAATAAGTATTTCGAGACAACTATCAAATAAAAAGAATGCTCAGACACAACTATAGTCTGATATGACTTTCCTTCAATATGTCCATTCTCTGACAGGACTGAACTCCCGACTTATTTACCCAATGAGAATACGACGCTCATTCACAAAGTTCCCTTTCATGAATATGCCCCAACATGACTAGTTTCTCACACGGCTACCCCCTGACAAAGCTACACTCCCGACTTTACTACTCAACCCTGGCAACTGCACCCCAACAGAAATGCCGCCTTACACAGGTACTCCTGACCGAGTTACTTCCTGACATGCTTGACCACGACCCAAATAACATTGACATTGCTACTTACAGATCTTAGTAACCAACAACCTGAATACCTGCGATCCGACTATCACAAACACCGACAACCCCTGACGGAACTATATCGATGCAGCTATCTTTAATAACAATGTATGACTGCACTATTTCATAATTATCAACAATAACTGTACCACTGAAAAGACAGCCCCCGACAAGAGTGCCCCTGACATGAATACCCTGAAATAGGGCGACCCAAACATATGCAACTCTTCATAATTGCCCTTGATGTGACTACGCCCTGAGGTAACTATCCTCTGACATATCTCCTGCTGAGTTGATGATCCCCAAAAATGTCAGTCCGAACACAATTTTGCCGAAATAACTATATCCTGACTGAACTACCAGCACACGTCTACCCTTTAACTTGACTCTCCTCACAACCCAATTACCTACTAACACACGTACCTTTGTGGAAGGGGCCTGACTGATCCCTGTCAGTCCGACCCACTGACATGCCTACTCCGATCAAACTGTCCATGACATGATTAACCTCCTGACATGATTATCTCTAACAGTACTACATCCTGACATGAAGACACCATGATATGATCACCCTGACACCGCAAGCATACCGATACGACTCCCTCGCTGCGACAACTACTCAGAATATGACTAGTCCCAAACACAACAACGAGTTCAACAGAACGATGCTCGTGACAGAAATTCACATTGCAATAACTACTCCCTTTATATAACTCAACCCCTGACATAAATACTTACTTGAAGTGAAAAAAATCATGCGAGCAAGTGGGCGTGGCGGTTGTCTTAATCTGCCTTGACATAATTTGGAGATGCCAGTGTTGGACTGGGGTGTACCAAGTCAGAAAACACACAACACCAGGGTAAAGTGCAACAGGTTTAATTGAAAACACACTAGTGTTCGGAGCGACGTTCCTTCATCAGCTGATAGTGGAGGGCTCGATCGTCACACAGAATTTATAGCAAAAATTTACAGTGTAATGTAACTGAAATTATCCATTGAGAAATTGATTGTCTGTTAAGCCTTTCATCTGTTAGAATACAGTGATAGTTTCACTTCTTTCATCTGTAAATCACAAAACCTTTTTTTTTAAGTTGGAATCTCGGGTTAGCTGTTAACAATGTTGATAGCTAGACAATATGTTGAAGGTGTTGGCCTCCTGTGTTCTCTGTCTATGCCATAACGTTCAGATTGATTCTAATCTAAAAAAGTGAGATAACGGAGTTTTATAAAAATTCTTCCCGTTTTGAGCTCAGAGTTCTACATGAGTGCATGCAGTTTTTGAGCAAAGTACAATGTAACCCTGAAAGTACAAATTCACCACACAAAATATATGTACGCATGTCGGTCTTTGCCTGTCTGTGTGTGTGTGTGTGTGTGTGTGTGTGTGGAATTTCGGGCATAAGCCCTTCCTGAAGAAGGGCTTATGCCCGAAACGTGATTCTCCTGTTCCCTGCATGCTGCCTGACCTGCTGAGCTTTTCCAGCAAAACATTTTCAGCTCTGATCTCCAGCATTTGCAGACCTCACTTTCTCCCCATGTAAAGGCCCAATGCCTCGGCTCGTGGCTTGATCACCACGTTCTTCAAAGAAAGACAAGACACAATCATCACCAAAGTAATTCTGTCAGTTTCGTACTTTAACCTGACCTGCCTTTTCACTGAAATACACGATAATTTCCAGTGCCATTTCATTCCATTCCGAGATATTGCTTGTTCTGTCTCTTAATCCCCTTTCACATTTTGACTCTCAAAATGGATAACTTCGAATTTCTCTGAATTAAACATCTTCTGCATTGCATTCAGCCATGCACTCCAACAATTGCACATCACACTCTCCACAGTTTATGCTTCCACAGGCAGTAATCTGTCATAGTTGGAGATTTACGTATCTCTCAGTTTAACAACATTGATTCTGGAGTTTGCTGAGCTGCTACCGTAATCAGGGATTCATTGGGATGGTTTGGGGAAGTTACGACGTTGTCCTGCAGCTCTCTCAAAGTTAAAGCGATGGTGGACTTGTGAGAGGAAGACTGTGACTATATACCATGAGGCAGGCACAGTAGTGTCATTTAAGTTGCACCTCGACTGTTACAGGAATGGGAAGGGAGCAGAGGGTTACAGACTCTGAGAATGTAGGCAGTGGGTTCAGATGGAGGACCTGGATCGGCGGAGACATGGAGGGCCAAAGGGACTGTTTCTCTACTGTAATTTTCCTTGTTCTTTGTTCTTTGTCTCCCTCTGCCTTTGTCTCTTCTGCCCTTCCACCTGTCTTTCATTCTCTCTCTCACTCGATACCACTCTTCCTTGATTTCATTGCGTCTCTCTTTCTCTCATTCTGCCTCTTTCTTTCTCTCAGTCATACTCTCTCCATCTTTGTCTCTCCTCACTCATTGCTTCTAACTCTCTCTGTGTTCCTGTCTGCGTCTTCCTTTTTCTCTTCTTTACGTCTCTTTCTTTCTGTCTCTCTACTTGCCTCTGTATTTGCCGCATTCCCTCTCTACCTATCTTTCTTTGCCACTCTACCTGTCTCGCGTGGTATTGTTGTATCATTGTGACTCTCTCTTTGTCTCTCTTTTTGTCTCTGTTGGCGTTTCTCTATCTCATTTTCTCCTCTCTCCCAACATGTCTCCCTCACAAATACACTGTCTCCACTTTTTTGGCTCGTTCTGTTGCGCTCTTTCTCATTCTTCTTTTCTCTCTCCATTTTTCATGCAACTCTTTCCTTTTCTCTCTTTCGCATGAAAAGCAGTTGTTTCATCCTCTCCCATTGTCTGCTTATCTCTCTCTCTCGTTATTTTTCTCACACACTGTGTCTGTCTTTCTCACTGTATTTCTTTCACCCTTTGTCCCTCTCTGTCTCCGCCCTTTCCTTTCACTCTTTCTGTCTTTGTGCCTTGCATTACCTCTTCATTTCCTCTCTCACTCTCTCGCAGCTTTTGCTTCTTTCTCTCTCCACATTTTTTGCTCCCTCATTAATATCTCTTGTCACTTCTCACTCTCTCTATCTCTGTCTGCCTCTCTCTGTCTCTGCCTCTGTATCTGCCTCTCTCGCTATCTCTTTCTTTGTCTCTCTCTCTTTCCCCTCCGTTGCATTTGACTGTCTGACACTCCCTAACTATCTTTGCCCCTCTCTCGTTCAGTCTCTCGCAGTATATCTGTTCCTCTTTCACTTTCCCTCTCATTCTCTCTCTCTCTCTTTCATTTGCTCTCTCCCTTATATTTCTCCATCTCTCTATTTATCACTATTTCACTCTTTGTCTTTCTCTTGTCCGTCCCTCACTTTTCTTTCTGTCATTCTTTGTTTTTCTTTGTTTTGCTCTGTCTCACCATTTGAATCAATCTCGCTCTCTCTCTCTTTCTGTCACTCTCTGTCCATCTCTCTCTCTCTCTCTCTCTCTCTCTCTCTCTCTCTCTCTCTCTCTCTCTCTCTCTCTCTCTCTCTCTTTCTCACTGTTACTCAGTCTTTTCGTCTCTCGGCTGATATGTCCAGTGTATTCTTGAGTAACTGAAGATTTTGTATCCCATGGACAGGGAACCTTCCAGAATTAGGAGGAGAAGGGAAATCAATCTGCTTTTGTCGGGATGGAGATGCTCAATATTAATTGAGGAAGGGGATTGTCGGCACCTGCAATTTACCAATGACAGAATTTGAGCGATCTGGCTTAATTTAATGCAATCTTTTTCTTAAAAGAAGCCGACACTTTGGCAGTATTTTAAACCCTCTAGGGTTTGTGCTCAATCCAAGAATTCTCTGACATTTTCTGCGAGAGTTTGCCAGAGGAGAGAAAGAGACAGAGAGAAAAGTGCACATGTCGAGAGAAAAAGAGTGAGAACAGAAACCACAAATACCGCGAGCTGGCAGTGTGGAAAACAAGAGAGAGAAATACAAGTCCACTCTGGCAAAATGTGATCCTCAGCGCATGCTGCATCTCCTGAATCAGACATGCAGGGATAAGGAATCCATTGGGAAAAGATGCCTTACACTGGGCTATTCAGAATATGAAATCAACGTGTGTTGCTTGTGAGTTAACATCGTAGCTGATTGCATTGCATTGGGTATGTGGGAGTCTAAGTGAAGTCACGGATGTTCAATATCTTCCTCAATCGTTTGGAAAGTAAACAGTTTGATTAATTGTGATACGTTTATTTAGCAAATTTATAAACGAATGGCTGAATCTTTGGAGAGGAGCATTTGAGATTTGTATTGAAAGTGCAATGGCATATATATCTTAAGTTCAGAATGCAATTAATTCATGTCGGTTCCAATCCGTTCATTTTCTGATCTATTCGTATTCATTGCAAAAACTGTAATCATGTCGTGCTCCATTTTATGCAAACATTGCACCAAGCTAATAACGCATACTTCATATCACACACACAATGTACCAATGATCCCCACACTATCTTAGGCAGACCCAGTCCCCCAAATGAATGATCCTCACTCTCTTTCACATCGAACGTGACCAAAACAAAATTATCTACACTCCATTGCACTTCCATACTCCTGTCCTAATGCGCTAATCCAGCGCCATCTCGCACTCACCCAGTCCCGAATACAGTAAATTAAACACTCCATCTAATACACAAATCGTATCCAATATACAAACCAAAACCCCATCTAATGCTCACCCTGTTCCTAATACAATAACTTGCATCTCATCTCACACACATGCTATCCACGAAAGGATGATGCACCCCTCATCTGAAATGCAGGTTATCCCCAACTTAATAATGCACAAATCATTTCACCAAACGCTATGCCTCAAACACTGAAACTCCATCAAGGCATATCATGTCTGCATCAGAACAGACAGCACTCCATCTCGGACACAATCTGTCCTTAACACACAAGGCAAAACCCTATCACACACATAGCTTGGCACCCATACAGAAACTGCACCCCATCTCGCATGCATCCTGTCACCATACAGTAACCTCCTCCATCTTGCACAATCCCTGTCCGATACAAAGGAACGTACAGCACAACTCATGCACACGCTTTTCCTCCACAGAAACCTGCACTCCATCTCACACCTACACTGTCCACAATTCAATCACCCACACCCGATCTTACATGCACCGTCTGCTGTATGAAACAACCCCCATATTATAAGATGCATTCTTTTTATAATGAAATGACCCACACATCAGCTCACATGTATACCATCTCCAGTACAAAATTCCGCAACACTTCACAAGCTGAACTTGCCTCACTACAATAAAACATTACACAACTCACATCTATCTTGTTCAAACACAATAATTGACACGCCAAATTTCAGCAAACCATTCCATTCTGGATATTGCCCTTTAGCTTCCAGTTTCGGTCTGTCATCTGTAATAATTGTCCTCCATTCATGAAGTAATGCAGTCCGTGGGTTTTCTGGAAGATAGCTAAAGTATAGATTCTGAAAAACATGGCTTGGATTCGTTTTAGGTTCAATTTGATTATAGCTAACAGTTACTGACTTAGACAAATGGCTTTCAAACTAAAAAAAAATATTTTTGCAATGATAGGGGTGTGGCCATTTCTCTGAGTGAAGTGCTCCTCTGTCTAGATTTGGTTTTGGCTGTATGTTAGTTCACTGAGTGTAGTCAGTTTCTCTAAGGCTGCTGGATCAAGACACAGCTGCGTGGAAGATGGTGTTCCCTGTTGCGAGCTCTATCAGTCTCGTTTGCGACCCTGTGATCATTTTTGCTTTTTACTTTTGTGCCAAATGGTAAATGTGGGGATTGATCCAAGTTAGAACAGCATAATTATATTGGGATGATCTGGTTGCGTTTTTGGATAGGTTACGTTATTCGGAATTCTGTTCTCTTTTGATCGCGTTTCAGTCCGTAATCTTGTGAATAAATCCTGCTTTTCTTAAACTGAATGGTTTGACCAGTTGCATCTGCACTTGGAATATCCGCATTGCATCTACTTAAAAAAACTAGCAAAATTGATGCTTGAGTAAATTTCTAGAAAGGTTTGGAAGGGATCTGGTCTGGTCCATAACGAGTGTATTTCTCAAAGCGTTCACTTTTATAATATGTACGTGACCATCACTGCCTGACTCTCAGCCAGGTCTCCCCGTGGGCCAAACACAGGTGTTCCCTGAAAGATTCCTGCTCGGTTCAGTAATTTGTACTTACGCATTCAGCGCTTGCCGGTCCTCTGTCTCCTCTGGAATTGCATCCTGTTTCTTTTTTCTTTCCAAGACTATTATTCTGAGTTACATTTCTCAGCACAGGTATCAATTCATACATTTCTGATTGAAATTTCATTGGCCCTCGTCTGTTCATTCCACCAATTTCTTCGTGCCCCTTTGCCATTTGACTCTGTTTCGCTCACAATTCACAATAAATCCTATTTTGTAATCGCCTGCCGAATTCCTTTCACTGACTAAGGTTAAATTCCGCTCAATGACTTTGGTTCAATCTCTGTTACTGACTGAGATTCAATTCCGCTAACTGAAAGGCGGTCAATCCCGATCACCCAGTCAAGTTAAATCCCGGACGCTTATTAAGATTCAATCACTGTCAGTGTTTGAGTTTCAATCCCTGTCACTGACTGAGATTCAATCCCTGTCACTGACTGAGACTCATAACCTGGCACTGACTGAGATTCAACCATGCACATCAACGACGGTAATAATCCTATGCTTTCGAGAAAACCTGTATTCTGATCATTAGATATTGGGAAAATAACTAAAACATTGCCCTATTCGGAAAATAATATTTAACGATTTTTCAATTCGTGTCATTGGGGCGAATTTCTATCCGTGTTGCTGTTGTGCACGTCATTACATTGGATCCATTCTTCAAGACAAGTCTGACAATGCTGATCTGAATTTCGTTTTCACCACTTCAACATTATTACGCTGAAAATCTAAAAACAAAAAATTACAAGACAGAAAATCTTTGGACAGTTACTGAGAAGTAACATACGCTAATTAATATTTCCCCATCTTCCTTCAATAACAGACATTTTATCAATTTCACTTCCAAAAGCTTCTACACCACTGAGGTTGAAACAAACGACCTGTGGTTTTTGCAAACAAATTCGAGTCATTCTTTTTGAACTGTCATATAGTTTTCAATTCCCCCATCCTCTGATGGAAGTCGAGAGTGTATTGCTGGAAAAGCATAGCAGGTCAGACAGCATTCTAGGAGCAGGAGAATCGACATTTCGCGAATAAGCCTTTCATCAGGAATGTGGTGTGTGGGCCGGGGCTGAGAGATAAATTGGAGGGAGGTGGGGTTTGTGGGGGAATGTAGCTGAGAAAGCAATAGGTGAATCCAGGTGAAGCAGGTGATCAGTAATGGGGGCGGAGTGATGGACAGATGCAGAACCCAGTGCCGATTTGTGGGGGAAGGGAAAGCGAGGAAGCTATTGAATCCCACATTTATCCGTGTGATTGCAGGGTCCCAAGCCGGACGATGAGGCATCCTTCCTCCAGTCGTCGGGTGATAACGGTTTGGCAATGGAGGAGGCCCAGGACCTGCATGTTCTTGATTGAATGGGAGGGAGAATGGAAGTGTTTAGCCACGAGGCGGTGGAGTTGGTAGATGCGGCCTGCCCAGAAATGTTCTCATAAACGATATGCAGAAGGCATCCTGTAAATATGATGGAGAGGAGCCAACACCAGGTGCAACGGATGCAATAGATGACATTGATGGAGGTATGGTAAATTTCTGATGGATGTGGCAATATCGCTTGGGACTTGGATGGTGGTGTGGGCAGTAGTGTGGACAGAGGTTTTGCATTTCCTGCAGTGGCAGGTAAAGGTGCCAAGAGTGGGGAGTGGACCTGACAAGGGGGTTGCAGGACGAATTGTCTTTCCAGGACGCTGATACGAATGGTGAAGGAAATATGTCTTTGGTGGTGGGGTCCGTTTGAAATTAACAGAAATGACGGAGAATGATGCGATATGTACAGAAGTTGGTGTTGTGGAAGATAAGGAACAGGGGGTTCTGTCCTTTTTGTGTTGCGAGGGGTGGGTTTCAAGGGAGGTGCAGTGGCAAGTGGACGATACGTGTTGGTGGGCATCGTCAGCCACCTGGGAAGGGAAGTTTCAATCATGGAAGAAGGAGGCCCTCTAGGAATTTCTCACTTATTCCAGTCCCAAGCCACCAACTGGGCATCACCTCTGGACCGGTCCATCACTTCCCACTTTTACCTATCACCTTCCTTACCTTCATCCACCTATCCCTTTCTCAGCTCCCTTCCCCCTCAAACCCTCTCCCCTCCCATGCATTTCTTAAGAAGGGCCCACAAGCTTCATTCCTGATGAATTGCCTATGCCCGAAACGCAGATTCTTCTGATCCTCAGATGCCGCCTGATCTGCTGTGTTTTTCCAGCAATACTCTCTCGACTCGGATCTTCATCATCTGCAGTCCTCACTTTCTCCTTCTCCATCTTCTAATGTGATCCTTATGTCTAAAGATTAAGTCGCAAAGTAACGAAAAAGGCTTTTCATCCTTTGGCAGTCTCTTGCCTTTTCTCATCAATTGTATCTCATTGGGTCACCTATATTTTTAAAAAAATTGACAGCATGCACAATTTCAACAAATTATTGCGTTTCAATGAACAACTATCCAGTGCCAGTGGTGTTTTATGTCCGAACAAGGCAGACATAATTGATCACTAATTTTGCAAATTTCTAATGATTGAACCATAATATGTCGAAGAGCATAGAACAGTATAGAACATTACAGGGCCTTCGCCCTTCGACATTGTGCCTAACTTTTATTCTACCCAAAGGTCAAACTAAACTACATATCCTTCATTTTACTGTCATCCGTTGTGCATATCCGATAAATACCAAATGTCACTGATACATTTGACTCTCCTACCCCTACTTGCACTGCATTCGACACACCAACCACTCTCTGTGCAAATACATTTACTTTGACATCTCCCCTAATCCTTCCTTCTTTCTTTATAAAATTATGCCCCCTCACGATAAACATTTTCACCCTCAGAAAACGTCTCTGGCTATCCACTCAATTTATGCTTCTCATCATCTTTTACAAATCTATCAAGAAACCTCACATCTGTCTTTGGTCCCTTTCTTCATAAATGTTCTTCTTCAGTCCAGGCATAATCCTGTGAGAGCCTCATCTGCACCCTCTCTATAATTTCAAATTAGTTCCTATAATGAGATGATCAGAACTAAACCCAACATGTCAACTGCACTCTAACCACAGCTTAAAGAACTGCAGTATAACCTTGCGGCTCTTCAAATGAATCCCACTGCTAATGAAAGCCAACATATCATATGCCATCTTCACAATCCTATCAACTTGGGTAGCAACTTTAAAGGATCTGTCAATTCCATAGAACCTGGTCAAACGTCTGTTGTTAGTGACAGCTTCTTTCAGTAAACAGTTTCACTTAATGGTCCACAAAGCGGTAGAGATTGTTGGAGGTTGGTCAATATGGATTTATACAGTAAAGTGGGAAAACTTTTGTCACACTCCTGATTCGTGCTATGTCGATATGTCACAGAGTTGGGAGAGACATGGTTTCCAACAGTGATAGCATTTCGTGTTTCTTGAGGCCACTATATTGCATTTCTTGGCCAGTTCAATTTTCCATTAATGTAAATACAAAAGATATTCACAGTGAAGGAATAGTTGCAGAAACTGCTACTGAACGTCAGTTAGTGATGAATGGATTCTCTCTTCTTGCAAATAGTTATTTCTTGATACATCTGTGCGTTATTGTCACTTGCACCTTTGAACTCCTTTCCAGCTATAATAATCAAAGACTTTCAATTTTCGTTCATCTTGAATTGGTGCATCTGATGTGGATGCTGAGGTGACTCATTATCTCAGAGCTTTGATTGTTATGATGATTTGATATATCCACAATTACATATTTGGTCACTTGAAAAGCAATTCGACGCATTTTACATACTCACATAATCCATCTATGTTTTATATAATACCCTTGTATCATCCTCGTTGATGAGATTTCTGTATATTGACTGAGACTTCCGTCATGCCACCTGTTTAGTTCGGACATAATCTGAATGAAGGAGCGTTTCTTGAAGCAATATGTGCATATTTCAACTCGGAGAGGGGTGGTATTAGTCTTTGTAATTGGGCAAGGAGACTCAAGAAGTTTTTGAAATTTCAGTTGGGCAGAATCTAGCGAATAGTGATCATCGTTCTGTAAAATTTAAATATCAGAATAAACGGGTGGACAATTTATCGCGGAAATTGTGGGAATGTCATAAAAAAAGTAACAGGCAGTAAGTGGACAAATTAGAATGGAGCGGTTGTTTGAAAGTAAATCCAGATATTCACATCTGACAGATGCAAGCATTTTAATGCCTATTCATCAGAGAATATGTCAAAGCACATTCCTGCAGGGATGAAAGATTTCAGGATTTGGGAATGTTGGAGAACACGTGGTTTTGAAACAGCAGTTAACAAGAAAAGGGAAAGTATGCAAGCGTTAGTCTGACCCTTGCTGAATGTAAAGATAGCAAGGAAAATACACTTAAAGGAGACATTAGGAGTGGGTAAAGTGGCGATAAAATGCCCTTGGCAGTTTGGCCTAAGTAGAATCACAATACGTTTTTGTATTCATATTAGGATGACCTAGTAGGTAGGGAAAGAGGACGCCCTGTCAAGGTGAAATAAATAATATAAGTCGGAGGAGTTGTAGACAGTGAGGAAGGATGTGGCAGGTTACAGCGGGATATAGATAAGCTGCAGAACTGGGCAGAAAGGTGGCAAATGGAGTTCAATGTAGCTAAGTGTGAGGTGATTCACTTTGGTAAGAGTAATAAAAAGATGGGGTACTGGGCTAATGGACGGATACTTGGTAGTGTGGATGAGCAGAGGGATCTTGGTGTCCATGTACACAAATCTTTGAAAGTTGCCACCCAGGTAAATAGTGCGGTGAAGAAGGCATATGGCGTACTGGCTTTTATTGGTAGAGGAATTGAGTTCCGGAGTACTGAGGTCAAGTTGCAGTTGTATAAGACTCTGGTGCGGCCGCATCTGGAGTATTGTGTGCAGTTTTGGTCGCCATACTATAGGAAGGATGTGGAGGCACTGGAACGGGTGCAGAGGAGGTTTACCAGGATGTTGCCTGGTATGGTAGAAAGATCGTATGAGGAAAGGATGAGGCACTTGGGGTTGTTTTCATTGGAGAAAAGAAGGTTTAGGGGTGACTTGATTGAGGTGTATAAGATGATTAGGGGCTTAGATAGGGTCGACAGTGAGAATCTTTTTCCACGTGTGGAGTCAGCTATTACAAGGGGGCATAGCTTTAAATTAAGGGGGGGTAGGTATAGGACAGATGTTAGGGGTAGGTTCTTTTCTCAGCGAGTCGTGAGTTCATGGAATGCCCTGCCAGAAGCAGTGGTGGACTCTCCCTCATTATGGGCATTTAAGCGGGCATTGGATAGGCATATGGAGGATAGTGGGCTAGTGTAGGTTAGGTGGGCTTGGATCGGCGCAACATCGAGGGCCGAAGGGCCTGTACTGCGCTGTATTCTTCTATGTTCTATAAGGTTTCGAGCTAGGTAAAGCAGATGAGTCATATAATGCGTATTTGTGTCCGCATGCTATGACGATAAGAAATTGGGCGCTGGTAAGATTTGGGTGGGGCGTGCAGATATTGTTTGGCATTTCGATATTAATGAGGAGCCATTTGCTACCTTGAGAACAAAAAAGAAAGTAGATCAATCTCCCCGTCTTGATGAGATCGGTTCCATGTATATAAGGGAGAAAATTCTGGAGATTCTTGGACCGTCTGCAGAGATACCTTTACCCTATTTAAATGCACGAAAAGGCACGGAAGCCTGGAGGATAGCCAGTGCCATTTCTACAGTTGAGGAAGAGCAAGATATATTATTTGTGGAAATTAGGGTTGTCCGAGGCTCACGTCAAGGTCGCAAAATAATTGCTTAAGGCTCTTACGTACAGCATTTATCTGAAATTGGAAATGCAGTAGTGTGAGCATGACTTTATGCTGAGGAAGTCTTGTCTCATAATTCTGTTTAATTTTTTTAAGAATGGTCAAAAGATTTGGCCAGGTGGTACCCAAAATAAGTCGGCCTTTTAAAAGCCAAAGGTAATGGTGGATTATGTTTTATAGACCGGAATTCTGTAAATACTGGTCTTGCAAATGCACCAATTGAATAACCGCGATTGTTTATATTTAATTTAATATATTAGAGTTATTATCCTCACTTTACCAAGATACGGTGAAGCATATAATTTTATATGCTATCCAGGCAAAACCAAATTTAACTCAAAGATGGTAATAGAACAAAATGCAGAATATATCATGTTCAGACGGAAAAAAAGTGTAGAGAAAGATCTATTCTCAAACTCTGTGAAGTGCATTCATAATTTTTAGCACAATGCAGCAGATGCTGCTCTTGCAAATTTTGGTATAGAGTTTCAAAGTTTTGTTTCTTCTGCAGTCAATCTTTATTTGGGTCCTTTCCACAAGTGCACGAGAAGACAGAGTCGACTCCGAATATGGCTTTAACGTGGCCCGCTGAGTATTTTGCTCAGATCAGGAGAGCGGTCAATGATCCGTTACATTTCACAGTAGGAACAACACTTTTATTCATTTTGCATCACAATGATTGCATGCAACAGTGCCATTATTCCTTCCCATTAATCTGCGCATCAAATCCTGCAAACCACCTGATCAACGAAGGTCAGCCCATTCGACAGCCCTACTTTCCCATGTTTACAAGAACCCGTAATCGTTAACTATTGCGTTCTTACAATCTATCCCATTATTCTTATTCCAAAGTTAACGTTTATAATCTTTCACAGACATTTTCCATACTTCCTTATCAGTGAACACTTACTGAATTTTGTAACTCATAGTATTCATTGCATTAGCTACCAAATTCTGCTCATCTTACATTTCTCACTGCTCTTATTACAGGAGATAAAAACGAGGTTAGTTACTTCAAGTTTCTGTAAAGTTCCTAACATCAGCTCTAAAATAATGCTAATTTGATGATAAAGACTTTATGCGTACTGCCATGGTTATCAGTCATTACCGAACGAATTGTGCGCAGTTTCTGTTCCCCCTGGCATTGGAGGGTCAGTTAGTCACTGCCCTTCTGTCATTCAGCTGTATATTGTCACATATTTGCTTTTGACATGGAAGTTACTGCGCTTATTCTCATTAACTCTCCTGCCTAATAGGACAACATTTTTTTTTAAAACTACGAAAATTTATTCGCTTGCACAGCTCAATGAACTGAATTGATCTTCTAGCGTCTGACAAGACATGATCCCAAAATTATCATTTGTCTATGTAATTGTGGTTTTCTATTATTTTTAACACTTACGACAAAATTAAGACTGTCTGTTCTCACATATCTCTTGTAAAACTGTGTCCTGCACGCATCTGCAGGTATTGTTGCTTGCAGAAATACCTGTTAATAAGATCGTAAGATACTTTGTTCAAAGTAGACATTGCTACCTTGACATTACTCCACGTCAAACCAGCCATTGCGCTAACAAATTGCCTCAGCTCGCTGAGCATTGGATATTTAATTCTGTTATTGCAACCATATTTGGTCAATGGACGACCACAATGTGCCATATCTGACCAGGAGCTGCCGAAACAGTATGCAACTGAAGATCGGGGATCTCTCTGTGCAGCTTGATTCCGGGGATCTGAGGATGATAACTCTTCACGAGTAGTTTTATATCCGGGTATTCTTCTGGAATGTCAAGTTGTTTTGAAAGAAATGATACAAAACGTGTCATGCATTATCCATTTTAATTCTCATTCCTCTTTGAATGACACTTCATGCTTCCATCGAAATTCTCCTCTTTCATTTGATATCTGCATCGCACCAGAAGACTGTAATTACTGCTTTCAAGAATATGTATCGCTTTTACTTCCTTGCCACTCGTCTCTGAAACCAACTTTGTGCCCTTACTTTTTAATTATCGCATTCTGTTCCGCTATTTCCATGTATCTTCTTCTCCTTCCAAGAAACTATAATTTCATTCTAATCAAGCATCATTGTATATGTCTCCACTTGTGTTCCAGCATGTTATGTTAATGCAAAATTGCTGATATTCTGCATTGGTGAAGCTTAAAAGTATTAGACTTGGTTGTAGAATCATGAATGCACAGTCACCTTTCCATTTGTTCAACCACATCGAAAGGGATACGTGAACGTTGTTGTAGATTAACTCCCCGTCACGTTGGATTGTCATGCAAAGGTTTCATAACCATAACAGATAACATCATCAGTGCAACGTCCGTGAAGTTTTCTTGACATTTATATGTGCCGGTCTGTTCAGGTGGATGGCATCACTTCTGGTTTTGATATGTAGTGGTTTGCATGTGGGAGCTATGGCAAAATGCTTCTGTGTGCTATTACGGGTTGAAATCTAAGCCTTTAAGAATTCTCATGCGTGTCACTGTTAAGACTGTTGTGGTTCTGTTCGCCGAGCTGGAAGTTTATGTTGCAAACGTTTCGTCCCCTGGCTAGGCGACATCATCAGTGCTTGGGAGCCTCCTGCGAAGCGCATCTTTGATGTTTCCTCCGGTGTTTATAGTGGTCTGTCCCTGCCGCTTCCGGTTGTCAGTTTCAGCTGCACGCTGTAGTGGTTGGTATATTGGGTCCAGGTCTATGTGTTTGTTGATGGAGTTTGTGGCTGAATGACATGCCTCTAGGAATTCCCTGGCTGTTCTCTCTCTGGCTTGCCCTATGATAGTAGTGATGTCCCAGTCGAATTCATGTTGCTTGTTGTCTGCGTGTGTGGCTACTAAGGATAGCTGGTCGAGTGATTTCGTGGCTAGTTTATGTTCATGCATGCGGATTGTTAGCTGTCTTCCTGTTTGTCCTATATAGTGTTTTGTGCAGTCCTTGCATGGTATTTTGTACACTACATTAGTTTTGCTGATGTTGGGTATCGGGTCCTTCGTTCTGGTGAGTTGTTGTCTGAGCGTGGCTGTTGGTTTGTGTGCCGTTATGAGTCCTAGGGGTCGCAGTAGTCTGGCTGTCAGTTCTGAGATGCTCCTGATGTATGGTAGTGTGGCTAGTCCTTTTGGTTGTGGTATGTCCTCGTTCCGTGGTCTTTCTCTTAGGCATCTGTTGATGCAGTTGCGCGGGTATCCGTTTTTGGCGAATACCTTGTATAGGTGTTCCTCTTCTTCTTTTTGCAGTTCTGGTGTACTGCAGTGTGTTGTGGCCCTTTTGAATAGTGTCCTGATGCAGCTTCTTTTGTGTGTGTTGGGGGTGGTTACTTCCATATTTTATGACTTGGTCTGTGTGTGTGGCTTTCCTGTATACCCTTGTAGTGAATTCTCCGTTCGGTGTTCTCTGTACCATCACGTACTCCCATCACCACCAACTCCCATTCCTAGACGTGCACGGTGTTTCAATTATTTAATATTCAGACAGTTCATGTCTCTGCACAATGTTCACTTTTCATTCTATTTGATACATGTCGAATGAATAAATAAGAAAATTATTGTCAAGTGCAGTTGTTTTTGAGGTCGGAGTTGCACATCACTCTTCACTATTGTCTAAGAAAGTGATATGATGACCACAGCTGAACACTGTGCTTCACTTGTCGTCAACTGAATCACTGGATGGTGCCAGAGCGGTGAACAACGAAAAAGATGCTTCTTGTACGTATCTTAGAACATCAGGAAACGTGTCATGATGCCTTTCCAGAAATCACCAAAAGAAATGTTGACTAGCACGTATGAACACCAACAGGGAACTTTATCAAGAGTTTGCTGAAACCATTTTGTTTTAATCTGGCCCAAGGCACCGACATACATGGACATCATTGTCTCCACTCGCTCAGTTATTAACTGCAGTACCTTCATTATGTTTTAACTTGTTCTCGAATCACTGACCCTCAAAACGTCTCTAGCGTTTGCATGGAAAAAAACATTTTGTGCCATGAACCCAAAATATTGTAGCGGTTTACCATCACAAAAATCAGTTTATCCCATGCAAAACTGACTTCCTTCTGTTCAGGTTAAAATTATTCTGAACAAGAAATACATACAAAGTGAGGAAAAATTGTTTTGTTTTACTTCATTCTCCCCACGATCATGTTTGCTGCTCATTTTGCTTGTCCATTTCTCGTTCTTTCTTTGTTTCATTTGTTCATTCTTATTCCTTTCATTCTTCTTTCTTTCGTTCACTCCTTCACATTATATCTCTCTGTCTGTTGGCAGTTACTGCCAGGGTTTGACTTTGTTTTGCCATCATTCCCACTCTCAGTCTGTTTCAATCATGTGTGCTTTATTTCCCCTATCTTTGTCCTGTTGTGATCAACTCCTCCACGTTACTGTTTTCGCGAAATTCCTGGTATGCTTTTGTATGCCTGATCCTGGCATAGCTATCCCACAGAGTAATGAGGTATTTCCCCATGAATCTGGTTATCGTTTGCAGAATATTTGCATCTGTGGCTGTTCTTCTCTAACAAGTGTTGTGATACTCTCTGAGGTTCTTTAAAACATGAAAAAAGAATAAGCTCGCCCCGAATATGAACGAAACGATTATTGACATTCTATGGAAAACAAGCACAACCGTGTTGTTGCTGAAATTCCCATTACTGTCAGTTTAGATTTCTAAATATTGTTACCTGTTAGATGCAGATGTCTTTCCTGAGTGCAACGCATAAGTTATGAAAATGACCAGCTTCACTCAAAGTATTTGAAGAATGTAGCCTGAACCCTAACTTTTCTTTTATTTCAAAGGTAGATGTGATTGGGTGTTTAATGTATGATGCAGCTGGTCAAACCAATCAACCTTAAGCAAAAGAGAACTTATTTAAGCATGGCAGTTAAAACATTCCAAATGAAAGCAGAACTTAGAATAGCCTATTGGAAAACTTATCAGACCCGATACAGTAGCTATTTCTATTTTTTTTTCTTATAGAATAAGATTCAATAATCACACCCTGGCAAAAAAAAAAAGTTAAGACAAAGACAGATTCTTACAAGCAGGAGGTAACGACATCCACAGAGAAGATCTCCAAAGAAATTCAGAAAACGTTTTACTGGAGTTCCCAACTCTCCTGGCTCGCACAACCTATGACTGTTACAGGTAAAACCGAATAGAAAAGAAAATATATACTGCGGGAAATTAGTGCTCCCCTTCCCTTATTAATGCAGACTCTTCGGCAAATCTGCCGTGATGACCTCTCATTTTTCAAAGGACAACTTAACATTGGAAAAATAAAAGAAATGATTGTTTCATTATTCGTGCAAAAACAGAAAACTAACGTGTCTAAAGTTTCTGATAATCATATACATGTCAAGACAAGATTAGTATTTGTTGTACACTTCTAGATAGCAGTTGCAATAATTAGCCTTGACATTTTTACAGGTTCCTATAGAATATGAATAATGCACAGTGAGTTAAATAACTTGAGCTTTCGCCTCAACAGAGATCGGTTTGAATGCAATGTCACAGTTAATTGAGACACAGCAGATCAAAAATTCCATTGAGCCTACCAAATAACATGGTCATTTTCTTTTGGACTTCTATCATTAAAGCTGTACGATGTCATTGTCGGCAATCCGTGTGACTTGTTCTGATTTATGATGACACACCACAGAAGCAGGTGGAACTTTATACAAGCTTCAAGTTTCTTAAGTGTGGACATTGGCAATGATTACACAGGAAAACAGTTCGCCTCAAGCCAGGAAAAGTCAATGCACTTATGCAGCAAGACTTGGAAAGAAGTCCAAATTTAGCTAGGAAGTGGCAAGAAACCTTCATGCAGTACATTATTTATGATGCTTAATGACATGTTTATTACTGAATCTCCCACGAAAGCAAATAATATGTTTCTGTCAAGGTCACACTTCAAACGGCATTGAATTGAAATGAATTCATTAATGCTATCTCGACAAAAGCCTGTCACATGTTTGGATAACTGCCGTCAGTGACTCGGAATATTGCAGCTCCAAGTTTGCCCACTGCCTACCAACACAGGTAGGAGTACGACAGAATGCTTTCCAATTGCTCAAAGGAGTGCAACTCTAACAAGGTTTCAATAGCTCACATCTAATCTAAGGCAAAGCGAGCACAGCTGATGAGGAATTATTCAACGATTTATGACATTTAATTTCTGTATTACCCATGCTAGTTGCGAGAAGTATCATTTTCTACAAACTGCATTGCAGGAATGAACACTGTTATTTTGACAAAAAAAATCTCATCTCGCAGTGTACCTCGGGTCGTGACAAAACGGCATGAGAATGCACCAGGAGCAGAGGACAAGTCTCGGCCAGATGTGCCATGGCTGCTGTCTTGTGAAACTCCATATTTCTACCTTTCTCCCATTCTCGTAATCAATTTGCTTAACAAACATTCACAAAAAAATGGTTTTCTTCGACTTAAATTATCACACGACATCGAGTCAACAGCCATTGGCAGAAAGTACTTCTGAACATCTCCCAAACTTTCTGTCCAGATATATGTCTACCATTTCTTCTGAACGATCGGGTCCTATTTTGTCTGATTATCTATAATACGTATGGAAGCTGCAACAGGTGGATATCGTTCACGTTCATCTCTTTTTTGTTTGCTGTTCATATCTTGAATATATTGCTTGCAATGTCCCAAACATTCAAACCACGAGCGTAATTGTTGTTATTCTACTTTCAAATTAACCTCATGTATGTCTGTGTGCATGAGAATGCTGGATCACAAGGCAGGCAGAGAATTCATATTACCAATAACTCTGAGACAATTGAAGTGTCATCGAGATGTGATGCTCATCATACAATATCTTCAGCATGGAAACAAGGAATTCAGCACGTCGTGTCCATACCATAGCTCTGAAAAGCATCCCACTCACTCTTATACACAAGCCGATTACTGCCATGCAGCATTCCTATGTCCAATCCACATAAACTCAACATATTTGGACTGTGGGAGGAAACTAATGTAAACACAAGGCGAATGTGCAAACGTCACACATACAATCGACCGAGGCTAAAATCGATCACGGTTCTCTGGGTCTGTAAAAATGGGTTACAAAGGAGTTACCGTGCCACCAAATCAGAAACAGCATATGTGGAACTAGGAACAGTCAGGGAAGGAACCACAATGAAAATATTGAATGAAGATTCCTTTGTTGTTCGGCGTGAACTGATAAAACTAATTTGATTGAGAGATTGAAGTGTAGAGTGACTGAGAGAAAAACACGCCCGGGAAACAACATTTACAGATATTACCTAAATGAAACAATGTGACGTCACTATACATTGGGTCGAGATAAATTATCTCAAACACAATGAAAACAGACAAAAAAAGTTTTATGATGAACTGTACACAATACTTTTATTTTAACTGATTCACTTCGAACTTTTCCGTAACATATCTGGTTATTTGATCAGGACAATTCAGACCAGGAATTCCTCACCATTCGGATACTACCCCAAGGGCTTGATTTGGACACTGCAGAATCGAGTGCAAAAAACGGCACTGTCTTGGTTAGGCAAAGTCTGGTCCAGTGACCTCAAACTCAGTCCTATGCAGAATCCTCAAAAAAGATGACTTCGATTGGAAGGGGGAAAGAGGTATGAATCACAGCGGTAATGCTATTTACGGAATGTCTAAATGAAACTGATATTGAGAAGAAAGCTTGGAAACAACGTACGGTTACACTTGGGTATCTGGATTAAAATGACTCAATCAATGTGAACAGGAACTTAGAAGAGTGCCAGGAATTTAATGAAATGCGATGAATGATAATGTTATTTCTGATATAAGTATTGTTTTTGTGAGCCTGACATCAGCGCTGAGCAAGTTGTTGGAGGATATTCCGAGCGACAGGAATATCCATTTATTTGGAAAGGCAAATACTGACTGGGCGATCGGCAACATGGCTTTGTGCGTCGGAGATCATGTCACACGAATTTGATTCAGTTTTTTGAAGAACGAACAGAGACGATTGATGAGTACACAGTGATAGGTGTCATCTTTCCGGACTTTAGTAAGGTGCACAACAATGTTCCTCATGGGGGAATGCTTAGTACGATTAGATTTCATAGAATGCAGGGAGAACTAATGTTTGGATACAGAACTGGCTTTATGATAGAAAGGAGAGGCTGGTGGTGGAGGCATGCTTTTCAGACTGAAGACATGTGACCAGTGAAGTGCCACAAGAACCGGTCGTGCATCAAATGCTTTTCGTTATTCATACAAATGATTTTGATGAGAACACAGGAAACAGTTAGCACGTTTGCAGATGAAACCAACATTGGAGGCGTCGTGCACAGCGAAGAAGCAGAACAGGTCCGTGAATGGGCTGAGAAGAGGCAGGTTGGGTTTAATTTAGTTACATACGAGTTGCTGCATTTTGTAAAAGCAAATCGAATCAGGACTTATACAGTAAGTGGTAAGATCATGTGGAGCATAGCTAAACAAAGCGACTTAGCAATGCAGTTCTTAGTTCTTTGAAGGTATAGTCGCAGGCAAATCGGATAGTGAAGAATGCAATTGATATGCTTTCCTTTATCGGTCCGAGGACGAAGTATTGGAGTTGGGAGGTCACTTGCGCCTGTCCAGGAAAATGTTTGGGTCCCGTTTGGAACGTTGTGTGCAATTCTGGTCTCCTTCTTCGCGGAAGGATATTGTGAAATTTAAAAGAGTTCAGAAAGCACTTTTCAGGATGTTGCCATGGTTGGAGGATGTGAGCTGTAAGGAGAAAGCTGAATAAGCTGGGGCTGTTTTCGCTGGAATGTAGGAGCTAGGGGGTGAGATTATAGATGTTTGTAAAATCATTAAGTTCGGATAGATGGTGGGAATGGCCGAGTTGGACCAAAGTATCTATTTAAGTGCTGTATCCCTCCGTGACTCTACCACTTTCTGCCTCTGAGTTGAATTTCCCAAAGTCAGTGCTTTGACCTCTGCCCTTTCTGATATACAGTGACGGTTGTACTTCGCTATCCAGAGCCCTATCTCAAAACATGACATGATGGTAAAATCCAAATTTGTATGAAATGCCGCAGGGCGTTCAAGAATACCAGATGGATATCAGAGCAGATGCAGATGAATTTCAAAAAGTGTGTTGCGAGTCATTTTTGTCGGACAAATTCGTAAAATAATACATTTAACATGTTACTTTGAAAAGGAAGCAGTTATAAAAGACAAAATGGGTGAAACATACAGGTATCCCTTCTTTTCAAAAGTTCAGTTCACACAACGTCACTTTTCCAGAAAACCTACATTCACACCTCTTTTCGTGAAATGAAATAAATCCAAAAATGCACATTTTTCCCCTATTCAAATAATGTTTCTTCGCTTTTCCCCATTTCAGCTTATGGAATGTTCATTGGAACGCTCTATTTTCTGATTGCGAGTGATACCAGCATTGAGATTATTTGATTTGGCATGCCGGATTGAGATCACAGCTCATGGAATGCACAACGCTTCGATCTTTAGCAAAATTAACGTAAAATGCTCATTTAATCAAGCTATGTTGAAGGTAACTGATGATTATTTCGATGCAATTTTGATGTAGTTCTGATTCTGGTGTCACTGGATGATCGCATAATCACTAAAAGTTCAAAGAAATACACCGTATTGTTAGATTGAATATAAATCGTAATACTATCTCCATTGACAGAAGTAGCTGCCGGTAATTCAAGACAATTGATAACAGAAAACATGTAGAAATGATGTCAAAATCGTTCCTTATGGAAGGGCAGGAAACGATGACACATGCCTTTCCGGGAAGTGTGGTCATTGTAGTTGCAATAAACGTAACGGAAAGCAAAAGTATTCCTCACATGAAATGTGCACACTTCTGCAAAGAAGTGGGAAGAAAACAAACCTGAGGAACCCTTCAAGATGAATTTCGCCATCCAATACGAGCCTCGGTCCAACAGCCTGAATAAGATCCTTCCATCTGAGCACCACGGATTCTGCATTCATATTTAGGTCATCCAGTACCGTTTTTGTTGTCATGTTCAATAGGACGTCACCATTAGCGAGGGCCAACCACACCTAATGCGAATTCGATGTGATAACTCCATCGGGTGTGTGTTTTTTGTTAATGTTATCAGCAAGAGAATCAGTATCTCGCATCTCTCGCTCTGATGTCACTGCACCTCATCATACAATAATAGGGTCAGACAGCATGGAAGCAGACTATTTTGTTCAACTAGTCTATGCTGAACAGAATTCAGAACTACACTAGTCCCAACCCACAGCCCCACTCCCAAACCCTTCAAACTTTACCTGTTCAGGTACTGATTTACATATATTTTCAACGTTTTAGTCGGATGCCGAAAACAAACTCAGGCAACATGGTCATCAAAGGAATAGTCCTGAGAACAAGAATTATTCACTTTGGCAATGAGATCCTCAAATCACCCCAATTTGCAGACAATAATCAGGAGTAAATGCAGAGTTTGTAAACTAGGTTTGCATCATACTTGATTGATTATTTGTAGGACTTTCTACAAATGCTACTGTTTCATGTGTTGTGATAAAAATATTCAACCTAAGTTTTCTTTTTAATGATGTGTGTTGGATTATAAAGCACATTTGCGTTATAAAACAGTAGCAAACTGAAATTTTTGAAGTATGCATTGAGTCATTTAACGTTGTTCCCTCCTCCAGATCATGGTTTTGAAACCAGCCGCCTCTGCTGATTTCGCATTGAATGGATTAAAAAATTGGCCGTGCCGTTCAGCCCAAAACTGGTCAACAGATAGCTCTCGTGTTTGTGTTCTTGGAGGAGATGGAGTCCTAAAATCGGTAGACAATGTAAACTTCTGAAACAATGATATGTCTTCCATGAAAAAGCCATTACTTTTTCATCAACTAATGTCGATCAGTGCCAACGTTGGTGTTAGCCAACTAATGATATTACATGCGAAGCAAAGATTTCACTGATATTAATCTTATTTCAGTTGGAATATGTGAGTCATGCCATAGACAGTGTGGCCCAACAAATATTGACTGGACACAATAATTTCCTGCTAGTTCAGAGCAAGGGTGACAAAAAATGAAAGATAACACACAAATGGCTCTTCGGCCAACTGTGTCTGTACTGGGCAAAAACAACACACTTCGACGTGTTGACACCCTCAAGTTTGCAATACTCATTGAAAATTAATTTCGTATAATTACCTGACCTCATCAACATGGAATATGCGACAAATGCATTGGGCACCACACGTTGCTTTCTTTCCAACTGAATTAAAGTTTTGTTCCCAACGTCAATTGGTATAGACTGTGACTAATAACGATCTCACTGACCAAAAGTTCAATTGATGCAAAGGAAAATGATTATATTGCCTGATCAATCCTGCTTTTAAATTTTGAGTTTCAAGCCTGAATGTAGTAGTCACATCGCCCAGATCAAAGCAGCAGCTCATGGTAAAAGTGGTCGAACTATTGCCAAAAATAGCCAAGTATAAGAGAGTTCTCTTCGTCTAATTCTTGTCAGTTCTTAATAATGAAATAAAGAGACACAGAGTTGGAAACAATGGGTCTTTCACATTTCTCTTTTTAATGTCCTGTTCATTTCGGAAGCTTTTGTTCCATTTCTTGATTTTGCTTCAGACAGGAACGGAATTTAATTACAATCCTCAGCACACACACTGAAATTGGTCTCCTTGTCTGACGACCTTCAAAAGAAATCAGCGAGAAAGAAATTCTATAACGCCTCCAGTTGCGCCACCGTGACTAACTTGCACATAATATTACACAAAAATAAACCACATTCAAGGTTGCACTGGAGCATGGTGGCATTTTGCGAGAGGTCGATAGCAGACCTTGCATTTCCACGTTTTAATTCAATTTGCTCTTTAAAACTTAATGTCAAGTCTAATAGAATTACTAACAAAGTTCGCTTACAACTTCTTTCAGTTCTCAAGATGCTACGGCTGACGAGGCTCGAACGCAATCTCTCCAATCTCAAGCGCAGCGTTAGTAAAGACCTACAATCTTCCCGCAAACCGAGCCCACACGTGAAAACCCAGAACTGAGCTTCAATTAGCCTGGAAGCAAGGACTGACCCCATGGTGACAAATAACAAGCCGACCAGACGACGGAAAGACCTCGTGAAGCATCGTGTACGAGACTCACACACGAAAGCCAATTGGACCTCCTTGACTTGCCGACACTGGCAGATCCGAACTCACAGAAACTTGGAAACGAATCTTAGCCATCGTGGGAACAAGAAACACAGTGACCCCGCATCGTGGATGTCGATTCAACAGGTCGCAATACGCCCTCGAATGCTCAAGATAATGAATGGAGCCAGAAGCCAATCACATATCTCCAAGAATAGCAGGCTTCGCTCAAGCACGCCCGGATCGAGAAGGTGGAACTGCGATGCAGGAAACCTGGGAGATGTGCTGTATTTCCAATGAGGTTTAATCTACGAGGGTTCAAATCCCCCTGCCCGAATATACACCTCTAAAGCATACAAGCTATTGAATGCAAGATGGATGACCTTAAATTTAGACATATCTTCCAAAGGGAATTTACAGACTGCTGGGCAATCTGTTTTCCAGAGACATGACTCGCTCCTGTTGCACCTGACGAGGCATTTCTACCTGAGTGATTCTCAATTTATTGAATGGAGGGATTGGTGTCCTTGAGCAGAGCATCGCCCAGTTAGTTATGCATTCTAGTCATTCCAGTGCTCAGATGTGGCGATGCTGACAAATTACTACTCTCTAGATCAATCATATCTTACAGTAAACTGTCATCCCTACTACTTACTGCACGATTTCTCCTCTGCTATCTTGAAAGTAGTCTATCTCCCACTGTACACGGAACTGAAGAATGCACCAGACGAAGTGTGCAATGTTACAAACCATCTTGAGTCAGAATACTTGGAGGTCTTTTCCTTTCTTGTTGGCGAATTCAAACAGGCAAACCTTAAACACGGGTTACCAATATGTCTCCTGTTCCACCAAAGGTCTGAACTTTCTTGACCGGAGATATACCACCATCAAAGGTGGCCAACCTATCCATTCACCGTTCTCATTTTTGAACATTCGATCGCAGGGCTGTGACCCGCTCCCCCAAGCTGGCAAGAAGGAATAGACATGAGAGGATTTAATTTAGAAAGTACTACAGTATTGATCTGGGCAATGGATGGCTATTGCGGGACTGCCTAGAATAAGTGGACTTTGCTCTGTTCAAGCACTTAAGTGTCCAAACTAAGCAAATATGCCAGCACCGTCACGGATATCGTAAGCGTGCAGAAGACTGTGTGCTGAAGATGGTAATCTGAATGTTTGCAATGTACAAAACATGGACAGAAATGAGAGTTCCTGTCCCAACTGAATTCCACGTCAGAGGTGAACAGGTCGAGTAACCTTCATTTGTTCAGAAAATCCAAGTAAGCCCTTCATAATACACATTAATCTGGACACCGTCATTTGCGCAAGACTTTCATGCACAACAGAATACAAAGAGAAGTTGAACAGAATTGTGGACAATAATACATCACAACTCGACGAGTTCAAAGCACTGTGAGATTGCTATCACAGCAGCCTGGGATGCAACGTAACCACGATTACCACCACAGATGTAAGATCGATCTTCTTATGTGAGGACTCACAGACAGTGACTGGCCTGGATTGAATCCATAGCCTTGCACTCAGATCCTGTGCGGACAAGATGGCGGAATATTTATGGACCTCTTTAACCTCTCTTTACTCCGATCATAAGTGACCGGCTTCCAGAAGACTACTGCCAATATGTGGCCAACGGAAAACCATACAGCTTGCATCTCTCACTCGCTCCCGTTGTCGCTCACTTCCGTAATTTGTAAGCACTTCGATAGGTTCATCATGATTCTCATCAACTTCAGCCCACCAAATTTCCTTGAATCTTTGACATTCGCCAAAATGGACATACATCGAAAGCCAGCAGCACTGTTCACTGCACCGTTCACTGCAGAAAACCATCTATGACAGTGCTGCCTGTGCAAACTCGAACGTCTCCCCAATTCTGAACTTGATAGCATTGCACTCAGTAGTTGTTGCATTGTCAAAAATCGTGGTCAGAACGAAATATTGTTAAAATACTGTTATTTTAAGAACACTGTTAAATAATCTAAGCAAAACGAATTTGGGGTACATAGAAAACATGGGTGTGAGCACGACTTTTTAAATGATTGAGACTATTGACAAAGTTAAGCGTTGGACTGACGGTATGAGACTTCACATGTTTCAGACTAATGTTACATTTGATTGAGCATGATCGGGACACAGAAGTTTGCACGTTAAACTGCTAACGGCTGAGTCTGTCAGTACAAATCTCCATTCTTAAGATGTTGCTGATTCCTGTCGACATTCTGTCTTTAAAAAAATATTCAGACCGTTTTGGCAATGTCATGACCAGGGAAGTGATGAATCGCAGATTTTTTGGAGTTCAATGAAACTTCGGAATCGAAACAAAAACATTGTAAAATATCTGAAATGCTGTGAGATGTTGATTGATTTTGTTTCTGGATGTTACACTGGAGAGACGCAATATACACTCAGTGGTCAGATTTTAATTTGAGAGCTCGAATGGGGAAAGCTATGGTGTAATACCTGCTATTTTATATTGCTTTGCCCTGACTTTGTCGGCAGATACACGTGGCATAAGTAAGATATGAATATGAAATATATTATTAGGGAGTTAATGGCCGAGTTTGTTGTTGAAATGGATATAGTTTCAGGCTTCCTGTGATTAGAGCTAGATCCCAACCTCGGATCCAGAACACCTGCCTTCAATTACCAACTCCTCGAGAGGTACAGAATTACATATTTAAGCAGGTTGGTTCACAATATCTGGATGAACACTTCTAATGCATTGAGAGTTTATATATCTTTTAAGCTGACATTAGTTAGTCCGATTCCACCATAAAGATCCCAGATGGCCTCCTTCTTCAAGGAACGCGATTTCCTTCCTCGAGGTATCAACATTACCATTCAGCACATCTGCTCCTCACCGCACAACTCCGAGCTTTTACCCCACTCCTCCAATCACAATAAGGACAGAACCCCCAATCCTCACTTTCTAACGACCAACCTCCCGATAGAGTGTATCATCCTCCATCATTTACAACCGACAAACCGACACGACCGCCAGGAATATATGTGCCTCCATTCCCATATCTGTGGTCCACACAGATCATTCCCACCACAACTCCCTTGTTGTGTCTACGTCCCCACCAACCCATCCTCCAGTCTTGGCACCTTTACTTAACACCACAAAACTTGTACAGTCTTTGCCTAAAACTGCAGCTGTCATTGCCATCCAAGGCCCAAAGGGTCCTTCTTCATTCGAGGCAGATTTTCCTGTACCAAAACACATGTAATCGACTGCGTCCGTTGTTCTCAATATGATCTCCACTACATTTTGGAGACGGGACACTAAATTGCAGAACGCTTCAGAAAAGATCTCGGGGACACACACTAATCAAACCCACCGTCCTGTGACCGAAAAGTTTCACTCCATGTTCCACCGTGCCAAGGGCATGCAAGTCCCTGGCCTCCTCCTCTGCCAAATTCCAGCCACCCGAAGACTGGAGAAAGAATGCATCATCGTCCACCTTGGGACCCTCCGATCACATGGGAGGAATGTCAATTTCAGCTTTTTCCCCATCTGTTATCTTCCACCTTATCCCAAAATACACCACCCCATGTTAGTACTGCCATACCTGTACGTCATCCATCTCACCCCTCCCCTCCTCCCAATGCTTCAACCTGACACACCAACCCAACCAGCTTCTGCGACCTATTGCATTTCCAGCAGTGCATGCCTCCCATCAATCTTTTAGTTTCGTTGCCCCCCTCACATTCATGATGAAGATCTTATGCTTGTATCGTCGACTTTCCTACTCCACGGATGCTGCCAGACTGGCTGTAAGCTTCCAATACCAAACTTTTTGGCACTGATCATCAGAGTCTGGCATTTGTGTTGCGCAAATGTTGCCTGTCATTTGTCAGCCCAGCCCTCGGTATTGTCCAGGTCTCATTGCATTTGACCATGGACTGTTTCAGCATGGGAGGACTCGTGAATTGTGTTAAACACTGTGCAGGCACCAGCTAGCATCCTCACTACTGAGCAACTGATGCTTGTTTGGCCTAGGACACTTCCCTGAGGAATTTCTGCAGAGATGACCTGGAGGTGGGACCGCCAACGAACAAGACTATAATCTTCTGTACGTGGTAGGTCTTCAATCACTGGAGATGTTTCCTCCTAATAACCATTGATTCCAGCTATAATTGAGCTCCCTAATGCCTCTCCTGGTCGAATGCTGCCTTGATGTCAAGGGCTGATGTTACCACAGGACTGGAATTTAACTCCATTTGCCATGTTTGAACAAAAATTGTAGTGAGGTTAGGAACTGATTGGTCCTGGTGGAAGCTAAAGTGGGTGTCGTTCAAACATTCCTGGATTACATCTTCTCCATACTGGAATTTAAATTCTGTTGCTTGGTTGCATTGTTGATGACATTTTATATCATTTCACTGATGATCAAGAGGAGGCTGATTTCTAGTAATTGGTTATCTTGGATTTGTTCTGTTTTGTGTAAAAATTAGACATTGGAAATTTTCTGCATTGTTGGTTATCTGCTAGTGTTGGAATTGTGCCAGAACACCGTAGGCCGCGGTAAGATATTTGGTCCCCATCACGACCAATCTAGTTGAAATATTTTAAAGTTTTGCTGTGATGCATGTCAGACTGTATGAATCACTGGAGAATTTGAAAACCGTTTTACTGATATGGTGTATTTGATGCGCATAACAGCATTTTGACTGAGTTGAATAGTAGAGTAAACAGTTAAGAAAATTAACGAATGCAAATGAGAGGGCAAAGCAAACTGCAATCCTGTTCATGCACGAACTTGAAACCACAGCGAGGTTTATTTAATATTCGTGATGATGAGACATCAATGACGATGCGCAGATAAAGAACGGCAAAGAACATGAGATCATTACATTTTGCATTAAACTCTGATTTTGAAAGTGGAGGTCAGGACTAGAATAATCTAACAGACTGAAATCGTTAAACTATAAAGAAAATAAGTATTTTGATGACTTAATTTGGACAGTTCTTTGCTCCCATTCTGAAGTGTATGCATACCAATAAGAAACATGTTCTCCTTGAATTTCAGATGTTGCAGACAAGGTGTTATCTCTCAGACGTTTCATTTACCTGGGCTAAGGGCATGTTCAGGAAGTTGAGTCAGCTTAAGTAGCTCAAGCTCCCGATAATCGTCCAATCGGAGAAACAGGTCGGGTTTACATGGTCAGACATGTTCCCTGTGTAATGCTGTCAATTTCCTTTGATGAGTCAGACATCTTTCTCGTAATTATTAAGTAAATATGTGTATAACTGTTTGAACAACGATTATACACTTGGATGTGCTGAGTATTCTTCGTGAACATCTGAACCCGATGTCATGTACATGCAGTTGTTCTGTTCATTGGAATGATGTAACAGCTTGTGAACAGTCGCCGACAGAACAGGAAAATATTTTCTAATTTTCAAAAAGACATGATCTGAAGGAAAACTGCACAAGTTGTTAGTTCAGGATGCGTTTTAGTGTAGCCGGATTGGATGTTATGTTTGTTAGAGTTCTGTTATTTCTGCATATAATATCAAAATAGAGTAGAATGACCTTTATTGTCACATGCACTGCCTTGTGCATTTAAAAGGTGATAATGTCACCAATTTGGCGCCAAGTTAGGTATAGATTCTGAACTGCTTGTTACAGAATTGACAGTGTAAACATAACGTTTAACAAAGCAATACAAACTTTAATTCAGGATACAGAATAAACGTAGGCGTATAAATAAAAATGCCTTGAAAAAGTAAACAAATTACAGTTGATTTGACTGAGTCCATGAAATCCAGGTATCAGAACTGGAAGCCTAGCTGCCTCCTTACCCTGGCCTCTGCCCCGGGGCCCGGCTCCATGAATTATCTGCACAGGCTCTGACTGCCTCCCGCGCCATATTCCGGACCACGATTTCACCACCAGGACTTGGCTGCACTGTGTAAAATTCAAATAGTCCTGGATTATACCTTCTCCACACTGCAATTTATTTTTTCTTATTCCAGCAAGTATTATATCATGTACTGATACGTTTTGCTAGTTTGAATCAAACAGAATGTCATTTTAGAACTGTTCAGTTTTTTTTGGTGTTGCTGTACACCCTCAATGAGTGCTGACTATTGACGTTTTTGATCCATTGTGTATGTTATGCCTCAGTGATTCCTCTAATTCAAGTTTTAAATGGAGGTACTCGAATTACATATGAAAAGCTTGAAGTTAATAATCTTACTGGAGAGAAGGGAACGGATTTCAGTGCAATTCGAACAGTAGGTAGCATTCAGCTTTCGGTTTTCTTGCTAATGTTCAACCTGTTTTATTTCCATTTTTCATGTTGTGATTGATTCTTTGAATAGTACAGCACAGCAAAAACACGTCTTTTGGCCACAGTGGTAGCATCATTTATAAACAAGCACCAATGATTCCAATCCCAATTTTTTCAATACTTGGCACATTGCCTTGTCCAGTTTGGCATCACAAGGTTCACTTTGAGTACAATGCCTGTTTCTAATAAAAGGACATTTGCCGGCAGGAAGTTCAAAGTTCCCACCACCTTCTGTTAATAAGTTTTGGCGGTTTTCTCTCCTCATGCTACAAATCCAATTCAATCGCCTGAATTTTGCTGATTCACTTGGTGCATCTCCGTCCATCCTGGAGTTCAGGTAGTGTAGTGGAACACAAGGATCTGTTCAATGGCCACGGCTTTTTTTCATTTTTATAAATGTCCTGGATATGGGTGTGGAAGAATAGGTTAGTAAATTTGTGGATGACACTAAAGTCGATAGAGTTGTGGATAGTGCCGAAGGATATTGTATGTTAACCAGTAATGTCTTCCATCAGCTCGACAATTTTTGATCCAAACCGCCAAAGCACCCTCAATCTCATGCACAATAAGAAGCAAGTGGAAGCATTGGCAAGGGTTCAGACGAGATTCAATAGAACGTTGCCTTGTAGGGAGGGAATGACTTATGAGGAAAGGCTAAGGAACTTGAGGCTGTTTTCGTTAGAAAGAAGGTTGAGAAGCGACTTCATTGAGACATATCAGATGAGCAGAGGTTCAGATAGCGTCGCCAGTGAGAGCACTTTTCCTCGGATGGTGATGGCTAGCATGAGGGGGACATAGCTTTACGGTGAAAGTGAGTACTGCAGATGCTGGAGATGAGAGTCACGATTAGAATGTAACTAAAACAGCACAGCCGATCAGGCAGCATCCGAGGAACGGGAAAATCAAAGTTTCGGGCAAATGCCCTTCATCAGCAAAGACAGAGCTTGATATTGGCAGGTGATGGGAGAGCTGAAAATGGGTTGCTGGAAAATCGCAGCAGGACAGGCAGCATCCAAGGAGCAGGAGAATCGACGTTTTGGGCATGAGCCCTTCTTCAGGAATGAGGAAAGTGTGCCAAGCAGGCTAAGATAAAACGTAGGGAGGAGGGACTTGGGGGAGCGGCATTGGAAAAGCGATAGGTGGAAGGAAGTTAAGGTGAGGGTGATAAGGTAAGGGTGATAGGCCGGAGAGGAGGTGGGGGCGGAGAGGTCAGGAAGACGATTGCAGGTTAGGAAGGTGGTGCTGAGTTCGAGGGTTGGGATGGAGACAAGGTGGGAGGAGGGGAAATGAGGAAACTGGAGAAATCTGAGTACATCCCTTGTGGTTGGAGGGTTCCTAGGCGGAAGATGAGGCGCTCTTCCTCAGCCGTCGTGATGCTATGGTCTGGCGATGGAGAAATCCAAGTACCTGAATGTCGTGGGTGGAGTGGGAGGGGGAATTGAAGGGTTGAGCACGGGGTGGTTGGGCTGGTTGGTCCGGGTGTCCCAGAAGTGTTCTCTGAAATGTTCTGCAAGTAGGCAGTCTGTCTCCCCAATATAGAGGAGGCCACATCGGGTGCAGTGGATGCAGCAAATGATGTTTGTGGATGTGCAGGTGTATTTGTGGCGGATATGGAAGGATCCCTTTGGGCTTTGGAGGGAAGTGAGGAGGGAGGTGTGGGCGAAAATTTGCATTTCTTGCGGTTGCAGGGGAAGGTGTCGGGATTGGAGGTTGGGTTGGTGGGGGTTGTGGACCTGACGAGGAAGTCACGGAAGGAGTGGTCTTTTCGGAACGCTGATAGTGGAGGGGAGGGAAATATATCCTTGGTGGTGGGGCCCGTTTTGAGGTGGCGGAAAAGACGACGGATGATACAGTGTAAATGGAGGTTGGTGGAGAGGCAGGTGAGGACCAGTGGCGTTCTGTCCTGGTGCTGATTGGAGGGGCGGGGTTCAAGGGCGGAGGAGCGGGAAGTGGAGGCGATGCGGCGGAGAGCATCGTCGACCACATCTGGTGGGAAATTGTGGTCTTTGTAGAAGGAGGCCATCTGGGTTGTTCGGTATTGGAACTGGTCCTCCTGGGAACAAATGCGGCGGAGACGAAGGAATTGAGAATATGGGATGGCGTTTTTACAGGGAGCAGGGTTGGAGGAGGTGTAATCTAGGTAGCTGTGGGAGTCGGTCGGATTATAGTAAATGTCCGTGTTGATTCGGTCACCTGAGATAGAAATGGAGAGGTCTAGGAAGGGGAGGGAGGAGTCTGAGACGGTCCAGATAAATTTGAGGTCGGGGTGGAAGGTGTTGGTAAAGTGGATGAACTGTTCAACCTCCTCTTGGGAGCACGAGGCAGCGCCGATACAGTCATCGATGTAGCGGGGGAAAAGGTAGAGGGTGGTGCCAGTGTAGCTGTGGAAGATGGACTGTTCCATATATCCTACGAAGAGGCAGGCATAGCTGGGGCCCATGCGGGTCCCAATGGCTACTCCTTTGCTTTGGAGGAAGTGGGAGGATTGGAACTCAGCACCACTGCAATCTTCTTCCTGACCTCTCCGTCCCTACCCCTACTCCATCCTCACCTTAACCTCCTTCCACCTATCGCATTTCTGACGCCCCTCCCCAAGTCCCTCCTCCCTGCCTTCGAGTCCTGCTCCTTGGATGCTGCCTGAACTGCTGCGCTTTTCCAGCAACACATTTTCAGCTCTGTTCTCCAGCATCTGCAGTCCACACTTTCTCCTAGGAGGTGGTATAGGACATCTGCCAGACTTTGGTTCTTTACTTGGTGAGTTGTAGTGGCATGGAATAAACAACCTGCAACAGTAGTAGCCTGGTGAACTCAAATGGTATTTGAATTGGATTAGATTACATTACCTTACAGTGTGGAAACAGGCCCTTCGGCCCAACAAGTCCACACCGACTCGCAATCCACAATCCACAATCTTCCCTGCTCGTCTCCACCTCTAATTGGCACTTGCTAGATCTTACTCATGTCTTTGTAGTAATCTTTTTCTCAGTGCTAATGTCATTACTTCTGATTCACGATTCTCCTTCTCAAGTTGCCCAGCATTTTCTCTCGCATGATGATCGCTACCCACCTCAACCTTTCGCTGACTAGTCAAGTCTACCTTCCATACTCCTTGCATCAATCTGAGTTTTGTGCTGCAATTTTTTTCGCTGGTCTCAGTGTGCGTCAGTTTCTCCATTCATGCTGTTTTACAGCCTTCCACTCACATCTCATTCTGGAAAACATACCACTTGCCAGGATCCTTACTGTATACAAATTTCCCTTTTGGTACAGAATTTAAACTTTCATGCAATTTGCAAAAGAAAACGTATACTCAGACTTCGTCTTACTCTGCTAAATGCAACTGCAGGTTGACTATGTGGTAGAAGAATTCCCTTTCTCATTTAGATCTGGCAGCGACGCTTTTAAACTGAAGAGATCACGACCTCCTTTAGAACAAGGAATTCAGGTGCTTGACTTCATATTGGCACGAGTAAGAGTTTCATGCTGCCTTAGTATTGAAATATGGAGAAAAACAAACAAAGAACAGTATGACGTTTTCGACTGAGTGTTGTTTACCTATCATGTTAAATACTCTTTATAATTTGCAGTTTTTAAAATGCTTGCTTTTGAAGTTATTATCAGATGAAGTATATGTGGTTGAGGATGACATTCCAGAATTTTATAAAATCATGAAAGGCATGGATAGGGTGAAGAGTCAAGGTATTTTCCACATTTAGGGATTTCAGACATAGAGTGCATATGATTAACTTGCGAGGGGAATGATACAAAATAAATAAAGGGTAACATTTTCACGCAGAGGGTGCTGTGTTTATGGAATGAGTTGTCAGAGGAAGAGTGGTAGATGCAAGTATAATTACCACATTTAAAAGGTATGTGGACAAACACATGAATGGGAACATTTAGAGGCATATGGGCGAAGTGCAAGAAAACGGGTTTAATTTGGTTTGAAAACCATGGTGAGCATTGACAAGTTGGATCAAAGTTCTGTTTCTGCGCTATGTGACTGTATGAATCGATAAAGTGAAACAAAAAGGTAGAAAGTATTATGCAAGTAAATTGATAAGAAATATTAGCACAAGCAACACGAGCTTTCTGGACATATAAAAAAGTCAGGAAAGTACATTGAACATTTGAAGAGTGTGACTCAGTAACTGGCTGCAGGGAACAGACAGGTAATTTACACCAGAACTTTACATCATTCCTCACAGGGGAAGGAATCGTAAATATTTCAATGATATAAACAAAATGGTAATTGAAGGAAACTTCTTGAACTGTCTTTAACAAAAGGAACAACTTTTTTTTTAACAAACCGATCATGGTAGACAGGCTATCAGCCATTCATAGTTGCTTTTAAAAGAAGTGTTCAGCGAGTGACTGGTGGAACTGTGTGAAAATTTGGTGAGTCTATGGATTGCAGGAGTGTTCCAGCGAAACTGGCAAATCTCCAATGTGGTTCCTGTTTTCAACAAAGAAACGAGACATGAAGCAGGCACCACTTAACCTAAGCATTATTGCTGGGGATTTGCTAGAATCTTTTATAAAGGAAAGAATTGCAGGGTATTTCGAAAACCTTCATGTAGAATCAGCATTGTTTTGTGAAAAAGAAGTTATGTGTTGCCCTGTAAAATCATGCCTAGTTGTTTTTGGTGTACTTTGAGTATGTAACAAGCACATTTGCTGAAGTGGAACTGGTAGACCGGAGGCTTTCCAGAGATTTCCCATAAGGCATCAAAAATACAGTGTCTTATACAAGACAAAAGATTGATGGATAAGATATTTGCATGGGATGATGATTGCTTGACACACAGAAAGTGAAGAGTCAGGGTTGATGTGTCTTTATGTTAAAACGTATCTCCTGGATGACTACAAATATCAATCCGATGGCATCAGCTATTTGCAATCTATACTGATAGCCTGAAGGAAGGAGCTGAGTTGAATATATGTCCAAGTTTGTGAATGACACTGAGAACAAAAAGGCAAGCTGGTATTTAAAGGAGAGAGCATTCAGAAAATGTGCAGTACAAAGGGATTGGCGTTTTACTGTCTATGCAACATAACGTGAGCATGCTGATGCAGCAAGTACCGAGATCTTTTTCCATTAGACTGGAATGAAAGCGTTGAGTTATCGCGAAACTCTAAAGTGGTGAGGCATACATTCGTTGTGTTTAAATGAATGAGTGACGATACTTCACAAAATACAAGATATAGTGGGGGATGTATAATGTATAGTTTGAGATTGTGTTTCCACTCCTGGGCGGAGCCTCGAACTCAGGGACATAGATACAGGTTAAGGGCATTGACTTCGAACAGAGATGTAAAAGAATGTCTTCTCTCAGATGGTGGTGAATGCATAGAATTCCCTAACACTGAGATTTGTGGAGGGATATGACGATTGGGCAAGAAAGTGGAGTTGAGACATGGAACCAATCAGCCATGTTCTTATTAAATTACAGAGCAAATGTTGAGGGACAGAACAACCTTCTCCAGTTCCGATTTATCACGTTCCTATCTTCCGTTGTTCGAAAGTAACTGGTTATTTTCCTTTAGGAAAACTTCCAGGACAGCAGAGGGTTTTGTTTGAGTTCACACTTAGTGGGGCATGGGGGTTGTTTTCACAGCGAATTTAATTTTGCAGCATGGCCCAAATCTGCAGCAGAGTTTAGAGAGAGGGTTGGCCGGAAGAGGTTTTGCGGGTGGTGGGGAGTCACTTCCTGATTCAGCCTGGATTTTCTAAGCACATTTTCCAAACAATACCTAATCAGCGACGTCTTGTCGACCAAAATCCTGTGTAGCAGGTTTTTAGGGCTAATTGGAACATTAGAACATGGGATTGAGGGGCACCAAATTCAATCCTTTCACAAGAGTCTCCCAGTAAATATGGTCATCTCTTTGTGCTCCCCGATACACTATTCTGTCAATACATCATTGTCCCTCAATCACCTGTCTATCAAAAAACAAATGAACTCAGCTTCGATAGAATTAAATTTCCGGCCAACACAAATGTCTGGGAAGGCGAATTACCAACTGACTGGATTCCCAATTTGTGAATTTCTTCTCTGTTCTAACTGAGAGTGTCACTGTTTCATTTTCAAATTCCACTCCTCCACTGATCACAACAGATTTTAAATGTAACCAGTTTGATGACATGGCCAATGAAAAAGGACTCAGACTGGGTCAGGTTCAGTGAAGGAACAATCAGACAGATTTTTATAGTCAACCACAAATAAATGTTAGGAACTAACGGAGGAGCATTGTGGATCTGTGGTCAGCATTGCTGCCTCACACCACCAAGGAGTTGTGTTCATTTCCAACATCGGGCGTGCCGCTATGCGAAGTTTGCACAATCTAACAGTGTCTGTGGTTTTTTCGTTCAAATGGTTCAGTTTCCTTCCGCAGTCCAAAGACATGCAGATTATGGTGAATTGGCCATGATAAATTGTCCATATTTCCCAGGGATGTGCATGTTAGGTGGGTTGCTCATGGAAAATGTCAGGTTACAAGGATAGGGTAGAGGAGCAGCTCTGGCGGAGATGTTGTTCGTTGGGTCCCTGTGGGCTCAGTGGGGTGGACTGTCCTGTTTCCACGCTGCAGAGGTTCCTTTAGAATTACTATAGATTTTGACTATACAAACACTATTTATCAGTGGGTAAATACCTGATCCACTCTGCTCAAGGTCTTGTATGTATGAATAAGATTACCTCTCATTACAAGAGTAACCTTTTCAAGCCTCCATAATATAAACTGTTCTTCGCAGGAATACGTGAAATGAAACATCTCTGAACTGCTTTCAATGTAACTATATACTTTCTCAGGTAAGGGCTTACAACAAAGAATAACTTCACACACCGAAGAGTAGGTTTACTTTAGTTTTCTCAGAGTGTTTTGAGCCTTTAGAACAGTCTTCCCCACAGACTCTTGGAGGTGGAGGTATTGAATATTTTTGAGGCAAGATTCATTAATCGCAAAGAAGTCAAGAATTATCGGGGAGTGGACATAAATGTGCAGTGTTGGAGAATATGTTGACATTGGTACCAAATGACACGGCTCCACATCATCCAGGCATATCGTGCAAAACGAAGAGGTAATATAAATTTTTTTGGGGTGGGGGTTGTAATCCCAGGTAGCCGCAATCAAAGCACAGGCTAAGTCGTGCTCTAACCCACTCCACCTACCGATTTAACCTTGATCAGTGGAAATGACAAAACATGGCAAAGGATGAAGGAAATCCCAACGCCCGGGGCATCCGTCAGAAGCATTGGTTGTACCTGCAGCTGCAGCGACAATCGCCTCTGCTCATTCGACGGATCAATCCCTTACCGGCCTAGATTGTGGACTTCACGAAGAGGCGTGAAATGATTGAAGCCATAAATGAAGAAATGTTCAGCAGTAGGCTAGACCTAGTTCTCAGCCATGTTCCAAAGACATGAGCAGCAAACTGACAGCCTTGGAAACAGAACAGACAAAGGCAAACGAAGAATAGAAGCGGCAGAGACTGAGATCGATTCCTCTGAGGAGCGGATCCAAAACCCTTGAAAAACAGGCCAGTTACTTAACTGAATAACTTGACTTTGGCAACAGGGGCAGCATGAAAAAAAAATTCCTATCATCGATCTGCTAGACTGGATGGAAGGCCGTCAGAGTGTTTGTTTGAGAACTGGCTGACGCGATTGCTTTTATTCGATGCTGAAATGGATCGGATGAAGATTGAGAGAGCCAGTCGGGCTACGGCCCGCAGGCAAGCTCGGATCAGCGCCTTCGCCTTGCTCTTGTGTGAATACGGAGTTAAGGCAACAAAGAGATACAGAAGCTTTCAAAACCCAGTGGAAGTTTCGGACTGGTTGACTTCACGAGAGCTTCAGGATAATGTTCTTTCAGGAATTTTCTGGGCGGTGATTCAAAAAGGAATCTTATCGATGTTATCAAGAGAACTAAGGGAACTCGGGATTCAATATTCCTTCAGTTACCGAGCGGTGCTCTATATAACTTCCAATAGATCCTCGAACTTACTTGACTCTCCAGTGAAAGCGATACCTTTGTGGACATTTTACAGTGTGCTGGATGATTTAAAAATACAGATAATCATGTTTTGTATTCTGACAGAATGTTTGATAGATTTTTCTGTTATTAACTCGTATAATATTATAGTCGGGAATGGGGAGCGTGTTCATATTTATCTTCCTCTGGGTGTGGCGCAAGCTGGTGGTAGTTATCAATGTGGCTGTGATGACTAAATGCCCCCTATGGTCTGCTTAAACCGTTTTTTGTGATTAATAGCCCTGGATACCACATTGGTAACCAGGCATAAGATAAAGTTTTGGGGTATGTGAATGCCCCCAGTGTGCAGTGGCTAAATGTGTTTCTTTTTGTGGTATTGTATGTAAGTAGTTTTAGAAGGTTTTGAGAGCATGTTAATTGTAGTAGATTTAGTCTGTGTAGTTTTAAGGCTCTATATTTATTTTTCGTTGATGCTCGGCGATTTGTTGTTGGAGTACTTCCTCTCTGGATTTCAAGTATTGTTACAGTGTGTTCTTCTTAATGATGTATTGAAATGATGTATCTGGAACATTAAGGGAAGCCATTCGCCAGTCAAGAGGAAAAGGTTACTCTCTCCTCTTAAAAAGGTGAGGGTTGGTATTGCTCTAATGCGGGAAACGCATCTTGATGACAAGAACGTTTGAATTTACAGCTGGGTGGGTTTGATAGAGTCTAGTTCCCTTCTCTGAATATCTGGAGTAGTGGAGAAGCCATACTTCATAGGACGAATCTTCCACTTAAATAGTTAGATACTACAAGACACTCAGAAAAAGATCATAATCCTCAAAGACTTGATATATGGGAAATAATACGGCATTTAGAATGTTTATTTGATGCGGCACACCCCCTTAAATTCCTGGAAGATGCAATTTCAAATTAAATAATCTTGTCTCGCCGCACATTAATGTACAAGGCCATTTCAATAGTCTTGTGGACCTCAGGGTCGACAGAGGCCCAAAGGTTCCCAATACCCTCTTTGCAAACGAATGAATTCGTAGATTAGTGTGCGGAACTAGGGCAGGTCGGTATTTGGAGGTATCTCCAGGTCGAGTTTTTACTTTCTTCTCTAATCTGCAGAAAATGCAAAGGAGGTTTGATCACTTCCTCAGACCCTGCAGCAATTTAAGATTCGGTGATGTCCTGTGCAATTGGAAATATTGCCAATTCTAACCATGCAGTGGTATACTTATTGGCTAAGAGCATGGACAATATAAAGGTGCAGAGACACTGGCAAACTGTCCCTTTATTCTGAAGGGTTATAGGTTCACTGTCTATTTCTATAACGATTCCAGAGCTTCCTGAGGCATTAATTCAGATTCAGCCAGTAATCCATCCACTCTATGGGAAACAGCTCAGGTTTCTGACAAGGAAGTAGTTATTTCTTTGGAAGCTGCAGAATGGGGAGCAGCAGCACTTGTTCGAGACACGATTGCATGCTGGAGAGAGGGCAGACTTCAATCAACCCTCGGTGGCTGAGCGACAGAGGATCACAATGCTTCGGTCTGCATTGAATTCCGTGCTCATTCAGAGAGCGAAGAAGGAATTTGCTTTTGTAAAACTAAGGTTGTTTGAGCATGGTGATAAGCCGGGCAAGTGTTTAACGTATCTTGCCAGGAAAAAGAGCGTCTCTCATGTCATCACCTCAATTGGGAAAGGGATGGGGAGAAAATGAGGTCTGCAGATGCTGGAGATCAGAGATGGAAATGTGTTGCTGGAGAAGCGCAGCAAGTCAGGCAGCATCTAGGGAACAGGAGAATCGACGTTTCGGGCATTAACCCTTCTTCAGGAATGAGGAAAGTTTGTCCAGCAGGCTAAGATAAAAGATAGGGAGGACGGACTTGGGGGAGGGGCGTCGGAAATGTGATAGGTGGAAAAAGGACAAGGTGAGGGTGATAGGACAGATTGGGGTGGGGGCGGAGAGGTCGGGAAGAAGATTGCAGGTTAGGGAGGCGGTGCTGAATTTGATGGATTTGACTGAGACAGGCTGGGGGATGTGAAATGAGGAAACTGGTGAAATCCGAGTTCATCCCTTGTGGTTGGAGGGTTCCTAGGCGGAAGATGAGGCGCTCTTCCTCCCACCGTCGTGTTGTTGTGGTCTGGCGATGTAGGAGTCCAAAGACCTGCATATCCTTGGTGGAGTGGGAGGGGGAATTGAAGTGTTGAGCCACAGGGTGGTTGGGTTGGTTGGTCCGGGTGTCCCAGAGGTGTTCTCTGAAACGCTCCGCAAGTAGGCGGCCTGTCTCCCCAATATAGAGGAGGCCACATCGGGTACAGAGGATGCAATAGATGATATGTGTGGAGGTACAGGTGAATCTGTGGCGGATATGGAAGTTTCCTTTGGGGCCTTGGAGGGAGGTGAGAGGGGAGGTGTGGGCGCAAGTCTTGCACCTCCTGCGGTTGCAGGGGAAGGTGCCGGGAGTGGAGGTTGGGTTGGTGGGGGGTGTGGATCTGACGAGGGAGTCACGGAGGGAGTGGTCTTTACGGAATGCTGATAGGGGAGGGGAGGGAAATATATCCTTGGTGGTGGGGTCCGTTCGGAGGTGGCGGAAATGACGGCGGATGATGCGCTGTACATGGAGGTTAGTGGGGTGGTAGGTGAGGACCAGTGGGGTTCTGTCCTGGTGGCGGTTAGAGGGGCGGGGTTCAAGGGCGGAGGATCGGGAAGTGGAAGAGATGCGGTGGAGGGCATCGTCGATCACGTCGGGGGGGAAATTGCGGTCCTTGAAGAAGGAGGCCAGCTGGGATGTGCGTTTTTGGAACTGGTCCTCCTGGGAGCAGATGCGGCGGAGTCGAAGGAATTGGGAGAATGGGATAGCGTTTTTGCAGGGGGCAGGATGGGAGGAGGTGTAGTCCAGGTAGCTGTGGGAGTCGGTCGGTTTATAGTAGATGTCCGTGTTGATTCGGTCGCCTGAGATGGAAATAGAAAGGTCCAGGAAGGGGAGGGAGGAATCTGAGACTGTCCAGGTGAATTTGAGGTCTGGGTGGAAGGTGTTGGTTAAGTGGATGAACTGTTCCACCTCCTCGTGAGAGCACGAGGCGGCGCCGATACAGTCATCGATGTAGCTAGGAAAAGGTAGGGGGTGGGACCAGTGTAGTTGCGGAAGATGGATTGTTCCACATATCCTACGAAGAGGCAGGCATAGCTGGGGCCCATGCGGGTGCCCATGGCTACTCCTTTCGTTTGGAGGAAGTGGGAGGATTGGAAAGAGAAGTTGTTCAGGGTGAGGACCAGTTCAGTCAGTCGAAGGAGGGTGTCAGTGGAAGGGTACTGATCGGTACGGCGGGAAAGGAAGAAGCGGAGGGCTTTGAGTCCTTCGTGATGGGGGATGGAGGTGTACAGGGACTGGATGTCAGTGGAAGGGTACTGGTCGGTACGGCCGGAAAGGAAGAAGTGGAGGGCTTTGAGGGATGGGGACCCTTACATGCAATTCCAAAAAGTTTAATGCAGAAATTCGGTCAGTTAACTCCGAACGATATCAGACTCAACTTTGTGAGGATAGATTTAGTAAGATGGAGTATTTTTTCAAGAATTTGGATCTTCCATGAGTAACCTCTGAAGAAGTGTCTGCATTAATGCATCATTGCCAGTTCTGGATGTGCAGGACGCTGTGAAGCAACATCAGAGTGAAAGACGCCCAATCCTGACAGCCTTCCCAATGAATGTTGTCAGGACCATGTTCAATCACTCATACAGTCATTCTGCCTATCACCATCCTTAAAAGAGGAAAATCGATCTCTTATTCTGAAGAAAGTGAAACCCATAGAGGACTGTGATTTTTACAGGCCCATGTCACGATTAACTGGCGATTTTAAAATCCTATCTGAGACCCTTGCATTTAGCCGGGAAACTGTGCTGCCTTCCATTGTCAAAGAGTACCAGACTGACTCTACAAATGGCTATTCTTCCAACAATGTTAGAAGATTACTCAATGTGATTCAAGCGTGTCAACAACAATCTGTTAAGGGTTTAAGTGTCTGTTTAGATGCAGAGAAGGCATTTGATTGGGCTGAGTAGTCACGTGTCATCTATATATTAAAACAGTTTGGTCCAGGTGAAGTTTTATCAAGTGGGCGAGGGTGCTTTATAGCGATCTTCTGGAAGCGGTTCTCACAATTGATGTGCGATCCAGTAATTTTCATATTTCTCGAGGTAGTCGACAAAGTTGTCCCCATTCGCCATTGTTGTTCACATTGGTGATAGCGTCACTGGTGGAGGCCGAGCATACGGGCTTTACAATGGACTGCAGATCTTCCAATATTATTACGAGATTACTCAATATAATTCAAGTGTGCAACAACGAAAAGTGGTATTTTTCGATGCAGAGAAGGCATGTGATTGTGTTCATTGGTGGTATGTTTTCTATGCATTACAACAGATTTGTCGAGGCGAAGCTTTTTATCACGTTGGTGAGAGTCCTTTATAACGATCTTCTGCTCTCTGTTCTCACAAAAGGTGAGCGATCCAGTAATTTTCTATAAACAATCTATAATATTGTATCCTTTCGTCAATGTTGTTTACAATGTTGATAGAGCCATTGGATGAGGACATCCGTCGGGACACCAACATATCTGCCACAGACATGGGGTAAGAGTCAAATAAGATTACATTGCATGCGGATGATGCTCTTATCTTTTTATCAAATCCCCCAGTATTCGTACCTCACCTGATGCAATGCATCAATTCGTTTGGCGCCTCTTCCAGTTATATGATTAACTTTACAAATTCGATGGCCGTGGCAAGTGGAGGTCTTATGGAATTACGCGTTGCGTGTGTGAATCCCGATTTCGTTTTAAAGGTAGCATGGGGTTGTGAGGTCCTCTATTTAGATATATTCATTGCTCTTTGATCATTCATTTTACGTGAACGTTGACCATTTTTTGTCAAAATTGAAACAAGAGCTTCGAAGATGGGAGGCACTTCTAATATCTTGGTAGGTCGGATAGATCTAGTTAAAATGATTGTCCTTCCTCATTTGCTCTCTCCCGTGCGAATGCTTCCTTTGATGTTTCCCAGACAAATATTTAGGAATTCAATGTCTAGTTTAGCTCTTTAATTTGGCATTGTAATTGATACCTTATCGAGATAACAAAATTTCAACTGTCCCACAGACTGTTGGAGGAGGCTGGCCCTCATATTGAAAGCTTACAATTAAGCCCTCTTTTATCCTATGTTAGTAACTGGTCCTGGACTCGGCGTCAATATGGTTAGATATTGAAGCATCTCAGTTAAAGTGCTCCCGTATTAGTCTGCTGTTCTTAGAAAAAAAACCATGAAAGTTCAGGAGTATTGTCATAACTCAATAATTATCAATACTGTTACAAAATGGAGGGCAATGCGTCATCTCTAGGACAACGCAGTCAAAACCACATTTCTTCCCCCTATAGTTGGCATACTGGGTTGCTAACCAGTAATAATGGATTCTGGTTTTAAAATGTGGGCAGCGAATCTGCATCTTGCTTGGCAGATTTAGAATCTGAAAACACCCTACAGTGTGGATACAGGCCAATGGGCTCAACACGTCCACACACACACGAACGAGTATCCCACCCAGACCGATTCCAGTACCATCCTATATTTTCCATGACGAATGCCACAATCCTACACATCCCTGAACACTACGGTCAATTTAGCACGGCCAATTCATCTAACATGCACATCTTTGAACTGTGGGAGGAAACTGGATCAAATCCACACAGACACTGCAAAAACTCTACACAGACAGTCTCCCAAGGGAAGAATCAAACTCGAGTTCTTAGTGCTGTGAATCAGCAGTCTTAACCATTAATCTACCGTGCAGTATTTGCGGGTGACACAATTATGTCCTTTTATCAAATAACTGGCAAGTATGGACTACGTTGTGGAGACCTCTTTCTTTTTTGCTCTTTTTCTTCAAAAAAGAACAACACCATTAATGGATCCTGACAGATTCTTTACAGAGAAGAGGGTGCTTAATGCTGAGATCCCACTCTCAGTCAGTCTATTATATCATTAGTTGGAAAGTGGACTGTCAGACGAGCCTGTGTGGCTTTGTGATGTCAAAGAAAGAGAGTTGGTGTTCAGATCTCTTGGGAGACCTGGAAGGATATTTGTAAAAATACAAAGAGGATTTTAATTTGTAATATGACCCATGTCATGCAGATAAAGCTGCTTCATCGAGTCTATCAGGCCAAGAGTGGCTCTCACACTTCAAAGTGGAGTTATCGTCAACATGTCCTAAATACAGAATGACTACGGACACTCTTATTGATTGACTGTGGCCTTGCCACAGGCAACGTATACATGGAGGGCAGTTTTCGATGTGATAAGTGAGGGTCTTGGGGACCGAATTGGCGAAGGACCCGGTTAGTCTTTTCCAGTCCCTGTCCAGGGTACCTTCTGCAGATGTGCATGGGGAGAAAAAAAAAGATAGCATCATTACTTTCTGTGGTAGAAAAATATTTTGTTGTGTTAGGTGTCTGAAAACGCCTCTGATCTGTAAGGTTGGCAGAAGCTGTTCATGGAGCATATCACTTTGGACTTTCTCACAAGCAGATACAGGCTTATCTTCCACTCTAATAAGGGCTTTTGTATGGCCATGACGGTCTTTTCTAATGAATCTAATATACAGATAGGAAGAATTACGAACGTATAATGTACACTATGTAAAGCCCTCGAAGAACGAGACCTGTCATGTCGTTATGCTGAGCTCCATGATTTATTTATCACTTTTATTTATTTTTGTTTTTCTTCGATCCGATGTTTGTATTTACCTTGCTGCTTTTTATGTACATGCCCATTTGTGTAATGCTGCTCAATTTGTACAGTTTTTGTGTTTTGTTGTTATTAGTTTATTATAACAGTAATAAATCTCTTTCTCAATAAAAAAACATTTTAAGAATTAAAATGTTAACATTGTTGGAGAGTCCCAAATTACTCTCATTGGACAGACCACAAAATGTCGTTTAAATTAAGGATCAGCACATTTCGGGGGAGGGATGAGGTTGAGAAAGCAGCCTCTTAATGGTAACCTCAGTCAGTGTGGGGAATTCAGTCTGTGAATTTGACCTCTCTCTACATCACAAACCAGCAGTCAAGCCAACTGAGTGGCAGACGATTACTCACGGCGATATGATTTCGAAAACTATAAAATACGTTTAGATTATTGATAATGGAGCTCAGCATAGCGACATGACAGGTCTCGTTCTTCGAGGGCTTTACATAGTGTACATTCATACGTTATCGAATCAAATGCTAAACCACAATTGAATGGCTGTATGGACTCACGATGGATTTGAATTGCAAGTGATTTTAAAAATATACCAATCTACTCCTCCCTCTTGTATTTCCACACTGGGGCACTGGGGCATTTTCCTGAAACTGGGAATTAATTGGAACATTATTTGGGGCATTCCCTCATCGGCACTCTTCACAACATTCTCTAACAGTTTAGGGGGTATTACAGAAGCAAGACAGAGAGAGGGAACATCCTGCCTGCAGCAGTGAGAGTGGTTCTGCCTGCAACAGTGAGCATGGGTGTTCTTCGGGGTTTAGCGCGATAACAGGCATACTGTGAGTTAGAGAGGGCAGAGCGAATATAGTGGCATTTACCCTGACAGCGTGGGGAAGTTTATTGATTCTTGTCGTGTATTGCTGGACATATATTCAGATACTGCACTGAGCTGTGTTTTGAGCTCAGACCATGGGTCTGATAGGTTTGGTAGCTGGCCCCCACTCCGCCGCAGTAAGCGAATTGTCCCCTCTGTACTAGCCCATCCACAGGCACTCCACACTCCTGTCGACAAACAGTGGTGCAATTGCCCCTTATCTACCATTCTCGGGGTAAACTATGCACGGCAGCTCTGAACTGAGAAATCTAAACCGTGTGCTCATTGGTTTTTTAAAGATGATACCTGTGCCTGGAATCACAGAAAGACAAGGGCCATCTGGTTAATGGTGAGGACCTCCAGCATGATGGGTGGAGATGCATCTGGCATTGAATTTAGAAACACAATGGGGTGGGGTAGGCAGTTAATGATGTGAGTTCAATATGGTAGCACCAGGAAACTAGCTCATCTTGATGCAGACAATTCCTCTGTCAAACTTAGTGAAAATATCACTGAGATAAATTATTATTAAATTCAGCTCAAAAGTCGAAGATTCTCCTGACCAACTGAGGTCTTACCAACGTCCTGTGCATCTGCAACACAACGTCCCAACTTCTATACTCAATGTCCTGATGATGGCCAGTGTGCCAAAAGCCTTATTCACTGCCCTGTGTATTTGTGACTCCACTTTCAGAGAACCATGCACCTGATATGCAAGGTATGTCTGCTCCAATACACTCCTTTAGAGCCGAGCATTAATCATGAAACTACTACCTGGATTTCCCTTCCGGGGTATCGGTATCCTGGGGCCTCATTGACTTCGAGATTTCCGGGTGCCCCACACTCAACCATTTGAATGACTGCCTCCTGTCCCTGTCACCTACTCTGTCCAGCTGAATGACTGCTTTCTGTTCCTGTGTACCAGTCTCGAACAGTTGAGGGATTGCCTCCTGTCCCCGTGTACCAGTCTCTAGTAGATGAATGACAGCCTCCTGCCCCTGTGTCCAAGTATCGAGCAGTTGAATGACTGCCTCTTGTTTATTTGTACTAGTCCCGAGCAGTTGAATGATTGCCTGCTGTTCCTGTCTCCTAGTCTTGGGCAGATGAATGACTGCCTCTTGTTCCTCTGCCCCAGGTTTGTGAAAATAGATGTTCTCCTCCTGTTCGTGAGTAAAAAGCTCCAATAGCTGTTCGCTCTCCTGCTTCTCCTGAGTAACGGGCTCCATCAGCTTTGTGCTATCCTGCTGCTCCTTTCGAGTGGAATTCATGAACCAATTGGTCTCTTCCACAGCTTCTGTTGACTGAAAACCTTTCTCCTGCTTCTGTAACACATCCTCAAAATCTAAATGTTGCACTTTTGTATTTTACTCTGAGTAATTCAGCAAGCAAGCTGACTGACAGATTTCTGAAGCTGAATGATCTCTTCCTGTTCATTTGTTACACACTCAGGAGAGAACAGTGTCTCAGAGATGTACAGCACAGAAAATGAAAACTCTTCAGTCCAGGTTGTCCAAGCCGACTAGATATCAGAACCTAATCTCGTCCCGTTTGTCAGCACTTTGCCCATATATGTCTGAAAGCTTTCTATGCATGTACACATCGAAATGCCTTTTAAATTGTGTAGTTTTACCTGCTTCCACACCCTCTTATGGTTGCTCACTCTACACGTACAGCAACCTCTGTGTAAAAAAGTTGGGCCTCATTTCTCACTTTTAAATCTTTCCCCTCTCCTCAAAACTTTGTTGTCTAATTTTTGACCTCCCCACACTGGGAAAAAAGATGTTGACAACTTTCCTTATCTATGCCGTTTATGATGGCAAATAACTCTAAGAGGTCACCCCACAGACTCAACACTTAAAAATGGTCCCAGTCGATTAATAAATGGCAATGTATAAACTATTGATCCTTGTGGCACGCCATTGGACACAGGCCTCTAATTTCAATGAACAAACATGCACGTGCTGTCTCCAACTTTCATGAAATTTTGTATCTAATCTACTAGCTCATCCTGGATTTCAAGCAGTCTAAACTTGCGAACCAATCTAGCATGCAGAACCATGTCGATGTCTTACTGATATCCATGAAGACAATATCGACTGCCCTGCCTTCAAAAATTACCTTAATCACTTCTTCTTCAAAAAATTCAACAAGTCACTGAAACGCGATTTCCCACGGACAAATCCTCTTCATTGCTGGCTCTTCCAGATACATATATAGCCTTTCCCTCATTGTCCCCTCCCACAATTTTATCATCATTGATTTCAGGCTCACCAGTCTATAATTCCATGTTTTTTCTTACTTTCTTAAATAATGGCACTATGTTAGCAGCCAGGCGAAAGTGAGAACTGCAGATGCTGGAGATCAGAGTCGAGATTAGAGGGGTGCTAGGAAAGTACAGCAGGTCATGCAGCATCCGAGGAGCAGGAAAATCGACGTTTCGGGCAAAAGACCTTCATCAGCACCACTCTAATCTAGACTGTGACAGCAGACATCCAGTCTTTTGGCAACATACCTCTGGCAATCGACTAGACACACATATCAGCAAAAGACTTAGAGATCAATTGCCAAGCTTTCCACGAAGTTCTGGGAGTCAACCGATCAGGTCCGAGTGTTTTGTTCATCTTTATGTGCTTTAAATGGTCCAACACTTCTTGCAAGACAGCACTTTTCAAGATGTCACAAAGTATTTCTCCAAGTTCTCTCGCTCTTGTCGTCTACTATACAGTAAAAATTGAGGGGTAAAACACGTTTAGTATCTCACCCATCTCCTGTGGTTCCACACATAGACAGTTTTTCTGATCCTTAATGGACCCTATTCACTCCCTAGTTAATCTTTTTACGTATTTGTCGAATTTCTTTAATACCTTGTTAACCCTACTGACAAAGCCATCTCATGTCCGAAGGGTTCTGATCCGAAAGCTCTTTTGACTTTCCACGTGGTGCCCTTATACTCCTCTGGGGATTCACTCGGTTCCAGCTCTGTTTACCTGACGTATACTTCTTTCCTTTCCTTGAAGAGGGCAACAATAGAACTGGCCATTCAGCAAACCCTGAACTTGCCCGCCTTGCCCATCTCACTGATAGGAACACCTTGCCTATGGAAACGCAGCATCTAATTTTTCAATGATTTCCATTTTCCAAACATCTCTTTAAATGTGAATAAGGTCTCCCAATCAGCCTTTCAACGGGCTTGCCTGACACTTTCAAAATTGGCCTTACTCCAAACTGCCAGACGAGGTGGGATTGAGGTTCTTAAGGAAGGGTTATTAGAAACCCTGCGGAGTGTTAAAATAGATAAGTAACCTGTGCCGGATGGGATTTATCCTCGGATCCTCTGGGAAGCCAGGGGGGAGATTCCTGAGCCTTTGGCTTGGATCTTTTCAGTCGTTATTGCCTACAGGAATAGTGCCAGAAGACTGGAGGATAGCAAATATGATTCCACTGTTCAAGAAGGGGAGTAGAGACAACCCTGGTAATTATAGACCAATGAGCCTTACTTCAGTTGTTGGTAAAGTGTTGGAAAACTGAGAAGAGATGGGATTTATAATTATCTGGAAAAGAATAATATGATTAGGGATAGTCAGCACGCTTTTGTGAAGGGTAGGTCGTGCCTCACAAACCGTATTGAGTTCTTTGAGAAGGTGACCAAACAGGTAGATGAGAGTAAACCGTTTGATGTGGTCTCTATGGATTTCAGCAAGGCGTTCGGTAAGGTTCCCGACAGTAAGCTATTATACAAAATGCAGAAGAATGGGATTGTGGGAGATATAGCAGTTTCGATCAGTGATTGGCTTGCTGAAAGAAGACAGAGGGTGGTGGTTGATGGGAAATGTTCACCCTGGTGTCCTGTTACTACTGTTGTACTGCAAGGGTCGGTGTTGGGTCCACTGCTGTTCATCATTTTAATGAATAGGGCGCAGAAGGGTGGGTTAGTAAATTTGCAGAGGACACTAAGGTCGGTGGATTTGTGAATAGTGACGAAGGATGTTGTAGGTTACAGAGAAACATAGATAAGATGCAGAGCTCGGCTGAGAGGTGGTAAATGGAGTTTAATGCAGGCAAGTATGAGGTGATTCACTTTGATCAGAGTAACCAAAATGCAAAGTACTGGACTAATTTTAAGATTCTTGGTAGTGTAGATGAGCAGAGAGATTCAAAGTTTGTTAGAAGATTTGTAGCTCGGGTGCTCGTTGTTGTGGTTCTGTTCGCCGAGCTGGGAATTTGTGTTGTGTTCATTACCGGTCACCGCATTATAAGAAGGATGTGGAAGCTTTGGAAAGGGCGCAGAAGAGATTTACTGGAATGTTACCTGGTATGGAGGGAAGGTCTTACGAGGAATGTCTGAGGGACTTGAGGTTGTTATCGTTGGAGAGAAAAAGGTTTAGAGGTGACTTAATAGAGACATATAAGATAATCAGAGTATTAGATAGGGTGGACAGGGAGAGCATTTTTCTAAGTATGGTGACGGCATGCACGAGGGGGCATAGCTTTAAATTGAGGGGTGATAGAAATAGGACAGATGTCAGAGGTAGTTTCTTTACTCAGAGAATATTAAGGGTATGGAATCCTTTGCCTGCAACGGTAGTATATTCGCCAAATTTATGTACATTTAAGTCGTCATTGATCAAGCATATGATGTACGTGGAATAGTAGAGGTCAGATGGGCTTCAGATTGGTATGACAGGTCGGCGCAACATCGAGGGCCGAAGGGCCTGTACTGCGCTATAATGTTCTATGTTCTATGTAATGTTGACATCAGGTCTGTTATTTTCCTTAACTATGTTAAAGCTAATATTTATGGACTAACTGACTGGAAAGGTTTAATATACTCCACCTGTCCCTTTGTACCAGTTGCGAGAGGTTGAGTGGTCTGCTGTGCCTCTGTATCAGGCTTGAGTGGCTGAATGGCCTCCTCCTACCCCTCTGAATCATTTCCACCAAGTTGAATGGCCTCTTCCTGTCCCTCTGTCACAGAGTCAAGAGTTTGAATGACCTCCTAATGTCCAACTGCAGCAGACTCGAGAGGCTGAATGTCTTCCTCCTCTTCCCATGTGACTGACCTGAGAGACTGAATGGCCTCCTCCAGTAATCTGAAACAGGCACATGGGCACAGAATTGATTCCTGCTGTTCCTGAGTACCAGTCTCAGTGCTCTGAATAATGTCTGATTTTTATGGAAGGATTTGATAACGGAGCATTAAAACCAGGAGCAGCATTGCGCAATGTCAATGGGCAATAAATATTGTAACCCTGGTTTATGATCTCTAGACATTTCCACACCAGATATTTTATGTAGCTGATCTGTTATTTTGTACTTGTCAACTTTTATAAACGGGATGGAACATATATAACCCTGAAGCGGTCTGGCAATATTCTCGCATACAAGAAAGGTCGAGTAAAATGTTTGAAAATTTATGGTATGTCCCTTAGCAAACGCCATAAAATCCATCGAGATCGAGTAAATGTTTCCTTTTGTTGTTATTTTAAAAGTGATGTCAGGAAGGTGTTAACTGAATCTGTTTGTTCGGTGACTGTGATTAATCCCAGTCTCCAAGATTATAATTATCCCAGTGGATGGTTTCCATCGTTTAAGGATAAATGGGCTCTGTCAATGTGTTATCGCAATGTGTATGTGCGGGAGCATCACCGACAGCACTTACAGGTATCAGCATCTCCAGAGAGAGGGCGAGGGGAGATCCAAACCTGAGTACAAGTGATTGGAATGTTATAACATTGGTTCGGGATTTGAGCAAGGTAGATGGGAATATTGTAAGAATGATCAGGAGTTTATCTTGGGATGTTTGGTTTTTTTCTGCATATTATGAACGACTGTCATTATCATGGCGGACCCTGTATGCACTTCACATTATTCAATATTTTTATTATCCAATCCCGCTGCAGCTTACAACAACCCTCTATCCTGTCAACGATACCTCCGACCTTTGTTTCATCTGCCATCTTGTTGATCCATCCTTCAATCCTCTCACCAAGTCATTAATAAAAATTCCAAACAATAGAGGCCCAAGGACAGATCCCTGTGGAACACCACTCACCACAGACTTCCAGGCAGAATATTTTCCTTCTACTACCACTCGCTGTCTTCTGTTGGCCAGCCAATTCTGTATCCAGACAGCTATGTTCCCTGAATCCCATTCCTCCTGACCTCCTGAATGCGCATACCTTGGGGAACCTTATCAAATGCCTTGTTGAAGTCCATATACACCACATCCACAGCTCGACCCTCATCAACTTTTGTAGTCACATCCTCAAAGAACTCGATTAAGTTTGTGAGGCATGACCTGCCCCTCACAAAGCCGTGTTGATTGCATTTAATCAAGCCATGCTCTTCCAGATGGTCATAAAAAACCTATCCCTCAGAATCCTTTCTAACACCTTGCAGACGACAGACGTGAGACTTACTGGTCTGTAATTGCCGGGGATTTTCCTATTTCCTTTCTTGAAGAGAGGAATTACATTTGCCTCTCTCTAGTCCTCAGGTACGACTCCAGTGGAGAGCGAGGATGCAAAGATCTTCGCAAATGGCGAAGCAATTACATTTCTCATTTCCCAAAGCAGCCGAGGACAAATCTGGTCCGGGCCTGGCGACTTGTCAATCGTAATGTTTGACAAAATGTTCAGCACATCAGCTTCCTCTATCTCTATTCATTTCAGCATGCACACCTGCCCTTCAAAGGTTTCATTCACTACAAAGTTCGTTACATTCGTAAAGACAGAAGCAAAAAACTCATTGAGGGCTTCCCCTACCTCCTCAGACTCCACACATAAAATCACTATGCTATTCCTGATCGGGCCTACTCTTTCTTTGACCATTTTCTTATTCCTCACATAAGTGGACAGAAAGCACGGCGAATAGGTCCTTGGAAAATCGACGACAGGTTTACATAGAGGATCTACATTTGGTGCAGACCTATTGCCCGAAAGGCCTGTTCCTGTGATGTGATTTTCTTTGATTTTTTTTTGTCCTTGCAAATATTCTTAAAAAGCTTCTATTAATATTTAAAAGGAAAATGAAAACAAATGTGGAACAATGAATATGTGGACAGGATAATTTATTGTAGAGAACAAAAACCTGACAGGGAAACTAAACAGTTATATTACGTTTGTCTGCATGGAAGAAGATCCAGAAAATCTCCCAGAAAGACCAAGTGACGATGGGCCCTTATTAACTAAGACGAAAATCAATCATATTCGTAACGAAGTAATATTAAGACACATTGCTGGATTGCGGATGTTTAAGTCTGACGGACCAGATGTCCTTCGTACCGAAATTTCGGAGGAAGCAGCAATGGACCTAATGATTGCATTGGGGATTCAGGGATGGAATTCGAGTAGATGGGCTCGGAAGCTCTTTTACAGATTGTTATAAGATGCGAATAGGGATTGACGGTTTTATCTGGTATAACATTGGAAAAGTCCCTATGTCAGGGTGAGTTGTATAGCAAGCTTCTGTTGGAGAAAAGGGAGGAACTGCGCTGATGCAAACATTTTAATAGAATCCGTTCACAGAGGTGGTGCCAGTAGACTGGACAACACCCTTGATGGGAAGGCTGGTCGAGATGAACCAGTGAGTATTAGAACAGTTTTAGGCAAACTAAAGTACATAGCTGGCTGCAGAATACTCTTTGTACAACTGGTAACCATCGTACACTACTGTTACACAGAGACCACTGCTGTGCCCCTTGTTATTTGTGGTATTCATAAATGACGTTGGTGTGAATGTGGAATCGGGAGTGTGGTCAGTGTGATAAGTAAGTTTTTACTTGACACAAAGATTGCCTGGGTGGTCGGCACTGAGGGGGAGGGTCTTATGTTGCAGGAAGATATAGATAGAATGCTCAGATGGGCGGATTAGTGGCAGGTGGATTCTAACCCTGAAAAATATGAGATGATGTAATTTGGCAGCAGGAACCAGACAGGGGAGTGGCAGCATACTAGGAGGTTCAGAGGGTGTTTCTCCACAAATCTCTGAATGTGACTAGATAGGGTGATCGGTTATTAAGAAGTCACTGGCAGTAGTAAATATAGCGTTTACTCATCAAGATGCAGATCGTAAGAGCTATATGGAAAAATGTTTCTGCCAATGTGGAATAATGTGTACAGTTCTGCGAGCCACGTTACCGGAATGATATGATCGCACTGGATGGGGTGCAGATGAAATTCAAACGGACGTTCCCAGCGATGAGGCATATCAGCTATGAAGAGAGGCTGGATACGCACGGGTCATTTGCTTTGGAGCAAAGATGGCTGAAGGTCGTGGGATTCGGAAGGATAAGGTTCCGAGGAGAATGGACAGTGTGCACAGACAGCAGCGAATCCTTTTATTCAAAGGTTCAAGAACTATGGAATACACATTTAAATTGAAAGGTTCAAGGTTCAAGACAGGGTTCGAGGATTGTTTTCACCCAGATGATGTTGTGGATTTGGAATGCACTTCAAGACTGTGCAATTGCCACAAAAATGATTTTAAAAAAGTAATTGGGCTTGCACCGAGAGTATCATCGCTGTCCCGGCAACGGGTCTTGTGTCGGAACGTGGGACTAATTTAGGCGGTGTTGTATTTCTGACGGTATAGATTCCATGCTTCTCCGACTGTATGATGGTGCAAAATTAACTATTAAACAGATTAAGGCAGGAAATAATGGTTTTCTGGAACCGAAGTTTCAGATTTGAGAGAAGCAAATATAACCATAATATTTCCAAAGGAGGCAGGGAGACAGCAGGAAATTGCAGTCTGCTGGGCACCAAAGAAGCAGTCACAACAATACAAGAGTCTATTCTAAAGGATGCATTACCAGGGAACTTTGAAAATTAAATTAATTAAAACGTAATGAATATAGGTGAAGGCAATATCAAATTATTAAAGGCGAATCATAGTTGACAAACAGACTAGTGAATAAATTATGGGTGAAGCAATGGATGTTGTGAATTTTGATTTTCACAAACATTTTTGATGATCTCCCAAGTCGAGTGTTGTGACAATGCTGCTCCTTCAACAAGGTTAAGCTGTCCTTGGCGTTTTTCTTTAAACAGAGATGTCGTAAAAGCAGCGTTTCCGAACAATCTGGGTTTGACTATGAGGGAATGATTTGAACGACAAAATAAAATTTGTACAATGAGGAGCTAGCTGTCCTAGATGTGGCCCTGTGTAATGAGAAATGAATAATTAATGACTTCATTGTTATAGATCCTCTTCGAAGGAATGATCATAGTCTGTTCCAATTTAGAATAGAGTTAGAGACTATGAAAATAAAATCCAGTTCCATGGTCCTGTGCTTAAACAAGTAACACTGCAATAGAGAGAGATGGAGGACCTAGGCTAAAGTAGACTGGGAGCAAATACTTTATGGTGAGAGAGTTGACGAGGAGTGAAGGACTTACAAAACAATTTCTTTCAAATTCCAAAGCAAAAATATATTCCAGGGAAAAGGAAGGATTGAGAAAAAGGGGTACTCTGCCACGCGTGTCTAAGGATATTAAGGAAGTCTATCGTATTGAAAGAAAAGGCATACAAAGTGACGAAAGAGTGTACGAAAATGGAAGATTGTTAAAATTTTAAACGTCAAAGAAATCCACAAAAAGTACTATAAAGAAAGGTAAGATGAAACATGAGAAAAAGCACAGAATATAAAAACAGACAGCAGAAGTTTCTATAAATATATAAAATGATTTAGAATGGCTAAAGTGAACTTTGGTCCTTTCGAGAATGAGAAGGGTCATTTAGTAATGGGATGTGATTAAACGGCAGAGGCATTGAACAGGTATTTTGTGACGGTCTTCACAGTGTGTGAGTAATAACATGTCAGTAATTGATAACGCGATGAAGGTAGGTGAGGACCTGGAAACAATCATTATTATGGAAATGCGGTGTTGGGCATCCTAATGGAGCTGAGGATAGGCATGTCTCCTGGACCTGATGGAATGCATCTCAGAACACGAAAAGTGATGGAGGGAGAAATAGCAAGTGGACTTGTGCTAATTTCCCAAAATAGATATCTTTGAACAATAAAGTAATTAAGGCATTGGGTAAGAGCCCAGGTAAGTGGATGGGAATTCATGAAAAAACAAATGTGATCCTTTTGAGTGGCAGAGCAGGCTGGAAGGGTCAGATGGCCTCCACCTGCTCCTCTGCTTTAGTTTGTTTGGTTTGGCGTTTATCAGGCTGGCACAACTGAAAGTAAGGGGCCAGTTGTGAAGCTGCTGAACCCAAAGAAGTAGTACCGCACTGATCATCACAAACTCCGACATCTCTCCAGCAAGAACCTGTTATTTGATTTTTTTTTTCCTTTTTTGCCATGTGTGTTTATTGGGATTGTTGCAAATACTTTGAACAACTTCATTAACTTGCGATAATGGGTTCAAGTTTCAGATAGGCTAAGTTATTCAAAATTCTATCCTCTTTTGTTTGTGGTTCATTTGGTAATCTTGCAAAGAAATACTGTTGTGTTAAAAACTAAGTGTTTGCCTGGCTGCACCACTCCTGGAATATCCAAATTACAACTGCTTAAGATAACATACAGAATTTGGAGTGAAAAGCAGGGACTGGAGGGATAATCCAGAAATTGATATTTGGGCCCCAGATAATCAGAAAGCAGATCACACTTTTGTTCAAGTGTATTAAATGCAATCTTTCCAAATCTGCTGATGCCAGAAAAGTGAGATTATAAGTTGGTGAGGAACATTTAAAGAAGTTCCAATGTGATTGAAACAAGTAAACTGAATAGGCAAATACGTGGGAGAGGGAGAGCAATATGGATGGACGTGGCATTGAGTAATTTGGTGGGAAAACAGAATGGCTGGTTAACATTTCAAAAGAGATTAATGTAAACATACTGGATTGTGAAATTCTTATGTGCATACGTTGGTTGACTTCTTCAGTGAACTCCGAAGCTCATGCATGGCAGTTTTGAAGCCAGAAGTTAATATCAGGAATGGCATTGGCACACTGACCAGTATGCATAGATCTATCAAATGGGTAGCTGGAACATTGAAGTGGATCTTGATTTCAATGCATCCCACCACTGAAAACAATACTGCAGGAGCACAAAGCCATTAGGAAGATAATTGATGTGTTGATCTACACTTCAAGTGGATTTGATTGGATGAGTAAGGGTGTCTTTCTGCAGCTGTACAGGCCTTGGTGAGACCAGTCTTGTATGCAGTTTTGCTCTCAAATAAGTACAACCTTGACATTGAGGGAGTCCAGCGAAGAATGACCAGACTGATATCTGGGATGACAGGCTGCAGTGGGAGCAGAGTTTGTGTCGACTGGGCCGTTATTCCCTCTGGGTTCAAGAACATGAGTGGAGATCACAGTGAAGTATATAAAATCCTCTGGTGGAAAGTCTAAACCAAGGTGCTACCATATTATTTACAGCAGTCCACGCTGCATTGAGACGAGAACAAATGTCAGCACGCAGAGACTGGTGAAGCTTGGAAATTATCTCCCACATAAGGCTGTGGAAGCCAAGGCATTGTTTATAAGTAAGGATTGCTAGACATGAAAGGCATGAGGTTGCACTCGGTGTATGGTGTTGAGATAGAGGATCAATCCTAATTATACTGAAGGGAAAGCAAAATTGATGGACCAAAGGGCCTACTGCAGTTCCGACTTTGTATCTTTCCGATAGTTTATCACTTTAAAGGATTACAGTACACAGTGTTTGGGTAAAAAAAATATTAGAAAGATGATTGGCAATGAATTGGAATGGGGCAGGCTTAATGCATTGAATGGCCTTCACCTTTCCGGGGATTTCTGTGCAGTCTGTGGGAAAACGCTGTAAATGTTGTCAGAAGCTTTCCGATATTAGGAAGTAGGTCCAGGGCTGTGTTTCTCGTTCCCTTTTCCAATACCTAGGCTGGTGTCGGGTGTTCTGTCAGCGCTTATCCTTTAAGATATCGGGGCAGTTTGATGCAGTTGAATATCTTACTTGGCCGTTTCACAGACCATTGAAGTTTTTATCACACGTCTGTGTGTCTGAAGTCGTTTTCAGGTCAGAACCAGGAAAGCAGGGGAGATTTCCTTCCTGAAAGTACATTGAGGAATGAAATTGATGCTTGCCATCGACATTGGCGTCAATGTCGATATTACTGGCATCAGATTTGAAATTTCGATATTTCAATGTTTTTAACATCCGCCACCTGCCACAGCATTAGTCTGGTCTGGAATAGAAAATCAGTGACATTTCCATGACAGCCCCTATCGTAAACCACACTGAGCACGTCATTTCTTTGGTGCTTGAAAGCTCTGTGGAGAAGAACACCCACTAGTTTATAATCGTGATGAAAGTGAGGGAGTGGCAATTAGTCAGATTATAATTATTCTCCTCTTAAGGGACTGACCATTTTTAAGAAATTTTCCAAATTGCCAGGGAGATCACAAATTTGGAGCTGGAATTAAACAGCATCCCCATGGACACGCCTTATGGTGCAGCAGAAGTATTCAGGTCTATTGCAGGAACGGCGTCAGGGCCCATTGCCTTTGTCATATCTACTGTATTCAGCTGTTTCTTGATGTGCAGCAATCGCATTATTTGAAGACGTGGATCTGTAATTCTGTTTATGTCGTCACGTAACACTTCTGGCAGAGAATGCTGCAGACATTGCATCCTTCTCTTTATAGCGATATACAGGGCTGTTCCATTCTTCAGGGGAATGCCAAAGTAATGGTTTAGTGGTGTTAGTCTAGCAGTCCTGGTAATGTTCTGATGACATGACTTCGAATCCTATCACAGAAGATGGGGGAATTTAAATGCAATAAATGTTTGGAATTAAGAGTCTGATAATGCTCATGAATCCATTGTCAATTACTGGAAAAACCCATCAGGTTCATTAATGTCCTTTAGGGAATGAAACTTCCATCTATACCTGCTCTGGCCCACATGTGACTCCAGACCCACAACAATGTGTTTGACTCTTAACTGCCCACTGGACAGTAAGTAATTGTTTGATTAAAAATAAGATTTGTGCAGTCATTTTGACTCGTCAGATGTTTCAGAGTTCAACTCCAGTTCTGACTGGTTGTGGCAGGAATGCAAAAATCCGATCTGATCTTTTTTTATCATTTCACCCTCTCTCTCAGATGTTATTGCTGCAGTTTGGAATGTAAGCAGTTAAGTGTGGTGGCTTTCACGGTTTGTCATCAAGTTTTGGCACACTTTGTCCTGACCCTGGCATGTATGCCCACACTCTCACTGAACCATAGATTGGTTTGATGGTAATGGTAGACTGAGGGATAACTCCCAAAAAAAAGTTACAGATTGTGTTTGATTACAATTCTGCTTTTGTTCCGCTGTGGTGCAAAGCACAACATGAATACCAGTTTGTGCTGCAATATCTGCAGTGCAGGTCTGCTGTCTGTCCCCGAAGACACACCGAGACCCATACAACTATCAACCCGTACCCATTTACCCACTCTGATGTCTGATATGGTAACTCATCCATTTCAATATTCTAATTCATCTGAGGGTCTGTCCATGGTGTCACGTTCCCCAAAACTATGCAACATATTGACTTGAAACCTTTCATTCGAATTTTCTTATCTTCTCTTTTTGAAATGACGTGTTTCCGTCTGTTTCTCTGCCGACTATGATTAAGAGCTCTGTCGTGTCGGTGATTCCAGACTTACGTAGTTTCAGAACAAATGAGTTTGCACACCTTGCATTATCATTCACTCCCCAGTGTACGGTGCTTCATGGTTGAACACACATCTTTTGAACTTGTTCAAAAACATCAATTTATGGAGAAAACCAGAAGGTATGGCAGCATCTGTGGCGAATGTCAAACAGAGATAACTTTTCGAGTCCAGCGGGACCATTTTTCAGAAGTAAAAATGGACCGTAAAATGGGCTTTTTCAGAATTTGACAGAAGTGGAGGGGGGTGATGGGAAATAGAGGATGTGGAGGCACAATGCCACAGAAGAATGGCCATTTAGTTGTGGTGAAAGACAAACAGGTATAAATTTGGTGAAAATTAAGGAGTACATGGGGAAATGGGTTGTCTCTATTGCAGCAAGATAAACAAGACCGAGGAAAGGTAATAGGGAGGCCAAAAGGGAGAATGTAAGGAAAATGGTGTACGGACATGGTGAGGTCTGACTGTGAAGTAATGGAATTGAATATAAACTCCTATAGGCTATACAGTACCAAAATATCAAATGAAGTGCCACTCGACCTTTGGTTGTGCTTCATTGAAACATTGCAGAAGCCCAGGTCTGAAATGTTCACATCAGAGCAAGTTAGGTTATTGAAGTGGGAAGCAATATGAAGGTTAGGATTATTCCAAGAGGTGGTGAGGCAGCTTTACTCAAAGCGTCTCCGTTTGGTTTTCCCAGTGTAAAACAGACTGCACTCTGAACAGCAATGACAGGAAAGTGGATTGAAACATGACAAGTGAGATGCTGCTTCATTTGGAAGGTGTGTTTGGGGCCACGGACAAAGAGGAGGGAAAGAGATGTTAAGGCATGTGGTTCAGATCATGCAATTGCATGAAAAGGGGCTACGGGGGAAATCGAAAAGTGTTCAAAGTGATAGAGAATATTACAAATGGAATGGAACTATATGAAATGCAGACAATGATCCGAAGGGGAAGATGGGAGAGGCAGTAAAAACGGCTATGGGACCGTCTACAAACGTAGAATGGACTGAGGTTGGAAGCAGGAATGGACTGGTCACCCTGTTTGAAGCTCTTGTCCAGAGAAAAAAGAAAGCTTATGTAAGGATGACACATGAAGGCTCAATTAGGATGCTTGACAGTTAAAATTTTGCCAGGGAAGTCCTAAAGTTGAAGGTCAGAGGAGTCAGGAAGGGGCTTGACAAGGCATTGGCGGATAGGATCAAGGAAAGCCCTCAGGCTTTCTATAGGTTTGGCAGAAAATAAAGAATGACTCGAAGACGTTTAGCGCCAATAGGAGTGAAGTAGTAGTGGAAAGCTGTGCGTCGAGTCAGAGAAGGTAGTGCTAACGCTGAATGAATATTTTTCGTCGACATTCACACTGGAAAACGAAAATGCCGAGGAGGATAATGAGATACACGCTACTATACGCGATTGGATTGAGGTTAACAAGGAAGAGTTTTTAGATATTCTGGCAAGTGTGAAAATGGATAAGTCCCCTGGCTTGGATGGGATTTATCCTAGGATTCTTTGGAAAGTCAGAAAGGAGATTTCAGAGACCTTGGCTTTGATGTCTATGTTGTCATTGTCTTCAGGGATATTGCCAACACGGTAGGGTGTTGTTCCCTCGGTAAAAAAAGCTGAGTAGAGGCTGCGCTGGATATTATAGACCAGTGAGCATTACTTTGGTTGTGGGTAAAGTGTTGAACAAGTTATAATTGGAAGGATTTAAAATAACCTAGAAAAGAATAAATTAATTTTAGATAATCAACCCGGTTTTGTGAAGGATAAGTCGTGCCTCACAAACCACATGGAGTTCTTTGATTAGGTGACCAACAGTTGGATGAGGGTAAAGCGTTTAATGTGGCGTTTCATAAGGTTCCCCACGGTCGGCTATCGCACAAAATACGGAGGCATGGGATTGAGGGTGATTTGGCTATTTGGATTAGAAATTGGCTAGCTGAAAGGTGACAAAGAGTGGAGGTTGATAGGAAAAGTTTATCCTGGAGTGCAGTTACTAGTAGTGTAACGCAAGGATCTCTTTAGGGGCCACTACTTTTTTGTCATTTTCATAAATGACCTGGATGAGAGCGGAGAAGGATGGATTCGGAAATTTGTGGTTGACTTCTGGAGAGTTGTGGATCGTGCTGAAGAACGTTCTCGGCCAACCGATAATGTCTGCTTTCAGCTCGCCAATTTCTGATCCAAACCACTAAAGCACACACAATCCCGTGTCTGACAAGAAGGACAGTGAGGCTTTCGAAACTGTTCACAAGAGATTTAATAGGATGCTGCCGGAATGCAGGAAAGGTCTTCCAAGGAAAGGCTGAGGAACTTGAGGCTGAAAAAGTTATGGAGAGAAGGTTGAGTGGTGATTAATTGAGACATCTAAGATAAGAAGATGTTTAGATAGCTTAGACAGTGAGCGCATTTTTCTTCGGATGGTGATGGCTAACACGAGAGACATAGCTTTCCATTGAGTGGTGACAGACATCGGTCAGATGGCAGTGATATATTCTTTGATCAGAGTGTAGTCGAAACATGGAACGGACTACCTGCAACAGGAGTAGACTGGCCACCATTAAGTGTATTTAAATTGTCGTTGGATGTAAATATGTATGAAAATAAAATGGTGTAGTTTAGATGGGCTTCAGCTTGGTTTCACAGTTTGGCACAACGTCGAGGACCGAAAAGCCTGTACTGCGCTGTAATGTTCTATATTGCATGTGTTTGATGGCGCTGTCATGCAGGGCGTGGTGGAAGTAGATGACGAAGATTCTGTGAATATGGATTCTACTGCAGTGGAAAGTGAGGACAAAGGGATCTGTCATTGTTCGAGGAAGGTGGGCAAGGATTGAGACAAGAAGCCCAGGAGTTGAGACAGTCACAGCTGGAGGCTCATTCTACCAGATTTAAGGAGATCTCTATTTTGAAGGAAAAGGAGGTCATATCAAAGGCTGCTCACGGGAATATGGTATCACCACACGAAAATGACAGAGATGGAGAAACTGGGCGAATTGAGTCACTGTCAACTGATCATGTGGTCAGCCACATGCAGATGTCTCCCTGAATACTAGAAATGAACCAGGCACAGAGATTGAGGATTGCTGGCTTACATCTGATCTGAAGCAGGATGTGGAAAAAGACCGAAAGGAAGATCAGTGGGCATGCATGGGCAGACATACAAACATATGTCCAGTAACACTCAGCAATTATTGTTTCTGATCAAACAGAAAGTCTCGATAAGATGATGATGCATCCATGTGTGACAAAGTCTTTCATGGAGAGTATTCACTCACAAACTGGCGAGCATTACTGTCAGGACCGATTTAGGGGGTTTATGTCTGGGACCAGAAGCGCGTGATAAGCATGAATTTCAGCTGTGCTTTCTGAATTATCCCCAGAAGGCCCTGCGATTGCTGCTAGACCTTATTTCATGCTGACTTCCAACTGACTCTGGCTAGCTCTCCATCGTGCCTTTGTAGTAAGCTTTACTCAATACTAATAACAATGCCTCTGATTCCTTGTTCTCCTTCTCAAATTAGAAAGCATTCCCTGACATGATTGTCATGCAGTTCACCTTGAGCTGCTTAATTATGTCTATCTTCCATGCACTTGCATCAATCTGAGTTTTGTGCTGCCATTTTGCCTCTGGTCTCAGTGTAGTTCAGCCTCTCGATTCATGCTGTTTTACATCTTCCACTCACATTTCATTCCTGAAAGTTTACCTCTTGTAGTGAACCTTATTGAATACATCTTTCACGCTTTGTACAAAATTCATACTAGCATGCAAGTTTCAAGAAGTATATTCAGCCTTCGTCTCAATTTACTTAAGGCAAGTGCAGGCTGACCGTGTAATGGAAGAATTCCCTTTCCAATATAGATCGGGCGGAAATGTTTTTTTCACTCAAGAGATTATCAGCTCCTTTAGAAAAAAAGAACTCAGGTGCTTGGCTTCATATTGGCACTATTAAACGTTTCATGCTGCCTTAGCATCGCAATACAAAGAAAAAACAAATAACAGTATGAAGTGTTCGGCGGAGTGCTGTTTACCTGTCATTTTAAGTATAGATTCAAATTTGCAGTGCTTACATTTAAATGCTTTTTTTAAAAAAAGTTATTATTAGATGGAATGTAGGATGTCGAGGGGGAACATTCTGGAATTTTATAAAATCATGAGAGACATGGATAGGGTAAATAGCCAAGGTTTTTTCCACACTGTAGGCGTGTTCAAACATAGAAGGAAGAGGCTTAAATTGCGAGGGGAAAGATTACAAAGGAACAAATGGGCAACCTTTTTCATGCAAAATCTGATGTCGGTATGGAATGAGTTGCCAGAAAAAGAGTGATGGATGCAAGTGCAGCAACAACTTTTAAAATACATTTGGACAATGATATGAATTGGAACGTTTAGAGGCATATGGGCCAAGTGCAAACTGATGGGACCACGTAAGTGGGCGGCAAGGTGGCTCTGTGTTTAACACTATGCCTCACAGCACCACGGTCCTGGGTTCGATTCCCGCCTGTCTGCGTGGAGTTTGCTCATTCTCCCTGGGTCTGTGTGGGTTTCCTCTCACAATCCAAAGATGTGCAGTTTAGTTGAATTTGCTGTGCTAAATTTCCCAAAGTGTTTGTCAGGGGTAAATATAGGGTAGGGGAATGGGTTTGGGTGGGTCTCTCTTCGGAGGGGCGGTGTGGACCTGCTGGGTCGAAGGGCCTGTTTCCACACTATAGAGAATGGAAAACTTGGCCAGATGGACAAGTTGGATCAGAATTAGTTTCTGCGGTATATGAATCTATACAGTTGAGAAAACATGTAGAAAATATTATTGTAGAATATTTGCAGAAGCTTCATGAGCTTTCTGTACATACATAAGAAAAAAAATCAACATGAGTGTGCGACTTTTGGAAGAAGTCAAATTTAGAAAGTATATTGAGAACATTTGAATGTTGTGACCGTGGAATTGGGTGCAGAGAACAGGCGGATAATTTATACCAGTACCTTACATGATTCTTCACAGCGGAAGGCACCGTAAATATTTCAATGATATCTACAAAATGGTAACAGGGTGAAAGTTCATGAAATGTCTCGAACTAAAGGAACAAGGTTTTCTTTATCAAACTGATAAGGATACACAGGTCAGCAGCAATTCATAGTTGGTTTGAAAGAAATAATTACACTTTGACTGGCATGTGTTGCAATACTGCTCACTTGCCTGGATGAGTGCAGCCCCAACAATACTCAAGATGCTTCACACCATCCGGGACAAAGCAGCCAGTTTGACTATCAGTTCATCCACAATTCTCCACCAACAACTCTCATCAGCATCAGTTTCTAATATCTCCAAGCTGCACTGAAATGATTCGGCAAAGATCCACAGACACCATCTTGCAAACCAGTGACCACTTGTATCCAGGAGGACAAGGGCAGAAGATATCAGGGAATACCACAATCGCTTGGTCACCAGCTGCTCACAATAGACATTCAGCATTCGGCTGAGTGAATCAAATGTAATATAACCCAGTTTGCTGACAGCACTAAAGGACGTTGGATTGTGAGTGTGTGAGCTGAATATAAAAAAAAAGCTAACGTGATGGAGGCAAGTGGAGTGAATGTGGAACTACGTGGCAAAAGGAGAACACTATGAGCAGATGTGACGTTGCGCCCATTGGTGAGAACAATAGATTTCACCCTACCATTTTGAAAGTTAATGGCTGAAAACCTTACTGGAGAAAGAGAATTATGCTCGTTATTGTTTCTTTCTGCGCAGACATCTGAGGTCCATGCAGGGCAGTGAGTTCGAAAGTCAGAGGTCGATACTGAGAATGACATTGGCACACTGATTAGATTAGATTCCATACAGTGTGGAAACTGGCCCTTTGGACCAACAAGTCCACAGCGACCGTCCGAACAGCAATTAACCCAGACCCATTTCCCTTTGGCTTGTGCACTTAACACTATAGACAAATTAGTATGGCCAATTCACCTGACCTGCACATCTTTGGACTAGCGTACATAGACCAAGCAACTATGTAGCTGTAACATTGCAAAGGATCTGGGTCTTCCTGCACACCAAGCGCTGAAAGCAACATTGCAGGTAAAGGAAGCAGTTAGAAAAAAATAAAAGGTGTGTGAACCTTTAATTCATGAGCATTTGAGGACAGGTGTTGGCGTGCCTATCTGCAGCTGCAGCGGTACATGGCCTTGGTGTGACATTGTCTCGAATGTTGTTCAGTATTGTGTGCAGTCTTGCTCTTCTTACCTACCAAAGAACAAATCTGACACTGAGTTATTGCAACGAAGGATGACCAGACTGATCTCTATGATGACGGGCTCTTTGTGTAAGCAGAGTTTGAGTCGACTGGGCCTGTATTCCATGGTTACAGGCAAATGAGTGGAGAAATCAATGAAATATCTAAATCACTGCAGGGTAAGTCAGATTGGAATTAGGGACGATAATTCCCCCAGCTGGTACGTCTAAACAAAAGGGACCACAGTGTTAGGTACAGGTAGGCCATTCTCCATTGAGATGACAATAAATGCCTACACTAATAGACGGGGCAAACTGGGAATTTTCTCCCACATAAGGCTATGGAGGCCTAGGCAGTTGATATCAATTAAGACTTCCAGACACTAAAGGGATATGAAGGGAAAAGGAGTATTTTGTGGTGATGGAGAATTAACCATCTATGGGGTCGAAAACACGTTGGACTGAAGGGATACTTCTTCATCACATTTTTTCCAAAGAGCAATCACAATAAGTAATAAATGTCTTGTGTGGGAAAAGTGCATTGAGTAGATGCTCAGTCATGTACTAGAATGGAGGAAATTTAATTAGTTGAATGACCTACTCCTTTCTTGGTGTTTCTGTGCAGTCTCTGTGAACGTTCTGCAAATGTTGTAACAAGCTCTCGAATGTTAGGAAGGGGGACTCTGCAGGGTCGACTGGACTGCATTTCCCATTCCCTTTTACGATAATGAGGTTGGTGACGGGTGTTCTGACTGGTTTAATCCGTTATGGCCTCAGAGCACTTTGCTACAGTTGAGTCTCTTGCTTCGCCGTTTGAGAGACCATTGAAGGGTTTATCACATACATTTGTGTCTGGAGTCACTTTTCAGCCAGACCAGGACAACACGGGATATTTGCTTCCTGAAAGTACATTGGGGTAGTGGATTAGTGTTTACAAACGACATTGGCTTCAAGGTGACTATTACTGACACCAAATTTTAGATCTTGACTTTTAAAATTGTATTTAACTTCCACCAGTTGCCAGAGCATTAGCAATAATTCCACAAAGGCACCGTCTCCACGTGGGTACCTACCGGCATCCACACTGAGCGGGTTTTTTATGCTGATTCACAGCTCTGAAGAACGAGCTTCCAACAGTTTGACTGTTGTGATGTGATCGAGGGGTGCTAAATGGTTAGACTGTTATTATTCCCCTCTTTGGTGACTGGACATAGTTGAGCAATTTTCCATATAGCCTGGGAGATGTCGGAGATGAACAGCATTCCCAGGGAAACGGCTTGCTGTGCAGCACAAGTCCTCACTCCTATTGCAGGAATGGCGTCAGGGCCCATTGCCTTTGTCGTATCTATTGTGTTCAGCTGTTTCTTCATGTCACGGTCAGCGAATCGAATTGTTTCAAGACAGGTATCTGTGATTTTGTGGTGAGTGTGAGTTGGATCATGGAGTCAACACTTCTGTCAGAAGATATTGCAGATACTACATCCTTGTCTTTTACACCTATGGAAAAGGCTGTTCCATTATTTAACAGCGGTATGTTTGTGAAGACGTCTCTTTCAGTGAGTTGTTTCCATCACCATTTACGACTGGATGTAACAGGACTCTTGGTCTGTTGCTTGGGAACATTTCGCCCTCTCCATGATACGTTCGTCCTGCTGTTTGGAATGTAATCAGAAAAGTGTGGTGGCTTTCACGGGTTGCTTTCAGGTTTAGGTACACATGGTCCTGACCGTTGAATATTCACCTACACTCGTTACTCAACCATTGATCGGCTTTATGGTCATGGTCCACTTAAGAATTATCCCAGTCAAAAAGTTACTGATTGTCGTTAAATACAAATCTGCTGCTGCTGCTGCTGCGATCCACAGCACCAAATCAAAGTCAGGAATACTGTACTAAAGTTCGGAGATGATTGAAAGTATTTAAAGAGAATTTTTGAACCTGGAAATGAATTGAGCGCTTTGGAGAATTGTGATGAAAGAGACACTATAAAGAAATATACACTGAGAGACATTCAATGAGCAAAAGGACGCCTGAGTCTAACTTGTCCATGCTCAACACGTTTCCTAAACTGAATTCATCCTATTTGCCTGCATTTGGCACATGCCTCTTTGAAACGTTCGTTTCATGTCCCCATTCAATTGTGTTTTACATGTTTTAATTGTCCTCATCTGTGCTACTTCCACTGTCAGCTCGTTAAACATGCACACCACCCTGTCTGAGAAACAGCGGCATCTTATTTCCCTTTTAAATCTCTCGCTTCTCAACTGAAACCGATGTTGCCTGGTTTGGACACCTGTACCATCTAGTAAAGATCTTAGCTATTCACCCTCTCCGTGCACCCCATGCTTTTATAAACCTCTTCAAGGTCACCTCATCACCACCCACGCAAAAGGGGAAAATAATCCCGCAGTATCCATTCTATCCTTATATCTCAAATCTCCCGTCTCCACTTCATCATTTAAAATATTGTGCGAGAAATCAGAGTTAATGTTTCTGGTCCCGTGACCCTTCCTCAGATCTCTGAGGAATAATACAAATATCTTAACTAGTGGCACTGCAATGTCTTCCCCTGTTTAGCAAAATGACGTGGCATACACAAACAGGTCTTGGGTATTGATCTACTGTTATGCATTTCAAGACCCCCAGCACGTCAATTTCTGTAACGTGGCCTCCTTTGAAAACAATACTACATGGATTCCTTTCCCCGAATTTACTCGCTTGAATGTCTTTCCCCACAGTAAATATTCATGAAATATGTTTGTGTAGGACCTCACACATCAAGCAGGAGCAGACTGTAAGGCAGAGGAGTGGGGAAGATTGAGTCCTTATGAGGAATGTGAACCCAGCTTGGCCAGTCACTTATGGACTATTTTGTTGAACTGTCAACTATGTTTCTGCTTTTCACCACTTTTGCAGGAAGCGATGTAATGTGTTACATGGTAATGTTGTTTTCTTTATTTTTCTGCTTTGTACCAGGATTCTGTACCTGAGTGGTTCAGATGGGGTTGGGTGAGGCAGGGTGGGTGAGGCAGGGTGGGGTGGCAGAGCTGTTATCTTTGTCCATAAGATTGCATCACATGTGGCGACTTGTAACATTTTTACTGTGCTCATGTGAATGCATAGAACAATAAACCTAATAAACCTAATTATTCTCCAGTGAATCATCACAAATAGAGGGCAGAGGTTTAAGGTGAGAGGGGAAAGATATAAAAAAGACCTAAGAGATAACTTTTTCACTCAGAGGGTGATATGTGTATGGAATGAGCTGCCAGACGAAATGATGGTGGTTAGTACAATTGCAACATTTAAAAGGATTCTGGATTGATATATGAATAGTCAGGGTTGAGAGGGATATGGATCAGATGTTGTCAGGTGGGAATAGATTGGGATCAGATATCTGGTCGGCATGGATGAGTTGGACGTAGGGTCCGTTTCCGTGCTGTACATCTCTATGACTCTATGACATAAATGGCTGTCCAATTTCTAAGGTGCTCTATTCTCTCCCTGGTTACTCTTTTGCCATTCATATGCTGATGGAATCTTATCTGATTCTGCAAACACTCTATGCCAAATCTGTCTCATGCCCCCTTTTCCTCTCCTGATTTCTCCCATAAGTATACATCCTCCATGCTCCTTAATGGTTTCATTGACTCCCGCTTCCTAGACCTGACATATACATCAGGTATACATACATATCCTTGACTAGAGTCTGTATCATGTTTTGTTCCCTACTCCTGCTAGCATTGCCTTTGACACTGACTGGAACATGGTATCATTGAACTCTCATTTTGTCGCTTCTGAAAGAGTCTCACTTGGCAGATGTCCCTCTATCTGTGAACAGTTTCCCTGAATCATTTTTGAAAGTTCCTGTCTAATACTATCTAAATGGTCCTTGCCCCAATTTATAATACTAAGTTTTGGACTGGCACTGTCCTTTTCCAGAACTGTTTTCAAGCAAATAGAATTATGGTCACTGGTCTCAAAGTGCTTTCACTGCAACAGCGCGTTCACCTTCCCTCTTATTTCCTAATTGCTAAGGGATGGATGATATTAAATTAGAAAATGTGAAGAAGAAATTTACAAGGATGTTGCCACGAGTCAACAGTCGGAGACCAAGGGAGAGTTCGGACAAGGTAGGAATTTGTTTCTTTAGAGCAAAGGAGACTGCGGTGTAACTTATCGAGGTGTATTTTATAGATGAGTATAAGATCATAAGAGGCATGCATATGGTGAATGAACACAAACTTTTCATCAAGATTGGGAAAGCGAGGATGAGAAAGCATCAGTTTAAAGTTCGAGGGGAAAGGAGAAAAGGGAACCTGAGGGACAACGTTTTTATGTCGAGAGTTGTATGCATTCGGAATGAGCGACAAGCTGAAGTGGTTGAGATGATTCTGTTAACAACATTGTAAATGCATTTGGACACGTACATGAATAGGCAATGTTATGGAGGATATGGGCTCCGTGCAGGGAAATGGGACGCCGTGAATGGACATGTTCGTCGGAATACATCATTTTCGTCCGATGTACCATGCATGTATGATTCCCACACGCCCATTGCTGCCCAGTAACCTACCACTGGGCTTGTTTCCGGAAATTTCAATCAATTCTCACTATAATTTGGAAAAGTGCATCAATAAAATGTAATAAAATTCGTCTCAAACTCTTCCTAAATGCTTCAGTCAGAGTGGCGAAGATACAACTGTACTGCTTTGGTCTGCATATTTGCCTGTGCTGGTCAGATATCTAGTCCAATTCATAGGTCAGTGCATTGCTGTGGTCTGCATAACTCCTGGTACTAGAAGGCTGGTACAATTGCAACATTTAAAAGTCATTTGGATGGGTATATGAATATGAAGTGTTTGGGGGGATATGGGCGGGGTGATGGCCGGTGGGAAATAGATTGGGTTGGGATATCTGGTCGGTATGGACGGGTTGGATCGAAGGGACTGTTTCCATACTGTATATCTCTACGACTCTATATCTAGTCCGGGTTTATAGATGAATGCAGTGTTGTGGTCTGCACAGCACCCCGTGCTGGACAGATATTGAGTCTGAATTTATGGTCCAATGTATTCCTGTGGTCTGCATAGCTCCCTGTGCATGGCATATATCCCACCTTGTTTTATAGGTCAATGCATGGGTGTGGTCTGCATACCTCTCTTTGCTGGACAGATATCTCGTCCGGGTTTATAGATCAATGCACGGCCATGGTCTGCACACTGTTGCACTCTGAGTAGACTGATGGTGTGGATCAAGTAGACTTTGCTCAGCACAGTGCTCAATGCTGAATAGATGTCTCCTCTGGATTTCTGGTACACGTAACTGAGATTGAGAACCTGATATAAGTAACTATTTCAGCTGATCTAGCAATGTATTTCTTTTATGTTTCCATTCCTGTAGTTGGACGCTCTGACTCTCACTATACTAATACTAGAATGTGCCCATGCAAACTTCATCATGTTGGTGTATACACACTGTCGTGGCAGCAGCCACATCCTCTTCATTTGAAAGCAGCCAACCATTCCCATCGTCTTAGGGTCTCCACGCAGAAAGAAAGGATGAACTCTCAGATAACGGCAGATCCTTTGATACATGGCTCAAAACACCCTCCCCCTCATCACTACCCACCGTCAACCCAGTAAAGGAAAATATCCTGTGTGTACCGACAGTAATGGTGCCACGGTGAACGGCGTTGTGCAGACCATCAAGGAGATGGAGCAACACTTCCCATGTCTGAGAGGATCTGAGTGAACCCTCCAGTATACACTGTCCAGATGTCCAGTATTCTGTCTCCATTTATGTAATATTCCACTTTTATTCTGCCTGAAAAAAAAATCACAGATTCACAGTTACCCATACTATCGAACAATTATTGTCAATTGGGCATTCAATTAGAGATTCTCTACCTCCTCTTGATAACAGTTTCCAGCCTATGTTAGTTTCGTCCACAAATTTAGCTACTGTTTCGTTATATTTATCACAACGATTAAAATAGTTTGCAAATAATTGAGTTCTCAGCACTTTTCACTGTGTCACAGTGAATATCTGTGTTAATCTGATAAAGACTAATTTATCCCTGCTTCTGGCTCAGTAACCAGTCCTCCCCGTATTCCTGTGTCACAGTATTCCCTTCCATTTGCTGTGTAACAGACATGAGACGTTAAAAGATCTGCTGCAGTTGATGAGTAACAGCCCCGAATGCCTGAATAGGCTCATTCCGTTCCATTTTAAAACTCTTGATGGGCTGATTCGTCTGCTTCAGGATAGGTGCAGGTTGTGAATTGTGCTGAATATTTTCAAACCATCAGTGAACAATCCACTTCTGACTTTATGACGAAGGCAAGGTCATTGATGCTGCAGCTGCTGATAGCCCACAGTGACTCGTGGATGACCAGTTTCCATATGTCGGTACGACAGAGGAGAGGGTGCCACATGACAGAGTGGGTTGTATCTTCAATATAAGGCTGAGCCTTTTCCTCTGCCAGGACTGTGTGCTGGCTGCTCCAACAATACTGTTTGGGACAGATTCATCTGTGACAAGTAGTTTGGTAAGAATGTTTCCCTCTTGTTGCTGCTGTGTATTAGAGGTCTTGCCCTGTTTAGTCAGTGGTGGGCCTGTGGGGACACTCTTGTTGATTGACATTGAAGTCCCACACCTAAGGTACGTCCGTGTCATTGTAGCAATGAATAAAAGCTAAGAAAATCGCAGCATAGGAACAAGCCCTTCGGCCTTCCAAGCCTGTGCCGATTCAAACCGTCGAACTAAAACTATCATCTATTTTCCAGCGATGTGTATCCCTCTGCTCACTGCCGATTCATGTATCTGTCTTGATAGATCTAAAATGGCCCTATTGTATGCGCCTCTGTCACCCCCACTGGCAATGCATTCCAGGCAACTTGCCCCCCTGCACGAAGAACTTTCCACGCATTTCTCCCTTAAACTTTTCTCCTCTCACCTGGAATTCGTGACTCATAGTAATGGAGTCCCCACTCTTGGACAAAGCATCTGACTTTCCAACCTGTCTCCATCTCCCATGATTTTCTCGATCTCAGTCTGGTCCCCCTCAATCTATGTCTTTCGAAGGAAAATAATTCTAATTTACTCAATCTCTCTTCATAGCTAGCGTGCTCCATACCGGGCAACATCCTGGGGAACTTTCTCTAAACCCTCTTCAAAATACCCAAATTCTTTTGCTAATGTGGCGACCAGAACTGCATGCAGTATTCCAATCGGGGCCAAACCGTAGTCCTATACAACTGCAACATGACTTGCCAACTCACAAAACACCGTTCAATGAAGGAAAGCTTTCTGTATACTTTCTTGACCACCATATTGAACTACGTTGCCACCTTCGGGGAACAATAGACCTCTACACCCATACCTCACTGTGCTTCAGTTTCCACCAGGGCTTTTCTCGTTTACCATGTCGTACACTCCAGAATTGGGTCATCCAAGCTGCATCACCTCACGTTTGCTCGGATTGAACTTTATTTACCATTTCTCTGCCCAACACTCCAAATGTATCTGTATTCTGCTGTATTGTCAGACAGTTCCATTCACGATCTGCTACGGCGCCAATCTTAGTGTCATCTGAAATCTTGCTAATCCGACCACCTATACATTTCTCCAGATCATTTATGTATATCACAAGCAACAATGGTCCCTGCACAGAACCCTGTGGAACACCACTGGTTACAGTTCTCCATTTGGAGAAACTGCCTTCCACTACTGACGTGTGTCTCCTGTTGCCCAGCCAGTTCTTTATCCATCTAGCTAGTATACAGTGGACTCCATGTGATTTCATTTTCTATGTCTGCCTACAATGGGGAAACTTATCTAACGCCTTACTTAAGTCCATGTATATGATATCTACTGCCATTCCCTCATCGATCAATTATGTCACTTCTTCAAATAATTCTATTAATTTGGTAAAACATGACCTTCCCTGCACAAAACCATGTTGCCTCTCATTAATAAGCCCATTTTCTTCAAAGGTGAATAAATACTATCCCTCAGTATCTTTCCAGCAGCTTCCTTACACTGACATCAGTCCCACAGGTCAGTAATTACCCGGATAATCCCTGCTACCCTTCTGAAACAAGGGGCTGCATTAGCAATTCTGCAGTCCTCTGGGACCTCACCCGTGTTCAAGGATACTGCAAAGACATCTGGTATTGCTGCAACAACTTCGTGTCTCGCTTCCTTCACTAATTCGGATAGATCCCATCCGGACCTGGGGACATGTCCACCTTAGTGCCTTTAAAAGTACCCACCACTTCTTCCGTCCTTGTGCTGACTTGACCGAGAGTAATCAAACATCCATCTTTAACCTCAACATTTGTTATGTCCCTCTCTTCTGTCAGTACCGACTCACAGTACTCATTCAGAATCTCAGCTATTTTCTCTAATTCCACCCATAACCTTCCTACTTTGTTCATGAATGGGACGACCCTTTCCCTTGGGACCATCTCAATCCCATATACGAATAAAAGCTTTTGGAATTTTCCTTAACCTTGCTTGCTGATGTTATATCATCATCTCTTTCAGCCCTCTTAATCCCTCGATTCAAATTGGTCCTATTTTCCTGATATTCTTCCAAAGCTTCATTTGCTTTCAGTCGCCTAGACATTGCAAATGTTGCTTTTATCTTCTTAGCTCCTCTCTCAATTCCACTGTCCTCCATGGTTCCATCATCTTGCCATTTCCATTCTTCGTTTTCGCAGGAACATACATCTCATGGACTTTAATCAACCTCTCTTTAAAAACCTCCCTGATATCAAATCTGGATTTATCCTCAAACAGTTGCTCCCAATCTACGTTCCCCAGCAGCCGAACCTTGCTATTTGGCCTTCCACCAATTAAGAACTCTTCATATCCGACTACTCTCGTCTTTGTCCATAGCTGTTTATAAACTTACAACAATGTGATCACCACTGACAAAGTAATCCCTTACCGAAACTTTAACCACCAGACAATTCTTATTCCCCAATACCAGGTCCATATAGACATTTCCCGACTTGGATATTAACATGCTGCCCTTGAAAACACTCCTCTTTGCTCATTACAAATTCTGCTCCATCTAAACGTGATTTGAGGAGCCGGTGTTGGACTGGGGTGGAGAACGTTATATTTTCACACGACATCAGGTTATATTCCAGCATGTTGATTTGGAGGCACTGGCTTTCGAAGTGTTGCTCCTTTAACCAACTGCTGAAGAAGCAACCCTTCGAAGTGTAGTGTCTCGAAATAAACACATTGGACCACACCTGTTGTTGCGTGATATTTTCTGAAAGGAAATCAAATTTTATTTTGAGGAATTAAGAACGCATACAAGAAATTGTATGCTATGCAATACTGTTGTCATATTTAACAGTTGTGCTGTCTTACACCAGGCTTGTGCAGTGCTAATGACACTTCATATAAAACAGACAACTTCAAGTGGGATTACCAACGCGAAGCCAATACCTGCCCATCGAAAAAAGGCATTCATGCAGCAACAATCATCATTTTCTTCAGAGGCTGAATTAACCATTTTTTAAAAGCACTATTAAAGCAGAAACCATGGGAAATATTGCCATTTGATGCACCAATGTTTCATCAAAAGCAGCAACTTCCTGGTCATTGTCTTCAAAACAAAAAGCAAAGTAATGGTGGTCTCATTTCCTTGCACTATTGGAACTAAACATAATAGAAACAACATAAAACTAAGGGGGGAAAGAGTTGGCTGTCCAGTTGACTCACTAAAATTGGTGACAAATGTGACTAGGCTTTGCGGCATTGGATCAATCAATTTCACATTCGGTACACAAGTGCACTAGTAGCAGCACAAAGTATCAATGGAATTTTCTCCAATTTCCTGTTCAGCCATAACTTTTGTCAAAAGTCTGAATGTATTTGCTTGACAACAAAAATAAGACGTAATTGCATTTTATCAGAATTGCCCCATTCACACTATTGTCTAATTTCTTTTATCTTTCGGCCAGTCCCATCATTCTTTTACAACTTCCTTTCAATAACTGGTGACAGCGTTTTAACATTTACTCTTAGAAGTCATAATCATGACTCTTTAGCAGTATCAAATCTCATCATATTGAATAACTGTTGTGATGTTTAATCAAATCTAATTAAACCAGTAACACGATGTGAATTCCAGTCAATGCTGGGAAAATTTAAATATCCTATCACCAGCACTCTGTTGCTCGTATATTTTTCCATATTCTGTTTTCATATTTGTACCTCGATCTCACGCTCACTGTTGGGAGGCCTGTAATCACGCCCAACATTGCTACTGCACCATTCCTATTTCTGAGCTCATGCCAATATTGCCTCTAGACTCGAGTCTCCATAATGCCCTCCTGCAGCACAGCTGTGATATTCCCTCTGATCAGTATTGCAACTCCTCCACTCCATTTACCTCCTTCGCTATCTGCCTGAAACATCTATATCGTGGGGCATTGAGTTGCCAATCTTGCCTTAGTCTCAATCAGTTCTCAGTACTAACAATAACATCATGCTCCCAAATACCCATCCAAGCATAACGTTCATCTGCCTTACCTACTACACTTCTAACATTAAAGCAAATACACCTGAGACCACCTAACACTTTGTGTTCATACTCCGCTTCGAGCCTCGTCTTACCTCAGTCTTACCTTCATTATCTCGTTTCTGACGGGCTTTAGTTACGACCCCCTTACTGTCCACTGAACTGCCCATTTGGTTCGAACACCCCCTGCAACATGAGTTTAAATCCTCCCCAACAGCGGTTACAAAAGCACCCCTCAGGAATTTGGTTCCAGTCCGGCCCAGGTGAAGACCATCCAATTTGTAATAGTCCCTCATATCCCAAAACCAGACCCCATGTCGCAAAAATGTGATCCTCTTCCTCCTGAACAATCTCTCAAGTCACGCATTAATCCTCCCTATTCACTCATTCCTACTATGACTAGCATGTGGCACTGGTAGCCATCCTGATATTACTACCTCTAAAGTTCAATATTTTAACATGGCTCATAACTCCCTAAATTCTACTTGTATGACCACATCCCGTTTTTTTTTTTACCTATATCAGGGTTGCCGATATGCACCATGACAGCTGCTGACATCTTCAGTACTTCCTCCTACTTTTTTTCAATATCGAGTGGAACTGAGTTATCACCGAGGGGTGGCTTGGAGCGCAGTAGATGTGCATCAGTCAGAGATTTCCTGACCATATCTGAACAGTTACCGTGAGATTTCTCGGGTTCCACAATCAATGCTGGGGAATCCCAGCGTAACTCATTTCCTGACTGTTTACAATGGTGTCCCAAATTATGGTGGGTCTGTCATGCCGTTGGGGCAGAATATACCCAGGGATGGTGATGTGGCTTCATAAAACGTCAAATATCAGGTCTGATTCTGAGAGTATGGTGATGCCAGAATGCTTCCTGCCTGGGTCAATATGAGGAACAAAGGTGACAATGTATCAGGGAATAATAGGGTAAAGGGCTGAATGAAAGGCAGTCTGTCAAAATGTGTGTTGTATTATCGAACGAACTGGAGGAAATTAATGTAGACATTGAGGTAGATAAATGTGATTTAATGTCATTAGAAAGAAATGGTGACAGGATGACTGATATTGGGAACTGAATTTCGAGAACATTTACACGTGGAAGCGTTCTACCAAACTGTGAAGGAGTGGGGGGGGGGGGCGGGGGGGGGGGGGGGGGGGGGGGGGGAGATCTCCGATTAAAGGAGGGCATCTCTACGAGCGAAAAAGAGGATCTGGAATCAATTGGTTCAAGGTATTACACAGATGATTTAGTGTTCAGAAACAAGTGCACTGTATCAAAGTTCACAGACAACATTAAGATGAGTTGTACAACGAAATTTGCAGAGGACAATCTGCAGATGGATATAGATAGGTTAACTGCGTTGGCAAGTGTCTGGCAGTTGGAGTATGATGTTTGTCAATATGCGGTTCTGCATTCTGCTCGGAATAATAGCAAAATGCACTATCATTTAAAGGGTTAACAACTGGAGCATGCTGTTGTGCAGAGGGGGTTCGTGTATAAATCACAAAAAGTTGGTTTGCAGGTTTCGAAGGTAATAACGAGTGTAAATGGAATAATGTCAATCATTGCCAGAGGGATGCAGGATAAAATCAGGGAGATTTTACTATAATTGCTTATGGTGTTGGTGAGGCGACGCCTGGAGTACTGTGTACAGTTTTGGTCTCCTTACTTGAGAAATGATGCACTGGCACTGGATGGAGTGTAGAGTGTAGATGAGGTTGACTGCATGGATTCCGGAGTTGGGAGGGTTGCCTGATGAGTGCACATTGAGTAGACTCGTATATACTCATCAGAATTTAGAAACATGAGAGGGAATCTTATCGAAAAACATCAACGGAACAAATATGATAGCAACAATGATCGTTTTTTTTTCCCACGGGCGGGTGAAACACGATTTCGGGACACTGCCTGAAAATAAGGAAGAGCAATTTAGCATTGACTCATCCAAAGGATTGTGAATCTGTGGAATAAAATGCCCAGTGAAGCAATCGGTGCTATGTGGTTGCCTGTTCTAATGGGAAAACATTGAGGTATTTGAAGATTGCAAGAAATGAAGCGTGTAAGTGGAACTGAGTCCATGGAAACTTCAGGCATGATTGGATTGAATGGCGCAGCAGGTTTGCTAGGGCAGACAGTCTAATCCTGGTCTTATTTCTTATGTTCTTTTGCCAGTTGATTTGAGTTTGGGTAGAAATTCGCACTGGGAGGCGGAATGGATGTCACCAACTCGTCACATTAATTGCTTTTCGAGTCCACACAATGCAAGTCAAATTGGGTTTCCCTTAGTTCTTACGACACAACATTCACAGAGCATTCTCCCCTCTCAGCAAAGAGTCTGGAATTACCCAGCATCCCGAGAATCAGTGAAAGCCCACAGTGCACTGGGACACGCACAGTCCATGTGGAGCTATCGTGCATAGCCCCGATATTGAGCCTTTAAGTGGCAGGCAGAGGAACATTACACCCGTCCCTAAACCCAGATTGTGCGCATGGGTTTAGGTCTCCTCCTGGGAGATGAGGGTCACAAGCAGGACATGCCCTTCCCCCAGGATCAGTGGTCGTGGGGGCCATGGCACCAGACCATGTCTGCCTGCTCTGAAATTTCCTCTGAGTCAGAGCAGTCTCAACCATCGAGAGAAATATACAGCATTTTAGGTAGATCATTGTCCTTCTCCCTCCATAAGTGTAAGGGGAGGGACGCACGGAGATTGTCCCGTTACCCTTGATGAGAATGAATAAGAGGCACCTAGATTAGCATGAGATCAAAAAAAGGCTTCAGGAAACATCTCACTGGCTGTACCAATAATCTCAACACAGCCCACAGTGTTCAGATTACACAGAAATATTTTGCCCGGGGCGTTGAAACAGCAGGTCCAGAAAAAAATATATACTGGTAAGAGTTATATATCGAAGTTAAAACTGTGGAGCAAATTTAGTGCATACTTCAAACAGGAAATTAGCTATCCCAGACATTGCTGATGAAAGTCAGTTGGTCTGCTCGTAGCTGCAGGAAAAAAAAGTAGAGATAATATTTAAAATTTGGGAACCCTTCATTAGAACAGTTTTTGTTTCCCATCTCCAGCATCTGCAGTGCTTTGTTTTATATTACATTGACAAGCATTGTTCGTACGATATTAATGGATGACGTGGTCAAGGAAGAAGTGGAAAAGGTGACGGCAAAATTGCAGGAGATGGAGCGGTGACAGCTGGAGGCCAGATCTATCAGCGTTTGGGTGGGGTGAGGGGTGTATGAATCATCGGATAAAGGAAAGAAAGTCATGTTTGAGGTACCCGACAGGAATTCAGAAACATCTGAACACATGTGACAGATCCAGAGGAAAGTGGGTGAATGCAGTCACTCTCCGTTGACCATTGAGTTGCCATAGTGGCTCAATGGTTAGAACTGTGCATCGCACCGGCTTTGATTCTACCCTCGGCTGGCTCCCTACGTGGGGTTTTCTCCAGGTGCTCCGTTTTCCTCCCACACTCCAAACATCCGCTGTTTAGGTGGACGGGCCCTGAGCAATTGCACTGCATTATCCATTGATGTGCAGGTTAACTATAGAATTGCACTGTTACAGGGATAGGGTACGTTCGTGTCTGGTTGGGCACTCTTTGGAGAGTCAGTGTGAAGTCGTTGGGCAATATGGCCTGTTTTCAGACTGCAACTGTTCTATTATCTCAATTCAGGTCTTTGTATGTGGCAACACTTCACAAGACCCTACATACAAGTCTTGTCCTGCTTTACCTTACAGAATGCTACAGCTTACTTCTGTTAGGCAGATAGCTAGTCTAAGCGTAGCAGCATCATAGTGGCAACGCTTTGCAGTACTACCCATACTGGGCAGGTAGCCTGGTTTACTGCGCAATACACTTGCATAATTTGAGCAACTCTCTGTGCTGGGCTATTACCTTGTCCCTGCGTGCAGTGTCTGGGATGGTTCTGTGAAACAGATCCAGAATTTGATGCAACGAACCATTTCAACTGGTTTTGTAATGCCTTTATTCAATGTCCGCTTTCCTGTGATTTCGACCTTCCAAGGCGAATCACTTCCAGTGCGAGTCACTCCCCTGTCTTCCACCACCCCATGATGTTTCCACGTATGTCCTCAGTTCATGAATTGTGTGCTTCTATCTTAATGTGAATCTTTCTGTCCCTCTGTATCTTTCCCTGGACTTAGTTTCTTAGCTCCCAGTCTGTCGAGTGCTGTCAGTGAGAAGCTCATAAATAATGAAATGGTGTGCATCGGTCTATTGTTCACTTCCCGGTGTGCTCCATGTCGTGCTCGAAGTTACACAGGGGTTTCAAGCAGCTTTGATGTGTGACTTTGAACCTTGGTCTGTGCCTGTCCACTGATGGACTATGTTTGTACCTGTCAGTTGATCGTGCTGTTAGTAACACAAGGAAGCTCCTTGAGTATTGTTGTGAAGTATTGGGATTAGCAAGTAGCTGTGAGGCTTTCGACTGACTCTTTATATTGACGAATTACTGGAGGTGCTGGGGATGCTTTGCTGGAGGTTGTGTTGTGAGCTGCCTCAGACATTCAGGGAGGCCTGAGGACTTAGTGACCCAATTCTGTTTGGAGCATGGGAACTGCAGTTCCAGCGTCTGGGTCTGCAACATGAACAACAAATAAAATAGAGGCTGCATGACTCTCACTTTCTCTCTCTCTCTCACACACACACACACACACACACACACACACACACACACACACACACACACACACACACACACACACACACACACACACACACACACACACACACACACACACACACACACACACACACACACACACACAAACGCGCACACAGACATACGCACACACACACACTGCACACTGGCACCTCCAGGTAGTGAATTGAAAGAAATTCTGGGATTTGCATATTAATCAATCAAATCCTGCACCTCCATTCTAACGAATTTAAGAATTAAAAACCATCGAGTGTGTTCAATTAAAGCATATGAGTAGTACAACCCTTTGATCTTTTCCGTATAGATTCTGTGTCGAACATCATCCTCTCTCACTAACACCTGTTTAAGTAGCAACACTCCAGAAGCTAGGGTTTTCAAATAATCCTGTTGGACTGCAATCTAGTGTCGTGTGATTTTTGACCTTGTTCAAGCCAGTCAAACACCAGCACTTTCATATCCTGATTAGTCAATCCTCTCTCCAAGCGAATAATCTTTTACTAACCGCATGTGCTCTTATTTTGCATAATCTTTTGTGAGGCACATTTTGCAATGCCTCTGGAAGTCTAGGTATAATACGTTTATCGTATCCCCATCCTCCAACTTGATTGTCACATGTTTTTTTTTTATTAAAAAGACCTCAGGCAAATAATTGAAACACGATTGATTCTTCATAAAATCATGTTGACTATGATTGACTATGGTTTGAACTTGCCAATCTCCTGTTATTAGTTCCTTACTAAATTCGCCTCACAATTTGCATTCAATTCCAATATTATTTCACTTCCTTTTATTCTCTAGTGAAATTGGTTATTCTAAGTTCATTGCTTTCTGTAACGTCTACGTTACCTTTTAATACCTGTGTGACAGGCACAAAGCTATAAACGATCTGTCTTATTGCTGTGTAAGAGGCATCAGTTGCTGAATGGCCTCATACTGTTCCAGGGTTACTTACTCGATGAGCTTTATGTCCTTTCTGGTGTCCCTACATTACAGTCACGATGGGCTGAATGTCTTCCTGTTGTTTCTGCATTACAGTCTCGATGGGATGAATGTCCTCCTGGTGCTCCTACAATATTGTCTCGATCGGCTGAATGTCCTCCTGGTGCTCCTACAATATTGGCTCGATCGGCTGAATGTCCTCCTGGTCTTCTTTCATTACAGTATCAATGGGCTGAATGTCCTTCCCCTGTTCCAGATCAAGCCGTTCAAGGTCGAAAGTTCTTGCCCGCTGCTGGATGAGTGGTTTGGTGACTTACGGAATCTTGCTGCTGCAGTGCAACATTTCGAGTGACTGAAATGTCTCCTCACGTACCTCCACAACACGACTGAGATACTGAACAGTCTCCTCCCCGTATCCGTGAAATGGCATTGAGAGAGAGAGATTGGTAGTCTCCTGTTCCCATACAACAGACAGGTGGCTGAATTATTTCCTCGCGTTCACATCAAAGCATCTGAAACGGTTTCATGTCATTCTCCTGTATTTGTGCAACAGACGGATTACGCTGGCTTAACCGAGTGTGAAAATATCCAGGGACTCTGTAGCCTTTTCCAGTTCTAGTGTTGCAGCATTTAGAAAGCTGAACGGTGTAATCTGATTGCTGTGTAACAGGATATAGATGCTGAACAATCGATTATGGGTCCTGTGTTGCAGCGTGGAGGGGCTGATTAGCGTCTTCCTGAAACGGTATATCAGGATCCAGGAACGAAACAGCCTCCTCTCGATTGACGGTAACAGTGTCAATTAATCTACTTCTGCTGTTCCTGTGTCACAGGTTCGAGAGGTGGATCAAACTCCTCAATTTGTTGTGTGATTGTCCTCTGTTTCTGAGCATCAAAACAAGATCATCTGTCATTCTTGTAAACTTTAATAAGTATTGGATCAACCTGCTCATCGCTCTCTCTCTTAAGATCACGTGACGCTGTGCATCAGTTGATTAAAGTGCCTGCTTCAGTGGTTCAAGTTTTAGCATTGCCTACGCATTATATTAACGATTCATTGCTTGAACATCTCTCAAATGCCATATTGCTGTTCCATCACGTTGTTGATCCAACCTGGTGCTGTGGAAGCAGAGAGGTTTTGGCTGAAAGTGATTCATATGTTTTAAGCAATCAGCGCTCCCTCTCCTGTTGCCTGTGTTTGGCCACGATCAGAGAATGTTGTGTTCCATTAAGGTGGTGGCGCACTGATATAATCACTTCCTTTTCCTTCCAGTGATACAGTAATTTCATTCGGATTCAAAACCAGCAAGTGTGGTTAGTTCAGTGTGGTAGTGTAGCTGTGCATGCTGAGGCGCTGGACTTCGGCTTCATTATGGAAGTTGCTGTGAGTTCATATCGCATAACTGCCAGTTATGCTTACAAGGTGTTCAACTGAATCTTGGTGCGTATGAATACTGTTTAAATTGAACGCAACTCAATACAAACTGTTTCATGCAAAATTATCGATCGGACAACACAGGACAGAAACTTCAACGGGACGGGGCCATGCTCTGTTTCTGCAGTGTAATGGTTATTGCATTCACCTCACATGTGAAAGTTCCCTCTGAACAAACAAGGCTGTGTCACTGCTTATTTGTATGGACAAGTTGTGCTGCTCACGCTGGTTAGCTCAATGGTTAGCAGAGCTGCCTCACAGTACCAAAGATCCAGGTTCAATTCCAACCTCAAATTACTGTATTTGTGGAGTCTGCATATTTTCTCATTGTCTGCGTGGGTTTTCATCGTGTGTTCCATTCCCCTCCCACAGTCCGAAGATCTATGGGATCAGTGGATTGGCCATGCTAAATTATCCACGATGTGCTGGCTAGGTGCATTACTCATGGAAAATGCGGGCTTACAGAAATTGTGTGGGGGACGGTGGTGTGGGTACGTTTCGATGGGATGGTCTCCTTCACAGGATCAGTGCGGAGGCTACGGGCCAAATGGCCTGCTTCCACACGGTAGTGATTTTATGATTACCAACTTCGTAACAGAAATTAATTTAGGGAGTAATCCCTGAGGTAATTGCAATATCCTTACCTTAGTGAGAAGATTAAGTCTTACACACGACTGCTGATGTGATCTCACTAAAATCCTGTACAACAACATCAGCACTTTTCCATACTGCTGCAGGTTTCCCACCAAGGTTAGACCAGCCTCAGCTGTCTGGGGAAATGTACTGCATTACTGAAGGATAATTGTCGTTGTCTACTCCCCCAGCACAATGGAAGATCTCTTGAAAATATTGCAATGATGCTTGAGAACAACGGATAAAATGTGGCAATATAATGTCAATACTGAGATATGCCTCGGCAAACATTGTGCCTATATCTCGCCAGAGCCCACGTCACTCAAATTCCACAGAATCGGATAATGTGCAGCTTAGAAATAGCAAGAGGAATCAAACATTGATGGGAATTATATATCAAAGTCAAAGTTGTGATACAAGTATGCGTAACAATATGTTGAGCACCAAGCTAGAGATCAGGCAATTTGGAATTAGTGATATGTGATCAGAACAGCTAATTAAAAACTAAGCAGTAAAATAACTTTTGGGAATAGTGTTCTAAAAATATTAAGTTAATATTACGTCGGAATACATCATCTCCTGAAAATACAAAATGACCAGGATTCCAGTTGATCAATGCAGAAATACACATATGGATTACATTGAGGATCACAGTATTTCATTTCTGCAATCAATTTGGAAGGTTTTTAACGTATTCCAAAGATTCAAGATGGGAAGAAGAGTGAGAATGGAGAACTATTGACCAGTTAACCTGTCATCCACAGGAGAAAATCTGTTGGAATCTATTACAATGAAAGTGGTTTTGGTAATTTGGGAAATAATAACACGCTTCAAGAGAATGATTATGTACTTATGAAAGGGAAGTCATATTTTTAAAAATATTTTGATTTAAGATATCGTTTATAGATATAAACAATGGAGAACAGATGTATGTGAAAAAGTTGCACATCCAGGAGGATATTTTAATGAAATCTCACAGTAAGGCATTTGAAAAATAATTGAAACAAAGGGTATTTGGAAGACCATGTGCAGCTGGGAAGATAAAATTTAGGTTTGTTTACATTTAAAAGGTATGAGAGTGTAGATGATGAAGAGTCATACAGGCTGGAAGCCTTACCTTGCGCTCTCTGCATGGATGCTGTCTGACCCGCTGTGAACTGCAGCATTTGTTGACTTCAGTCCAGATAAAAGCATATGAAGTAATTTACTCCGAGGAAAAGGCAATATGCCCTGCATAACGTACACAGAGTGCTGGTGAGAGAGTACCTGGAGTTCTGTGCACAGTTTTGGTTACAGATCTAAGGAAGAACATACTGACAACATATAGTGAATAGACATTTTCCAGATTTATCCCTCAGATGACAAGATTGTCTGATGGGGGAATTCGGACTGTGTTCCCTCGAGTTTCAACTAATGAGAAGTAATCTTAATAAAAACGATAAAAAATCTCACTGAGAGGACTGACTAAAATGGGTGCATGGATAAGTGGGAACAGGCAAGATTGGAGAGAATCTCAAGATAATCTGCATGGACATCATGCAGAATGCTATCATCAGGAACAATAAGAACACTTTAGAAACCAAGAGGGCAATCTGTGTGTGAAGCTCGTGAACATTGACAGATTGTTACATGAGCACTTCACGTTTGTCTTCCTTGAGAGAAGAAGGATTAAGGGACAGAATTCGAGAAGATAGACTGGGAAGCTCTTGAGCAGATTGATATAAGATGTGAAAGGGGATTGATGGTTTTCTCTCGTATAAAATTGGATAAATGATCCGATGTTGTTTTTTCTCTCCCCAGGCAGATGGTTGAGACAAGGGAGGAAAGTCACTGATCATTTTTTTAAATGTAGAATCTTTTCACAGGAGAGATGCCACAGGACCGATGTGTCCCACTTCAAAAAAGGATCGTGCATATAGACCAGGGAACAACAGACGAGCGAGTATCAGTTCACTGTTAGGGATAATTATGGAGTAAATTGGTAAGGAGAAAATTGATGTCCATTTGAGAGGCGATGTTTGATTAGGAATAGTCAGCATGGCTTTATCAGAGCGAAGCGATGCCCAAAGAAATTGCGTTGGAAATTGTCAAGGAATTCATTTCGTGGGTTTCTCAGCAAGCGTTTGACAAAGCCCCACATGAAAAACTAAAAAATAAGGAAAATCTCATGTTGTCAGTGGTATCCAAAGTTATATCCAAAACTGTCTTAAATGGTAGGAGACAGAGGGTGGTGGCAGAATGATAGTTGTGTAACTAGAGACCAGTGTTCGATGGTTTACCACATGAATCAGTGCTGTGTCCTGTATTATTAACGGATTTCATAAATGATGTAGGCGTGAGTTTGGAGGAGTGTCATTCGTAAGTGCATGTTTGGCAGCGAGGAGGAAAATTTTGTGTTACAAGAAGATACAGGTGGAATGCTCAAATGGACAGATCAATGGCAATGGAATGTACCCCTGATAAATATGAGGTGATGCACTTTGGAAGAAGGAAACAGACAGAGTGTTAGATTTGAAATCTTGCAGTATGGAAAATGGCCCTTTGGCCCAACTAGTCCACACACACCTTCTGAAGAGTAACTCACACAGTTCCCTTCCCATAACCGATATTTATCTCTGACAAATGCACCTCAAACTTTGCGCAATTCATCATGGCCTTTTCACTTGACCTGCACATCTTTGGATTGTGGGAGGAAACCGGAGCAGCTGGTGGCAACCCACACAGACATGTGGAGAATGTGCAAACTCCACACAGAGATTTCCCCGATGCGGGAATAAAATTCTGGTCGCTTCCACTGCGAGAAAGTAGTGCTAATCACTGAGGCACCGTGTCGCCCCATGTACCGAATGAATGGCAGCACACTAGGAAGTTCAGAGAGCGCTTTTCCACAGGTCCCTGAATGTGATTGCATAAGCTGCAAAGTTTTTAAGAAGTCATTGTGGACAATAGCTATTGTCCATATTCATCGCAGCACAGTTTACAAGAGCTGTCAAGGAGTTTTGTTAGGCCAAGATGGAATAATGTGTGCAGTTCTGGGAGCCACTTTACAGGAATGAAGTATTGCACCGGAAGGGATTCAGTGCAGATTCACCAGGATGTTTCTGGCGATGGAGAATATCAGCTAGTATCAGCTCACGTTGTTTATATTGGAGCAGAGAAAGCCGAGGGCGATATGATTTCGAAGAATAGAGATAAAGTAAACGCAGATTTATGAAATGAGAGTCATTTTTGAGGAATTGACTGTTCGACACCTTATGGAGAAGCAGTGGATGCAGTGCACTTCGGTTTTCAGAAACATCTTTGATAAAGTCCCAAGCCTACTTTGCAAAATCAAATCTCGTGGGTATGGGCTAATATATGAACATGGGTTTGAAATGGGAGAGTTGACAAGAACCAGTGTAAACGTTAATGGCACTTTGTTGGGATGTAAGTATCGTGCGGGATCAGAGGGATTGGGTTTGTACCTCAGGTATTCCCAATAAATTTCAAACCTTGGTTGCTGGAGTTCAAAATAATATTACCAAGGCCGCTGATGGCAATACACGATGTCGGCTTGTGAGTGGGTGAGTAGAACATAACAGAAGCTCTAAGGTGACTGAGACAAGTGGTGTGAATGGACAAATACTTGGCAGGTGGAGAGCAGTGTGGGTAGATGTGACGTTGTGCACTTTGGAGGGAAGAATAGAATACTAGCCTGTTTTTTTTAAAGGGATTACACAAAAAATGTGGTTCTATAAAGGGACTGTGCTCCTTTCTTATTCCCTTCTTTACAGATCTCCGAGGTTCATACAGCGCAGCGAGTTCTGAAGCCAGAAGTCAATGTCACGAATAGCAGTGGCACACTGACCAGTGTACAGAGACACACCAAGTGGGTAGCTGTAACTGAATAAGATCTGGATCTGCTTGCACATCAGCCACTGAAAGCAATATTGCCGGAGCAGACAGCAATTAGGAAGACAAATGTTGTGTTGAAATTCATTTCAACGGGTATTGAGCACAAGAGTAAGGGTGTCTTACTGCAGTTGTACACGGCCATCGTGAGACATAATTTCGAACATTGTGCGGTATTGTGTGCAGTTTTGATTTCTTTAAATATTGCCGGATAAACGTGACATTGAGGGAGTGCAGTGAAGGATGGCCAGACTGATCTCTGGGATGACTGGCTTGTTGCGGGAGCAGACTTTGGTTCGACTGGACCCTTCATTGGGTTTCGGAAAATTAGTAGAATTCTCAATGAAATATATAAACCTCTTACAGGGCCAGACAGATTGGAAGCAGCGGTGACAATTCCCCTGGCTGGGACGTATAAAGCAGCATGCCACAACATTCGGTACAGAAGGCCACCCTGCATTGAGATGAGAATACATGTGTGCAGTCAGAGACTGGTGAACATGGGAAAACTCCCTCACACATCATGCAAAGACACTGAATGTAAACAAGGATTTTGAGACACTAAAGGGATAGAGATAGCACAGGACTATGTTGTGAAGATATTGGATCAGGCATCACTTTATTGAATAGGCAAACAAAACGATTTCTGATGTTAATATTTAATATGTTGTCCAACGGTTAATCATATTAAGGGATGCGTGCGTTGTGGGGGTGAGATACAACGGAGAGATGTTCTCTCGTGAACTAGAATGGGGAGGCTCAATTTGTTGATTGACCTATTCTTTTTCCGATGTTTTTTGTGAAATCTGTGGGTAAGCTCTGGAAATGTTGTCACAAGCTCTCAGGTATTAGGAAATATGTTTCTGAAGAGTCGACATAATTGTATTTCCCATTCCCTTTTCCGATACGGAGGCTGGTGCCGGGTGGTCTGTCCGGTTTAATTCTTTAAGACCTCGGAGCAGAAGAGCTTATCACATGTCTGTGTCTGGACTCACTTTTAGGCCAGACCAGGAAAACTCGGGAGATTTCCTCCTGAAAGTATAATGGGGAAGCAAACTGACGTTGGATCGACATTGGATTCACGTCTCTATTACTGACACCAGATTTTAGATGTCGATATTTTATTAATTGTTTTTAACTTCCGTCAGCTGACATAACATTAGCCCTGTGTCGATGAGCAATCCAGGGACACTTGCACGACAGCTCCAACTCCACGTGGGGACCCAACGGAAACCACATTGAGCAGGTTATTTCTGTGCTGCTTGGCAGCTGTGTCAAAAAGAATTTCCAAAGATTTGACGATCGTGATGAGACTGAGGGGATAGTAATAAATTAGATTGTAATTATGCCGCTCTTACCGCACTGGAAATAGTTGAGTAATGTTCCACATTGCCAGGGAGATATCAGAGTTGGAGCTGGAATGAAGCAGCTTTCCCAGGTAAAAGGCTTGTTGTGCAGCAGAAGTCTTCATTCCTATTGAAGGAGTAGTGTCGGGCCCATTGACTTTGCCATATCTAATGTGTACAGCTGTTTCTTCATGTCATGTGCAGCGAGTCGAATCTGTTGAATCCTGCTATGGGTGATCCTATGGGCTTCATGGCAAGGGTGAGATGGATCTCTGACTCAACGGTTCTGGCTGAGGATGGTGCAGAGACTACATCCTTGCCTTTTGCACTATGTACAGGTCTAATACATTAATTAGCATGAGGTTAATTGCAGAGCAATCTACTGCAGTGAGTCGTTAAACCATCCATTACCATTTATGACTAGAGTTTGCAGAACTGTTGGTCTGTTGATCTTGGGATCGTTGCGCTCTGTCTATCAGATGTTCGCCCTGTTGTTTGGAGCGTATGCAAAAAGTGAAGTAGCTACAATGGTTTATCGTCAGTTTTTGCTACACATGGTTCTGACTCTGGCATGGTCACCCGCACTCGTTACTGAAACATAGAGCAGCTTTATATTAATGATAGATTATCCTGGGTAAATAGGTTTCAGATTGTGGTTGAATATAATTCTGTTTCTGCTGCTGTTGTGGTTTCCAGCACGACATAAATGCCACGAATACTCTACTTAAGGAATTTCAGAAAGCTAGACTTTGAAAGCATGTATAGAGGATGTTTTGACTTCGAAATGAATTGATTCCAGTAAAGAATTAGTGACGAATAATTGAGTCATAGACTCTCAGAGTCATGCAATATTCAGACAGAGCATTCGACCCAACTCGTCCATGCTCACCAGTTTTCCTCATCTGAACTAGTTCTATTTTTCCTCTTTAGGCAAATACAGCTCCAAGCATTTCCCCATTCAGATACCCATCAAATTGTCTCTTAAATGATGTAATTGTACTCAACAATACTCCTTCCTGTGACAGCGCGCTACATTAATGCACCACCCACTGTGAGAAACAGCTGCCCCTTAGATTTCTTTTAAATCTCTCCCCTCTCACCTTCAACCTAACCTCTCTGGTTTTGGATTCCACCACACCCTAGCGGAAATACTTTGCTATTCATCCTACCTCTGCCCCTCATGATTTTATAAACGTATATTAAGTCACCCCTCAGCCTCCAATGCAAAACTAACAAAATCCCAGGCCATCCATATGTCTCAAAACCTCCAGTAACGACACCATAATTTTAAATATTTATCCCCTTTCCAATTTATAGCATTCTTCCTGTAGCTGGCCAATAAGCATTGTACTCAGTGATCCAAATGTGACCTTACCATTCCCTTGTACAGCCACAGCATAATGCCCCAATTCGTTTACTCAGTGCTAACGCCTTCTTCACACCCTGTCTACCTGCAACACCACTTTCAATTAACTAAGTAGCTGGTCCCTGTATCTCTCTGTTCAATAACACTCCCCAGGTCCCTACCGTTAAGTGACTAAGTCCTGCCCTGGTTTGTCCAACAAAATGCAATGTCTCACATTTATCTGCATGAAGCTCCATCTACCATACCTTAGACTACTGACCTAGTAGATCAAGATCTCATTGTTCTCTTAGATAGCCTTCTTCTTTGTCCATTATCACACAAATCTTGCGTATCGTCTGCAAACTATCCATGGTTCCTATATTGTCATCCAAATGTATTACGGAAACAATGAACAACTGCAAACTGGTCACTCTGGCACACCGCTGGTCACAGGCACCCAATTCGAACAACTAATCTCTCCCTCGGTGTTTTACTGTCAAGCCATTTTTGAATCTGATTGGCTAGCGCTCCCTGATCCCCTGTGATTTAACCTTCTCACTCCTTGTGAGGAGTGTGAGCCTGGCATTGCCAGGCACTTATGGGCTGTGCTGTTGAACTGTTAACTGTGTTTCTGTGTTTGTTTTCCTCTTTTACAGGAAGGGCTACAATGATGTATAGTTTAACATTCTTTTCTTTATCTTCTGCTTTGTAACAAGATTGTGTACATGAGAGGCGGGTGTGTGAAATGTTGTACCTATGATTATGTCACCTGTGCAGACATGCAAACTCTTCACTGTCTCATGTGAGTACGTGTGACAATTACACTAATAAAACTAATTCATCTCCTGTGAAACTACATATACATGGCTGTTTGATTTTAAGGGGGCCCTATTCTCTCTCTAGTTTCTCGTCTACCTTTAATATACTTACATAATCGATTTCCATGTCCCTTAACTTTATCAGCTACAGCTATCTCATGCTTCCTTTTTGCCCTTCGGATTTCCTGGTAAGTGTTCTACTACACCCCGTAAGCTAAAGGGATTCATGATCCCAGCTGCCTATTCCTGATATACACCTTATTGCTTTCCCATGACTGGACCATCAATGTACCCTATCACGTCCTGTTCCTTACTCTTCACACTGACAGGAACATACTGTCTCTGAGCTCTCACTATCTCGCTTTTGAAAGACTCCCACTTGCCAGATGTACTTTTATCTGAGAACACCTTCCCCTGAATCATCTTTTGAAATGTCTTACCCAATAAGATCACAATTGGACATGTCCGAATTTGCAACATTAACTTGTGAAGCAGGCCTAACCTTTTACAGAACTACTTTCAAACGAATAGAATTCTGGTCACTGGTCCGAAAGTGCTCGCACTCTCACAGCACAGTCACTTGCCCTTCCCTAATTTCCAATAGGAAATAAAGGTGAGGCAAGAATGAGGGGCAGAATAGGAATAATTCCATATAATTTCGTGTTTATGGTTGTGTGTGTCTGTGAGTGTGTGTGTGTGTCTGTTTGCCTGTGCGTGTGCATGTGTCTGTGCATCTGTTTGTGGACGTGCGCATGTGCATGTTTGTGAATCCATTAAAATGGGAATCAAAATGTCCCTTCTCTCTCTCTGTCAATCCTCTTGTGTTTCAAGTGATGTATTAGCATCCTCTGCTGGCCGCCGCAGGCCATTTCAGAAGCAGCAGCTTTGTTGTGAAAAGGCATCAAAGACAGTGACTTTCTCAGATTTGAATTCAGTTCGCTACATTGTCACGTGCACACTAACGAAAACAATGAAATTTTAGTAATGTCTTCGCTTATGACACCATCTCAGGTGCAAGAAATCTGGGTACACATTCTTCAGTATTTAGTACAGAAGTATATTAAGGCAAAAAGAACGGATTCGAATTTCTGACCCTTACACCCGAGTGTATGCCAGCAACGAGCTTCTAGACCGCACCAGGGCTCGTGTCCAGAACACACCAGGCCCAGTCTCCAAACCGAATCAGGACCAGTGACCAGCCCAGTCTCCAAAACACGCTAAGCCCAGTCTCCAGACCGCATTGTGAATTAAATCGCGAGGCTTTGACTCCCTAAGCAAGCCACTGTTTTGGGATTCACCTTCACCATTACCATTTGAGTGGCTTTAAAAAATTAAAAGTTTGTGAATGAAAAATACACCAGAAATCAAATTTAAAATGAGAGACACAACGTGGGTGGAAGCAGGTGAGTTCCTACCCTGCCGCCATCCTTCATACTTCACGCTGTTTCCTTTCATATTTCACGCTGTTTCCTTTCATATTTCACGCAGCATATTTCACGTTGTTTCCTTCTTCCACATATAACTTGGAGACTCAGAGCAGTTTTGTCCGATTCCTTGCAATGCTGTCCCTGAAATATGAACAGACGGAGATGAACATGACCATTATTATCCTGTATGCTCCCATTGGATTATAAAGTCCTGAAGATTTCAGGACTTTATAATCCATTCTCACTGCAATTTGGAAAAGTACATCAAAACACATTGAACGTTAGATAAATTGATATTAACTTCATCTCAACCTCTTCCAAAGTGCTTCACTCAGAGTGTCCTGGAAGCAATCGTACTACTGTGGTCAGCATAGCTCCCTTTGCTGGAGAGTGTTTTTTAGATTAATTCACGGCATTGCTCCCCGTGCTGGACAGACATCCCTTCCAGATTTACAGATCAATGCTTTGCTGCCGTCTACACAGTTTTCCACACTTGGCAATTTTCTCGGTTGAACCGAGCACAGCTTGATCTATGCAGTGTTGTGTCTTGACCAGATAGATAGGCCCTCTTGGTTAATGGCTCTCTGTGGTGGATTGAAGATTTGATATAACTGACCATTTGAGTTGATCTGACACTGCGTTTCAGTTATGTTCTCCTTCTTGTGTTTGGAACCTCTGTCTCTCACTCTATTAATGTTGCAGTGTGCCCATGTACAGTACATCATGTTTGTGAATTCACACTGTTTATGGCAGCAGCCACAGTATCTTTTTTCAGAAGCAGTCAGCAATTCCCATCGTCTTTGTGTCTTCACGTAGAAAGAAAGGATGGCCTCTAGGCTAAAGTCCGTCCCCTTGGTACATAGTTCAAAACATGCTCCCCCTCACTACTTCACACCGCCAAGCAACCACATGAAAATATTCAGTGTGTAATGAGACCAAGGCGACCACTGGAAACATCAGCGAGCAGACTATCAGGGAGATGGAATAACACTTCCCATGTCTGAACTGGTCAGGGTGAACCCTCCAGTAACCACTGTATCGCTGTGTCGTGTAATCTCTTTCCGTTTCAGTTGCATACTGCATTTCATTCTTACTAAAAGGTTCAAAGGTTCACGTTTAAACACGTTTTCTTCCAGCTGCCAAATTGTTGCCCTATGCTTATCCAATCAGAGTGCCTCGACCACTTTTTGATAACTTCAGTTACTAACTATTTTAGTTAGAATACATCTTCTGCATTTATCTAAATCTTTGATATGGTTTGCAAATAGCACTGGTCACTGTCATTGCAGTCGTTAATTTGTGTTAAAATGGTAAAAATCGATTTATCCCTAATTTATCCCTGTTTCCGGCTCAATGACCTGTCCTCCCCCATTCACATGTAGCTACTTTGGAATGCTGACTATTCCCTTTCATTTCCTGTGTAACAGCCATGAGAGTTAAAAGATCTGTTCCAATTGCTGAGTAAAAGGTTCGAATGGTGAATGGCCTCATTCCGTTCCCATGTAAAACTCTTGATGGGCTGAACAGCCTGCTTCAGTATATGCGCAGTTATGAATGTTGCTGAATATTTTGGAACAATCAGTGCACAGCTTACTTCTGACCTTTTGATGGAGGGAAGTCCATCGATGCTGCAGCTGCTGATGAACTAAATTAACTGATGGATACCCAGTTTCCATTGGCTTAGGCCTTCAGAAGAAAGTCTTACTTCACAGGAGGTAGTGCCACATAACACAGTGGGTAGTACCTTCAGGATGAGACTGAGACATTCTCTCCATCCGGACTGTCTGCTCGGTATTCCAACAGAAGTTATCTGAGACAGATCCATCTGTGCCAAGGTGCATGTTGAGAATGCTTCCTTCTTGTAGTTTCCCCCATCACTATCCACAGACTGGCTGCTGTGTATATGAGGCTTCTGCCTGCTCAGTCAGTGGTGGATCTGTGGAGACACGCTTTGTAATAGACATTGAAGTCCCACACCCTGAGTGCGTTCTGTTTCCTTGTCACCCTCAGTGCTTCCTCTGAGGAATTGAGTTATCACCAAGGGGTGCTGTGGAAAAAAAAGTAGATGCCGACCATCAGGAGATTTTCTTAACCTGTTACCATTAGATTTCCTGTGTTCTGGAATCAATGTTGGAGAAACGCAGTGAAACCCCTTTCCTGACTGTATCCCCGAGGATTTTCCCACCACTGGTGGGTCTGCCTGCCCGCGGGACAGGATATAGCCAGGGATGGTGATGCAGCTTGTTTCAATATTACCCATCAGGCATGATTCTGTGCCCTTCTTCAGGAGGGCTTATGCCCGAAACGTCGATTCTCCTGTTCCCTGGATGCTGCCTGACCTGCTGCGCTTTTCCAGCAACACATTTCCAGCTCCCCTTTATGGGTGGCAATTCAGTTCCTCCACCACATTCTAACCCCAGCTCACCCATTTCTCCTGATCCTGCTGCTCAATGTTTTCACCGTCAGACACATTTTAGTGAGCAGCAGAGCCCGCAGGAGGCTCAGGGCTCACAGCAGTGGGGATGCTCGGTTTGATACAGAAATGAGCAATCGCAAAAGATCTATCATTTTACTGTTGTGATTTCGGGCAATTTCATCCTGTTATGGTCAATATTAATGATGGTTTCCATATGGTACCGGATGGATGTAATCGGGCGTCGACGTGTGTCTTTACATGATTTTGTGAAGGAACTGGGCTTCATGCTGCAGCTCCTCAGTTGCTGCACAAACACCGCAATTTATGCTGTGACGCAGACAAAGTTCAGACAGCAGCTGAAGAATGTGCTGAAATCTCCCTTCACCCAAATATATCATTCAATCAGTTTCACTTATAAATCAATGCATCCGGGAGTCTCTCATTTTAGTTGAATTTTTCAGCGATGAAGCAGCCTGTCGCTTTTGTACCAGCCTGTGGGTAGCGCGGGTTTGTCCCACCTTATCCGACAGCCGGGTTACAGGGACATTTCAATGATTCTATCAACTCAGGTGCCAGAAAGTAAAGGCACCATCCCACTGACTGTGTCGATCACTTCAAAGTATAAACAATAAAAATGTGCATTAAAAATTACAGAGTGAAGGATATTGTTGTTTGTTGTTGTTTTGAAGAAGCTGAGGTGGACAGAGACAGAGTCAGCCACATGTCTTGGTCCTTGGGGAAGGGGAGGGGACGGGGGCCTGAGCTCAGGAGTTCGATTTAAGTCGCTCTGTCATTACTTTCACCTCTGGGTCCCCCACACCGACCTGGTCTTCGGCACAGTTCATCTCTCTACCCCGTTGCCGCGAACTCCAGTCAACCTCATCTGTCTCTCGCTTTCTCTATCACTGGGTCCCTACTCGAATCCTTCATTTGCACACAGTCCCAAATTTATCTCCCCCGTCATTTCATCTCATTTTCCTCCCTCATTTCCTCAGTGCACCCGCCCTTTCTCTCCACTCTCACTTCCACTTCTGTCTCTTGCTAGCCCACTTTTTGTTTCGCTCTCTCTTAGCTCCACGGTTCCTCCACCCTTGTCCACTCTACTGTCTCTCCAGCAACTTCTCTCTAACTCTGACTACTACCTTCATATTCCTCCCCCATTTTCTCCCTACTCACAGTCAGAGAGAAACGGAGTGAGGGCGGGGACAATGCGAGAGTCAGAGAGACACGGTGAGAAGAAGTCACACAGAGGGAGAGGGAGAGAGAGGGCGCAGAGTGTGCGGAGAGAGAGGGTACGAGAGAGAGAGGGAGAGAGGCAGCGAGGCAGCAAGGAACGAAGAGGAAAGGAGGCTGAAAACAGGAGGGAGGGTGACGAGAGAGAGAGAGCAGAGAGAGAGAAAGGGAGCGGTGAGCAAGTGAGGAAGGAGACAGAGCGGGAGGGGAGGCGAGAAAGAAAGGTGTAGGTAGAGAGTTAGAGGGTGTAGGAAGAGAGTGAGAGCGGGATCAGGAGAGAGAGACATGGAATCGGGAGACAAAGTGGGAAGGCAGGAAGGAGAGATAGTGGGCAGGAGGGAAGGATAGAGAGAACGGGAAAGAATGGGAAGACAGTTTGAAGGGGATGGAGAGAGACAGGGAGAGTGAGAGATAGAGGGGTAGAAACCGGGAGTGATAGAGAGCGGGAGAGGGTGGGTGAGAGAAAGTGGGTTTAGGGAAACAGAGACAGTGGGAATGAGGGATAGAGAGAGTGGGACGGGAGATAGATGGACGGAGAGGTGGGGAGAGATTGGGATGTGGGGAGACAGAGGAATAGAGGGAATGGGAGAGAGGTAGCGGAAGTGAGGCAGTGAGGGAAGGGGAGAGAGAGTGTAGGGAGGTAGAGAGGGAAAGAGAGAAATTGCGGAGAGAGAGAGCGTGCAGGGAGAGGTGGGGGAGAGAGGTAAAGGGAAAGAGGGCAGAGAGACGGAAAAAGACGGTTAGGGCTGGCAGAGAGAGTCAGTGGGAATGGGGGAAGAGAGAGATGATAGGGAGAGAGATTTTATGAGAGAGCGTATAGAGTATAGGAGGTGTGGAGAGTGTGGGGGAGATGGATGGAGGAGAGAGTGTGACGGGGCGAGGGAGAGGGGAGAAATGGGCGGGGCAGGAGGAGAGAGAAGGTGTTGAGAGACAAGAGTAGAAAGTGGGGAGTGGTGGGGCAAGGAGAGTTTGGGAGAGAAAGAGAAAGAAAGAGAGAGATGGGAGAATATGAGAGAGAGTGGAACGGGAGGGAGAACGGGAGAGGGAGATGGAGGGGGAGAAAGGGACATAGAGAGAGGTAGTGGGCGAGAGATGGGGAAGGGGAGAGATAGAGTTGGGGTAGGGGGGAGGGGAGAGAAGCAATGACAGAGACGGAATGTGAGAGGGTGGGGGAGATGGTGAGGCAGAGAGAGGGGATTGGAAGAGAGAGATGGAGTGAGAGAGGGAGGGTGGACAGTGATAGTGAGAGAGGAAGAGGAGATGGAGAGAGACTGAGAGATGGCATGAGGAAGGAGGCAGAGAGTGCGGTACAGGGCGAGTGGAGGGGGAGAGAGTGTGGGAAGAGAAGAGGGAGATAAAAGGAGATGAGAGCAGGGGAAATGGAAGAGAAAGGGGAGGGAAGCGAGATAGTGGGCAAAGAGAGAAACAGATATTGTGGGTGAGTGAGATAGCGCCGTGGGGAGAGACAGACACGAGCATTAGAGACAGGCGGAGGTGGAGGAAGCAAAGAGAGAGAGGTGGGAAAGCGAGAGAGTAATTGGGGATGCGGAGGGAGAGGGACGGGCGAGAGATAAAGTAAGCGAAAGAGGCGAGAGAAAGATGGGAAAGGGAGAGAGTGGAGAGTAGGAGGGATGGGGGCAGATTAGTTTAGATTCCCTACAGTGTGGAAACAGGCCCAACGGCCTAACATGTCCATACCAACCCTCTGACTAATGAAGCTAACACTACGGGCAATGTGGCACGGCAAATTCACGCGATCTGCATATCTTTGGACTGTAAGAGGAAAACAGAGCACCCGGTGAAAACCCAAGCAGACACGGAGAGAATATGCAAACTCCATACCAAGGCTGGAATTCAACCTAGAGCCCTGGTGATGTAAGGCAGAAGTGCTAACTACTGAGCCACCGTGCCACCTACTTGACTGAACCTGAAAGACGCACGAGTGAGATTTGAAAACACGAGCTCTGGTTTTATAAGTAACAACGTTCACAGTAATCTCAGTTGGTGTAGTATTTAAACCCCTGAGGTTAGCACTATTCTGCATCGCAAACTAGCTGCGCAACCAACTGAGCTAAACTGACAGAGAGAATTAGAGCGGTGCTGGAAAAGCACAGCAGCTCAGGCTGCATCCAAGGAGCAGAAAAACCAACGTTTCGGGCAAAAGCCTTTAATCAGCAAAAGAGGCAGGAAGCCTCTAGGGTGGAGAGAGGGAACGAGTGACACAGAGGAATAGAGGCGGGAGTGGAAGAAAGAGAGAGATAGGGATGTTTGGAAGGGGAGGTGGGCGAGTGAGGGAGCGGGAGAGTGATGGACGGTGGGATAGACAGGGAGAGAATTGGAGACAGATAAGAGTGGAGGCGAAAGAGATAGAGAACGGGAGGCAAGTGAGAGAGAAAGAGAGGAAGAAAGAGAGGAAGAATGGGAGAGTGGCAGACGGATTCAATGGTGAGACGTAGGGATAGGGAGGAGGGTGTGAAGAGAGAGAAGAATGAAGAGAGAGCGAGGAGGAGTGAATTGGGAGATAGATGGAATTGGGAGATAGATAGATAGATTGGGAGAGAGAGCGAGGTTGTAGAGACAGTGAGACGGAGAGAAGGCAGACAGGAAGCGAGGAAATTGAGACAGAGGAGGAGAGAGAGATGAGTGGTGAGAGACAGTGTGTATCGAAAGGGAGGTAGGAGCAGACAAAAAAGAGCGGAGAGAGAGGCAGCTGTGGAGACAGAGAAAGATAGATGGGGAGAGAGAAAGAGCGGTGGGGCAAGAGAGATACAGAAAAACAGGGTTGTAGAGAGTGAGGCGCGGTGACAGAGGGAGACAGGAAGGGATTAGTGGGAGACAAGTTGGTGGGAAGAGACGGAAGCGGTAAAGAGAGGGAGCGGGTGGAGAGAGAGGGGTGAGGGACAGAAAATGGAAGGAGAGAGAAAGATAGAGAGGAGGTGTGAGAGAGGTGGAGAGAGGGGGTGGGAGAGAGAGAGGTGTAGAAGGCGAGGGAGAGAGAGAGGAAGGCACGGGTTAGAGAGACGGTGAAAGTGAGAAGAGAGAGGGAGGGATGGAAGGGGAGAGAGGACAAGACAGAGAGAAGGTGCAGAAAGAGGGAGGGGAGAGAGGGAAGGATAGAGAGGTAAGAGGCTGAGTAGCAGTGAGTAGGAGAGAGAGAGACATAGAGAGTGGTAAAAGGCAGACGGAAGAGGTAGAGATAGGGAGGGAGATAGGATTAGAGATTGAAGGAGGGAAGAGACAGTGATTTCGGGGCAGACAGAAAGAGAGAACGACAGAGCGAGACAAATAGGAGAGAGATGGGAGAATGCGACAGTGGGGGAGGACAGGAGGGTGAGAGAGGGGACGGAGAGGGACACGGGGAGGGAGAGTGAATGGTCGAGATAGGGTGTGAGGGAGTAGAGAGAGAGGGAGGGATGAGGGAGATTGGGTTGAAAGAGACTGGGGAGAGGAGCATGAGGGCAGAAGAGAGAGAGAGGGAGGGGAGGACAGAGGAACGGCGGAGCGAAAAAGAGGCAAGAGAGGAGAGAGAGAGAGGGAGAGGAAAAGTAAGAGAGATAAGGAGCGATCGAGACACGGAGCAAGACAGGTGGGTGAGAGAGTGGGTAGAGACAGAGAATGGAGAAAGCGAGAAAGGGCAGAATGCGAGAGCAAAGGGGAAGAGAGAGGGGAAGGGCAAAGAAAAAGAGGGAGGGAAAGGGGAAAGACAGATTGGGAGGCTGGGACAAGTGGAGAGAGATGGTTCGTTGAGAGAGAGTGAGTGGAGAGAGGAAGACAGGCAGACGTGAGAGAGGGAGAGACGTGAAGGCAGAGAGATGAGGGATAGATAAAGAGGAAGGCGGGAGAGATACAGAGAGGGAAAGGAAGAGACGTCTCAGAGAGGGGTAGAGAATGGCAGATGTACAAGGAGGCATGAATGGCAGGGAGAGAAAGCGAGGAGGGTAGAGACAGCGAGAGAGAGGCTTGAGAGAGTGAGAGGAGAGAGGGGAAGAAAGAGGGTGGATGGAAGAGAGCGAGGGATGGAGAGAAAACTAAAAGGGAGAGAGAGAGACGGGGGTGGCAGGGCATGGGAGAGGAGAAAAAGAGGGAGGGGAAAACAGAGAAAGAGGGAAGGGAGAACGAGGGAGCAGCGAAAGACAGGCATCAAATTTGACAGAGAGTGGGAAGGTAAGAGAGAGAAAAACACATGTGGAACAGAAGAGGGAGGAGGATAGACAGAGAGGGAAGGATTTAGAAAGAGAGTGGTTAGAGAGATACAGGCTGGAAGAGAGAATGGGTGGGTTGGAGAGAGAGAGGGATGAGAGAGAGTGAAAGCCAGTGAGAGGAGGAGGGCGAGAAAGAGACAGGAGAGAGAGGGAATTGTGGACGTAGAGAAGGCAGATGGGAGAGAGGAGGAGAGTTGGTGGAACAAGAGAGAGAAAGAGAGAGTGGTGCGGCAGAGAGAGAGAGGGATACACAAAAGGAGAGGGGAAAGAAGGAGCGGTGAGAGTGAGCGAAAGCAGCGGTGAGGTGGTGGGGAGAGACAGAGAGGCAGAGATAAAGAGATGGAGGGGGTACAGACATAGAGAGGGAGGGGAGAGAGACGGACGGGGGAGAGAGAGAGGGAGGGTTGAGAGAGATTGGGTGCATAAGAGTTAATAGGAGTGAGACTCAGGCAGACGGGAGAGTAGGAGGAGAGGCGGGGACTGGAGTGGAATATAGGGAGAGAGGGAGTGTGAAGAAAGAGGGATGAAGGGGAGAGAGGGAGTGATCAGAGAGTGGGGGAAAGAGATTGTGGTGACGGACAGTGACTGGGAGTGGTGGAAACTGGGAGACAAGTGTGGACGTAAAGGTGAGAGCGAATGATAGAGAGAGAAAGAGAGGGTTAGGAAGCAAAGGGAAGGTGCAGCGAGTGGGGGAGCTAGAGTTGTGAGAGAAGGAGGGGAAAAGAGGGTGGGGTGACAGTGGGGGAGGGAGGAATAGAGGGAGTGAAGGAGAGAAAGTGCAAGGGAGGTGTAAGAGAGAGAGAGAGAGGGAGGGGTGAGAAGGAAATAAGGTGGTGGGAAAGAGGCAGAAGGGCGAATAAGAGTAAGGGGGTAGAATCAGAGAGGGAGGAGTGACAGAGGGAGGGGAGGGATGGAGAGGGAGGGTGATGAGTGAGTGTGGTTGCAGAAGAGTGGGAGATAGAGGAAGGAGAGAGAGGGGACAGAGGAGTGTCTTGGAGGGGTGGGAGAGAGTGAGTGAGAGTGGGAGGGGCAGAGGGAGAGAGTGGAGTGAAAGAGAGGAGGCACAGGAGGGAATGAGCACGTAGGGAAGGAGATAATGAGAGGAGATGAGAAAGAGACAGAGAGAGAGATCGAGGGGCAATACAGAGAGGGAGGAGAAAAGGCAGGAAAGAGGGTGTAGCAAGTGAGATACGACAGAGGCAGGGAGAGAGAGAGAGAGACGGAGGGACCTGAGGTAGCCAATGATAGAGAGGAGCAGTGGGAGTGTACGAGGGGAGAGGAGGAGGAATTGAGAGAGAGGGAGGGATAAGAGAGACTGGGGGAGTTGAGAGAGAGGGGGATGAAAGAGAGGCAGGCCTGAGAGATTTTTGGGAGAGGAAGGCAGGAGAGGGAGGAACAAAAGAGAGACGGGGAGGTGGAGCTAAAGAGGCAGCTTGACGAGAGAGAGAGGGACAGAGACAGAGGGAGTGTCAAAGAAAGAGGATAGGGACTGGCAGACAGAGAGAGAGGGTGATGGATAGAGAGAATAGGTGGGAAGAGCAGTGGAGCGAGAGAGTAGAGAGAGAGAGCGACAGAGGGAGGGAGTCCGAGAGAAAGAGTGATGGAGAGAGCTGGGGTAGAAAGACGGAGAGGTTGAGGGAGAGCGGATGTCATGGCGCGGGGAGAGAGGCAGGGGGAAGAGAGAGGGTAGGTAATAAGAAAGACAGAGACTGAGGGCAATAGAGAGAGGGAGGAGGTTAAAGGGGAGAAGAGAGAGTATAAAGAGTGAGAGAGGACATAGCGAGTGAGATAGATAGAGAGAGCTGTGGAGCTAGAGGGAGGGGGCGATAGAGTGAATGAAGAAGGCACGGCGGAGACTGAGGGACAGTGACGCAAGATAGAGAATGGGGAGAGAGTGAGGGAGGACTGGAAGAATAATGAGTGAGAGAGATTGTGGGGAGGGGAAGGCAGGAGAGAGAGGAAGGGTTGGAGAGTAGGTGGGTTGAGCAATAGCGGCAGCTAGAGGAGATCGAGAAGGGAACAGAGAGGAAGGAGGTGGTCAGAGAGAGCGAGCAGGGTGGGACAGAGAAAGACAGAGGAAGATGGTTAGAGAGAGAAGGAAGCGCTATCGAGAGAGACAGTGAGGGGGTTAGAGAGAGAGCGTAAGAGAAGGGGAGAGAAAGTGCAAGGAGTGAGGGGGCAGATGGAGAGAGAGAGAGACGAAGAGAGCTGGGGATACAGGGAGAGAGATTGAGAGAAAGTAGATGGGGGCACGGAGAGAGAGGGAGGTGGAAGAGAGAGGGAGGGGAGAGGGAGAGAGAGGGAGAGGAGAGGGAGTTCGGAGCAAAACACGCAGTTCGGGGAGAGAGACAGATATATACAGAGGGAGGGAAGACAGAAAGGACAGTCTGTTGCTTAAAAAGAGAGATAGTTTTAGAGAGAAGAGAGGGAGAGAGGGGGAGACAGGGAGAAAAAGAGTTTGGGGAGCGAGAGAGAGAGGAGCAGTGGACAGAGACGACTGGGTGGAGAGAAGGAGGCAGATGGGGAGAGAAACCTGGGGGAATGATCCAGAGAGAAAGAGCGGGCGGTAGTGTGAGAGAGAGTGAGAAATTGTGAGGCAGAGGTGAAGGGTGAAAAGAGGGAATGGGAAAGAGGGGGAGAGGGATCGAAGGCATAGATGGAGGAAAGGAGAAAAAAAGAAACTGAAGGGGGAGAAAGAGACGCGGGTGGGAGAGGGGGAGAAAGAGAGGAAGATGACAGAAAGGGAGGGAGCTGAGGAAGACAGGCAGAGTGCAGACAAAGACAGGCATTAGAGAAGAGAGAGTGTCTGAGGGTCAAGATAGAAATAGACGTGAGAGAGAGAGAATTAGGTGTATCGAGCGAGGGAGGGTTTTGGATAGTGAAAGTGGGAATTGAAAGAGAGTGAAGGGAGGAGAGATAATTTGGACGGAGATAGAGAGAGAGAGATGGATGGCTGTGGAGAAGGAAGGCTGATGGTGAGAGAAGAAGAGAGCTGTGAGGAACGAGACAGACAGAAAGAGAGAGTGGGGGACCGAGAGGAGGGGGAGTTTACAGAAAGGGAGACGAGCAGAAAAGAATAGAGAGAGGCGTCAGAGGGTGAGAGGGTGACAGGGAGGTGGCGAGTGAAAGGGAGGGGGAAGAGAGAGTGAGGAAGGAGAGGGAAAGGGACTAATGGGGACAGAGACATTGGGACGTACGAGCGGGAGGGGGTGACACAAAGTGGCAGAAGTTGAAAAAGAGAAATACGGAGGGTAGGAGAGATGGGGACATGTGGAAGAGAGGGGGAGTGGGAGCGAGAGGGAGCGGCGAGAGGTAAAGTGGGCGAGAGAGAGATGGAAGCTGCAGAGAGAAAAGTAGAGGAACAGAGACAGCGAGGTAGCGAGGCTGAGAGCGGGTAGAGATAGAGTGGGAGTATGGAGTGAGACAGACAGGAAGGTGAAAGATATTGAGGGGTGATAACGTTTTGGGAAGCGGGATGACAGAGCGAGAAGAGAGGCATCAGAAGAGAGACAGTTGGAGTGGATAGAGAGCGAAGGAGCGAAAAAGAGAGATGACATGGGCTGGCAGACGGGGGAGGGGACCAAGAGAGAGGGCGGGGTTATAGACAGAACGAGGGCACGAGAGGTGCTGAGTGATGTTAAAGAAAGACAGTGGGGAGAGAGGGAGAGGAGAAAGAGATGGAGAGAGAATGGTGAGAGGAAAGGAGTGGAGAGAGGAATGATTGGGGAGACCCAGAAAAGCATGGGGAGAGCGAGTTAGATGGGGAGGGAGAAAGAATTGGGGGACGAGAGAGATCGAAAGAGAGGTAGGCAGAGATAGAAGGAGAGGGACTTATGGAGAGCGAGTGTGAGAGAGGAGGCAGTGAGGAGCGAAAGAGAAGGAAAGAGGGGGTAGGGGAGAGAAACAGATAAGGAGGCTGGGGAGAGAGAGAGGTGTAAAGAAAGAAACGGGAGAGTGGGGGAGTGAGAGTGCGGGGATGGAGTGAGCCGGAGAGAGACAAAGAAGGGGGAGAGAGTCGGAGTCAGGGGCGGTTAAGAGAGGCGGGGAAGGCGGGTACATGGTGAGAGAGACAGATAGGAAACGACAGACTGAGGGAAGGGGCGAGACAGTTAAAGAGCGAGTGGGAGACAGAGTGTGAGGTGGAAAAGGGAGACGGAGAGATTGGGGACAGAGAGGAGGGAAGAGCGACAAAGTGGGTCCGAGAGAGAGTAAGAGGAAGGGAAGAGAGAGATGCGGAGCGTGCACTGATTTGGGAGAGACAGGCAGAACGAGAGAGAATGAGTGGGAGGTGGGAGAGAGAGATGGCGGGGGAGAGTGGCAGGGACAGGCGGCAGAATAGGGGCGAGAAAAAGGGACCTAACAGGGAGAGGGGCGTGCAGAGAGAAATAGGGAAATTGAGAGAAATAGAGATAGGAAAGCTGGGAGAGGTGTGAGAAGGAGAGAGAGGGTGTGAAGAGACAAAGAGAGTGAGGTGGAACAGGGAGAGATTGATTAGGGATAGAGAGAGATGAAGAACGAGAGAGAGAGAGGCGAGAAAGAGTGAGTGGAAGAAACGAAAGAGGGAGACAGCGGTAGAGAGTGTGAGGAAGAAGTGAGAGAGAAGCGGTGAGAAAGAGGGAGGGGTCAGAAAGAGAGGGCAGGTGCAGAGTGAAATAGAGGGAAAGTGGGAGAGAGGGAGGCTGAGAGACAGGGGAAGAATGAGAGGGCGGATGGTGAGAGAAAGACGGAGATGGAACAGTGAGAGAGAGAAAAAACAGAGAGATATCGAGAGATAGTGAGTATAGAGAGAGAGGGTGGAGAGAGAGATGCAGGTGTGACGAACGAAATAGAGAGGTGGGGACAACGAGCGGAAAAGAGAGAGGGGGAGAGAAACAGATAGGGAGACGTTTACTGAAAGGGCGTTGGGAGAGAGAGGGAAAGGGGAGTGAGAGACAGCGAGAGGGAGAGATAGAGCGGTAAGGAGATAAAGAGACGAGTGGAGAGGGGGAGAGTGAGGCGGAGAGAGAGAATGTCGGCGAGATAGAGATATGAGCTGAGAGATACTGAGGGTAAGAACAGAGAGAGGTAGGGATGCTGGGAGAGAGAGAGGACAGAGAAAGGGGTGGAGAGAGAAAGAGAGGGAAGGGGAGTGAAAGAGAGAGTGGGTGGATGGAAGAGAGAGTGAATGACGGGGTAGAGACAGATTGAAGTGGACAGAGAATGAGAGTGAGGGAGCAGAGAATACAGAGACGGGGATAGAGGATAAATAAAGGGAAGGACAGAGAGAGGGATATGGAGGCTGTAGAGAGGGGGTTGAGAGAGAGAGGGAAGTGGGCGAGTGAAAGGGAGGGGATGAAGAGAGTGAGAGAGAGAGACAAGGAAGGGGAAGAGAGATTCGCTGGGGAGGGAGTTAAGAGAGGCTAAAGGGAGAGAGGATGAGGGCGAGATAAAGAAGTTGAATGAGAGAGAGAAAGGAAGGGATAGACAGTTAAAGTGGGAGTGGGAGTTAGAGAGATTGAGAGAGTGAAGTGGAAGAGGAAGAGCGAATGATTGGGGACAGAGAGAGAGGAAGAGCGAGAGAGGGAGAATGAGAAAGGGTGAGTGGGAGAAGGGAGAGAGGGATAGGACAGGGGAGAATGAGAGAGAGAAGCGAGAAGGAAGGAGTGAGAAAGAGTGAGACATCAGAGAGGGAGGGAGGGTGCAGAAGAGAAAAGGAAGGAAAGTGGGTGAGAGAAGGAGTCTTGGAGAGTGGGAGAAAGAGCGTGAGGGCGCAGAGAGAGAAAAAGTGAAGGGGAGAGAATGAGGGACGTGGGAGTGAAAGGGCGAGTGGAGAGAGACAGTGGGAGAGAGAGGCAGTGTGGAGAGAGCCTTAGGGGTGGAGAAAGAGAGGCATATGGGGATTGCGATTAAGAGGTGGGGACCGAGACAGGGAAAATGGGGGTGGAGAGAGAGAAAGAGAAGAAGGGAAGGAAACAGACGGAGGGAGAGGGTGTAAGAGAGACAGTGGTAGGGCCAAAGAGACATAGAATGAGGAGGAGGTAAAGAGAGACAAAGAGGGAGAGCGGGAGATTGAGGGATGTGAGAGGTATGGGGACGGGGATGACGAGAGAGAGGCGCGGAGATGGAGTGGAGACGGATAGACAGAAATTGGGAAGAGGGTAGGGGGAAAGAGATAGACAGGGAGGTGAGGAGAGACAGAATGGAGGGAGAGAGTAGGACAGGAATAGAGAGATAATGGGGCAGAGAAAGGGAGCGGGAGACCGTGAAAGGACGAGGATGAGGGGTGGAGAGAGAGGGAGGAGGGAAGAAAGAGGGGTGGTGCACAGCGAGAGAGGGGACGGGAGAAAGTGAAGGAGGGGAGGCATGAGGGAGAGAAGGGGAGAGAGGATGGAGAGAGGGAGGGTCGTGAACGTGCGGCAGCAGAGGAGAAAGGTCGAGCGTGAGAGGGTGAAAAAAGAGTTGGTGAGAAAGAGAGGGTGAAGGGATAGAGACACAGCAGGGGACAGAGAGAGATAGATACAGAGAGAGAGGTGGAGAGAGAGGGACGATGAGTAGAGAGGAGGAGGAGGTGAGAGACAAAGAGGGATGGGGAGGGAGAGAAGGTGGAAAGGGAGGTGTGAAACAAAAGGAGAGGGGTGAAGGAGTGGGGAGAGACACGGAAAGGAGGATATTGGGAAATGGGGAGAGAGGAGAAAGAGGGAGGCATGGAGAGAGAAAGGGATGGCCGAGAGAAAGGGAGAGGGTCAGGGTTAGAGGGAGAGACATAGAGAGAGGGGCGTGATGGAGAGAAATGGAAACGGAGGGAGAGAGGGAGAGAAATGGAGAGCGGGCGGTGGTGAGAGACAGAGCGGGACGGGAGGGAAGTAGCGGGAATGAAATAGAATGAGAAAGTGAGTGAGAGACGGAAGCGTGAGGAACACAGACAGAGATGAGGAGGGAGCGAGAAGGAGGGAGCGAGAGGGAATGGAGGGGTACAAGGGAGAGACTGAGAGAGGTGCAAGAGGGATGATTGGTGGGAACAGAAAGAGGGATGAAGGTTCGAAGAGAGAGGGAGTGTGGGAGAGTTACGTGGGAAGACATGTGGAGAGATGGGAGGGACAGAGAGTGGATAGCTTGGAGAGAGTGAGATTGTTGTAGAGTGGGAGGAAGTGAGGGGAGAGAGAGACAGGGAGAGAGAGGGAAGCGGGAGAGAGCAAGGGCAGGGGCGAGAGATTGGGAGTTGATAGAGATTGGGGAGAGAGGACGAAGGAGAATGAGAGGAGAGGAGTGGGGACAGCGAAATACAGAGAGGGAGGGGAAGAAAGAGACAGCAAAAGGGTGTGAAGGGAGTGAGAGTGAGGTAAGAGTGAGAGTAAACATTGGAGGGAGAGTGGGGGAAGAAAGGGCGTGTAGAGAGATTGGTGGGAGAAAGTATAAGGTGAGAGAGACCAAGTGGTGGAGAGAGCGGGTGAGAGAGAGATAGGGAAAGTGGAGAGGGTGAGTGGAACGAGAGAAAAGAGTGTCAGGGAGAATGTGTTGGTGGCGGAAAGAGGAATGGGGAGAGAGAGAGGGAAGGGGAGAGAGAAGGGTGTGGTGAGAGTGAGGGGGAGAGAGAGGGAAAGCGAGAGTTGGTGGCAGAGAGAGTTCAGGAGAGACTGTATAGGGGAGGAGGAAGGAGTGCAGCGAAGGGATGTAGAGAGTGCGGGAGAGAGATTGGGAGAGAGAGGGAGTGTAGATGGGGAGGCAATAGTGGGGGTAGAGAAGGTGTGTGGTGGGTTAGGAGAGAAGTCAGGATGGGGAAAGAGAGTTAAGAAGACGTTTGATCAAGAGAGTGGGCGGGGCTCAGTGTGAGAGAGTGTAGAGGTTAGAGAGAGTGAGATGGAAGGAGAGACAGGAGAAGGTGTGGGGGGGGATGTGAGGAAGAGAGATGGGGAGGGGAGAGAGATAGAGATAGGGATGGCTGGGCAAGATGGAGAGAGAAAGCGAGAGAGGTGAGCCAAAGAGAGAAAGACGCTTATGGGAGTGAGAGAGAGATGGAGAGAGGGCTGAGAAAGAGCGCGGGCAACAAAGGCAGGGAGACACAGAGGGTGTGGGAAAATAGAGAGGGAGAACGTGGGGTAGAGAGCGAGAGAGAGCGCAGTGGGGAGAGACAGAGAAAGGGAGGAGAGAGGGAGGGGAGAGAAAGGGAAATTGGAGAGAGAGAGAGTGGGGGAGAGTGCGAAGGCGATACTAGGAGTGAAAGGCAGACACAGAGAGCAGGTTGTGAGAGAGACAGAGTAGGAACGAGAGGGGGAGATAGAGGAAGATGGGAGCATGAGAGCGTGTGGGCTGGGCGAGAGAGGGCAGGAGGATGGGAGAGACAGTGGGAGAGAGCGGGCAGAGAGAGGGAGATAGGGAGGAGGTTAGAGATAGCGAGAGAGAGAAGTGAGAGTGTTATGGGGAATAAGAGAGAGTGGGGAAGATAGAGAGTGAGGGAGGTGGGCATAGAGACAGTGAGGGAGAGAGAGGCGTGAGGGTGGATTGAGAGAGAAATGGAGGGGAGAGAATGGGGGAGGTGGGAGAGAGTGAACGAGTGGAGGGAAGGAGAGGGTATAAATCGAGGCACTGTGGAGAGTGACCAAGGGGTGGAGAGAGAGAGGCAGAAAGTGAAAAAGGGACAGAAACATATGGACAGAGAGGGAGTGAGAGAGACAGGGCTCAGAGAGGCAGAGAGTAAGGGGAGATAAGAAGGGGAGAGCGTGAGAATGAGGGTTGTGACAACGAAGAGGAGGGTGAGGAAGAGAGGGAGGCCTCGCCGGTGAGGGAGTGGGGGGCGAGAGAGAGAAACGGGGGGTGGTTAGGGAGAGAGAGGCACAGGGAAATGGGGAGAGACAGAAAGGAGTGGGAGAGAGGGCTGGAGATAGAATCTGGCAGAAAGACAGAGGGGCGGAGATTGAATGGGGATGACGGTAAGAGGCTGAGGGAGGAAGAGCAGTGAAATGAGAGGGAGTTCGGGGGAACAGAGAGGTAAATGGGGAGAGAGAAACAGAGAGTTCGAGGGAACGAGAAAGAGAGAGAAAGTGAGGAAGTGTCCAGAGAGAAAGGGAGGGTGGGAGAAAGCGTGATAGAGGGTGTAGGTGTGCGAGGCTTTCAGAAGCAGAGACGAAGAGAAACGAGAGAGGGGGCAATGCGGGAAGTCAGAGAGGTGGGGAGAGGGAGAGAGAGAAAGACAGTATAGAGAGAGAGGGGAATGATGGTGTGAGCAAGCGAAAGGATGGGAGAGAGGAAAGGGCGAAAGATAGAGAGGGAGGCGGGAGGAAGAGAGAGAGAAAGAAACGAGGAGGGAGGGAGAGAGGGGAAGCGAGGCAGAGAGGGATTCGACAGTGTCAGGCGGAGGAGATGGGCAGGAGAGAAGGAGAAGGGAGGGGTTTAAAAAAGAGAAGTGGAGAGAGGGAAATGAGGGTAAAGAAGTTAGGGTTACTGAGAAAACGGGTGAAGAGAGAACAAGGGGAGAGAGACAGGGAGGGGGGCGGCGAAAGGAGAGTGAAGGAGTGGGCAGAGAGGGTCAGGAAGGAATGAGAGACAACAGTGATAGAGTGGGTGGAGAGAGGAATATGGAGAGAGACTGGATGTGGAAGAGAGGGAAGGTGAGAGTGACTAAGAGAACCAAAGTCAGACTGAGAAAAGAGAAAGAGAGAGTGGGAGGTGGGTGAAGAGAGGGAACAGTAGAGGCAAAGAATGGGGTGAGAGAGAGAAGGAAACAGAATGGAGGGGCAGAGAGAGGGAGGAAGATGGAGAGAGACTAGGGTGTGAGAGAGAGTTTGGGAAGTGAGAGGAACTTGTGGAAAGGGAGTGGGTGAAATGGGGAGAGGGAGACACAGAGACCGAAGGAGAGAGAGACAGTCATGAGGGGGAGAAAGATAGGTAGGTGAGGGGGTGAGAGGGGAGCGAGAGGGAGTGTAAGCAGAGAGTGAGAGAGAAGCAGGAGCAAGGGGGACAGAGAGAGAGGGTGAGGAGAGAGAGGTGGGAGCAAAGGATATTCTGCAGAGGACAGAGAGAGCAAAGGAGAGATTGAAAGAAATCGGGGAAAGAGAGAGAGTGCGAGGGAGATAAAGCATAGGGAAGTGGAGACCAATAGAGAGAGAGATGGAAGGGAGGTAGAGAGATGAGGAGGGGCAGACAGAGAGAGGGACGGAGGGAAGAGATGGCGAAGGAGGAGATTATGAAAGAGAGGAAAGAATAGAGAAAGGAAAGTGCGAGACAGACTGAGAGAGAGGGAGAGCGAGATAAGAAGGAGGATGGGGAGGGACAGAGAGAGGCAAGAGAGAGAGACACATGGATTGAGAGAGTGAGGCAGGTGGGGAGGGAGAAAGATAGAATTGGGGAGATATGAGAGAAAGTAGTAAAGGGAGCAGAGAGAGAGATGCAGAAGAGAGAGGGAGAGATTGAACGGTGACAGAGAGAGAGGAAGGCGGAGAAAGGGCGACGGCAGTGGTGAGAGATAGAGAGCGGGGAAGATCGGAGATAGGGAAGAGTGAGAAGGAAAGACAGCGGAAGGGGGAGGGGTTAAGGAACATGACCAGCAGCTGACAGAGGAGGATGGGGAGTGGGACATAGAGAGAAAGAAATGGAGAGAGAGGGAGGGAGTGAGACAGAGAGAGGGTGATGGTGAGGGAGAGAGGGGAAGGTAGAGGGAGTGAGTTAGATAGTGGGCAGGCCTTGGGGAGTGATAGACAGGAGGGTGATAGAGAGTGGGTAGAGATGGTGAGGCACTGAGAGGGAGGGCAGAGAGAGGGGAAGAGAAATAGCGAGGGAGGCGGGAGGAAGGGAGATAAGGAGGGAAGCTGGATAAAGAGAGTTTTAGTGGGTGGCTGGAGAAAGAGAGAGCCAAGGAGGGGAGAAATGTGAAAGAAGGGAAGGGAGAGAGAGAGAGAGAGATTGGACTGGCAGAGGGGGTAAGTGAGAGAGTGAGAGATGGGAAAGAGCGAGTCGTGTAATATAGATAGAGAAAGAGGGGCGGGTATAGATAAAAAGAGCTGGAAGGGGGCAGACGGGAAGAGAGAGAGAAGGGTGGGTGAGTGACAGGGTTGGGAGAATGGGGAAAATCATACAGGAGCGAGAAAGAAAAGAGCGAGGGTCGAGACAGAGTGGGGCAATCAGGAAATAGAGATAAAGAGAGGCAGACACGTGAGAGAGAGGGAAGGTAAGAGAAATGGAGTGGGGACAGAGAAGGAGTGGTGGAGAGTGGCAGAAACGTACGGGGAAGCGAGAGGGAGAGAAAGAGAGGGAAGGGAGTGAGAGAGTGAGTGGGTTAGAAGGAGGAAGGCAGGGTGATATGGAGTGGGGAAAGTGAAGGACAGTTTGAGTGAGAAATTTGGAGGGAAGGGAGAGGGTAGAGATAAACAGAGAGGGAGGGGAAGAAAGGGAACACCAGGGAGAGAAAGACAGACAGCGGGGAGAGCGACAGAGGGATGGGGAGGGGATAGAGAGGGAAGGGTGTAGCAAGTGGGACGCCGGTAATAGAGGGAACGGGGGTTTAGGAGTGGGAGAGAGATCGACGGAGGTGTTGCTCACTTAGAGATAGAGGAAGCAGAGAGAGGGTGAAGTCGAAAGGGAGACGGGAGAGAGAAAGGGGAGAGACAGAGATAGAGAGGGAATGGAGTAGACGAAGAGAGTGGGAGGGGGAGAGCGAGGGGAGAGAAATGGAAATGGAGGGGAGAGAAAGGGGAAGACAGCGCGGCAGGGATGGAGGGAAAATAGTGTGGGAGGGGTAGAGAAAGTGGGGAGAGAGGGAGAATAGGGAGAGAGGGGGAGAAAACGTCGATGGAGGAGAGAGTTAGAAGGAAAGGGGAGGTGAGCGTGAAAGAGGGAGAAGCGAGAAAGAGAGAAAGAGAAGGGAAAGGAAATTTCGGAAAGTTATGGAGAAATGGTGAGGTGTGAGCGTGAGGAGAGTGACAGAGTTGGGGAGAATCAGAGTGAGGAAAGGGGAATGAGATGAAGGGGAGAGTTAGAAGGAGGGTTTGAGTGAGAGGGAGGTGATTGGTACAGAGAAGGTGAAAGTGGGAGAAGAAAGATAGAGGACAGGAGAGATAGATGTGGAGGAGAGGAAAGGGATGGGGTAATGAAGAGAGAGGGAAGGAAGGAAAAGAGACTGGGAATGGGGAGAGAGTGAATGAGAGGTAAGACGGCGAGGGCGAATGAGAGGGGAGCAGAGACAGGGTTGAAAGAGAGAGAAATGGTAGGGGAGAGGGAGAAATAGAGAATGAGGGTGCAGACAGAGAGAGACAGTGTGGTGATACAAAGAGAGATAAATAGGGGAGTGAGAAACTTAGGGAAGTGGAAAGAGAATGTGGTGAGCAGGATAGCCGGAGGGGGAAGGTTTCAGAGAGGATGGAGAGACAGTGTGACGGAGAGAGACATTTGAGCGAGAGAGCTAGAGTGAGGGGGAGGTTTAGAGAGACAGGGTGAGGGAGATAGGGAGAGGGTGATCTGGAGACACCAAGTGAGAGGCAAGAGAGAGTGAAGGAAATAAGAGATTTGGAGACAGAGTGTGGGGCGTGGAAAAGAGAGTGAGAGGCAACGGGAGAGTGTGGTCGTGTGAGACAGTGATAGTTTGGCGCAAAGAGAGATGGAGTGGATAGATAGAGAGAGATGGATGGTGCTAGCGAGCTGGAATGAGAGTCAGACCGAGGGGCAGGGGCGAGAGAAAGGGAGGGGGAGAGAGTGAGTGTGGATAGATACAGGGGGTGGAAGAGAGAGATCGTGGATGGAAACGGAGGATAGAGCGAGGAAGAGGGAGAGAGAAGGAGAGAACGATGGTAGTGGAGATGAGAGCGAGGGGGAGAGACAGGGAGATGGATGAGAGAGGGAGAGGGAAGAGAGAGCTAGACAGGGAGTGGAAGATAAAGACAGAGGGAGAGAAATGGGACAGGCAGAGAGAAACGGAGAAATAAACAGTGGCAATGGAGGGAGAGAGACGTCGGAATAGAGAGTGAGAGGTAGGGTAGAGGAGACGGGAGGGAAGGGGAAAAACAGTGGAAAGGGAGCGAAAGGAAAGGGACAGAGAGAAGGAGGGAGGGACTAGAGAGAGGGAGTGAGGAGAGGACCGAGAGAGGGCTGGAGGGAGGATGGCAGAGTAATATACGAAAGAGGCGAGTGAGAGAAATAGACAAAGAGCGGTGCGTGAGGGAGAGAGAGCTTTGCGAGAACCAAAAAGCAGGAGGAGAGTGGTGATGAAGAGTGAGAGAGGGCTGAAGGGATAGATAGATGGAGAGGGGAAGCGGGGATGTGGGGAGAGTCAGAGAGCTCAGGGAGAGAGCGGGAGGGTGAGCGAGAGAATAGGTGAGAGAGAGAGAGACATAGAGAGGGCAGTGACAGAGACGGAGGGGAGGTGAAGAAGTAAAGGGGTAGAGGGAGAGCTATAGAGAGAGGGCAGTGAGGAGAGACAGTCAGGAAGGGGAGAGAGGGGTTGCGAGAGAGTGAAGGTAGAGAGAGGAGAGAGTGGGGAGGAGAGGAAAAGCAATACAGAATGAGGCGGGAGGAAAAGAGACAGAGAGGAGGAGGGTGAGAGACGGGAATGGAGAGAGAGGGGAAGGGAGTGAGAGAGACTGGAGAGGCAGAGGTGAAGAGAGAGAGTGAGACAGGGACAAGTGGGAGAGAGGACAGAGAATGATTTAGTGACAAAAGGAGGGGCGAGTGAGAAAGAGAGGGAGAGAGGGTGCGAGAGATGGAGGGCAGTGATAGAGCGGGAGAGTGGCGAGGGGAGAAACAGTGAGAGGGAAAAGGCAGGAGGAGAGAGGTGCGGGTAGCGAGATACAGCGAAAGAGAGGAAAACGAGAGAGAGTGTTGGAGGGGCTTAGAGAAATGGAGGCGGGAGAGAGAGGGGGAGCAGAGAGAGTGAGGGATGTGGAAGTAAGAGATCGGGAGGGATAAGAGAGGGAAGAGGTCAAAAGAGAGGGAGGGGGAGAAAGGCAGGAGCATGGAGAGAGAGACAGAGAGAGTCAGGGAGCAAGAGAGAGGGAGGGGAGACATCGACGTAGGTGTATAAAGCGTGAGACTCAGGAAAGGTAAGGAGCGTGCAGATAAGAAGGGGAGAGAGTGCGATAGAGGCATTGATGTGTATCTGGGAGGGGGACGGGGAGCGAGCCTGAAGGAGAGAGAGGGAGTGGGTGACACCAGGAGATGGAGAGGTACAACGAGAGCAAGAGGAAGGAGGAGTGAGCGGGAGGGAAGACAGTGAGAGTGGAAGAGTGGAAAGGGATCGAAAAGCGAGGAGGAGAGAGGCAAGGAGTGGAAGGAGAGAGTGGAAGGGAGAGAGGGAGAGAGAGGAAGAGATGGGTCGTGAAAAAGCGGTGGGAGGAGGGGTAGGAAAGAGAGGGAGCATGCTCGTGGGCAGAGATAGTGAAGGGAAGAGAGTGTGAGGAAGGGGAGAGGGAGAGGGGGAAGAGTGACAGTGAGGGAAGTAGTTGAGAAGCAGTGACGGTGGGTGGAGAGAAGGAGAGCAGATGGGAAAGGATAGAGAGAGAGAACTGGGAAGGGAGATTAGGTGGGAGGGTGGAACTTGTTGCATAACCTCATGGTTCAGGAAGTCGATCACTCAATTCATATAAGCTATAACACTGTATGCCTTCTTAACAACGATGTCAACCTGTGTGGCAACATTCAAGGATCTGTGTACCTGCACACCGAGATCTCTCTGCTCATCTACACTACCACGAATCTTACCATTAGCCCAGTACGTTGCATTCCGGTTGCTCAGACCAAAGTGAATCACCTCACACTTGTTCGCATTATACTCTATTTTCCACCTCTCAGACCAGCTCTGCAACTTATCTATGCCTCTTTGTAACCGACAACATCCTTCGTCGCTATCCACAACTCCACTGACCTTAGCGTCGTCTGCAAATTTACTAACCCTCCCTTCTACATCCTCAACCAAGTCGTTTATAAAAATGACAAACAGCAGTGGTCCCAACACCGACCCTTGCGGTGCACCACCAGTAACTAGACTCCAGGATGATCATTTCCCATCAACCACCACCCTCTGTTTTCTTTCAGTAAGCCAATTACTGATCCAAACTGCTCTCCCACAATCCTATTCCTCCACATTTTGTACAATAGCCTACTTTGGGGAACCTTATCGAACGCCTTGCTGAAATCCATATACAACACATCAACCGGTTTACTCTAATATGCCTGTTTGGTCATCTTCTCAAAGAACTCAATAAGATTTGTGAGGCACAATCTACCCTTCACAAAGCCGTGCTGACTATCTCTAATCAAATTATTATTTTCAAATGATTACAAATCCTATCTCTTATAACCTTTCCCAACATTTTATCAACTACTGAAGTAAGGCTCACTGGTCTATCATTTTCAGGGTTGTCTCTACTCCCCTTCTAGAACAAGAGAACCACATTTGCTATCCTCTAGTCTTCTGGCACTATTCCCGAAGACAATGACGATTTCAAGTGCAATTCCAGACGCTCAGCAATCTCCTCCCTAACTTCCCAGATGTTCCTAGGATAAATCCCATCCGGCACATGGGAGTTATCTCTTTTCACACTCCGCAGGATTTCTAATACCTCGTCCTTCTGAACTTCAACCCCAGCTAGTCTGGTTACTTGTATCTCAGTATTCTCCTCGACAACATTGTTGTTTTATAGAGTGAATAATTTCGACAAATATTCATTTAGTGCTTCCCCTATCTCCTCTGATGCCACGCACATCTTGACACTACTATCCTTGATTGGTCCTAACCTTAATATCATCATTCATTTATTCCTTAAATACCTATAGAAAGCCTTAGGGTTTACCCTGATCATTTCCGCCAACAACTTCTCATACTTCCACCTGGCTCTTCTGAGCTCTCTCATCCTAACATCAGCCTTCTTCTTCCTCTTGATCAGGGTTTCCACTTTGTAAACCGTGGCTCCCGCACTCTACAGCTTCCTCCCTGCCTGACAGTTACATACTTGTCGAGGACACTCAGGAGCTTTTCCTTGAATAAGCTCCACATTTCTAATGTGCCCGTCCCCTGCTGTTTCCTTCCCCATCCCAATGCTTCATAAATCTTGCCTAATCGATCGTAATTGCCTTCCCCCAGCTGTAACTCTTGCCCAGTGGTATGCACCTATTCATTTCTATCACCAAAGTAAACATAACAGAATTGTGATCGGTATCACCAAAGTGCTTACCTAATTCCAAGTCTAATACCTGGCGGGATTCATTACCCAGTACCAAATGTAATGTGGCTTCACCCCCTATTGGCACGTCTGCATATTGTGTCAGGAAGCATTCCTGCACACACTGGACAAAAACTGACCTATCTGTAGTACTCATACTGTACTGTTCCCAGTCAATATTTTGAAAGTTGCAGACCCCCATGACAACCACCCTGTGTCTCTCACTCCGATCGAAAATAATCTTTGTTATCCTTTCCACTACATTCCTGGAAGTTTTCGGAGGCCTAGAGAAAACTCCCAACAGGTTGAACTCTCTTTTCCTGTTTTTAACCCAAGCTCGTACTACCTCAGTTGACGAGTCCCCAAGGACCATTTCTGCAATTGCAATACTGTCCTTGACCAACATAGACAGCTTTCAAAACATCACTATTTATTTTCCCATGCTTCCTCACTTCCATCTCAATGTAGGAGATAGACAGGAACTGGGGAGAGTCAGGAGTTGAGTTACAGACCGCAGTATTATTGTTTTCTGACATGCTCTTGTAGTCACTGTATTTTCGTTGCGAGCCATGTTGAGATTCTGGTGAATAGTAACTCGAGGATACTGACCGTGAAAGAGTTAGCAATGGTAACACAATTACATGTCATGGGACAGTGGTGAAAGAACGACTTAATGGAGATGATTTTGCCTATTACCTATTTGGCGTAAATCTTATACATGGCTTCTCAATCCATTGTTGTGGTTCTGTTCGCAGAGCTGGGAATTTGTGTTCAGACGTTTCGTCCCCTGTCTCGGTGACATCCTCAGTGCTTGGGAGCCTCCTGTGGAGCGCTTATGTGATGTTGCCTCCGGCATTTCTAGTGATTTGTATCTTCCTCTTCCGGTTGTCAGTTCCAACTGTCCGCTGCAGTGGCCGGTATATTGGGTCCAGGATGATGTGCTTATTGATGTATGGTAGAGTGTCTAGTCCTTTGGATTGTGGCATGTCCTCATTCCGTTGTCTTTCCCTCAGGCATCTGTTGATGAAATTGCGGGGGTATCCGTTTTTGGCGAGTACACAGTATAGGTGTTCTTCTTCCTCTTTTTGCAGTTCTGGTGTACAGCAGTGTGTTGTGGCCCTTTTGAACAGTGTCTTGATGAAACTTCTTTTGTGTGTGTTGGGGTAGTTGCTTTCGTAGTTCTGGACTTGGTCTGCGTGTGTGGCTTTCCTGTTTACCTTTGTGGTCAATTCTCGTTCGGTGTTCTCTGTACCATCACGACTAGGAATGGGAGTTGGTTGTCCTTTTCTTCCTCTCGAGTGAATCGGATTCCTGTGAGTGTGGGGTTGAAGATCCGATGTGTGTTCTCTATTTCTGTGTTTTTAATAATTACAAAGGCATCATCTACAAATCTGACCCAGAGTTTGGGTTGAATTTGCGGTAAGACTGTTTGATCTAACCTTTGCATTACCGCTTCTGCTATGAGTGCAGAGGTGGGTGAGCCCATGGGTGTGCCGTTAATTTGTTCATATATTTGGTTGTTGATTTGACTATTTCTTTAGTAGCCACAAACTCAGATGAGCAGCAACATGATTTAGACTGGGACAACACTACTATTATTGGACAAGCCAAACAGAGAACAGCGAGGGAATTCCTCGAGGCATGGCACACATCCACAGATTCAATCAATAAGCATATCGACCTGGATCCAATATACCCGTACACTGCAGCGGATAGCTGGAACTGACAACCGGACGCGGCAGAAACAAATCACTATAAATGCCGGAGGAAACATCACAGAAGCGCTTCACAGGGGGCTCCCAAGTACTGAGGATGTCACCTAGACAGGGGAAGAAACGTCTGCAACAAAAATTCCCAGCTCGGCGAACAGAACCACAACAACGAGCACCCGAGCTGCAAATCATCTCCTAAATTTCTCAATTCATGTCAGGACATTGTCCAGATCTTCGTTCAATTGGATATGGACAGATTGTTAATCCATTACGATACAGGGCATAGAGATGTCATTGTTGAAAATCGCTGTTATTTTGGGAAGATCATTGATGACGCAGCTGGAGATGGTTGGGAAGAGGAGAAACTTAGGGATTCCTGAAGAGATGTGCTCGAGCTGGGATGACACATTCCCAACAACCACAAGCATCTTCATTTTTGCCAGAAGTGAATGGAAAGTAATTTTCATGATTCTCATAGTTTCCTGTTTGTCCGCGGCTCCTTGATGCTACATTTGGGTAGTTATGGCGTTGAAGCAAAGAGCTGACCTCAAAGCTCGATTTTACTTCTTTCTGACTCTGCCCAAACTAAGCACTACCATAGGTTCTGGCGTTAGTTAAAACCAAACAACCAGAAAACGCCTCACCTTGTAATATATTCAAATGTGAGGGACAGGAGAGTTCCCAGTTCCCATTTAAATACAAATATCAATTTATTGTCCTCATTCTAATAGTGAACACTGAACAAAGAAGCTGTTCTCAAATCCAAGCTGCCTTTTCTTAACGTTTTACTCTCTCACGCAAATCTTTCCAATTTGCTGTTCCAGTGCAATTATTACACATCCCATCTTAATCTCAAGACCACACAGTATCTGTCTTGTTCGCTGACTTCAATATTCGTCAGCTGATCGCTCAACTTTATTTTCTTTTAACTGTTAGTATGTTTTATATGAAAAGGCACCTTCGGTAGAGAGGTTAACTAATTTCGTTGAGAGAAAGATGTAAGATGGCCAGCAACGTCTCCAGCTTGATGACCGATACTTAGCTGATCGGTGGCAGTCGCACACTGTTCCAATTGTCAAAATTCCCTTGTATTTCAGGCATCCCCAACGTCGGAACTGTGCATTGGACTGATGTTGTCAAAACAATGAATACGAATTTGATTTGTTTTTTGTATCATGAAACTTATTAAACAAATTGTTTATATACGATATGTTGTGATTCTGCAACCAAAACTCAGCTACCAATTTCACAGCCATATGCCACATGTATCTAACTTGTTTCACAGCCTTTCCATTTGTGCATCTGAGTATGCACCTCAAGTGTCCTTCAAAATTTAAAAAATACTCTTTTCTATTTTAAAGTCGACATACATGTTTAGGTCGTAGTATTAAGTGGTTAGGTCACATCTGCATTTATGAGAATGGCACTTGTGATGGCAGTGAGCGAAGTATGTTGCTGTGTTAGCAACATAATGGAGAGCCGCGACCAGCGAGGCTGGAGTTGAGAGAATCAGAGGTGACATAATTAAAACAAAAAAAGGATCCTGAGGAGCATTCACTCGGTACATTTGGAAATCGTGGTTCCTTTTGAGGGAGCACCAACAAATGGAGATTCAACATTTCTTTTTAAAAATTGAGATGAACCAATCTGGAGAGAAAGACTGGTAAAATAAATATCGCAGACGTTTTTTGGTTCTCTACAATTCACTTTGAAACTTTTAAGGATTTTTAGTCAAAGGTTACGCACTGTTGTGCGTAAATAAGCGAAGAAGCTGCTGACTAAAAACATTATGTTGGCCTTAGTTTTATTTTTCTTTCCAGGGAGTTCATAAACGACACGGAGTCCAAAATGTCAACGGTTGAAGGGATTGAGGGCCAATTTGATAATAGCTAACTGATGCTTTCTCAGGCTGAAGGCTTTCACTTTAAAAAGAAAAGTTGCGAAATGAAAGTGGAGTGGCCAGTTCTCGCAGCAGATATTTAGTCAGATTTGGCTTGGTTTCTAGCACAAGTATGGAAGAAGTTACTGGACACAAAGAAGCAGATCCAGGCAGGTATTCTCTTTCTGATTTCTATCCTGCAAGAACCTTTGATTGATTTTACTTTGTGTGTCCGGAATGTTTATGCGGATTGTTGCAAATGTTTGCCCATCATTAACTGGGATGATATGTTGGGTTTTCAGAGAGGTTGAGTTACTCGGTATACTGTTTTCTGTTAAATGTGGTTCATCGATAATCCCCTCAATAAATTCTGCCTTGTTTATAAGTAAATGATTTCAACATTGGCATTTTCCCTGAAATATCACGTTCAAGCTGCTTCAAACAAACCAGCAAAGTTATGGTCTTTTTGAAAAAACTTTGGGGTCTTCCTTGGTCCGTAACATTTTGTGGGCTCGTTGAGGGGTTTGTTCTGTATTTTCGATTTGGAATAAGGATTCTTGGACTCGACGGAAGAATATGGTAGGTATTAGGATCTTTTTTTTCCGAATGTTGAACTCAGTTGGTTTAAACTGCCCTTGAAACAACAAGTTACGAAGAGTTTGCTCGGAGTGGAAGACTTGATTTTCAGGGTTTTACAAAAGGCGATCAAGGCCAGACTGCTGGAATGAGCAGACACCCTGAACTTAGAGGTTACTTCTTGCACGAGGAAAGGAGAGATAATTCCAGCAATTGCTCAGCGTTTAAATTTGGTGGAAATGTAATCAGAATCAAAAGCAATTAGAGCTGGTGAAATTTAAATTGTCAACAAAGTACCTTTAGTTAGAGGCTAAGTACAATGACGGTGCAACGGAAACGAAATAGTTTGATGCACGAATAAAAGCAGGCGACAGAGAAAAGGAAAGAGAGTATGAAGAGAGAGAAATTGAGAGAGAGGAAAGGAAGGCAGACAGGCTTTTGAATTTCAGAAATTGGAAATTATACAGAAAATTCGACATAAAAGGATGGAGATGAATGCTGAAGATCAGCTTAGTGAGGAAGAGAGTGAGGATGAGCAAATCCCTGACATTCAAAGATATGGTGACAATATGCTTCAATGCATTCATGCATCGCCTAGTTTTGATGAGACGGATGCGGATGTCTTTTGTGTTAATCTCACGTGAGTTATGTTGATCCAACCAAAATTTGTGGTGAGAGCTGATGAGGCATTCCCATTACTGTAACAGGACGGATCTGGGGTTTATGAGGAGTTGAAGAAAGCCGTCGCAATTCCATTGAAACCGGTGCAAGAAGCCGAAAGAAAACGCTTCAGGAATCTAAGGAGGGAACCTGGTTAAACTTCCATTGAGTTTGAAAGGATCAAATAAAGTGATTTTGTATATGGGTAAGGGCATTCAAAATAGAGCAAACCTACGATGCTCTTCGAGACAAAACCAGTTTGGAGGACTTCACAAATTCACGTCATGTAATAGTAACAATCCATGAGGAAAAGCAGAGAATCAAGACGGATAGAATAGCAGCTTGAATGGCTGATGGCTATGAATTGGGTCAGGTATCAAGTTTGGCTTCCGTAATAAATTTCAATCAGTCAGGGACTTAAATTCGGGAAAAGAGAATTTCTCACGTGGACATGGAAAGGTAGATTTCGATGAAATCCATGAGAATAATTTACCACAGGTTAAAATCAAATCGTTAAAAGGAACAGAGAAAAAAAAAACACTCCCGTGTTTGCATTGCAATAAAATAGGACATAGGAAATCACACTGCTGGTAGGTTAAGAAAAGCTTTAGGAAACTAACTGTAAGGAAACACGATAAGCCAATAAAGTTTGTTGCATTGGTGACAGAGACTCCAGTGAACGCGAGAAAACTAAATCAGAACGTATAAGCTGGTCGGATTTTGGTTAAGGAGGAAATGATTTTTCTTAAATCATGCACCTTCGAATGTAAAATTTACTCCCATATGTTAGGAGCAGGAAGTGAAGAGTTTACTATGTTCTGAGATACCTCTCAATATCTGATGCTGAAAGATGACGTGTTATATATCTCTGAAAGTCTATTGCTGGGTCCCAGAGACAATAATTCACAGTGAAACAAGGAACACTCAATTATGTAAAGTGATGTTACAGTATCTCGAGAAGAGTGGGAAAGTCATGGTCGGACAAGCGCTCTGTTCCAGGTCTGTAATTTGTCAGATAATGATAAAGATGATTCACCACTAGAAGTGGTTGAAACTGAATGGAAACTCAGGTAATTGAATTATTCCATAACACATGTTCTCGAATTTTTGCTGACTCAATGGTATCGAGGTCACAAAGTCACAAGTTGAAAGAGGAGAAAAGTAGATCACAGATAAGCAAGTTGACGTTTCATTCGCAGGGATTTGGTTTCATCAGACGGTTGAAACACTTCAGGAGCAGGGAAATGACTGAGCAAGTATCTATAGCTCAGATAAATTATCTCACTTGCAGCATAAATATGAACGCTGAAATTAATCATATCAAAACTCATACACAGAAAAATAATCGAAATGTATTCCGGTATCTTTAAAATTATGTCTTAATCGGCAAATGGAGACCATCACATGTTCAGCCAGACGTGTAACATGCAGAAGTTCATCAAATTCGATTTCCAGTGGTATATCGAAAAGAGCTGTTGCGGGTGGCACAGAAGCTATCTCCAATGGTTTATTTAGGAGTGAGAAAAACTGAAATTAAAACAAAACAAACGTTTTTATTCGCCTCGAGTGAACAAGGAAGTGTGTGCATTTTGCCAGCTATGTCGTACATGTCAGGTAATTGGAAAACCGAATTCGCACCTTGCTACCTATTGCAAGAGACTTAATTGTTTGTGTAGCACCCGTACCCAAAACAAAAGGTGGGATTCAGTATTTGTTAACAAAAATGGATGTGCCGAATGGATTTCCGAAGGCCGTGCCATGATGCAATATCACAGCAAAATGAATAATTGAGAAATGACTCAATTTTTCACAAGATACGGACTACCCACAGTGATACAATCGCATCAGTGTCAAAACTCACATTAACAGTATTCAATTAAGTTATGAAAAGCTCGCAATATAAATCTACTGCATACCATCCTGAGTGACAGCGAGCACGAGATTGGTGGCATCAGAAATTAAATGCCACGTTAAGTACTTAGAGTGAATATTATCCAGACCACTGGGGTAAGAAAATTCCGTTTGGACTTCAGTGCGATCAGAAATGCACGACATGAATCGATCAAATTCAGTCTATTTAAACCAGTTTTAGGCATGATGTGACAGGTTAGTTAAAATTGATGAAGGAGTATTTGCTCATTCAGAATTCTCACACCTCGCACCGTAATCTGTTAAATTTGAAGAGGCAAAGCAATATTCCAAATTTCACCACATCAAGAAAACAAAACTAATAATTCCATTCTTTAAGACCAAAAAAAGAACATTAGACAACGAGTATTTGCAAATCTTACTCTTAAACATATCAGTTACCTCCCACTCTACAATACTGGTTTGATAAAAACTCCGTATGAGATTTACAAAAAAATAAAAACGCGTTTCATAGCTAGCCAGCATTATCAATTCTCGATGTCGACTTATCTCTGTCGATTTTCCTCTATTATTTTCTCTGTGTCGATTTTCCTCAGTCGATTTTTTGGTGTTATCTATTCTTTGGCCTTCTGCAGCACAAATCTCTGATGGGCAGGTAGCTTTCAAAGAGCAATTCAGTTAGCGGTCGGCTGATGTTTGCCGTTCTCACAACTGGTTAAAGTGCCCGATTTTATGCCCCAAAATATCGAATCGTCTAACTGGTTTAATATCACCAAAAGTTTAAAATTCAAATTCGAATGCATTTTGGTATCTTAAGACATAATATAAACTGATTGTCCAAATTCGAATTCGTTGTGCACGATCGCAGTGCAGCTCAAGCTATTCTTTTCACAATCAAATGCTACTTTTTAAATTGTTCAGCACACTCTGTGCATTCAGTCTTTCCTTGTCAGGTTTCATGTTCTCTTAAATGTACAATATTCACGTGCGTGTTCATAAATAGCAATTTGTCATATGACATAAATCGTAAAAACATTACAGCATTTTGCAGTGTTAAGGGACCTGGGTGTCCTTGTTCATGAATCAGAGTAAGTTGGTTTGCAGGTGCAGCAGATAATTAAGGCGGCATATGGAACAGGTACACACCCAATGACACAGAAAAACACAGCCACAGACACACATACACAAAATCTTAATCACAGAGTCATACAGAAACAATTTTTTTTTTAATTCATAAGGGATCAAGCGTTATTGGGAAAGGCAGGAGAATGACGTTGAGGAACATAGCAACCATTATCGGACAGCAGAGCGGACTTAGCGGTACAAATGACTGCATTCTGTTCCTTTATACGCTCTTATTGTATTATTGGATCTTAAAACGTGTCCTTAGAGTCCAGAGTCAATTAAGGCTGCTGAACATTTGATTGGGGATTCAATGGTAATGTGGGATAGGTTTAAGAGCTTGACTTATATATGTCTGTTTCTAATTATTGTCTGTAGGTCACAAAATAGTTCGTTCCTTTGTGTGGGTTGAATAAACTTTGATCATAATGGATCCCGATTGAGATAAAGTTGTCCCTTTCTCTTTTGCACTGTGCCGTCTGCTGTGCCCTCATCCCCAGGGAATAGCAAAAACTGGGTCTTTGTCGATGTTCATGGCGGAGCTCAATGAACATTTGGGCATTGCAATAAATAATTATTGGGCAAATAATGTTCAGTCACAATCATATCATCAATGAACATTCTGAATTAGGCAATAGTCTCGCGGAGCCAAATGGCCAACTCTATGCGTTCTGTCACACTCAAGCCCTCAACGCCTTTGCACAGTGAGAGGAAGATCCCATTCAACCAGTCAGGAGACGACCATTCCATCCCTCAGGAGTTACACGGGAATAGAATGAAGCAATTCAGCTCTTTACGTAATTCCAAAGCAAGGGACGAAGCCATTCAAACATTCTAAACTGTGGCGTAGGAGCAGCTTCCCCCTGCTTACATCAACATGTTCCAATTTGGGGGTCGAGTAACATTATTGTATCTTTCAGATCAAAGAGGGAGAAAATGGAACCTGCCTGAGAAGGAATGATCTACTCCACTTTCAGTCGTTCTTTATTCCTCCTCATACCAAATTGGGGGAACAGAAAACTTTTCACTCATCTTTACCACTCGTACAGGATTCCTGACGATGTTGCAATGAAATTTCCCCACCGCCTGAATCAAAGGAAATCCGCAAAATCCACTTATTCCAGGTGGAAATCCCATTGCCAACAGAATGTTTGAGAAGAATAACTTTCAGGTGCAGAATACTATTTGGGCAATCATCTATTTTTTGTCTTTTCGCAAGTGCTTAGGTATTGTTTGGACAAAGTGTTTTCACATCGACTTTCTGTATAGGCGTATGTCTCTGTGTGTTGGGGTACAGACAGGAATGTTTGCTTCGACCCCAAGCAGATTAGTCACTATCTCAGTGCGGGTGGAACAGAGTCAAAGAATTTCTGCTCCTGATTCGTAATCGTTTTGTTACATAAAGCCCCTCAATACTCTGCTGAGAAGCATTGCAGTCAAGAAGACCGGAGGATTTCATGAGCCATCTCTGGGTGAGATGTGGGGCCTGCATTGACAGTGAACCTGGGACTGCAACAAGGCCAATAGATGAAGCACATGTTTCGGAGAGGGAAACCTCTGTAAAGAGAAAGGAGGGGGCCCTATTGTACACAGGCCTATTTTTCACGAGCATTGCCCAACCTACACCAAACTGTAGGTGATTGATTTGATGAGGAAATTATCTCTGTTGCTCTGCACGAGGTAGAAGGAGGGGTAACGACTGGGAATTGGAGAGATAGACAGGGGTGTAGAGGTGTGTATGTTAAAAAGATCGGAAGAGGTGTGGGGTCTGAAAGAGTTGAGAGTGATAGGAAGAAATGTCGGTTCTGGGTTTTAGATATATAGGAATGTAGTAGAGGTTGGAGAAGATCGGAGATATCTGGAGAGGTGCAGGGAAACATCGGGGTTATGGAGACAGGGAGACGGAAAGGGTGAAGGGGTTGGAGGAGAAAACAATGTTTTTTCAAACGTGTAGAACACAGTTTGGTGCCAGAACAACAGTTACTATTGTCGTATTGGAATATCTTGTTTTCAGTTGCTGCCAACAAATGACAACAAATCAATCGAAAGATAACATAACAGGAAACAGTCTGTGGCTGCAGGAAGAAGGACTGCAATAAAACACAGGAGCGATATCCAGGAAAGACAATGGGAAGCAATCATTACTAATATGACCCAAGATATCCTCCATGACAATAACAAGGAGATCGGCTATTGCCATGGCCACAAAGTAGTGAACAGTGCAGGAGGAAAGGCCACGTTTTCCGTTGGGCTGATTCACAATCCCTGGTAAATACATTGGAGAAGACAGAATGAAAACTGAACACAACTCAGTGCAAACGATCTCGAATTCTGACCTTCACACTCAATACCATATGAAACGTTCATTCGTGCATGTGTGAGATGTACAGATATATCGGTGTGTGTGTGCGTTTGCGTGTGAGAGTTTGTGTGTGTGTGCGCACACGCCCGCGCATCAGTGAGGGCCTATGCAGATGTTGTGATGTTGCTGCGCCTGTAAATAGTTTGCGTAGACCTTGCCATTTATTCGGAGAGTTCGTCATAGACATAGCCTCTGAAACATTTAAGATTAAAGTGTTTTAGGACTAATTTGATCACAGCTAACAGATACCGCCGAAGGCAAAAAAAAACTTAGTCTTCAAAAGAAACACCTGTCCAATGAAAGTGGAGTAAACGGTTTTTCTTTTTTCTCGCTGAGGTTTTCTCTGGTTTGATGTAGTGTTTGATTGTGTGTTTGCTCACTGAAAGCAGTGAGACAGTTTTAAAGCTGCTGGTCCATACTCGCCAACGCTCTGAGACCTCTTTCCTGTGAGACCAATTGCTTGATTTTACCTTTTATGAAAAGGGGTATATAAGGTGTTTTGCAAGCATTTAAACCAACAGGAGAATGTCGTGATTATATTTTGGCTTTTCTGATAGTTTAAGTTATTTTGTGTTCTGTTCTCTTTGTTCTTATTTCATGCAGCAAATATATAAATACATTTTATTTTGTTTTAAACGAAATGGGTAAACCAGCTGCATTCTTCCTGGAATATCTGCAATAAACCTGCTTAAAGCAAGTTCTAATGTTAGGTTTGGGCCACGTTCTTGAAATGCTTTGAAGGTGCCTGATCTGATCCAAAGAAGCGTTTGATAATGAGAGAATGGATGTTATTTGCGTGAGTTTGTAAGTTATGGGAAAGGGTTGTTTCTCAAATTTGATTTTTAGATTTTTACCACCACCCGAAAACAGATATAAGACGTCTGGTTCCCTTACGTGAGACAAGCATTGTCCAAGCAACACTAAGAAAATTTATATGAAACACAGCAGATAATGGAGAGCTGAAACGTGGGAAAATTTGGTGAAACACCAGATGTGGCAGGGTCAGCGAAAAGACAAAATGTGTTAACGTTTCCAATCCGACATGCCTCTTTTGCAGAATAACAAAGAATGGTCAATAGTTTTCAGGAATACACTTTGGTTAAAGGAGGAGCGAGGAGCGTTTGGAAGCTCTCCAACTTCAGTCATGTTGCCCATATAGATCTTACAGCTTTGTATACTCCATCCGCAGCTCCGAAATTCTGCTTGAACCTCCAGTGTTTGAAAAGGTCGTTATTTATATTAATTTGTATTTTGTTATCGGATGAACTGGGAAAACAAATCATTAAAGCAAAATAAATGGAGCCTTCTTCATGATACAGTTGATGCACATTTTTGAGGCACGGAGTCTCCCCAATATTATGCAGCTGCTCGTTGATGAGAACGTTACGATGGGGAAAACTTGAGACTGTGCACGAGTGCAGTTTCTCCTGACAAGTAATAACCGATTCAACTGCGGATATCTGAGATATTGTTGATTAAATCCTTCTGGCTGAGAGTAACTTTGTTATGGCTCTGAAAATGCTAAACATCTTAAGTTGTGAATAAAGCGTTCAGAGGTAATTAGATCATCACAAAAGCAAGCGTTGTTTTAACCCTCTCAAATGCAGTAACACGAAGAAGAAGAAAAGATTGTGCTTTTTTTTCTGCAGCTGCCGTGAATTTGTCGCTTAAAGATTAAGTGAATAGATCAGAGACGTTTATCGCAACACTCAGCCTGCACGTCCAGCAGCCAAGTGAAATATGCCAAACTAAATTGCACAGAAGCATTGTTCTGGACAACTTCGAAATAGTACAAAACATTTTTTTTTAATCGGAAGCTATGGTTAAGTTGAGGATAGAGATAATAAATGGGTGTGCAAATGGCAGGACGTTTATGTTGGTGTTCAAAAGTGCAGAAGCAGATATTAGGTTCAAGGAAGTTTTAGACGGGTTGCTCAAATGGGCAGATCAGCAGCCGATCGAAATTTGCCATGAAAGCTGTTCAATAATGCACTTTGCATGACGTAACATGACGAACAGTTACTCAATGAATGGAAGGACGTTCGAAAGCTCTGAGTAACAAAGGGAACTTGGGGTCCTTGTCCATGGACAATTGAAATTGGCATCAAACGTTGAAACTGTGCTTCAGAAGACAAATAAAGCTTCTGTCCTTTCCTGCCATGTGTACATCAGTGCAGAGAGCAGGGGCGTTCGATTAGAGTTGTACAAATCTTCGCGTATGCCAGAGCCAGATGACAGTGTGCAGTCCCATTAGCCATGCCATAGTATGCTGTGAATTCTCCGACGGGGGTGCCCCACATATTCGCCAAGGTGTTTGCTTGACAGAATAAATTTAGCCAATATAACAATTTGGATAGACCTGAGGGTTTTCTTTATAGCTGAGACGGCTTTGTGTTTCCAGAGTGAGGCTTATAAGTTTATGAGAGGCAACGGAGCTGTGGAGTTATGTAGCAGTTTTTTTTTAACTGATGGATGAATAACGAAGAGGACATAACCTTACGTTATGAATTTAGGGGCCACCAAGTATTTTGTTTCGCAGCCAAAGGGTTTGGATATCTGGAAGTGGCTGCCGGAGAGTGTAGGGGTCAGTCAACGTGCTAAACCTCACCAATGTTAAAAAGTATGTCAATGGGCACTTGAATTGTGATGGCAGACAACGTCATGGGCCAAGCCTTGGAGTGTGGGATTAGTGTGAATAGGACAGTGCAAGATCATTTTTGCAAGTTCATTTTCTTTGCTGCTTTAGCCATGACACTATACGTCTACGAAACGTGTCAACTGATGTGTGGGCAGTGAGCACGGCTTTCCAATTTTTTCCCTTCAGCCAAAAAGCGTTGAAACCACACACTAATTAACAGAATGTACTTCCGACTTTGGAAGTCTCTCTGCATGGATCACGACATGGGAATCCATGCAGGAATGACAAGATATGACATTACCAAATTGGACCGAGCACGCACATCTGATGCTTCACAGGTCAGGAACTTTTCTTAGCTTGTGATCTTTCCACATCCTTTAATACTGTGCATTAAGTGTGGCGAGATGAGACACGAGTAGGTTTGTACTGGGTAATCTGTGATTGTTGGAAATGCAGCAGAGAAGCATGAGTGGGGATTCTGGTGGAGGCATGCACGGCTTTGAATGGCATTGATTCTTTGAAACAAAAAGAAATTCACGTTGGTCGAGATGTCAATAAGACAATTGCGTAAAATAAAAGTGGAAGACCGACTGTTAAAACAATACCTTGCATTACAATGAAAAAAGTAGACAAGCACACACACATAGGTGTGTCAGTTTCGTGACATATTCATTGTGTGACATATTACATTGAAAGCAATGATTTTGATTGCATTTGCTGTATGGCAGAAGACATAGACGAAACCAAAAAAAAAAAAAAACAAGTTCGCCATATGAAACCCAGCTGTTCGGGCAAATTCTGTGGAAAGAAGACTCCGTTAATGTTTTGAACACTGATTCCCTTCTTCAGAATAGATGAGACAAACCTGAAGGCATCAGTGTCGTATCACACTGAATGATTGATATAAAGTGTTTGATACGATGTTTCCAACCTTCCAACCCCCCGGATTACAAACAAGCACAGCTGAAAATCAGTTTCGGTTGGCGTAAATTGGTATAAATATTAGATGGACTGATATGAATTTCGTACTAATTCTAAACGGGATTTTAAATGGGAATTTGGTTTGAAGATCACTGGAATAACATTACCTCTCAGCTCTGCTGAACTAAAGCGTCCCTGCGGCTTTATACACCTCATGTATTGAGATGGAGTGCGAGATTACAGAGATGGGAGAAAGCAGTATTCAGTTTACTCCTGCACAAATCTTCATCATTGTAGGGGTCGCTTTTTGCATGGCTTCTGACAGGGACAAATATGAATGGTTTCCATTTTCGCAAAGGGTTTGGAGAAACAATATTTTTGTATGTTATTTACAGAAGCAGTTAATGAACTGAAAACATATTCACAATGACACCACCAAGAAGTAGAGTGGAAGCAAATGACAAGAATGTTTGGATGGCTTTAAATTTTTTCAGGTGATATTTGAAAGTGTCACACAATGCAGAGGGCATGCGATTAAGTACTTAATCGTACTAAGGAAAAAAAATTGTACGTCGGAGTTTATTCTATTACTATTTAAAATGTAAGAATCAACCAAATAAAGAGAACGCAGCATCAACCCATGTCCAACCTGATACCGTGATAATCAACGTTTTGTTTTTGGTTAGATTGTGACAAATTGCCACTAAATTCCAGCTTACTGTTTTCAGACGAAGCTTGAATGCTCATATCATTGAATACATTGTGTCAGGGTCTGTTTTATCCAGCGCTGACTGCATCAGTTGTTTGTTGTCTCTGTTGGTGGTCATGCTGCTGATAGTATGGAATACCGCATTGAACATAGCTGCTGATTAACATAACCAGGATGTACAGAGATGCCAGTTAAAAAAATGATTTTGGCAAGCCCATGTCTGGGATTTCTTTTCGCATTAATCATGGAAATCAAAAATGCACATGATAAATGCAGAAAATTTAGAATGCTTTAACTGCAGTGAATTGGCAGTGACATTGGTGAATTAGACTAGTCTGTGAATTAGGTTGTAGATTGATGAGTCAAAGGAAGAACTTTCATCAAATGAACTTAACAATAACATTGTTTTCGGATTCAGAAACCTGTTCGCATGCTACCAAAGAAACGAGGAAATGACATAGGAAATTTCACAGAGGTTACATTTGGGACAAATATTGTGGAGAAGCGATATAATTTCCAGATTTAAAGTTTGCACTCGCTAAAGAACAAGATTTAGCAAGCCTGGAGTTTTTGGAGCGTTTGAAAAATGTGTAAGACCACTCAAAAAGCAGGACTCCAGCTTCATATATAAAGGACAGCAAATAGAAGCAAGAATGCCTGGCACAAATATGAATTTCCCAATCATAGCAGTCGTACTTTCATTTCTTCAATTAGGATGTACCGTTTACAACCACTAATGCATCTCTGGGTCAACTGTAACGCATCTATTGTGCACCTCTATATCATGGTGCCTGAATCGAATTGGAAAGGCTAATTTTACTTTTTGCATACGAGAAGTGATGATGGCAAGATGAGATAGTCTGTCTTTAACCAATCTGTATTTCTGCTAATGTTACAGTCCATTGTTTATTTCTAACTCAGTTTCGTTGATTGTAAACATGCATTACCGTAAAAGTACAATTTATAAGGTTTGTAGAATATTTCATTTAATTCATATTCCGCAAGTACGTCATAGGCATCCTTGACATTTCCAGCAAAACCAAAATCGAAAGGTGTTAAATATGCAGCAGCAAGCCGATGTGAATTTCTTTTTAAATGCGCTTTATAATTAAATTGCAAATTTAAAATCGCAGGAAACAATTATAAGTATGGTAAGCCATTTTCCAATAAAAGCAGAGGATACTCTTATAAGCCTACTAAACAATTTTCCCACAATTAGTAGGACTTTGTATCACTTGTTTCAGAACATGCGGATTCTTTGAGGTTTACTTGATAATAATATCCAACATACTTCGAGCGATTCCACTGGGAAGACTTTTGGTACCTTTGAAGAAACAAGTTTTGATGACAGCCGCTTTACTCCTTCTGATTTCTCATCCTGATCTTATATTTCATCACAAATAAAATAATTGCAGTATTCCTTCAAATAGTATGTTGTAATATATTTTCAATCATCATTTCTCATTAAATATTCCCTTTCAACTTTCTATGGGTATATTTTCAATTTGAATTATGCGACTACCATGCACAGGGTTAATTCCTTCTGCGTTTTTAATGCACTTGCAAGTTCTCACGTCTCAGGGACAACCATGCCATTAAATCAGAATTGGAAATTGTTGATTATTACTTGAAAAGGCAGTATTCATTGACAAATTCATCTATTTAGATTTCACAAGCAAGAGAGAACATGTTACAGTGAAATTTAGTCAATGCATGGGTTTTAAACTAATTTACTAATCTCAAGAATACATGGTGTAATTATGAACTTTGTAGCATTCCACTTATGTCGCTGGAATGTATTACTCTTATATTTGTGGGAGATTCTTCCAATAATGTCTCACATTATGTAACGTCACTAATAAACTGCTGGGATCGGGTGGCATTGAAAACTGAGAGACAAAAACTGTGACATTTATGCGAGGGGTCAGATTTTGAGAATTTAGCTCGAATTCCAGGGAGATATATTGGAGTGTGTCCTATTTGTCCGATTTTGTTTGGGCAGATTGTTTGACGCTAGAATATGGCAGTGAGTTTGCTCTTCTAATTATCCAGTTGTTATAGTTTACATCGCACCCTCGCTGTTTTTGGCGTCCACAGTTAGTGAGGTCTCGATTTCTAAACTTTACGAGCTGCCATGCTTGACATGTACTCGCCTCTCTGCTCGACTATTCCTGTGTCTACAGAATACAGTAACCAGTTCTGGTGTTGCAGTTGCTGGACATCCTCCACCGCCAAACCATTACCACACGACGCCTGGGGAAGGAACACCTTATATTCGGCCTTGGTACTCTGCAACAACACGGATAAATGTGGACTTCAACAACTTCCTCATTTCCCGTCCCACGCCATTATCCCAATCTCAAGCGTACAAATCGGCACCGCCCTCTGGACCAGTCCATCACTCCTCCTCTGACATATTACCTTGGGCCTCACCTTCACCACCCTATCACTTTTCCAGCTACCTACCCACAACTCCATCCCCTCCCAGTTATCGCTCAGCCCCAACCCACATGCCTCATTCCTAATGAATCGCTTATGTCCGAAACATCGATTCTCCTGTTCTTCGGATGCTGGCTGACCTGCCATGCTTTCCCAACACTACGTTCTAGACTCTGATCTCTACCATCTGCAGTCCTGACTTTACCCCAAGACCTCAGTCCACCTTGCTTACAACAACTCAACTAACTGCTAATTGCAATTCTGTCAAACCCCTCCTTCTATTGTCTCAATGTTGCACAATACATTAATCTGCTGCGGTGAATTCCGCAAATTTACAACCCTTTTGGAACGGTAATTCATCCTTACCTTCGTTTTCTGTCTGCCATCCTGCATTTTATTTTAACATGAGGAAGCACCTGTTCCATGTTTACGTTATATACTGGAAGGCTGAAAGTATTCCTTATTGTCTTCACAAAACATCTGCAAGGAGAAACGTGCAAACTTGTGCGTATCTATGTCCCCTTCAATCCTTGTAATATTCTGTAAATTCCACTTTGGAAATACAACCAGTCTGACTCAAGATTTGTACACAGACAGACTATAACTTCACAAACCGAATATAACCCGTTCAACTCTGATGGGGTAACCCCGACGAGCGGGACAACGTGTCTGCAACTAATACTGCATTGACGACAGAAGCATTGCAACAGAATCGGCCATTCTGCTCTTTAACCCGCTCCGAAATTCATAAGGATTATGGCTAAACATTTGAACTCAACAGCCTAATTTTGCTTTCACTCCATAACCTTTGATCCTTGTCGCCTCAGATTGTGTATTTAGCCTCTTTTCCGATCACATTAATTGTTTTGGCATTCATTACTTCCGATGGTAATGAATTTCAGAGTCGAACTGCACTTTCGGTGGATTTAAGACGCCTCATCGTTGTCCTATACAGTGAACGTTGGATCGTCAGATTGTGATCTCCGTGTTCTCGACATACACTCATACCGTGGGCAACATCCTCCCTGTATCTACCCTGTATAGTCCTGCTAGAAGTTTATAACTCTCTGAGAGATTTCTCATTAATTCGTTTGAACCTTGTTGAAACAATCCTAACCAATCAATCTCTCTCCAGCCTTCAGTGTCACCATCCCGGGAATCAGACTGGGAAACGTTCATTGCACTCCTTCAACAGCTACATCATTGAGAGCATGATATGTGCAGCATTCCTAATTCTTTGCATTTACAGACCATTTCAAATATTCCATTTTGTAGAAATTAAGGTGAAACTACCGCTAGTTGGTTTTATGAAAACGACAGAAAAGAAACCGTTCTGTGGATTATCAAGATGTTTGCAGTTGTACCTTCGTGGATTAGAGTGGCGCTGGAAAAAGTCACAGCAGTTCAGGCAGCATCCAAGGGGCAAAAACCCTTCGTCAGGAATGGAGGCAGAGACTCTGCAGAGTATGGATAAATGAGAGGGGGTATGGGTGGGGAGAAAGTTACATAGAGTACAATAGGTGAATGGGGATGTGATGGCGGTGAAAGGTCAGAGACGTGGGTGGGGGAAGTTGGCAAAGTGGACAATGGGTGATTGGGGGTGCGGATGAAGGTGCTATGTCAGAGAGGAAGGACGAGTCGAGAGATGGAACGCAAGATAGGCATGTAGGACAGTTCATGGGGGCGGTGCTGAGCTGGAAGGCATCTGGCCACAACATTGAAAAGATTATGTCTTTTTTCCTCATACAGTTCTCCGTTTGCGAATTTTCCACTTCACGTTAAATATTCATTGTCATGTCCTATTAATTTTAGCCTTTAATCCTTATTGTTCTCGTTACTAGACATGAAGTTTATACCCGCTATGAACTATGTTACCTCCTTCCGCACATTCATCAACTCAATTATATGTTGTCTCATTCTTCTAAACTCAGGAGTATATGGGCCTAAAATGTTTCATTAATTGACAATGATGTTCGATCCACAGCTCGGGAGTTAAAGAAATGAACCATCAGCAATATATCACACAGCTTCAGAATAAAGATCCAGAATTACCACACATTTATTTACGACTATTTATATTTATTTAAAAAATCCTGAATGTTCCATTTTTATCTTTATGTCATATGCCCAGTCGTATGACAAAGGCTCTGATCTCCAGCATCTGCAGCACTCACTTACTCCTACATGACTGACAAAGGCAGACATATGCCCGTGTCTCACTGTTCTCTCGTGCCTTTTGATGTTGTAGCATTTTTGTCAGACGTTTCATCGATTACGTGTCTGTAGAACAATGTTAGAACAGTCATCTTCTGTTTGAGTACGAATTCTATGAACCAGGCAAAGTCTGCAGAAGTGTAATACTGATGTTCACAGCGTTCATTAAACTGTTATCGTCCAATAGGTGAAAAGGAATGCAAATTAAATTTTGGTACATGCTGCTGAAGAAAGTAAACAAAAGCAAATATTTTTCATTGACGTATGCAAGGCATTGGTTTGTTTGCATCTGGATTGCGGCGTAGAGTTTTGGTCACCACATAACAGAAGAAATCACACAGCATCCGACTGTAGTACAACACGTGTATTTGGAAGCACGTGCTTTCGTAGCGCTGCCTCGTCATCAGGTATTTGTGGAGCCGCAGCTTAAGACACAGATTTTCAAGCAAAAGACCAAAGTGTCATGCAGCTCAAATGTATTGAACACATATGAAATGGGTTTTCCAGTTTCGGTTCATCATAATGCAAATCCCAAATCTCCTTTTAAGTCACATTCTCAAGATAACTTCAGATTTCCTGATATATGGTGTCATCTCAACTCAGGCAATGCATGAAAGGTTTGAAGCTATGGTCTGTATCCAAATCTAGGGTCGGACTGTTTCTATTTCTAAAGTCTAATTTACAGATTTGCATATTGAGCAAAATAAAATACGGATTCTGCGAAAAAAAAAAATACTGTATAAATTTAGACGTGTGTGCGCGCATGAGACACAGATCTAGTGTTTGCAAATGCTAATAGTTTGGGAGTAAATACGTGTGTGAGCTTGTGCTTGTGTGTGTGTGAGAGAGAGAGATATATAGAGGGTGTGTCGTGCAGTGGGGGCATCTGTCGTGTGACATGAACAACCTGCCGGTTGAGATCATTCTCAGGGTACCAAACTTGGCTATCAGCCTCTGCTCGGTTACTTTATGCGGTTGTTTCTTTTTCCCAAAGTCTGCCTTGGAGGATGGTGATGCGAAGGTCGTCACGTCTAATGGTGGGTTCTGTGTCTACACCCTGAGATGCCTTGCAGCGTCTGCCCTGACTGTCTTGTAAGGTGTTGTGGGCGATATTTTCCTGAAAGCTGGGCATTTTGCTGCGAATAATGATCTCTTTAAGATTTGGCAATTGTTTACAGTCGGAAAGTGGAGGAGTGTATATTGGCGAAACGGAGCAGACAACTCATGAATGAACACCGCACAATAATCACCAGGCAAAGGTGTTCCCTCACAGTTGGGGAATACGACAGTGAACCTCGACATTCGGTCTCAAACTTTCGGGTGATTATCCTCCAAGCCGGACATCAGGACAACTAATAACGCAAAGTGTCCGAGCAGACATGATTTGGAGTTGCAGGTGTGAGATTCGGATTTACTTATTAAACTTCACACAACGCAAGGTTATGCTGCCACAGCTTTATTTGGAGGCAGTTGCATTCCAAGAAAGAACGCTGCTCCTTCATCAGATGGTTGTGGAGTGTGAGATCATAAGGCAAAGAATGTATGGGAAATTTATACAGTGCTATGCAAATGAAATAACATATCTACAAAATGCTGAATTATTTGTTAAGTCTCTCATCTTTTAAAATGACCATGTTGGTTGCAGTTCTTTCATATGTAAATCGTAGAATCCGGCAGGTGACTGATGACCTACTTCTTCTCCCAGTTCTTGTGGCCTTGTGTTACTCGAACGATGTCAATCACAATCGTTAGGCACGCCCTGTAACTGCAGTCAATAGCATCAATACATTTCCACGCTATACATCTCTATGACTCTAATAGTAGACAATGCAATACGTGTATTGAATCAGAAAATGTATAACAAATGTGCTCAAGAGTGTCATCTTACTTGGTTGCATGACTAAATTGCTGTCAGATATAACTTGTAAATACATTCTGAATAGTACAGTCATAGATTCAAACAACATGGAAACAGACTATTCAAACCAAATTGTCCAGATTACCTCAACTGAAATATTCTAATTTGTCTGCATTCGTCCAATATCCCACAAAGCCTTTCCTTTCCATGTATGTCGAAAGATGTTTTCTTTAATTATTGTTATTGTACTCGTATTTTTCACTTCCTTTGTCAGTTCGTTCCGTATGCAGACCACCGTCTTGGTCCCTTGGGTCTCTTAATTTTGTCGTTTCTCCACTAGAATCTATGACTTGTAGTTTATGAATGCCATACATTAGTTAAAATACTTTGCAACTTAAATATCTAATGATCTCTCCGAATCTGTAAAACTCTCCTTCAGCCTCTACTCCCCAAGGGAAGTATATCCACACCTATCCTGCTTCTTCTTATAACTCAATTTCTCCAATCCTGCTGACACAGAGTAAACCTTTTCCGCATACTCAAAGGTGGCATTGACTTTCAGCAGAGAGATTATGTTTGAGTTGCACAGGTCTTTGTACAGGCAACAGCCGCAGTACTTCGTGCATTTCTGGTGACCACATGATGGAAAGGATGTGATTGCACTGGAGTTGGTGTACACCAAATTCAGCCTTGGGTTGCACGGCCATCTATTAACAGAGATGGCACGAGATAACCTTCTATGAAACAGCAAATGTATAATATTATGAGGTGCAATGGCAGAGTGTATGAGAAGCAGTTGTTCATCTTATTTGAAGAGAGATTAGCAAGGGACCATAATTTTATATGGCTGGGGATTTCAAGGGGCGTTGAAGAAAAGTCCTTTTCACCCAGAGTGTGTGGAATGCATTGCCACAGGGTCACTGAGGTGAAAACCTGACATCATGTGAACATGCTCGTATGAATCGCTTGAAGTGCGATAACATTGGAGCCCATGGGACAAATGAAAACATCATGTCATTTCGATGCTACCCACCTGGTGTGCTGCCGTGCCTCTTCTGTTAATTTTCATTCCATGATTTACTTTTTCTTGTTACGTATTGCTTGTTAATGTGTGTGGCTGCCTATTCCACAAGTGATTGCCAAACCCTTTTTGCCAATGGAGGTGTTTAGAATTAAGTAAATTGTTAATCATCTGGTATCACCTTCAGTCAAGAGCAGCTAATGACTTCCTCAAAGACAACAGTGAACGGGATTTGATTGGTTTGTTTTATATGCAAAAATCAACAATGGTCCCATGGTCGTCACTTGGCTGAAATACTTCAGTGTATTGAAATTCCGGAAAAGTTATCCCTTCTCGTGATCGATGTGTCTGGCCTGGGAAACAGTCTATGTTTATCTCTTCCATCTATGTCTTTTAACGTCTTGTACACCTCTATCAAAACATCTCTTATCCTTCTTCGCTCCAATGAGATTAGCCCTCATTCCCTCAATCTTTCTTCATAAGACATGCCATTCAGTCCACGCAGCATCCCATTAAATCTCCTATGCACACTGCCTAAAGGTTCTGCATCTTTCGTATATAGAGGTGACCACAACTGAACACAGCATTCCAAGTGTGGTCTAACCAAACTCTACAGATCTGCTGCATAAACTCGCAACTCTAAATCAAAATCCCCCTTGGGAATAAAAGCCAGCGCACCATATGTCGTCCTGAAAATCCAATCACCTTGGTTGACAACTTTTAGGGATGCATGAATATGGACCTCAGATCCTTCTGTTCCTCTACACTGTCAAGAATGTTGCGTTCAAACATGTATTCACCATTCAAATTCGTCCTTTCAAAGTGAAAGAATTCACACTTTTCTACGTTGCTCTCCAGCTTCCACTGATCAGCCCAGTTCTGCAGTCTGTTAATGTTCTCTTGCAACCGACAACAGGCCTTCACACTAGCCAGAATTCTACGAATCTTCGTGTCATGGGCAAACGAACTAATCCTTCCTTCCAGTTCCTCATTCAAGTCATTAATAAAGTCAGAAACAGCAGTGGTTCCAGAACCGATGTCTGTGGAACACCATTGGTCAACGAGCTCCAGCCAGTGTATTTTTCATCTGCCATTGCGTTTTGTCTTTTGCGGGTCAGGCAAATCGGCATCCAGACAGACAGTTTTCCTTATATCCAATACTTCGTAATCTCTGAATGAACCTACCATGTGAAACATTAATAAATGCTTTGCTACATTTTATGCACATCACCTGTCAGTTATGTGTACGCAAAACAATGTCAGTTGCTGAACTGATTATGAGACTTCATTATTTTTTTCATCAAAATAAACAAAATACGTGAACAACCAAAATTTCATTTAAAAAAAACTATCTGAAATTGCATTGTTAGTTTATTATTTTTCAATGAGTGGTCCATTCAGTTCGAGAGTAATGTTAAATACGTTCATCAAAATTACCAATTCCAGTTGTCAATTTGCTGAACATTGTTAGTAAAGAGGACGTTAGGGTACAATTAAAAATACGGATACATCGTCTGAACAGTTAGGCTTGCCTCTCAGAATGAGTTGTCAAATTCTTTTGCCCCTGTAGAGTGTCAGCAACTTTAAAAATGTATTTTTCTGATTAGCGTTTTTTTCACTTCCAGAGTCTAGCTTGTAACAAATGAAACGTTGACTTGAATTTTAGAGCAATTCGCATGTGCCTACTATGCACAACTTTTTTAGGATAACCTTTTAATGTCTGTGCCCAAGACTTTAAGGTACTTTCTGTGGTACAGAACATATTTTGTTTATTTGATTATTCAAACTTTTGAATTACCACTTCAACTATCATTTACTTTATGTTTGAAACCACAATTTCCTCAAATATGTTCCAACATGTGTTGATATCATGTGAGTCTTCGCCCATGGACAATCCCATGTCTCCCAAACTCTTTTATGGCATTTTAGAAGAAATACTTTAGAAGAGGCACTTCGGCCCATCGATTCTATTCTACCTTAGCTGTGCCATACATGCAGGTTCTAACTTGCGGATTTGGTCAATAGATATGGAAATCATGACACTGTAAGTGTTCATGCAAGTATCGTTAACACTTTAGATGATACCCGTCTCGAATACCCTCCGAGGCAATCCGTTCGAGAATACCAACATTTCTGGTGTTAAATGTGTAGCCCTCAACTCCCCGGAAAACATCCTGTTTTCCAAGACAACTGTGCCCCCTTTGTTGTGTCCCGTGGTCGAAGGGAGACAGCGATTTCCTTATCACCATGACCATGCCTCTCGTCGACAGTTATTGCTCCACAGTAAGCAACACGAGTTTATTCAGCCTCCAACCAGAGCCTCCTATTCCAGTTGTGCTCTACTGTGCTACATTCATCATGAAGCACGCCTTTGTTCCAACTACATTCCCTCCAACATACTGGCAAAATTCTACTGCAGACATATTAAATTTACTCCCTCTGCAGTCTTTGAGAGAAAGTGAGGGCTGCAGATGCTGGAGATCAGAGCTGAAAATGTGTTGCTGAAAAAGTGCAGCAGGTCAGGCAGCATCCAAGGAACAGGAGAATCTACGTTTCGGTCTTCCTGAAGAAGGGCTTATGCCCGAAACGTCGATTCTCCTGTTCCCTGGATGCTGCCTGACCTGCTGCGCTTTTCCAGCAACACATTTTCAGCTCCCTCTGCAGTCTCCCAACCCCACAGTCTCAGTGAGCTCATACAGGATAAAATCCTCTCCGAATTCTCTGATGAGCTTCATGCCTTCAAAACAGTTATACAAATATATTTTATTCCTGGTTAATTTGGAAGAAGGGGCAAGAATATCTTCTTCTGGAGAACGACATTAAATGCATTCACAGTTGTTTCTTTTTTAAAAAACTTGCCATTCTACCCATATTCGAATATGTTTCCAAAGTCGTCCATTCCTATGCCGTATCCATTGGCAGAATGAATCAAGAATTCTGCATGATTTTCCTATTTGCAGGCAACACCTTGTGAATGCCTTGGTGCCTGTCGAAAATTGGCTTTGATCTTCTTCGAGATCCCGAGTTTTGCGTGTTCACATCTTCCTCCTTCCACTGCAAAAGTGTATTATGCAAAGTACTCCAACATAATAAATCATAAGTCACACGACATTAAAAGCCCCTTCATGGACACAATAATTCATGATCCACATAATGTGAAAACGCCTTCACCAACACAATATCAGAAAAAAAACTTCAAAAAAACAATTTCCACAACCCTACGACACCAATAACGTACCTCAACAACATACTATTCATTGATCCTGCTCTGAGAGCCCGACAAACACTGAATATTATTCATGTTAATATCCAATACGGTTTCCTTCTTCCTGTTTTATATAGAGTTTTCGCAACAGTTTCTTGCAAGGGAGATGATATTTCAGCATCTCCTTTCCCTGCGGAGAGAGGTAATTGTTCGATGAGGAGTCAGGTCTGAAAGTGAGGAATTGCAGTTTTACCAGAAAAAAATCAGGAAACATTACTCAGCCTCTTTCACCATTGATAGCGCTTTCGTCAGAAGAAGGAGAATTCCTATCCAATCAATATCTGGTATACTCCTGTCTCTCCGTGTTAGGATATGGGAAACCGATTCCCAATCCATCATCGAACGTTCCAACACTGAATGAGGGAGTGAACTATCATCCACCCGAAATCGTAATGCATTTGGCGTCGGCCAAAATGTGTTAAAATTTACAACTAGAGATGGTCAGCTCATGCTGACTATGCTAATTTAATGAAGGATAGAAGCAACTGGGAATTACAGTTACCTGCTTCTCAGGAGGGTCGAGGTTGTTCCTGCCAACGTACATCATATGAAATTGGGCACCGATTTGTTCACAATCTTCCTTTGACAAGTCTACCATGACTGTAATGTTGAAAGGATGAGTACTCAGTTTCAGCCCGTCAAAGCCCCGAATATGATTCGTAGCTCAGCTACAGAGTGGTCAGAAGAGATTCAGTGAGATGTTATTGGGAATGAAGGGTTGACCTTTGAAATATTGACTGGATATGCAATGATATTTTTACTGAAGTATGTACCATTGAGAGATGGCATTATACAGGTTTATAAAATCATGAGATGCACAGATGAGGAGAAATGCAGGTGCGTTTTTCATTGTGTGGGGGAGTTTATGAAAACGTCACATATTTTCAAGGTGAGAGGAGAAACCTTTATAAATACATGCTGGTATTTCTTACACAAAGAATGGTTCGATTTTGGAATGAACTTGCACAGGTAGAGTTGGACATCGAGTTACGACCTTTAAAATTCATTAAGGTCAGTATGACAACAAGAATTGTTTGAAGGTAGATGGGCCAAGCACAGAGAAGTGCGACGAGTTTATTTTTGTTTGTGGATGGCACGAACTGGCTGGATGAACGTTTCTGCGTCTGTGCTGTGTGACGCTTTTACACTACGTATTATTTATGTGATCATATTGTAATCGTCAGTGAGCAACTGTTCATTGATATCTGTATCTGCATGTAAAGATAACGACGAATTTACCTAAATGCCCTTCTTCCACCTCAAAACCCTGAATTCGCACATTTGGTATTCCTACACCAATTTCAGAAGTTAAAGAAGAAAGTGCAATGTAAGTTCAGGGAGGCAAACAAGGATTGGACATTAAATTTGCCTTATGTAGTGACTGAAAATTCATCACGTTGAATCAAATATGAAGTTTTAGGATTTCCATCCGGTAATCTTGCTTTATGTTTGAGAACATAAAAAGAAAGATCAATCAGATCTTCCACAATGCCACTGCGGGATGGAGCCATGCTTCAGTATCTCGGAAGATGAGACAGAATATTTATGACTACGATGAAACAGAGACTGTGGCGTTCTCTGTAACAGAAACCGGTTGTGGTCGTTTCCTTAAATGTATTAAAGAAATAGCAATGCGTACTTCTGAGGGCTCCGAGGATGCTTGAGCATCGGGAGAATACGAAAAAAATAGTGTTGAGATGTCAGATCGCTCTTTTTTTTGATATCTCTCGAAATATGCATTTAGTTCGTGTACTCATCACTGAGCGTAAGAGGCACCATTCCTGTGCACAGAGTAGGCTGGTTCACAGAGGTTATCTGACCGGTTCCGTGTCATCAAAGAGCCAGGACCGCAAAAACGTTTCCTTTGTTTCTTTTTGCCTGTTTGAAGTTGTCGACTATGGCGTTCCAATGTGTAATTTTGTCAGACTATAAAATCTCTTTTTTTGCAAAACGTGCACATAAATAGCCAGTTTCCAATTTGAAGCAATTTTTGATAATTTCTACTGACACCAATAAATATGAGTACGATTTTACACTGACGTATTTGATCACGGTATAGATTTTATATTCATGCATTTTTTTGAAAATTATCCTTCTCAAGAGAGGTTTTAGAACATTGACACCTGATTTTGAAGATGAAACTTTTCAATGGATGTTTGATATGTATGTTTCACACAAAAATCGCACGAAACAGAAATTATCACACATCAAAATTCTGATTCAAAATCTAAGGGGTAACTGTGCAAAGCATTTTTAACAACCCGGGGAATTAAGGAAATCAGTGTGAAATCTAGCCTCAGCTACAAAGAGGTTCCGCTAAAATATAATGCTCTCGTCCAAATTTTATATATATACTCTGAGAGTTTGTTTCAATAGCGATTCCATTGCATTCTTTAGTTCTCCTCTGATTTTTTTCTTGGTTGTGGCATAAATACAGAGATTCAGGAAACAACTCAACAACTTAAGGATATTTTCTGTTTCAGTTGCGATATATTCAGGGTCGTTAAAGTCACCTCTGTAATGTTTAGGGTTTGTCAGTGTAGTAATGACCAAAATAGCAGAATATGTCAACCAAAGTAACATGAAACTGACGGATACCGAAAATAATAAAACGATGGGCTTCCTCCGGTTCTCCGTCTCTGCATTGCTTTCATTCCTATTTCTCTGACGACGGAGCCTAATCCGAGTTCGATTCGCCATCACAATACAGTGGATGGTTAAAGAATTAAACGAGAAAATTAAGAAAAATGGAAGCCAACCAAGCCAGGCACTTTCAATCCAGACCAACGCTCCCCATGCAGATGATGTTACACTTGATCGACAGCCCCATTGGATTCCATCAATGATTTCCTCTGGCTCATATGCAAACAAAACTGGAATATTCTTTGACTAGGTCAAGACCGAAATGATTATTAATACCGTGTTTGCAGTTCTTTCAGTACAATATAATGTTTTAAATCTCTGGCAGCCGATCATCACAAATCTGTCAAATGTGAAGGACACAGTGAACCAAACAGTTAAATCGAGACTGATGGCAGTCATGAATATAATGAGCTTGCAAACAGGTGTAAGGGAGAAGAAGGGAAATGGAAAGTGATAACTGAAAATGCGATACACTACAACATTATTGATGACGATCAATAGATCCGATGATGCCGTGACCACGATATAAGCAGTGATGCATTTGGAAAGACCACAGTTTCTTCATAAAAGAATTAAAATAGTCATCGTATTCGCTGTAATAAAGACAGATATAAGAGATAGAGTCAGCAATATTGCAAAGCATGATTGAAATAGAGGTGTAGATATTTATTAAGAGGATGTGAACACATTCTGAGTGATTTACAAAACATTACATTTACGCACAGGTTTAATATGCTGCTGTAGTCATCATTTTGTTCGGTATTACCAGACAGTCCAAAGAACGACACGACTCCTTGCAGGCGGCACATTGGTGGCAATTGTTAACACACGAGTTATGCGCCCATTTAAAATGGAGAAGCCGAAAGTGTTCAATCACTGGTTTGATAATCTTCTGTGAAAACTGACAGTGGAAAAAATAGAGTATTCAACGCTTACACAGGTAAAGTAAAATCAACCAGAAAGAAACACGATCAATGGCTTACCTGGAAGACCAGCAGCTGCAAGAAGTGGATAGTAAATCTCTTGCAACAGCAAAACCGGTGGTTTCCTCATTTCTGAAAACGAATGACTGTTGTAGTTGTTGAAGGTCTCTGGCTGCCATATGACCAACACATGGAAATGCTAAGCTGTATTTATGCACACATCAGACCTCCATTGTGCCGATTACGTCAAATCATCACTTACATTAGATGCGCTCATTTAGAATGTTTTTGTTTTGCATAACACAATGAAACAAAATAAGATCTGGCCCTGAAATTCTCGACTTCACTTTCATTGTGCTCTATGCATTGGACGCCAGATGTCATGTACATCACCTTATTTCAGAATTTAGACAGACGAATTTTATGAAATGTAACACTGCCTCCTGACTATTTTTGTTATTAATACGTTTATCAATTGTACTCTGCGCTTCCTCGTTGCCAAGTGCTGAATCCTTACGCATATCGTAGCTCATCAAATTCGAATATTTGTCCAGTTTCTGAAATTGCATACTTAGTGGCGAATAGAGGAAAATGCACACGAAGAGATTGACTTACCACATTGGATATTTTTTTCATATATCACATGTGAAGAATGCAAACCTCTTATCCAGTAACTCATTCCAGACCAGTGGGACATTTATTCTAGCTCATTTGAACGCCTGGGAGTAGGCAAAGAACACTGAATAAATATCAATATTCCTTACAGACGACATGCATACTTTCTACGATATTCAAGCAACTGACTAATGATAAAGAATATGCGGGCGGAATTAAACATCAATACCTTTGCGAGAGATGTAGGATCAGAAAAAATTCTTGATAGCGCAGATGAACAGAGAAATCTTGGTGTCCATGTGCATTGATCTATGAAAATTACCACTCAGGTTGATATGGCTGTTAAGAAGGCACATGTAGTATTGGCATTTTTGGTAGAGGGATTGATGCTCATAGCCACGAGGTTAAGTTTCAGCTGTGCAAAATTCTGATGCGGTCATAGTTGGAGTATTTCGCGCAGTTCTCGTAACTGCATTACAGTAAAGACGAGGGAACTTTGGAAAGGACTCACAGCAGATTTACCAGGACGTTGCTGAGTATGGAAAGAAGTTCTGACGAGGAAAGGCTGAGGGACTTGAGGCTGTTTTCATTCGAGAGAAGAAGGTTGACATGTGACTTAATTGAAACATGTAAGACTATTAGAGATTTAGACAAGTTGCACACTGACAGCTTGCTCCCTCGGATGGTGATGGCCAGCATGATGTGGCATAGATTTAAATTTTGGGCTCATTGATATAGGTCAGATGTCAGAGGTAGTTTCGTCACTCATAGACACTCAGGGCGTGGAATGCCCCGCTCATAACATTAGTAGACTCGCCAAGTTAATGGGCATTTAAATGATCATTGGATAAACATTCGGATGAAAGTGGAATAGTTCAGGATGAATCAGCTTCAGATTGGTTTCGCAGATCGGGGCAACATCGAGGGCAGAAAAGCCTGTCATGTGCTGCAATGTTCTAGATTCTATGTTCTATGATGGCATTTAGACCCAAATTAAAGGACGGAAAATCAGCAATTGAATCTAATCACACTGAGGTACCAAGAGTTAAGTGGACATGCTAAGGCTTCTTATCATTTATGGGAGGTTTCATCAGAGTACAGATTGATCAGAAGCTTGGTAAGTGAATGAAACATACATTATAGGCATTTGCTGATGCTATGTATTTGGAACTTGGAATGCTTTGCCTCAGAGTAAAATGAGAATTTCATGCGTATCCGGAGAGGAGATAAACAAGCACTGCAGAAGGACGATAACAGAAATTCCAATAGTTGTCTGAAATTTGTCTATTTGCAATATGGAAGTAATATCCTTTCAATATAGAACAATCTGAAAATCACATTACCTGGCTTTATTCTTTGAACCTAGACAGTCCATTTCTTCGTCCACCCCCCCATCCCCCCCCGCCACCGCCCCCCCCCCCCCCCCCCCCCCCCCCCAGTAAATATTCATTTTGGTCATCAATTCATGACTGCCTGTATCGCACATAAAAGAAGGAAAATCCAAATCTTTCCATGAAACAACAGGGGGATAACAGCGCACTGAAGAAAAGGCGTAGAAGTACGGATCGAATTGATTTCAATTGAGTTACATAAATTCTCACTTGTACTCACATGCCTGTTTTGAAAAAATTACTCTTCCATCGATGTCGGGTTATCTTAGATACACAAGTACCTAATTCCGGGAACTTGGAACAACTAACTTAGACCAGGAAAGCACAGGAATGTGCACTTCGACAGATGACGTTGTCCTGAACATGCATCCAAATTAAACTAATTCATTCTGTCTTCCCTTTGTCCATATCCCTACATGACTTGCATTCTAACGTGCATACCTAAAGGCTTCCTTAGCTTCCCCCTTCTGCCACGACCGACATCACGACAGTGCGTTCCAGACTCCAAACACTCACTGCAGTAAAGAAACGTACCTTTCATATCTCCCTTTGAACTTTGATCCGCTCACCTGAAATGCATGTAATTTAAAGTTAGACACTTCACTGTGGGGAAGAGACTCAGGCCAATAACCCGATCCATTAATTTCATATTTGTGTAGCCTTTTGCCACGTCCGCCTCACTAGAGAAAACAACCCGAGCTTTTTAATTGCATTACCTTATCGCTCATATCCTCAAATCCTGGTAGCATCCTGGTAAAACTCTGCTGCACCTTCTCCAAAGCTCCATAACGTTCCTGTAACATGGTAAACAGAATTGAACTCTAATTGAAGCCGAACTAATGTCTTATCAAGCTGCCACATGATAGCCTGACTGTTACTCACAATTCTCCGAACAATAAAGACAAGCATGTCATAAACCTGTTCTACTGCCCTGTCGATTTCTGTTGCCACTTTCAGGGAGCACTGGATTTGAAAGCAAAATTCCTCTTCAAATAAAAGCTCTTCAGGTTCCTACGATTATATACTCTTAAGGCATGATCTCCAGGTGCAGCACAGGACTCAACTCCATCTGCCAAATCTCCGTGCATACCTGGAACAGATTACTTCCTGCTCTTTTCTTTGACAACCTTCTATACTTTCCCAGAAACCACTGAACCTTATCTCATCTGTAAACTTACAAACTCACCAATCTGCAATTTCATCCATGTCCACAATGCAAACCAGAAACAGCAGAGCTGCCAATTGTGATAACTATGGACCACCACTTGCCACGGACGTCCTTCAGAAAACAAAAATCCGCTATTCCACCACGTTCCTCTGCCTAGTATGGGCAAAACCAAAAGAATTCATGCGACCCATTCACCGTGGATCCCATGCATTTAAATCTCTGGGCGACTCTATCATGAGGGGCTTTGCTGAAAGTCTCAGTAAAATCCATGTCGATAATATCCACAGCACTACCATAAATGACAAGTTTCCTCACCTCCTCGAAACATTCAATCACGTTAATAAGACATGTGCTTGCCTGCGCAAAGCTATTTTAACTGTGTCTAATTAGGCCAGGCGGTTTGAAACATCAAAAGAATTGTCCATTAGAATACTCTGCAACAGCTTTCCAAATGACAGTGCAATGCTGACTTTTCTTTAGTTTTCTGAAATATCACTGTTTACTTTCTTCAACAGAAGATCAGCAATAAAGGAAGAAAGGCTTTATTTTCATGGTAAAGGCAGCTATGATCAAGGGATTCCCTTGAGGTATGCAGTGGACAATAGAGTTTATTGATGAAGGCTTTGAGAAAGCTTTGGCTGAGGTAAAAGAATTATTACAGAAAGATTATGGCCTCTCAAGAGTAAGAGTGTGAGTTTATATTTTTGTCTAACTACCGCAAATGGGCGAGGTTCTCAATGAATATTTCCTCCCTGTGTTTATCGTGGAGAAAGGCATGAAGATTTGGTTATGACAGGGGTTAAAACACTCTGATCATTCTAAAACTGACACACAGAGACCCTCAACGCTTGCTTCAATGCGTTAAACTTCGAGAGGAAAACAATCATCCCAAAGGTCACCATTTAAAGTAAAAATTAACAATGTTATTCTATACGTCTGAAAGAGAATACTGAAACCAAAAACTATTTACACCATCCTCTTAATTCTATATTTTAACCATCACAGAACAATACTGGTCCGATACATTCCCTCATAAATTTACGTCAAGATCAATTTGAAAACCCGTTATCATCTCCAGATCTCGACCATTCTTTGTGGATTTCTCTGGTTTGACATTAGTGTCCTGCTGCATATATTTGTTTTTAGAAGGGAACTTTCAGACAGCTATATAGCTAGCAGTTTGTTTGTTGGTAGTCGTTGCTATTCTCTTCCAATCTCTTCAAAATGTCTGGTTTTATTCCCCAAAACATTGGATCATTTAATTGGTTTGATGTCATCCCAAATTGAAAAATTGAAATTCGATTGGTATTTATTATCTGGGGTACGATTGGAAATAATTGGCCGAGTTTTAATTTGTTAGCTGCACGGCAACGCCGTGCAAAGTGTTTGTGGACACCAAATGTTACATGTTAAGACCTTCTGTTCAGGTGTGCTTTTCTATTTCCGGATTAGCTTCCTGTCTCCTTTAAAAATACAGTACGCGTATAGACCTTCATGACCCCTTCCCCCGAAGAAAGCAAATGGACCAATATAACGAAAAAATTGCTTAATTTCTTATTAGCCTTAACAGCATCACCATGACATGTGTATGACTTTAATCTAAGTTCACATTAACTTCTTGCCAGACAAATATATTTCATAATTGGATACCTACCTTATCTATACTTTATTAGGTCGAATTCCTCTATGGCCTTCGTCTTTGCGTTCCGTGTGGTCAACTTTCCAGGCCACTTCTATGTCCCAAGAACACCACCTCTGCTTTTGTGTCTTCTGTTTTGTTTAATGTTATTGCCAAATTCGCCTCTCGTGTTCGTTCAAACGGCACAGTATGATCCTACCAGTGCTTACGAAACACCAATACATTGTTCAAACAGACTTCACAATTTGTTAACCAATCATAAACTTTGTTTGTGAGTCTTTGAAATTTGGCGGGTGTGTTATTCTTTCCAAAGTGCATCACTTTGACTTAGAACATAGAACATAGAACATAGAAGAATACAGCGCAGTACAGGCCCTTCGGCCCTCGATGTTGCGCCGATCCAAGCCCACCTAACCTACACTAGCCCACTATCCTCCATATGCCTATCCAAAGCCCGCTTAAATGCCCATAATGAGGGAGAGTCCACCACTGCTACTGGCAGGGCATTCCATGAACTCACGACTCGCTGAATAAAGAACCTACCCCTAACATCTGTCCTATACCTACCCCCCCTTAATTTAAAGCTATGCCCCCTTGTAATAGCTGACTCCATACGTGGAAAAAGATTCTCACTGTCGACCCTATCTAAACCCCTAATCATCTTGTACACCTCTATCAAGTCACCCCTAAACCTTCTTTTCTCCAATGAAAACAACCCCAAGTGCCTCAGCCTTTCCTCATACAATCTTTCTACCATACCAGGCAACATACTGGTAAACCTCCTCTGCACCCGTTCCAGTGCCTCCACATCCTTCCTATAGTATGGCGACCAAAACTGCACACAATACTCCAGATGTGGCCGCACCAGAGTCTTATACAACTGCAACATGACCTCAGTACTCCGGAACTCAATTCCTCTACCAATAAAAGCCAGTACGCCATATGCCTTCTTCACCGCACTATTTACATGGGTGGCAACTTTCAAAGATTTGTGTACATGGACACCAAGATCCCTCTGCTCATCCACACTACCAAGTATCCGACCGTTAGCCCAGTACCCCATGTTTTTATTACTCTTACCAAAGTGAATCACCTCACACTTAGCTACATTGAACTCCATTTGCCACCTTTCTGCCCAGTTCTGCAGCTTATCTATATCCCGCTGTAACCTGCCAAATCCTTCCTCACTGTCTACAACTCCTCCGACTTTCGTTTCATCCGCAAACTTACTCACCCAACCTTCTAACCCCTCCTCCAGGTCATTTATAAAAATGACAAAAAGCAATGGTCCCAAAACAGATCCTTGCGGAACACCGCTAGTGACGGCACTCCAAGATGAACATTTGCCATCAACTACGACCCTCTGTCTTCTTCCAGCCAGCCAACTCCTAATCCAAACCTCCAACTCACCCTCAATGCCATACCTCCGTATTTTCTGCAGTAGTCTACCATGGGGAACCTTATCAAACGCCTTACTAAAATCCATATACACCACATCTACTGCTTTCCCCTCGTCCACCTCCTTAGTCACCTTCTCAAAGAATTCAATAAGGTTTGTGAGGCACGACCTGCCCTTCACAAAACCATGCTGACTATCCTTGATCACATTATTCCTATCCTATCCCTTACAATTCTCTCTAAGATTTTGCCCACAACAGAAGTGAGATTCACCGACCTACAGTTACTAGGGTTATCCCTACTCCCCTTCTTGAACAAGGGAACCACATTTGCTAGCCTCCAATCTTCTGGCACTACTCCTGTAGACAACGAGGAGATAAAAATCAAGGCCAATGGCTCTGCAATCTCTTCCCTTGCTTCCCAGAGAATCCTAGGATAAATGCCATCAGGCCGAGGGACGTATCTATTTTCACCCTTTCCAGAATTTCCAACACCTCTTCTCTACATACCTCAAAGCCATCTATTCTACTTAATTGTGACTCAGTACTCACATTGACAATAATGTCCTGTTCCTGATTGAATACTGACGAAAAGTATTCATTCAGTGTCTCCCCAATCTCTTCAGCCTCCACACGCAACTTCCCACTACTATCCTTGACTGGACCTATTCCTACCCTAGTCATTCTTTTATTCCTGACATACCTATAGAAAGCCTTAGGGTTTTCCCTAATCCTACCAACTAAGGACCTTTCATGTCCCCTCCTTGCTGCTCTTAGCTCTCTCTTCAGCTCCTTCCTGGCTACCTTATAACTCTCAATACCCCAATTGAATCTTCACGCCTCATCTTTACATAGGCCACCCTCTTCCATTTAACAAGGGATTCCAATTCCTTATTAAACCACGGCTCCCTCACACGACCCTTTCCTCCCTGCCTGACGGGCACATACTTATCAAGGACACTCAATAGTTGCTCCTTGAACAAGCTCCACATATCAATTACACCCTTGCCTTGAAGCTTACTTTTCCAGGCCACACATCCTAAGTCATGCCTCACAGCATCATAATTTCCCTGCCCCCATCTATAACTCTTGCCCTGTAGTGCACACTTATCCCTCTCCATCACTAGAGTTCATTTGGGTTTGCAAGCCCAGAAATTTCTTTCACTGTCACTGGTAAATGTACTTGTCATAAACACAGTTTGTCCAACGTTTCGATATAACTGCTTGTCACATTTTCTCCATACAACCTCCAGTCTCGATATTGGATATGAGTCCGACTTTGTAACGGTGCAGACGTCCAATAATTCAAGCAAAATCGTTGAATTCAGTCTGGTCTTGAGTCCAATCTGATTGCCTGAATTCTTGTAATCAAATTGCCTCTTGAAATCTGGTAGGTACAACCATTGTGGATAATGAAAACTTTTTTTTTTATTTCCAGGCAGGGGTCCATCACAATCATTCATAACCAGTGTGAACCGTTAGTTGCATGTGGGCATTGGTATCTAAGAACATCATTGAAATTTATGCATTCTGGCTCAGTTCAATGCCATCCTCGTTGATTTTGGTTACCACACCCTTCTTGGCTTTGGAAGTGTGAAGCTGATTGTGGTGTTGCTTTATCTGAACAGCATTCCCTATATCCACTTCATTTACAATTGTATTCTTCCCATGCATCAGACTCCCACATATGTCCGCATACTACTGTAACAAACTTTCAACTGTGTTCATTGGTCCTGAGGAAGATAGTGTATTAACCATATCCCACCCCTCAAGGCCTTCTTAGTTTGAAAGATATTTTGATTCACATCAAAATCCACAGCATCTGGATTTGATTCCGCACTCTGCTGAGCAGTAACTTTCACCTGTTTCGTCAGTTCTTTCTCTCCAGTGTAATACAGTTTCAACAAGTCAACAACTTTATGAGACAGTTCATCTTACTCAACTTTTTACTAAATTTATCAGGGGGCTACTAAACCTGACTTTAAATTGTGTCCTATCACTGGCAACAGTTCTATCACGTCATGACCTAAAGACAACGTCCGAGTCTGTGCTTGTACATGGAAACTGCTTCATTTTATGCTGTGGTCCCTTTTGTTACGTTTTAGCAATATCACCTGCTCGACATAACATCTTCCTCTCACCAGATGCAAAACCAAATTGTTAGGTCTTGTGCTTTGCTCTTGTCAAGTTTTCCTTCATGTCAGAATATTAACTCGAAGGGAGTAAGCTGAGTAGATTCATTTGGTGCATCTGTAATGGGAAACAATACGAATTGGACATCTTCATCCTCATTATTCGGGTAATCCTGACAGTCTGCTCTTAACATGGTCTTCAAGGTCTCATGTCAGCTTTCTAAAGCTCTCTTGGATTAAGTATGATACGTACTTGAATAAAATCCAAATCCATAACTAGCCTTGCAGTAAAATTAGAACCTTGATTCAAATGAATCTCTCTGGGTAGCCCATAACACGTGAATAAAGCAACGATCTCCGCTACCAATCAGTTTGCCTTAATTCTCATAATTCAAATGACTCTTGAATTCTGGTAGACACAGCCATTATGGTTAACGAAAACTGTTTCCCATTTTTATTTCTCGGCAGATGTCCGACACAATCTTTCATAACCCGTGTGAAACGTTCTTCACGGACGGGAATTGTTAACAAAGGTCCTGGCTTTATTTCCGCATGTAACGTACCGACCAGTTGGCATGTATGAGACGTTTCGCGAAAGTAAACAACATCCTCGTGCAGTCCAAGCCAATAAAAATGATTTTTTTTTACCGAAGCCTGAGTCTTTCAAACACCACAGTGAACACATTCATGGGCACACGGTGGCTCCATGGTTAGCACTGATGCCACACAGCACCAGGTTCCCAGGTTCGATTCCAACCGAGGGTGACAGTCTGTGTGGAGTTTGCACGTTCTCCCAGTGTCAGCGTGAGTTTGCTCCGGGTGCTCCGGTTTCCTTCCACTGTCCAAAGATATGCAGGACAGGTGAATTGGCCGTGCTAAATTGCCCGAAGTGTTAGGTGCATAAGTCATGGGGAAACGGGTTTGGGTGGGTTATTCTTCGGAGGGTCGATATGGACTGGTTGGGCCGAAGGATCTGTTTCCATAATGTAGGGAATCTAGTCTAATCTATCGAGTTCATATTCTACTTCTAATAATTCCGTGGTGTAATACACAGACTACACAATCTACTGCATTTCGCCGATTTCTGTTCTGCACTATGCTGACGTGGTCTCCATTCCCATCTCAAGCTTTCACCTTTCTGAAAGTTACCCTCAGGTGTATTCTCCTTCTTTTATACCGTGTTTACCATATTGTTTTTGGAAAATTCTGGAATTTCTGATACCCACAGGAACACTCCACATGAATTTTCAACACCACCAGCAGAATAATCTCACGTTGAACCTCGTAGATCTTATCTATCTTTAAGTACGGCATCCATTATTAGAAATGACGGTGTTTACTTCCTTCAAACGCAAAAAAATAAGTCCACCTAATTCCATTTTAATGCTTCTGAAAGCGGTTTATGCGCTTCTGGTATCAATTCATTGCCACTTAAAATAGCCTGTTTGACCTCTTTGGAATCTCTTGCCCTCTCATCTGACATCGCGGCAAATACCTCACTCGTCCAACCTACCAGTTTAGTCTAAACTAGCATTATCCATAAATACAGGGACCACGCCAACAGGCTCGCCAATTTTTCGATATTTCTCTCACGAAAATGTGGCTCAGATTTGAAATATTTGTGTTTAATACTAACATCTCATCTCATCTCCATCCTGTTAACTTCACTCTGATGACGAAGTTCCAAATTCGCAACTTCGAATTCTCACTCTTATTGCTCGGTGAAAACTTTCTCTCACTTTCTTTCACCTTTTGTTTTATCTGTCTTTCTCTCTACATTTCTTCTGTCCTTTTCTCTCCCTTTATTCTCTCTTTCTTTATCATCTAACAAACTTTTCCTCAATTGTAATTTAAATCTTTTTTTCAAGGACACTGCACATGTCTGTTTAACTGACACCTAGGTATTTGAGTAGAGTCATAGAGATGTACAGTATGAAAACAGACCCTTCGGTCCAATCTGTCCATGACGACTAGATATCCCAACCCAACCTCGACCCACCTGCCAGCACCCGGCCCATATCCCTGCAAACCCTTCCTGTTCATATATCCATCCAATGCCTCTTAAATTTTGCAATTGTACCAACCTCCACCGCATCCTCTGGAAGCTCATTCCATACATGTACCACCCACTGCGTGAAAGGTTGCCCCTTAGGTTTCTTTTAGATCTTTCCCCTCTCACTCTAAACCCCTGCCCTCTTGTTATGGACTCCCCGACCCCAGGGAAAAGACATTGTCTATTTATCGTATCCATGCCCCTCATAATTTTGTAAACCTCCATAAGGTTACCCCTCAGCCTCCGAAGCTCTAGGGAAAACAGCCCCAGCCTGTTCAGCCTCTCCCTGTAGCTCAGATCCTCCAACCCTGGCAACATCCTCGTAAATATTTCCTGAAGCCTTTCAAGGTTTTCAACATCTTTCCGATAGGAAGGAGACCAGAATTGAACGCAATATTCCAACAGTGGCCGAACTGATGTCCTGTACAGCCGTAACATTACCTCCCAACTCCTGTACTCAAAGCTCTGACCAAAAAAGGAAAGTATACCAAACGCCTTCTTCACTATCCTATCTACCTGCGACTCCACTTTCAAGAAGCTGTGAACCTGCACTCCAAGGTCTCTTTGTTCAGCAACGCTCCCTAGGATCTGATTATTAAGTGTATATGTCCTGCTAAGATTTGCTTTCCCAAAGTGCAGCACCTCGCATTTATCTGAATTAAACTCCATCTTCCACTTCTCAGCCCATTAGCCCATCTGGTTCAGGTCCTGTTGTAATGTGAGGTACCCCTCTTCGCTGTCCACTACACCACCAATTTTGACGTCATCTGCAAACTTACTAACTGTACGTCTTATGCTCGCATCCAAACCATTTATGTAAATGACCAAATGTAGAGGGCCTTGCACCGATCCTTGTGGCACTCCACTGGCCACAGGCCTCCAGTCTCAAAAACAGCCTTCCACCACCACCATCTATCTTCTACACTTTGAGCCAGTTCTGTATGCAAATGGCTAGTTCTCCATGTATTCCATGAGATCTAACCTTGCTAATCCGTCTCCCGTGGGGAACCTTGTCGAACGCCTTACTGAAGTCCATTTGGATCACATCTACTGCTCTACCCTCATCAATCTTCTTTGTTCCTTCAAAAAACTCAACCAAGTTTTTGGGACATGATTTCCCACGCACAAAACCATGTTGACTATCCATAATCAGTGCTTGCCTGTCCACATACATGTGCATCCTGTCATTCAGGATTCCCTCCAACAACCTGCCCACCACTGAGTTCAGGCTCACCGTTCTATACATCCCTTGTCTTGACCGCCCTTCTTAAACTTTGGCACCACGTTTGCCAACCTTCTGTCTTCCGGCACCTCACCTGTGACTATCGATTATAACAATACCTCAGCAAGAGGCCCCGCAATCACTTCCTCAGCTTTCCACAGAGCTATCGGGTACACCTGATCATGTCCTTGGAATTTATCCACCTTTAACCGTTTTAAGACATCCAGCTGTTCCTCCTGTGAAATCTGGACACTATGCAAGAAGTCACCATCTATTTCTCTACAGTCTATATCTTCCATATTCCTTTCCACAGTAAATACTGATGTAAAATATTCATTTAGTATCTCCCCCATTTTCTGTGCTTCCACACAAAGGCCGCCTTGCTGATCTTTGAGGGTCCCTATTCTCTCCCTATTACCCTTTTGTCCTTTATATATCGGTAAAAACCCTTTGGATTCTCCATAATTCTATTTGCCAAAGCTATCTCATTGTCCGTTTTGCCCTCCTGAGTAATTCCCTGACAATTTCACTTTTTTTTTGTCCTTGGTTAAACAAAATTCTAACCTCTGTTTGTAATTCCAACAGTACTTTATTTTTACCTTTTCTTTCCAAACAATCCTTGCAAACTTGGAATCATATTCAAACCCCAGATACTTTTTACCAATTTTAACAGACATTACTCTTAATATTAATTTAACCAACTATAAGTAACTAAATTTAAACAAGTTGTCCCGCCTATGTTTTATTTAATGATCCAGAACACTAACCGGCAAATGCTTTAATCTACTGTTATTTTCTCGATCCACACATCTATTGCAACCTGTCCAAATCTCATAATGGATCTGCCTAATCGTATCGAAATCACAGGCGAGAACCTCTAAACTATAAAACACACTGCCGATTTTTTAAAAAGACACACAGAGAATCTCACCTGGCACCGTAATTTGTTAAATTTGAAGAGAAAAAGTATCATCCAAGACGGCACAATTTAAGTAAAAATACATTTTACTTTCTGTAAACCCAAGAGAGAATATTAAAACCAACAACTATGAGCAACCCCTTTCTCCTCAACCTATCTTTTAATTCATACTCTGCAACACTGGACTGAAAAAAAATCTCTTAAATTTAAGGCAAAATCAATTTCAAACCTAGTTACAGACACACGCTCTCGCAGACCCTCTCTGATACGATCCAACACCTCAAACCGCACCCTCTCACCGAGTCTGACACCTTTACAAGCACAATCACACATAAACACACAATCTGTCTCACTGACAGCAGAGTCGCCAAATCATTGTTTTCAATGGAGAGAGGCTGGTAACCAAGTATGGTTCCCATGAGGATTGCCTCAACCGGGACCCTAGGTCCGTGTGACACGACAGGTGACCGTATTGCACAACACACACACAGACATTCCTTCCCTCTCTCCCACAGACACGCTCTCACACGCTGCCCTCTCTCATACACTCACAGCTGCACTCCTATACTCACACCCACACCGAAGTCTCTCCCTCACGTATACCCTTTACACATGCACACAGTCTTTCACAGACACTCATGCCCCCAACACAGACTGACACATTTTCACACACACACACGCACACGCACACGCACACACATATTAATTTAATTAGATTAGATAACTTGCAGGATGGAAGCAGGCCGTTCACCCAAAAAGTCCACACCGACCCTCCGAAGAGCATCCCTCTCATACATTTACCCCTTTACCTAACACGACGGGCAATTTAGCATGGCCAATTCACCTAACCTGCACATTTTTGGACTATGGGAGGAAACCGGAGCACGCGGAGGAAACCCACGGGGAGAATGTGCAACTCCACACAGACAGTTGCCTGAGGCGGAAATTGAACCCAGGTCTCTGGCACTGTGAGGCAGCAGTGCTAACCACTGTGCCGCCCTAATTTGTGAGGTGAATTTGTACTTGTAGAATTATATTTTCCTTTGCTCAAAAACAGCACGTATCAATGTAAGATTCTGTGAATCCATTTTGAAGATGCGATTCAGTCTGAACATTGGGACTCAGGTAGCCTCACACAGGCACCACAAACCTCCAATGCATTATCGGCGCTGCCATAGCACATGTTGTTACAGTTCACTTGAGAATGCAACTTTAAAACATCTTCTGCGATTTTCATATGAAAGAACTGAAAGCAACATTGGCATTCTAAAAGATAAGAGAATAAACAAATAGTCCTTTCTTTTCAATTTATCATTTCAGCTACATCATTCTTAAATGTTGTTATTATACTATGTCTTAAGATCTTATACTGCACAACAACCTGTTGAAGGTGCAGCGCTCAGAAATCTAGTACTTCCAATTCAACCCGTTGGTCCATAACCTGGAGTCGTGTGATTTTTAAAAATTGACACTGTTATCATATGATCAGATCAACATGGCAAAGATGCAAAATTCGGACTCGTGTCCACAGAATTTCACATGTGACATGTTTCAGTGGAGAGTTAAAAACCTCCTTGATTTTCGTTCTTTTTATGAAGTTTCAATATTTATTCCTCTGATGTTTGAGGACTTGGCTTTACAGTGGAGTAACATGGAACTGATTTTTTGTTCATGGCCCATGTTCAATGAAATTGAGCTGAAAGTGCAGTTGTTTTAATAATCGGGAGAGATATTTCCTGAACAGGATTACAACGAGTGGTAAAACATGATTTTCCGGAAAGGAGGTGGATTGCAGACTTGCGGGCTGACAATGATACTTGACACATCGATAGGTAGAAATCTTCATGACTCTGAGTTTCTGTTAGGGCTATCGATTGGACATATACATTATATTTTCATTTCTGATGTTCACAGTACAATCGCTCCTACAAATAGAACATAGAACATAGAACATAGAAGAATACAGCGCAGTGCAGGCCCTTCGGCCCTCGATGTTGCGCCGATCCAAGCCCACCTAACCTACACTAGCCGATGTCAACTGCCGATGTATGGATGCCAATTGTTTTTTCGTCTACAAAAGAATCTCTCTTTTTTGTAATAAACAGGGCATTTGCGGCATTTGGCTAATATGTTTAAGCAGCAACCCACGCAGAAAACGATGAGCAAAAATTTTTGAAAAATGAATCTACCAAGTGGATTTCTCTCTGAACTTCGAATTTATCTGGCGTGTTATAAGTTCAAATTAATAAACCCACTAAGGTTACCAGAAGGACAGAGCATGAGAGTCAATGCATCAAAGAGTCATAGTCTTTAAATAGCATAACACACATCTTTGACTCAACATGGCCATGCCGAGTAGATATCCTAAACTAATCTCCTCCCATTTGCCAGAATTTGGCCATATCTCTGTTAGCGCTTCCTATTCATGAAAATCATCCAGGTGTTTTCCAGATATTGGAATTGTATCTGCGTCCAGTACTTCCCCAGGCAGTTCATTCTGTTCGTGCATCACCATTTCGGTGAAAACGTTACTTCCTTTCCGTTTAGTTCTTTCTCCTCTCACACTGGACGTATGCTGTCAGGTTCTTTACACTCCTACAGTGGAAGACGGCCTGAGTTACTCACGCTTCCCATGACCCTCATACTTTATAAATCTCTATAAGCTCACCCGTCACCCTGTTGTGCTTCAGCGAGCTTGATACCACGAAATTCAGCACTCCAAGCCACCATTTCTGAACTTTCATGTTCAACGGTTTCCTTTCGATAGCAAAGAGATAAGAATCGCACACGATATTTTAATGTGGCCTAACCAATGTCTTGCACACATGCAACCTTACAATCTTCAACTGAATGCCCACCTAAATAAAAGCAGGGATGCAATTCACCTTCTGTACTATTTTATCAACCTACGACTGCACTTTCAATGAACTATGAAGCTACAATTCAGGTCTCTTTTTAGATTAACGCATCCCAGTTCCTACTAGTACAGAGAAAACTGTGGACTGAAGATTCTGAAGATCTGAGTCGAGAGTGTGATGATGGAAAAGCACATCAGGTCAGGCAGCATCCGAAGAGCAAGGAAATCGGGTAAATTCCTTGATTTGGAAGTGCATATGTCTGGGTGATTTGACTTTCCAAAAGCATTAACATACATATAATAAGACGGTGTCATCTGCGAAAGTACGAAGCATAGTTTAGAAGTGTTGATCAGATTGGTAGGACAATCGCAAATGGTTTGAAAGCTTGTTAATGAAATAAAGATTTTGTGGAATTTAATGAAAGGCAGGATGCCGGGAAGATTGGAGGAATATAGGTATCTTCCTTGTGGCACTCCACTGGTCACAGGCCTCCAGTCGGAAAAGCAACCCTCCGCCAACACCCTCTGTCTTCTACTCTTGAGCCAGTTCTGTATCCAAATGGCGAGTTCTCCCTGTTTGCCGTGAAATCTAACCACGCTAATGAGTTTACCAGGGGGAACCTAGTCGAATGCCTTACAGAAGTACACATACATCACATCTGCTCTGCCATCATCACTCTTCTTTGTAACTTCTTCTAAAAACTCAATCAATTTTGTGAGACATGATTTTCCACGCACAAAGCCACGTTGACTGTCCCTAATCAGTCATTGCCTTTCTAAATACATGTATATCCTGTCCCTCAGGATTCCCTCCAACAATTTGCCCACCAGCGACGTCAGGCTCACTGACCTTTAGATTCCTGGCTTCTCCTTACCACCCTTCTTAAACTTTGGCACCACGTTAGACAACCTCCGGTCTTCCAGCACCTCACCTGTGACTATTGATGACACAAATATCTCAGCAAGACGCCCGGTCATCACTTCTCTGGCTTCCCACAGAGTTCAAAGGTGTACCTGATGAGGTCCTGGGAACTTATACATCTTCATGTGTTTCATGACATCCAACATATCCTCCACTGTAATATGGATATTGTTTTCAAGATGTCACCATCTATTTCCCGACATTCTATAATTTCCATATTCTTTTCCACAGTAAACATTTTTTTGCAAAATACTCGTTCGTATCTATTCCACTTTCAGCGGCCGCACAATAAGACCGCCTTGCTGATTTTGAGGGGCCCTATACTTTCCCTAGTTACGCATTTGCTCTGAATATATTGGTAAAACTCCTTTGGATTCTTCTTAATTCTATTTGCCGAAGCAATCTCATGTTCCATTTTTGTCAGCCTGATTTCCCTCTTAAGTATACTCCTACTGCCTTCATACTTTTCTAAGGATTAATTCGATCTCTCCTGTCTATATCTGACATATGCTTTCGACTTTTTTCTTTACCAAATCTTCAACTTCTTTAGTCATCCAGCATTACGTATATCTAGCAGCCGTTCCTTTCACCCGAAGAGGGATATACAGTCGCTGGATTCTCGTTATCTCATTCCTGAAGGCTTCCCATTTTCCAACCGGCCCTTTATCAGCGAACACCTGCCCCAATCAGCTTTTGAAAGTTCTTGCTAATACCGGCAAATTACACTTTCTCCGATTTAGAGCACTCACTTTTAGATCTGGTCTATCATTTTCCTTCACTAATTTAAATTTAATTACATTATGGTCTATGGCCGCAATGTGCTCCCCCGCTGACACCTCAGTCACCTGCTCTGCCTTAATTCCAAAACGTAATTCAAGTAAAGCACGTTCTCCAGTAGGTACATCCACATACTGATACAGAAATTTTTTCTTTTACACACCTAACAAATTCCTTTCCATCTAAACCTTTATGCAATGCCAGTCTATGTTCGGAAAGTTAAAACAACCCACCATAACCACTCTATTATTCTTACAGAAGCTGAGATCTCCTTACAAGTCTGTTTCTCAATATCCCTCCGACTATTAGGGGGTCTTTAATAGAGACCAAATAAGGTGATTGTCCCTTTCTTATTCCTCAGTTGCACCCAAATAACTTCACTGGATATATTTCCCAGGATGATCTTCCCTCACTACAGCTGTAATGCTTCCCCTTATCAAAAGCACAACTCCATCTCCTCTCTTGCCTCCCTTTCTATTCTTCGTGCAGCATTTGTATGTTGGAACATTAGGCAGCCAGTCCTGCCCAGCTGTGAGCCATAATTCTGAAACTGCGATGATATTCCAGTCACATCTTCCTAACCATGCCCTGACAGTTTGACTCGCTTCTGTTCTCAACTTTACCAGTCTCAGGTTGATCTCTTTCCTCACTATCTCCCTGGGTCGCACCCTCGCACCTTACTAACTTAAATCTTCCATAGCAGCTCTATCAAATCTCCCTGCCAGTATATTAGTCTCATTCCAATTTATGTGCATTCCACCCTTTTGTACAGGTCACTTCCTCCCCAAAAGAGATTCCAATTATGCAAAAGCGTGAATCCTTCTCCCATATAGCAACTCCTCAGTCAGGAATTCACCTGCTCTATCCATCTATTCCTGCCCTCACTAGTCCGTGGCACCGGAGAAAACCAGATATTTCTATTCTCGAGATGCTCCTTCTAAACTTTCTGCCTAACTCTCTGTAATCTCCCTTCAGAATCTCAACCTTTTCCCATCCTATTTCTTTGGTTCCTCTGTGGACAATGACGTCTTGCTGACCATTCTCCCCTTTGAGAACTTTCTGCATCCTCTCTGAGACATCCTTGATCCTGGCCCCAGGCATTCCACACACCATTCTGATTTTATGCCGCTGCAACAGAAACGTCTGTCTGGATCTCGGACTAGAAAATCCCCTAACACAATTGATCTCTTGGAACCCGCCGTGCCCCTCGTTGCGTTAGAGCCAGTCTCAATACCAGAAACTTGGGTGTTCGTGCTACGTTCCCTTGTGAATCGATCATACCGTACATTTTCCAAATAAGAACTTGCATGAAATGGGGACAGCCACAGAAGATTTCTGCAACAACTGCCTAACTGCCTTAACCTTCCTGGAGTTAAACCATCTATGTGACTATATCTGAGATGTTTCTCCACGTCATATAACTGTCATCTATAACATACTGTTGTTGTTGCAAATTCCTCATTGCCTCTAACTGTCTCTCCAACCGGTCCATTAGATCTGATAGCATTCACAACCAACAGCATTTATTGCTGATATAATCCGCAGTGAACTATAAACATTCTTTAATCTACCAATTCATGTATTGCTGGACATCGAAGTGCAACTGGGAAAATAATAACTGATCTTGGAGAACATACAGAGATGGTCCACCTGGAATGGCGAAATTGAGTTGTTCGTGGAGACGAGATAGATTTCGAAAGTTTTCCATTGTTCGGAGATAATGGAGGTGTGTACATGATTGAGCTGCATATGTTCGTAAGGCGTTTGGACACAGCGAATATAATGCAGCCATTCTGCTAGAATGATGAATCAGACATGGGACAGCATAGCCTTCGGCAACGTCCCAAAGACTGCGAAGGATTTTGGGTAAAAGAAGCGTTTTCACTCAGCATATGGTGAAAGACTGCCTGGGAAGGTACTGTTGGCCTGAACATTTGCAAAAAATATTTGCATAACTGCATCAAATATGATAAAGTTCAAGGGTATGAGCGGCATTGTGCTCAATGTTTAGTACAGTTACCTCATAGCATTGGAGAGTTAGATTGAATTCCAGCCTCGGGCAAATATTTGAATGGAGATTGCACATTTTCCCGGCATCTGCGTGGGGTTCCTCCAAAAATTCCTTTTACGTCCAACTTCGCAAATGTGTGCACGTTAGGTGGATTCGCCATGCTGAATTGTCAACAATATCCAGAAGAGTGTGGGTTAAGTTGATTAACATAGAAACCTGCAGGAGCATTGCGTGAGTGTTCGGAGACTGTGTGGACCTGTGGCAGATTTAGCACACTTTCAATGGTCGATATGTCGGTGTAAAATCAATATTTTCTGCACCGAATGAATTTATGAATTCACGAATGCGTCTTGTATTCACATTCAAATCATTATATAAATGATGAAACATAGTGGACCCGGCACAAATTGATGTAGCACATCGCTGCGTAGGGTCCTGAATCCTGAAATAACAACCGTCAACCACTGTCCTTTCTTTCTGTATTCAAACCAATTTTGCATCCAATTGGTTACCTCCCCTTCGATCATTTGGTATTCAAACATATTAACATATCTAGCATATGTAACTTTGTAGAACGCCTTGCTGAGGTCCAAAGAAACAATGTCTACGACTCTGACTTCATCAATCTTCATTGTCAACTCTTCAAAAATCTTTAGTGCAGAAGTGAGACATGACTTCCCAACCACAAAGCCTTATTGACAGTATCTAACCTGTCCTTGCTATTCCAACTGAATTGATTTGCTGTCCCTCAGTATCCCATCCAACAATCCATCCACCACTAAAGTTTTAGAATTTTCCAGCTTTTTCTTGCAACATTTCTAAAAAAAGAAGGCACAGCATTACGTTTCCGCTATTCTTCCAGCACCCCACATGGAACTTCGATAATGCGAATATTTTAGCAACGGATTCAGCAATCTTTTCCTGAGCTACCCACAAACGTCTGGGTTAAAACTGATCAAGACCCGAAGATGTATCTACTTTTCTGCCTTTAAGGTCTCCAAGACTTCCTCCTCCGGAATGTGGACGCTTTTCGAGACATCACTGTTAATTTAACAAAGTTCACTAACTGACATTTCGTACTTCACAGTAAATAATGCAGTTAAATAGTTGTACAATATGGAGAATTCGTTTCCTGCGGTTTAACAAATAGACGTCTTTATTGGTCCTTAAGGGGCTTATTGTGCCCTTGTCTAGTCTCTCGCCCTAATGTATTTGCATGGTCTCTTTGGAATCTCCTTCCAATTCTTTGCCTTCTTTGTCCTGTTTTAACCAGCCTGATTTCCCTCTGAACCCAATGCCAGAAATTCCGGAAAAAAACAAACAAACGAGGAGCTCCTACAATCAGAATTTAGGGAATTGTGAACCAAGCTAAAAAGTCAGACCTCCAAAACATTAATCTGATGATTGCCAACAGTGCTCGATGCTAAACAGAATAGGAGTGAAGAGCATACAAGATTAGATTAGATTAGATTACAGTGTGGAAACAGGCCCTTCGGCCCAACAAGTCCACACTGACCCGCCGAAGCGAAACCCACCCATACCCCTACATTTACCCCTTACCTAACACTACAGGCAATTTAGCATGGCCAATTCACCTGACCCTGCACATATTTGTGACTGTGGGAGGAAACCGGAGCACCCGGAGGAAACCCACGCAGACACGGGGAGAACGTGCAAACTCCACACAGTCAGTCGCCTGAGGCGGGAATTGAACCCGGGTCTCTGACGCTGTGAGGCAGCAGTGCTAACCACTGTGTCACCGTGCCGCCCACGGTTCGGGGAAAGATGAATGTGTGGTTTGAGGAATGGTGCAAGAGAGTGGGCTTCCATTTGTTCTGACATTCTGATCGATTCTGGGACAGGTGGGATGATTACAAATTAGACGGTCCAAACCTGGGCTCGACTGGAATCAATGCTTTTGTGAACGCTGTTGGAGAGGTGTTAAACTAATGTGGCAGGGGATTGGGAATTAAAGAGGCCTTAGTCGACAGTAACATGGCGGTAACTAAAGCTTTAATGAACTAGATAATGAAGACAGTCGGTCGAGAGCAGATGAAAAGCGCAAAAGAGAGTGGTCGTCTGAGGTGCATTTGCTTTAATACTGAAAGTGTAATTGGTTATGCAGATTATCTTAGGGCTTGGAATGACACCTGCGATTATGATATCATTGACATTATTGAGACTTATTTGACGGAAGCACATGATTGGCAATTAAATATCCCGGGGTCTCGATGCTTCAGTCGGGATAGAACGGGAGCTAAAATAGGTGGACGACTTGCATTACTTGTCAAAGAGGATACCACAGCCATACTGAAGGAGGTTACGATGAATGACTCAAACAATGATGCAATATGGGCAGGGCTCAGAGATGGGGACGATGCGGAATAAATGTTGGAGCTTTACTACAGGCCTCTCAACAGAGAGCGGGAGATAGTAGTATAAATATGTCAACATATATGTAAAAATGCAGGAAAAAAAAGTGTAGTGCAGACGGAATATTTTATTTTTCCCAGTATTGACTTAGATTCCGTCCATTCAGGAGGTCTAGAAGGAGGTAAATATATTTAGCAGAATCCAGGAAGACTTTCTCGAGCATTTTGTAAGTAGTACGACATTGGAATGGACCATTCTGGACCTGATGTTGGGGAATGAGCTCGGAAAAGTTGGTTGAAGTTTCAAATGGCGATTACTTTCGGAATAGTATTCACAATTCCGGAAAATTTCGAATCATCATGGACAATGACGACTGTGGTCCGATAGGAAGATTGCTACACTGGGGGAAGGTCAACTATATCTAAATTCGGCAGGAGCTGGGTAAAGTATATTGGGAACAGGTGGTTGAAGATATATCCACATTTGATATGAGGGAGTCTTTTAAAGAGTGTTTAACTGGAGTGCAGGAGGGATTTTTCTTTTGAAAATGAGGGATAGAAATATCAAAATTAGGGAAGCAAAGAAGATAGGATACAGTGTAAAAATCAGTTGCAAGTAAAAGGACGCATACATAAGGTCGAGGCAGGCAGATTCTGAAGACAGTTGAAGCTTTGGAAGAATATCGAGAATGCAGGACAAATCTGAAACGTAGAATTAAGCGGGCTAAAAGTGGGTAAGAGAAATCTTTAGCAAACAGGGTTAAGAAAAATCCCAAAACGTTTTATTCATATGTAATGAACAACAGGAAAACGAGAGAAAATGTTGGCCCAATCAAAGACAAAAAAGGAAAGATGCGTGTGGAGCCAGAGAAAATGGTTGAGACGTTTAATGAATACTTTGCATTCGCAATCACTGAGGAGTGGGACATAATGGATCTTGAGATTGGTAACTGATGTTTGATTACTCTACTTCAAGTCAGTTTATGGGGGGAGAAAGTGCTGGATATTCTAAAAGGCATTAAGATGGACAAGTCCCCAGCTCCGGATCACATCTATCACACGTTGCTGAGGGAAGCGAGAGAGGAAATACCTGGGGCATCAACAGATATCTTTGCAGCATCCTTGAACATGGGTGAGGTCCCGGAGGACTGGAGAATTGCCAATGCTGTCCACTTGTTTATTAAGTGTAGCACGGATAATCCACGTAATTATAGAATGGTGAGACTGACATCTGCGGTAGGAAAGTTGCTGGAGAAGATTGAGGGATCGAATCGACTCCCATCTGGATGAATATTTGCTTATCAGTGATAAGCATAATGGTTTTTTGGAGGGAAGGTTATGTCTTACAACATTAATAGAATAGAGGATTTGACAAATTTGTTTGATGAGGGAATGGCTGTACATATCATACGAATGGACGAATGTAAGGTGTTTGAAACTTTCCCCATGTAAGGCTCCTGGAGAAGGTGAAGTCGAATGGTGATCATGGTGTACAAAGTAGATTTAAAAAGAACTGGGTGGGCCACAGGAAACAAAGAGCAATAGTAGAATGGAGCTTCTCAGAATGGAGACCTGTGAGTAGTGGTGTTTGAGCTACAAACATACATGATTTGGAGGAAGGTATAGATGGTCTGACTGGCCCGATTGCAGATGAAGCAGATTGGTGAAGTTGCAAATAATGAAGGGAACCGTCGGAGAATACAGCCGAATGCAGATAGGTTGTACAGTTGGGAAGGGAATTGGCAGACAGAGTTCAATTCGGGAAAATGGAAGGTGATGCATTTTGGCAGTTCCTGTTCAGGAGCGAACTATATAGTAAATGGAAATCTCCTGGGGAGAAAATTGATGTAAGCAGAGATCTGGGTGTTCAGTTCCCTTGCCCCCTGAAGGTGGCAACACAGGTCAATAGAGTGGTCGATGGGGCCTTCATCAGACGGGTTACTGAGTACAGAATTTGACAGGTCACGTTATGGTTATTTAAGACATTGGTTCGATCACATTTATAATATTGGGGACAGTTCCCCTTGCCAAATTACCAAAACGATATGGATGCTTTGGAGAGATGACGTTCTCCAGTATTTTCCAGATATGGAGGTCGCCAGCTATGAAGACAAATTGGGTCGATTAGGATTATTTTGATTAGAAAGACAAATGTTGAGGAGGGAACAGATTGAGTTCGACACAATAACGAGAGTTCTGGACAAGGTGGATAGCAAGAAGATTTTTCTCAGAATGGGGGCTGAATTCCTGGGGGTCATGAGTTCAAAGTGACAGGGGCAACGTTTAGTGGAGATATGCATGGAAGTTTCGATACACAGAAGGTGATGGATGCCTGGAATGCGTTGCCAGTGGAAGTGACAGAGGCGGGCAAGATAGCATTATTCAAGACGCACCTGGATAGATGCATGACTGGGCTGGGACCAATGTGACACAGACTCTTAGAAAATCGGCAACAGATTTAGATTGTGGACGTGTATCCACGAAGGTTTGAAGGGCCAAATGTTACTCTGCAGCAGTTTTATTTGCTTCTTGTGTTTTGATGTGTCATGTTCAGCGACCCATGCTCATTCATGTCACCCACTTAATGATAATAAAGAAAATAGTGACATAAGAAAGCGATGCATTCATCAGAATAGATCGCTGTCCAGCAAAGGGCCTTTTAAAAAACGAAGTGCTCTCATTACCGATTACCAAGTTTTAAGATTGAATCTTATCTCGATTTTGCAACCCTATTCCGATTCAGATGGCATTCAGTATAATATGCAAGCTCACTTATAAACTATTATTTTCTTCCAATAATGTGGAATCTCTGCCATTTCGACACTGGCAGTGCAAGTGATCGCAGCACGATATATTTAAAAAAGCAGAAGTGGTGGAAATGCCCGTGAATGTTCTTTGAAAATCTCTTGACTGTATTGAAGTTGAACAAAATCATTAATCTCGAATAATTTCAGGGACATAAGGGAGTGTGAAAGGTAAAGTTGTCAGAAATGCGTCACAGAGATTATTTTAAAACAATTGCAGCAGATTTTAATGGATTGCTGAAGATGGCGCTAAATGAACAGCCGAGAACAAGCTTCTCTTTCGTTGTTGGTGTTGTCATGTATAGAGAAGAGACCCAAGTATTAGGAAACCATAACCCGAGATAAGGGAGAGGTGATGGCCTGGCGGTATTATAGATGGATAGTTAATCCAGAAACGCAGACAGCGTTCTGGGGACGCAAAGCTGGAATTCATGCAGAGAGTTAAAACTTATTTCAAAAATCTGGAATTTAATTTTTAATATATTCATGAATCAATTATCAGTATTCAGGACACAATTCTATGCGAGCAATGGTCTCTAGAGAGGGATACTTTTGTCTTTACCTGCCCTGGCATGCATGTGAATCCAGACCCACAACAATGTAGTTGATTCGTAACTGGCTTATTGGCAGTTACAGATTGGCCATAAATGATGACCTCATCAACCACAATCTTGTCTGCTGAATGAATGGGAAAAAAAAACAATGACGGAGGCGAACTTGAACGTTCACCAGATTCCACGTTGTTTCATAATAACTGAAACACACAGTCATGAAAGTACATCAAGGGAGCTATGTTAATACTTGTGTTAGTTATTTTGACATTAAATTCGTTTGAGTCAAAAAGATGCAAATTGAGGTTGTGTACATTTTGGAAAGAAGAAGTGTCGAACATAACGTTGCAATAGTGCAGTTATGGGCACGACTGCAAGTTTTGATTCTCGCCTCAGAGTTTGTGGAATTTGCACGTTCTCTGGATGTTCTGCTTTCTCCTATAGTCCAGTGACGTGCAATTTATGTGAACTGGACTTGCACAATTTAACAGTAGCATGGTGTTTCAGGTGGGTTAACTATCGAAATGTTGGTTTACTGGAATAGGGTGGCGTGCTCCTCGGGTGGAGATGCAAACTTGTTGGGTGAAATGACTTTCACCTGCAAGCCATGGCAATGCCATACTTTCAGGGATGACCTTACATGCTTGACGAAAGAGCTCAATATTCTGAAGCAAATCTCTCTGCAGAGTAAACGTAGTTTAGGAAACCCCACAAGACCATGACAAAGCGGTGACAAGATAAAACAAAAAAATTGCACTATGGACAGATGGGTTGTGGTATATTCTACATAAACAGATAATTAGTATCAAAACTGACTTACCTTACGCCAGAAGATTTCAAATTGCAATCGTCTCAGATCATACTTTCTCCAATATATTTTTATGCTTTTAAGATGGAATCAATCAGTTCGTAGCAAATCAGAATTGGAAAAAAATGGAAAGAAATGAAGTAGCATGAATAACGCTGTCAAGTAGATAAGTTTGCTGCTCGGGAGTTGAAAATACTATTCACCTATTTTCGTATGTTTGGCACAACAATCAAGAACATACACGTTAAACTTCTGCAAAATTAGCAATACCATACATACTGCAGGATTATTTGATGTGATGTGTAGCAGTGAATTCGACGAATCTATCCACTAGCGTGATGAAATCATCTGCAAGCAATGATCTCACAAAAAAATTGAGCGATAAAAAATTTCCATTTTAATGTTTTAATTGCAGAGAATGAACTGGTATGATTACATCACAGAGACGCCACTTAGACAAAGAGTTCCAAAGAGCCTCCTTCGGCAACAAAACTGAATGAAAACCATATGTTTCTTGTCTTATTCTGTAATTTTAAGATGTCACCTCGGTATTAATACTATTCTTTGCTGCCCTTCAGATTCTGCAATAAAGCGTTAAAGGAAACTGTGAGATTTCTCACGACTTACATAAAAGAAGGAGAGGTTAGATAGTTACTGATTGTTGTGTCCAATTAAAACCGGCACAAAATGTCAAATTTTTAGTCAGTATTTATTTTGAGAGCACTTTTAACTAATCGAAAGAGAAACGCAACTTCATGATAAGACATACACCAACGAGTACAATCTCGTATTTTGAAAGAGAACCTAAAAGATAGAAGCTGGGAAGAATTATTAAATCTGCAGAGGCTGAGGGGTGACCTTATAGTGGTTTACATAATTATGACGGTCAGGGTAAATAAACCCAGGTCCTTTCCTTGGGTTCGGGCAGGCCAGAACTACAGGTCATAGGTTAGGGTGAGAGAGTAAAGATCCATAAGAGACCTAAGGGGCAACGTTTTCACACGGTGGGTGGTGCGTATATGAAATGAGCTGCCAGAGGAAGGAGTGGAGGCTGGTACAATTGTAATACTTCTGATGCATTTGGATGGGTATATGAATAGGAAGGGTTTGGAGTCCCTTCGTCACTGCCTAGTCAGGCCCACGCCCCCCAACAACAAACCCTCCCTTCCTAGCACATTCCACTGCCACCGCAGGAATTGCAAAACCTGCGCCCACACCTCCCTACTCATCATCATCCAAGGTCCAACAGGTGCCTTCCACATCCATCAAAGTTTCGCCTGCACTTCCACAAATGTCAATGTTGCATCTGTTGCTCTTGATGTGGCCTCCTTTGCATTGGGTAGACAGGATGCTTTCTCACAAAGTGCTCAAAGGAACATCTCTGGGACACCGGTACCAATCAACCCCACCAAGCTGGGTCCGAACATTTCAACTATCCCTCGCAATCTGCCGAGGACTTGCAGTTCCTGGGCCTCCTCCACCACTACTCCCTTATCACCCGACCCCTGGAGGAAGAAGGCTTCATTTTCCGCCTCAGACCACCTCAATGCCAGGGCATCAATATGAACTTCCCTAGCTTCCTCATTTACCATCCCCGCACCTTACCCCAGTTCCAAACTGCTAGCTCAGCACCATCCTCATCATCTGTTCTACCTGCAAAAATTTCTTCCCACCTACCCGCTCCACCATCCTCTCTGATATATCACTTTCATTTGCACCTCGATTCAACTATTGTACTCTTAGCTACCATCGCCCTAGCCCCACCCCACTCCCATTTATCTCTCCACCACTGTGGCTCCCTGCCACATTCCTGATGAAGGGCACTTGCCCGAAGCTTTGATTTTCCTGCTCTTTGGATGCTGTCTGACTTGCTGCGCTTTTCCAGCACCACTCTATTCTTAATGAATTCTCCTCTTTCAGTAAGATATAACTCGGGCCTGTGTAGTTACAACGTTTCTTTTGTGACAACAAGCTGGTGAACTATTCTGTTAAGTAAACCAAACACACACACACAGAAGTTCATCTCGCCACGTGATCCGTTAAAATGTGAGTGACAGAGAATTCCAAAAGGCTCCTATTTAATGAATATAGTAACAGTTCATTGTTTAATCTAATAGAGAACATTAAAACATTAAACAAGAATTGTTCACATCTGTAGCCCCCCTTTCTTTCAATTGTTTACTACCTGCCTCCAACTCGACAACAGTATAATTTTCAAGGAAAATTACTAAAATTACATCAAATGATTTTCTAAACCACAGAGTGTCTTCAGTATCTGGCTGAAGATCTCCATGGGGTCGTCGTCTGTCTTTTTGCTGGGAAGATGTTTCATATCAAAATGCACTTTTGATAGAAAGTGTTTCTTAATTTCCTGGAACTGTGTTGATGGCTGTTGCTCTGTCCAGTTTTCGAAATGCCTGCATTTTGTACCCTTGCCAACGGATCGTCTCATTGGTCCAATGTTTGCAAATAAATGAATTAAAACTCGATTTGTTTCTGTATCCTGGGGAATTATTTAAACTGATTGGTTCATTTCGAATTGTTGTAAAACAGCAAATAACTGGGATATCCTTTAAAAATCAAATGCAACATTATTTTAATTCTCCAGTGCACTCTGAGATTGCCATCATGTTATATCACAGGGGTGCTTGTAAGCTCTTAGTTTGGAACAGTATTTATTCTCATTTAAAGGTACAGTGCGCGCCTTCAACTTCATAGCACACCACCCCATTAAGAACAAAATGAACACAAAGAAAAGATAGCTTCATATGCAGTTCATTAACCTAAGTCCATATTAATTTCTGCAGACAAATAGACACGCACGTGCACACACACACACACATAAGTATTTATATATGTCCAGTCTCATCTATACTTCTCCTTTAGATTCGCGATAACGCATATGCAATCGTAATTATACGACATGCAGCATGTATAATTTGTAAATTAAAAATTTGTAACGTATGAACCCTGAAAAGTCTACTCATACTTTTGCTTTTAAATCTTTCCAAGATTGGAAGGAAATTGTAGTGTGTGAACACAACTATCTCCGACACATGGTTCAGTACAGCAAAATCAACATGACGTAAGGTCAGTAGTAAAATCATTTTTGATGGCAGAGCATTTTCTTTGGTGGGTGTTGAGATTATTTGAAAAGTAGGAAATTGGCCGTTCACTTCCATTATCATCATGCTGTAGTGGTACAACCCCAACTCCTATAACGTTAGCATCGATTGCAAATTCCGAAAATTTGGCGAATGGTCAAACGAGAAGGGTGATTAATGCTGTTTTTAAATTCTCAAATAGCTCCTGGCATTGTTCTGTCCACGAAAATGTTGTGTTCATCTTCCTTAAGTCTGTTCGTGATGCCAACACGCTTCTGCAGTTTGGAACAGACTTCTAGTCGAATTCACTTAGTCCCTAATATCGAAACGCACATTTTCCCTTGTGCATGGTCGTGGAAATTCTTCAAAGGTCTTCGTGGTGACCTTGGGGTCATCATTCCATGACCGAAGGTATGTCCCAAGAACGAAACATCTGCCTTCAATAAATCCGTTTTCTTTTAGTTTATTTCCAGTTTTGATTCTCGTAATCGTTCGAATTTTCCCGCCACCTGTATCATGTGATAACTCATCCACTCGTGAAAGATCCTTCCTCTTTACTGGGAAAGCGCACAGTTTCGCAATCCAGTTGCAAGACACCTCTGTTCATGTGTCTTTGGTGCGATCTTCATTCCAAAAGACATCACTTTGAATAATTATATACAATTTGGGGTTTCAAATACAGAAACATTTTTCGGGTTTCTCTAATAAAAGTACCTGCCAAAAACCACGCATTAAGTCCAAATTTGTGATGCATGCGGCTTATCCAACTTTCTCTGTACAGTCCTCTAATCTTGGTGTTGGGTATGAGTCGGATTTTGTAATGGTTTTGATTTTTGGATAGTCCACACAACATCGTTGAACCCCGTTAGTTTTCAGAACCAACACGATTGGCGAACTTTACTCAATCTGACTGGGTTCGATGGAAGCTTTAGATCATCACAATCACTTTCTTCTGAATCTTTGCGGATTTGGGAGGATCAACTCTCTAAAGATGCTTTTTTTTCTGAACAGCATTTCCTAATTCCATCTCATGCAAAATAATATTAATCCTCCCCACCTCATTAATGCATATGTCCTCATACTGTTGCAACAAGCATTTTAACCAGGTTATTTACTTCTGAGCCAGAAAGTTCAGTAAACTCTCCCACCCCTCAAGGACATTCTCATTATTTAACTTACTATGAGGCTCATCAAACTCCCCGACATCTGGATTTCATACCACACTCTGTAGGGCAGTAGCTCGAGCATGTTTCTCCAATTCTCTGCGTCTAATATAGTAAGATTTTAACACGTTCACAAACTTGACTGTATGTGCTTCGTTTCCCTATAAATCCATCACCCCTTCATTCTCCATAACAGCATACTTGTTTGAAATGGGGATAAACAAAGTAGACTCCTGCACTACCTGCCTATTTCCCTTAATATTCCTGGAGTTAACCCATCTATGTGACAATATGTGTGACTTTCCCCCTTCCTATATCTGCCATCCATCACATCCCCTTGCTGTTGCACATTCTTCATTGCCTCTAACTATCTCTCCAACCGATCCTTTCCATCTGATAGCATTCAAAATCAACGTCATTTATGGCAGATATCATCCACAGTAAACCGTAAACTTTCTTTAAATTCCCACATTCGACAATATTAGCATATCATTCAACGAAAGGCCATTTTTGCTCCTTCACAATCTACAGACCCAGAAATTCACATCGTCTTATTCCTCTAAAAAGAATGCTTCAGGTTAAATTAATAGTTATGGCTTAGATTTTAGGATTAGTCAAGAGACATATCTAAATAGATATATATAATCAAGAAAGAACCCACTGTACTCACTACTGCAGACTTTCTGTACGCCATACTTAAAACTGTTCACTGACCTGTTGCTGTGCTGTGACCTCGCCCAGAAAGGTGCCTCCAAGATCAGTTGTGAATTTCATAATTTGTTCATTTTCCCAGACGCACTCCGATGCCAGCAATGCATGAATTCTATCAGCAAAGGCAGTAACGGTACAGGTTCACTGTGTGTCAGTTTCCTTCTCTCTCTCTCTTGCACTGACCTCACCATGTGCTTCCTATGTCAGTACCTTTGTTTTAAAACTGCTGTTCTTTTGACGTTGTTCTTCAAAGTTTCAAAACAATGCAGCAGCACATAAAACAGTAATTGCTGCTCCTAAAATTACGACGAAATCACCTGAAACACTTAAAATACCTAAAAAGAAGCAGCTGTTGCATCCAGAGTTTTTTCCGTCCTCCGTCTTGTTTTACCCAGAACCCTGCATGCCAAACGTCCTTTCTGCAACTGTAATAAGTCATACACTAACAATACCTAAACACCCCCTCTTTTACCATCTTCCATGATATTACTGAAAAGTGTAAATACCTGAACTTGCAACCTCTGTTTCAGTCCCTGATCTACACATGTCTCCGAAATGGCCACAACATCGAAATCCCACGGAACAACTCATGCAGTAACGTCACTCACCTGACTCTGAATGCTCCTGGCGTTGGAGTAGACACATTTCAAACCAACATCCAGCTTGTCGATGACCTCTTGCCATCTACGAAACTTATTTCTGACCTCATTACTCGAATCCTCCTGCATATTCGAACTACAATTTCGGTTCACATCTCCCTGTTGAATTAGTTTCGTCACACACGAAAAACATGAGCAAATCACCCACGTGCCCACCTGCACGCCAAGATATTGGCATCACTCTGGTTCAGCTGAAGATCATCCTTTTTGTAGAGATGCCACTTCCACCAGGAAAAGCCCCATTTACCCATGAATACAAACATTTTCCCTCCTGCGCCATCCCTGCAGCCACGTATTCAACTCCTTTCTCTCGCTATCCCTCGTCTAGCTAGCACGTGGCATGGGCAGCAAACCAGAGATAACAACTCTGTTTGCTCTGGTGTTAATTGTCCAACACAGCTCGCTGAATTTCTGACTGAAATGCTGTCATCTCTTCCCACCTGTGTCGCTAGTGCCCATACAGACCACGACTTGGGGCTGCATCCCTCCCGCCCAAGGATCCTAAAATCATGATCAGAGAAGTCATGAAATCTGGCCCTGGGAGGAACACACAAACCGCAAGTCTCCCTCTTTCCAACAGAATCACCAATTTGTTCCTCTAAATATGGAGTCGCTAATGACTAATGCTTTTCTCCTCTACCCGCTTCGTTCTGAGCAACAGGGACAGAAGGTGTGCCAGAAGCTTGTGCCACACTACTTTGCACTGGTAATTACATCTGCCATCCCAGGAACATCCAAAATGGTTTACTTGTTGTTCAATGCAACGGCCACAGGGGATCCCTGCACTGCCTGCCAGTTCTCTTTCCGTTCCCTCCAATATCTGCTTGGACATGACGTGTGACTACCTCCCTCTACCTTCTGTCAATTACCGTCTTCACCTTCCGAATGATCCGAAGTTCATCCCATTCCAGCTCGTTTCCAATGGCGGTTTTCGAGTAGCTGGGGTTGGGTGAACTTCCCGCAGAATGCAGTCAGCAGGGACTCTATTAGTGACACTTACTTCCCATAATCTACAGAAATAACATTCAACGACGCTAGCCTCCATTCCCAATAATACTACCGAAAATGTCACCTCACCAATGCGGCACGCAGAAGCTATTTTTCGTTAGAGAAGGAGATGTTGGAAGGCACCACCTGGGTAGTGTTTCGGATAAAGCAATCGCCCAAATATAAAGCCTCAATCATCCAGCAGTCCCGTGTCCGCTCGTGTGCAGCGTTCGCTCTGTCCATACACGAAGTAAGTTTTTAATACTATAAATTTAGCTTGCCGTCCGGCTCTGGTTCTCGCTGTCACTCCTCCCACTGCAAATGCCACCGATAAAATGAAATCCGTTGAACGCATGGTGTAAGTTTGTATTACTTTAAATTTACCTTCCCGTCCAGCCTCTGTTCCACTCTGCCGCTCCTCCCACTGCACTTGCCACCAAAAAGATGACAATCACTGAACACAAGAGATCGGGTCCTGCTATCTTTAAAGCACGAAACAATCTATCAAAATGTCTATGTTTAATTCATTCGAACTCAACATTAGTCTGACTTGGCTCCCTCTTTACGTTTCTGAATAGCTGTCGATTCGCTTCTGGAACCAATACATATACACCTAATGTGCCCTGTATGACGTCTTCATAATGTCTTGGCTCCTCATCTGACAACGAGGCAATTGGCTCTCGAGCTCTGCCTGCCAGTCTACACAGAAATAGAAGTACCCTTAAATCATCGTAACACTACAGATGCTTCAGTATCTTTCTCATCGAAATGTGGCAGAATTTTGACATATTTGTTTGTAATACTACTTATGCTTTAATCTCCGTTCTGTTAACTTGACTTTGCTGACTTAGTGCCGCGACTTCTCAAATTCAAATTCTCTTTTGATTTGTCTACACAGAACATAGAACAATACAGCGCCAAAGAGGCCTTTCGGCCCCCAATGTTGCGCCGACCTGTGAGCTAATCTCAGCCCATCCCCCTACACTGTCCTATCATCATACATGTGCTTATCCAAGGATTATTCGAATGTCCTTAATAAGGCTGAGTTAACTACATTGGCAGTCAAGGCATTCCACGCCCTCACAACTTTCTGTGCAAAGACCCTGCCTCTGACATCTGTCTTAAATCTATCACCACTCAATTTGTGGCTGTGCCCACTCGTACAAGCTGACGCTATCATCCAAGAAAGAAGCCTTTCACTGTCTACCCTATCTAATGCTCTGATCATCTTGTATGTCTCTATCAAATGTCATCTTACCCTTCTTAATTTCAATGAGAACAGAACCATGTCTCTCAGACTTTCCTCAAGAATCCCTCCCTCCAGATCAGGCAATATCATGGTAAATCTCCTCTGCAAATTTTGCAATGCTTCCACATCTTTCCTGTAATGGGACCAGAACTGTACACAATATTCTAACTGCGGCCGCACGAGGGTTTTGTACAGTTGCAGCAAGACATTACGGCATCAGAACACAGTGACTCCACCTATTAAACCTAACACAAAGTATGCCTTCTTAACAGCACTATCAACCTTGGTGACAACTTTCAGGGATCTGTGCACATGGTCTCCAAGATCCCTCTGCACGTACACACTAACAAGAATCTTGACATTGACCAAGTATTCTGCCTTCCTGTTATTCTTCCCAAAGTGAATCACCTCACATGAATCAACTTTGAACTCCATTGCCACCTCTCAGCTCAATTCTGTAGTTTATCCAAGTCTCCCTGGAAACTGCGACATTCTTCCACACTCCCACCACTCCACTTTGCTGTCAATTGCAAACCTACTAACCCACACACCTATGCTTGCGTCCCAGTCGTTTATAAAAATGACAAACTGCAGTGGTCCTAAAACAGAACTCAATCCCTTTATTCTCTATCTCTTTCGCTCCCCTTTCTCTCTCTCCCTTTCCCTTCCACTCTCCGTCCGCTTCTTATCTCTCTCTTTGCCCTGCCATGAACCTGCTCTCTCACTCTCCTCGCTTCTCTCTCTTTCTCTTTCTTCTCTCTCTTTCTCTTTTTCTCTCACTTTGCATACTCTATTTTCCTCAATTATAACTTAAGCGTTTCTACATCTACTGCAATTGTCTGTTTCCCTAATACACCTAAGTATTTGAGCAAGTCGCTTATAATTTCAGCTTTCCTTTTGTCCTTGTTTCAACCCAGTTCTAACTTCTTTGCTAATTCTAAAATATGTTGTCTTTTGGTTTCCTTCTGAACTTTCTTGAAAGATTTGCGAATCAGCTTCAAATCCAAGCACCTCTTTAACAATGTTAAGATGCATTTCCTTCACTTATAATTGAATCAACCACAAGTCACTGAAATTAAATAAATTGCCGGATCGACGATTTATTTAAAGACCTAGGACACTAACGGGCAAGTGCTTAAATCTACTGGGCTTTTTCTTCCCCCAAATCGATTCAAGTCTGTGCAAATCGCAAACTGGATCATTTTGAACGCTTCAAATCGCGGATGAACGCCCCCAAGCTGTATGGTGACATGCTGTTCTCCCCTCTGCTAATTAAAACCATCATCACAAAAGAAGATTCGCTGCTTGCTTTAAACTGTTAAAATTCGAGAGGCAAATATATATGTCAGAATTTACTATTTAAAGTAAAAGTTAACCACTGTATTCTTGAAGTCCAGCAGGGAATGGTAAAGCTAACAACTGTTTCTAATTCCTTTCTCTTCACCCTGTCTTTCACCTCCTACTCTCCAATGTTAGTCCGATACAAATACCCGATTAGGACTTACTAAACAAACACGTTGCCAAACCAGTCAGCTTTGTTCAGTTTCCTCCATAGATATTCTCTGTAGATTCTACCCAGGTCGGTTTCGATGTTATGCTGTGCAAACTCCTTCCCAGACAGATACCTCCCGGAGAGCTCGAGCTTCGAATTTCTGTGGCAATTCTCCCTCTATCTGTTCCAAATGCCCTGGTTTATACCACAAAGCATCGGATCGTTTCACTGTTTTCAATATAATCAAAAAAATTTCAAGCTTAATTGATTTTGATATCACGGGGCATAATTTAAACTGATTGGCCTAATTAGCATTTGTTTATTTTTGTCATGGAAGCACAGTTACCCTCTTAGAGTTGACCATGCTTTAAATTGTTCAGAACACTTTGTGCTGTGTCAGTCAGTTTTGCTAGCTTTTCAACTATCTTAAAGGTACAGTACCTCAACAATTTAATAACCAAATATGTGCAAGATAGTTTGATTGTCCATACTCAAATTGCCCATCGTGTTCTGTGATGTGGCAGCCAGTTGTATTCATCGTTGGGAATGCTGGTTTGGGTGGATGGGTAGTCTGAGTGTGCACTGCGTGCGTTGAATAGCCTGCTTCCACAAAATATGAAATCTATGATATAAAATAAATGTCCACGTCACTCAGACACCATAGAATCTGTTAAGGTGCAGCTCAGAAACAGCAAGATGAAGCAAACATTGATCTGAGATACATATCAAAGTCAAAACTGCAATGCAAATGTTGGGCATGTTATAAAACAGGACATTATAAATGCAGGTTTGTGGGTACTACAGTCATAAAAGTATTTGAAAACATTGAGTATTGTTAAGTTTGATGGACCAATTTGACTTCATACCAGAATTTCGAAGAAACATAAATAAACTTATTGATTTCATTAGTGAATAATGTATCTTCTGCTATTTATTTTGAAAAAAGTATATACATAGTTTCATTCGATTTAAGAAGGCAAGAGGATGCAGAGGTGCAAATGTGAGCTGATGCATTTTGGAATATCCAATTAAAGTGAGAACTTTTAATGGAAACGACCTGGGCGAAGTTGATGTGCAGAGAGATCTGGTTGTTCAAGTCCCCAGAAGGTGGCAATGCAGCTCGATAGAGTGGTCAAGAAAGGATGTAGCATGCTTTCCTTCATCCAATGGCGTGTTGAGTACAGGAGTTAGCAGGTCATATTTTAGTAGTATAGGACTTTGGTTAGTTCCAATTTGGAATACTGCATACAGTTCTCGTCGCCACATTGTCAATAGGTTGAGGATGCTATGGAGATGGTGTAGAGGAGATTCAAAGACGTGTTGTTTGTTATTGACGGCGCTAACTATGAAGGAAGATCGAGTAGGTTAGGGTTATTTTCATTCGAAAGACGGAAGTTGAGCCGGGACTTGATTAAAGTCAACAAAATCATGCGAGCTACAGACAGATTGGACAGCAAGAATTTTTTTTTTTCACCGAGTGTGCGACTCAATTGATAGGGGTCACGAGTTCAGGGTGAGAGGTGGAAACTTTCCAGGGAGTTTTGCGTGGCCATTTGTTTGCACAGAGTGGAGCGAGTGACTGGAATTCATTTCCAACGGAAGTGGTAGAGGCGGGTAGGAAAGCGTCATTTAAGATGTGTCTGGATAAAGACATGACTGGGCATGGATCAGACGGACATAGATCCCTCGAAAATAGTCGAATGTTGAGGGAGAGGAATCCAGATCGGTGCCGTCTTAGAGGCCAAACGACCTGTTCCTGTGCTGTAAAGCTCTTTGTTCTTTGAGAGTGTAGAATTATAGACCAGTAAGCGTATCATTCACAGGAGGGAATTGGTTATAAAGAATATGATATTATACACTTAGAAAGTAACAGCAATTTCCACAAGAACGATATCGCTTTTATGAAAGCGAAGTCATAATTTGCAAACTTCTTGCTTGAAGGTATCTCCTTTCCGCATAGTCAATGGATAACTACTGGATGGTAGATATTCAGGAGAAATTTCGAAAGACCTCACACGGCAAGTAATGATAAAAAAAAAGGGAACATCGGCAAACGGGAAAATAAACGTTAGGTTTGCCTTGACGTAAAGAAGAACCGGAATGTAGATGATGAAGCATCGTCTAGACTCGACACATGAACTTGCTGTCTCTCCATGAACGTAGTCTGACCCACTGCAATCTCCAGCATTTAAATTTTTCAATATAGATTCCAGGATCTGCAGTAATGTGCTCTCAATAAAAGTAAATGTGTCCTGCATGCTTACAAAGTTTGTTGATGAGACTGTACGTGGAATATTGTTCGCAGTTTTGGTGTCCTGATCTAAGGAAGAATATCTTGAGCACATGTAGTGAATGAACATTTTCCAGATTAATCCCTCAGATGGCATGATTGTCTGATGAGTAAACTCGGCCTATGTTCTGTAGAGTTTAAAAAGAATGAGCAATAATCTTAATGATCCCGAGAAAATGCGCACAGAAGCGACTGCAGAGCACAGGCAAGGTTGACGAGAATTCCAAGTTTTTCCAAACGAATGTCAAGCTGAACTGAAGAACAGGAATCCATTACGCCCCATTACAAATCAAGATGAAATCTGTGGATGAAGCTGGTGAACATTATACATAGTCACACGAGTACTTTGTACCTGAATTATTTAAAGGAGGATGCACATGCAGAATTCGACATGATGATCTGTGAATATAGTGTGGTTCCACTTTAAACGAAAGGTGGTGTAGATAGAACATAGACCTGTAGACCAGTGGATATTGGATATCTCTTAAAGAAACTGTTGGAGAAAATAGGGAAGATGAAATAAATCGCTGATTAGTGGTAAAGTTTGATCCGTAATAGTCAGCCTGATGTTATCCGAATGAAGTAATACCTAATTATCTTCATGATGTTGTTTCTGTGGTAGTTATTTCTGTGGTAGTTCAGCAAGATCTTTAACAAAGTCCCATATAGAGACAGAGAAGCAAAGAATCAGAGAGTACGGAGAAAGACTGTGTGGCCCAATCTGTTGCATGCCGACCAAAATTTCCCTATTTCCATTTACTTGGGCGATATCCTTCTAAACTGTTCCTATCAATGTATTTGCACAAAAGCTTTTTAGACATTGTTTATGTCCCCACCTCAACGACTTTTCCTGACAGCTCATTCCATATGCGTATCATCCTCTGTGTAGAAGTCTTGCCCCGGAGATTTTCTTTTATTCTTTCCCCTTTATGATAAACTGATGTCCTCTTGTTGTTGATACCACACCATTGGAAAAGAAACTGCAATCGCACACCTCATACATTCCTCTCATGATCGTGTTGAGTTTTTAAGATCCTCCCTCGAACTCTTATGCTTTAATGACAAACATATCCGAGCTTGTCCGACCTCTCCCGATAGCTCAGACCCTTAAGTACTGGCAACATCATTTTAAACTTCCTCTGTGTTCTTTCCAGAATAATAACATCCTTCCTGTAGCAAGGTGACCAAAGATTGAACACAGGACTCCTGGTGCAGCTCCACCTGTGTCCTGTATAACTGCAACATAACTTTCAAATTTCTACAATCCATGTCCTGAAGAATGAAGGCCTGTGTGCTACAAGCCTTTTTTTCACAGCTCTGTCTCCTTCTGACATGGGAAACCGATAAAACAATTAAAGTGTCGTCGTTTCCAGAGCAACTTGGAAAGTTACAATCAAAGTTGTTTCAGTGGCAGGAGACAGGGGGTGTTGGTCGAAGACTGCTGGCGTGACTGGAGACTAGTGTCCCCGGTTGTACCACATGGATCAGTGTTGTGTCCCTTATTTGTTGTGGAATGTATAAATTCTGCAGATGTGAATGTGGAGAATGTGGGGCGGGTGTGAACAGTAAATTTGTTTTTGGCACAAAGATTGCCCGCGTGTTTGGCAGTGAGGAGGAAGGTCTTATGTTACACGAAGATATGCATGGAATGCTGAGATGGACAGTCAATGATAGACAGAAATTAACACAAATAAATTTCAATGGATGCAATGTGGAAAAAAGGAACTAGACAGAGGAATACTGATTGACTGGCAGTTCACTAAAAAAAACTCGTAAAGTTCGTCTCCACAGATCCTTGAATTTGACTGGATGTTATATGAAGAATACAGTTGAAGGAGAGTGAGTGCAGAGAAAATTCATCAGGGTGTCCTTCCAGGAAATGGAGAGTATCCGCTGTGAATAGAGGGTTAATGAGCTCGGATTGTTTGCTCTGGAGTAGAGAACACTGAGTGTGATATCACTTAGAAATATCAGACGATTAGGTGCATGGATAGGGTGAATAGACAGCAGCTGTTCCTTTTCGTCAAAAGGACATGAAAATGACAGAAACAGTTTAACATGGAGGGCTTGTGCTTGGAGAGGATTTGAGGATTGTTTTTCACCCAGAGCGTGTTGGGATCCGAAATGCACTTCATGAGAATGTAGTTGTCACAGTAACCTCACAAACTGTAAAAGGTACTTGGACGAGCCTTGAAGTGTCAGAACATTCATGGATATGGACGTTATGTGGCAAAGGAAGACTAATGTAAACCGTGCTGTATGGTTGATGGTACAGACTTTATGCTTCTGTGATTTATTGGTTGTGGAAAATCAATCATTGAGTAGGTTAAAACAGTAATTGCTGGAGCTTTGAAAAATATGTTAACAAGGGTGAAAAGAGTGATCGAAAATAGCGTCTGAAAGTTTGTCAATGGCCAATGTAAGAGACAACAAATGCAGCACCCTTACAGTCTGAAACCAGGGAATGCAGAATTGAGAACATGGAAACGGCAGAACTATGAAGCAACTATTTCAATTCTGTCCTCACAGAAGAAACAAAACAATCAAAAATGTCTGCGCTACTTGGAATCAATAGTCTGTAGAGGAAAAGGGATTAGAATGAAATTAGCAAATCAACGGTTTTGGAGAAATTATTGGGACTGCAAATAAAGGGCATAGGCAAAGTCAACACAGATTTACGAAATGAGAATAATATTTGAGAAGCTGACTGGTCGATAAATTGTGAAAAAAGAATGAAATTAGAAAATCAACGATTTTAGAGAAATTATTGGGACTGCAAATAAAGGGCATAGGAAAAATCAACACAGATTTACGAAATGAGAATAATATTTGAGAAGCTGACTGGTCGATAAATTGTGAAAAAACAATGACTGCAATGCATTTGAATTTTCAGAGATTTTCGATGAAATCTCAAGCCAAGTGTGCAAACTCAAATATTATTATTAATGTATAAACAAGGTTTTAGAATGGAACAACTAACAGGAAATAATGAATATGAATAAAATATTTTTGTTTTGACTGGAAGGATAGGGTAGTATCACAGGGATCAGTGAAAGGGCCTCAGCTATTCACAATACGTATCAAACATTTGGTTAAGTGAATCAAAGGCAATGTTTCCAAATCTGCTGACAACACTAAACGATATCGGAATGTAAGGGGATGAGGAGAATGTGAAAATTCTCCTAGGTGTTTAAGACAAGTGGAGTGAATTGGCAAATACGTGGCGGATGAAGAATAACGTGGATAGATGTAACGTTGGACACTTTGGTGGGAAAAATGGAATGGTAGTCTATCATTTAAAAGGAAATTGGTGGAAAAATGTTGATCTTTAAAGCGACTTAAATTCATTTTCTGAATCCTTCTGCAAATTCCTTCAAAGTCCATGCAAGACCGTGAGTTCTGAAGCCAGAAGTTAATACGGGAAATATCATGGACACGCTTACCAGTGTACATAGACCCACCCAAGTGGGTAGCTGTAAAATTGAAAGGGACTTGGATCTCCCCGTGCACCAGTGGCTAAACACAATAATGGAGGAACCCGAAAACAGATCAGAAGGTAAATGAAGCGTTGACCTGTATGTCAGGGGGATTTGAGACAGGAATGTCTTACTGTAGCTGGACAGAGCCTCATTAAGAAAACATCTTGAACATTCTGTGCAGTTTTGGCTTTTTGCAGAATAAAGGTAAAAGCTGACATTGAGGGAATGCAGTGAAGGATGACAAGAATGGTCTCTGGGATGACAGGAACGTTGTGTTGTCAGAATTCCTGTCAACTGGACCTGTATTCCATGGGGTTTAGGGAAATGTGTGTGTAGATCTCAGTGAAATATCTAAAATACTGACAGAGTGAGACAGGTTGGAAGCAGGGATGATAACTCTTCTGGCTGCGATACCTAAAACAACGGGACACACTGATAGATACAGAAAGACTCTGAGCATTGTGACGGGAATAAAAATCTGCACTCAGAGACTGCTGACCTTGCGGAATTCTCTGTCACTTAAGGCTGTGGAAGTAAGGGCACTGCATGTAACTTAGGATTTCTAGATACTAAAAGTATGTGGAAAGGACAACAAGAGTATGGTGTGGTGACAGAGGATCAGCTATCATAATCTTGAGTTGGATCAAACACAGGCTGAACCAAAGACACTACTGTAGTTCCCATTACATAGTATCCTAAGGTCAATCACGTTAAGTAACACAGTACAGCTGAAAGTGAATGTGGCATTTGCTGGAAATCAGAGTTGAAGAGTGTAGCGTTGGAAAAGAACAGCAGGTTAGGGAGTATCCCAGGAACATGCAATCGACGTTTTGGGTATAAATTCTTCATTCGGAATGCGGGGACCCTACCCGTCACAAACATTCTTGATGAAGGTGTTACGCCAGAAAGGTCGACTCTCCTGCTTCTTTGATATTCCCTAACCGTCTGTGCGCTTCTGGCGCTACAGTTTACGTCAGTAAGGGGTATGTACGCTGTGTGCATAGAGTGCATTGAAGAGACCTACGGCCATGAACTGTGATGGGAAAGGTTCGAATGGCCTACTCATAGAACATAGAACATAGGACAATACAGCACAGAACAGGCACTTCGGCCCACGATGTTGTGCCGAACATTTGTCCTAGATTAAGCACCCATCCATGTACCGATCCAATTGCCGCTTAAAGGTCACCAATGATACTGACTCTGCCACTCCCACAGGCAGCACATTCCATGCCCCCACCACTCTCTGGGTAAAGAACCTACCCCTGACATCCCGCCTTTTCTTCCACCCTTCACCTTAAATTTATGTCCACTTGCGACACTCTGTTGTACCGGGGGAAAAAGTTCCTGATTGTCTACTCTATCTATTCCCCTGATCAGCTTATAAACCTCTATCACGTCACCCATCATTCTTCGCCGTTCCAATGATAAAAGATCTAGCACGCTCAACCTATCCTCGTAAAACCTATTCTCCATTCCAGGCAACATCCTGGTAAATCTTCTCTGAAACCTCTCCAAAGCTTCCACATCTTTCCTAAAGTGAGGCGGCCAGAACTGCACACAGTACTCCAAATGTGGCCTAACCAGTGTCCTGTACAGCTGCAACATCACTTCACGACTCTTGAATTCAATCCCTCTGCAAATGGACGCGAATACATTATAGGCCTTCTTACAAGCTCTATCCACCTGAGCAGCAACTTTCAAAGATCTATGAACATAGACCCCAAGATCCCTCTGCTCCTCACCTTACTAAGAACCCCACCGTTAACCCTGTATTCCACATTCTTATTTGTCCCATCAAAATGGAAAACCTCACACTTGACAGGGTTGAACTCCATCTGCCACTCCTCAGCCCAGCTCTGCATCATATCTAAGTCTCTTTGCAGCCGACAACAGCCCTCCTCACTATCCACAACTCCACTAATCTTCGTATCATCTGCAAATTTGCTGACCCACCCTTCGACTCCCTCATCCAAATCATTAATAAAAATTACAAACATCAGAGGACCCAGAACTGATCCCTGCGGAACTCCAGTTGTAACTGGGTTCCAGGCTGAATATTTACCATCTACCTCCACTCTCTGACATCGACCGGTTAGCCAGTTTTCTATCCAACTGTCCAAATTTCCCTCTATCACATGGCTCCTAACTTTCCGCATAAGCCTACCATGGGGAACCTTATCAAATGCCTTATTAAAATCTATGTACACTACATCCACTGCTCTACCCTCATCCACATGCTTTGTCACCTCCTCAAATAATTCAATAAGACTTGTAAGGCAAGACCTACCCTTCACAAATCCGTGATGGCTGTCCCTAATCAAGCAGTGTCTTTCCAGATACTCATCAATCCTATCCCTCAGTACCCTTTCCATTACATTGCCTACCACCGAGTAAGACTAACTTGCCTGTAATTCCCGAGGTTATCCCTATTCCCTTTTTTGAACAAAGGCACAACATTCGCCACTATCCAGTCCCCTGGTACCACCCCCGTTGACAGTGAAGACGAAAAGATCATTGCCAACGGCTCTGCGAATTCCTCTCTTGCTTCCCACATAATCCTAGGATATATCCCGTCAGGCCCGGGGGCCTTGTGTATCTTCAATTGTTCAAAATGCACAACACATCTTCCTTCCTAACAAGTATCGCTTCTAGCTTACCACTCCGTTTCACACTCTCCTTTTCAACAATATGGTCCCTCTCGTTTGTAAATACTGAAGAAAAGTACTCATTCAAAACCTCTCCTATCTCTTCCGACTCAATACACAGTCTCCCACTACTGTCCTTGATCGGACCTACCCTCGTTCTCGTCATTCTCATGTTTTTCACATCTGCATAAAATGCCTTGGGGTTTTCCTTGATCCTATCCGCCAAAGATTTTTCCTGCACTCTCTTAGCTCTCCTAATTAATTTCTTCAGCTCCCTTCTGGCTATCCTGTATCCCTCCAACACTCTGGCTGAACCTTGTTCACTCGACCTTCTGCAAGCCTCCTTCTTCCTCTTGACAAGACATTCAAACTCCCTCGTCAACCAAGTTTCCCTCACACGACCATTTCTTTTCTGCCTGACAGGTACATAAATATCAAGGACACGTCGTATCTATTCCTTGAAAAAGTTCCACATTTCAACGACTTCCTTCCCTGACAGCCTATGCTCCCAACTTATGCTCCTCAGATCCTGTCTTACAGCATCGTATTTACCCTTCCCCCAATTTTAAAACCTACCCTGTTGCACGCACCTATCTCTCTACATAATCAAGGTGAAAGTCACAGAATTGTGGTCACCATCACCAGAATGTTCACCTACGAACAAGCCCATCAGATGTCCCAGTTCGTTACCAAGTACCACATCCAATATGGCCTCCCCTCTGGTCGGAACATCTACATACTAAGTTAGAAAAGCTTCCTGGATACACTGCACAAACACCGCCCCGTCCAATCTACCTGGTCTAAAGAGCTTCCGATCAATATTTTGGAAGTTGAAATCGCCAATGACTACTACCCTATGGCTTCTGCACCTTTCCAAAATCTGTTTCGCAATCTGTTTCTCCACATCTCTGCTGCTATTGGGGGGCCTATAGTTAACACCCAACAAGGTGATTGCTCCTTTCCTATTTCAGACTTCAGCCCATACTACCTGCAAAGGCAGATCCCCCTCGAACTGCCTTTCTGCAGCCGTTATACATTTCTCCTGAGCAACGCCACACCCCCTCCTTTTTACCACCCTCACTAATCTTACTGAAACATCTGTAACCAGGAACCTCCAACAACCATCACCTTGGTAATGCAGAGAGATAGGTGCGTGCAACAGGGTAGGTTTTACAATTTGGGGAAGGGTAAATACGATGCTGCAAGACAGGATCTGAGGAGCATAAGTTGGGAGCATAGGCTATCAGGGAAGGAAGTCGTTGAAATGTGGAACTTTTTCAAGGAACAGATACGACGTGTCCTTGATATTATGTACCTGTCAGACAGAAAAGAAATGGTCGTGTGAGGGAACCTTGACGAGGGAGGTTGAATATCTAGTAAACAGGGAGAAGGAGGCTTGCATAAGGCTGAGGAAACAAAGTTCAGACAGAGTGTTGGAGGGATACAGGATAGCCAAAAGGGAGCTGAAGTAAGGGATTAGGAGAGCTGGGAGAGGGCAGGAAAAATCTTTGGCGGATAGGATGAAGGATAACCCCAAGGCCTTTTATGCGTATGTGAGAAACATGAGAATGACGAGAACGACGGTAGGTCCGATCAAGGACAGTCGTGGGAGATTGTGTATTGAGTCGGAAGAGATAGGAGAGGTCTTGAATGAGTACTTTTCTTCAGTATTTACAAATGAGAGGGACCGTACTGTTGAAGAGGAGATTAAGAAACGGACTGGTAAGCGCGAAGAAATACTTGTTAGGAAGGAAGATGTGTTGGCCATTTTGAAAAAAAAACTTGAGGATAGACTAGTCCCTCGGGCCTGACGGGATATATCCTAGGTTTATGTGGAAAGCAAGAGAGGAATTCGCAGAGCCGTTGGCAATGATCTTTTCGTCTTCACTGTCAACGGGGTGGTACCAGGGGACTGGAGAGTGGTGAATGTTGTGCCCCTGTTCAAAAAAGGGAATAGGGATAACCCCGGGAACTACAGGCCAGTTAGTCTTTCTTTGGTGGTAGGCAATGTAATGGAAAGGGTACTGAGGGATAGAATGTTTGAGTATCTGGAAAGACACTGCTTGATTAGGGACAGCCATCACGAATTTGTGAAGGGTAGGTCTTGCCTTACAAGTCTTATTGAATTCTTTGAGGAGGTGACAAAGCATGTGGATGAGGGTAGAGCAGTGGATGTAGTGTACATGAATTTTAGTAAGGCATTTGATAAAGTTCCCCATGGTAGGCCTCTTAGGAAGTCAGGATGCATGGGATTGTGGGAAATTTGGCCAATTGGATAGAAAACTGGCTAACCAGTCGAAGTGGTGGTAGATGGTAAATATTCATCCTGGAGCCCTGTTACAAATGGAGTTCCCCAGGGATCAGTTCTGGGTGCTCTGCTGTTTCTAATTTTTATTAATGACTTGGAAGAGGGAGTCGAATGGTGGGTCAGTAAATTTGCAGACGATACGAACATTGGTGGAGTTGTGGATAGTGAGGAGGGCAGTTGTCAGCTGCAAAGGGACTTAGATATGATGCAGAGCTGGGCTGAGGAGTGGCAGATGGAGTGCAACCCTGTCAAGTGTGAGGTTGCCCATTTTAGAAGGACAAATAAGAATGTGGAATACAGGGTTAACGGTAGGGTTTTAAGTAAGGTGGAGGAGCAGAGGGATCTGGGGTCTATGTTCATAGATCTTTGAAAGTTGCTACTCAGGTGGATAGAGCTTGTAAGAAGGCCTATCGTATATTAGCGTTCATTAGCAGAGGGATTGAATTCAAGAGTCGTGAAGTGATGTTGCAGCTGTACAGGACCTTGGTAAGGCCACATTTGGAGCACTGTGTGCTGTTCTTGTCTCCTCGCTTTAGGAAAGATGTGAAAGCTTTGGAGAGAGTGCAGAGGGGATTTACCACGATTTTGCCTGGAATGGAGAATAGGTCGTTCGAGGATAGGTTGAGAGTGCTCGGCCTTTTCTCATTGGAATGGCGAAGGATGAGGGGTGATTTGATAGAGGTTTTCTAGGATGATCAGTGGAATAGATAGTATAAACAGGCAGAGACGTTTTCCCGGGTACAACAGAGTGCTACAAAGGGACATAAATTTAAGGTGAAGGGTGGAAGGTTTCGGGGGGATGTCAGGGGTTGGTTCTTTACCCAGAGAGTGGTGGGGCATGGAATGTGCTGCCTGTGGGTGTGGCAGAGTCAGTATCATTGGTGACCTTTAATCGGCAATTGGATCGGTACTTGGATTAGTGCTTAAGCTAGGACAAATGTTCGGCACAACATCGTTGGCCGAAGGGCCTGCTCTGCGCTGTATTGTTCTATCTTCTATGTTCTAATGTAAATGCTGTGGCGGGGACAATGATTAGATTTACCAGAATGCTGCCTGTATTGGAGGACTCGTCTTATGAAGACAGGTTGAGTGAGCTCGATCTTTTCACTCTGTAGAGAAGAAGGAAGAGAGGTGACTTGGTAGAGAGGCACAAGGCAATGAGAGGCATAAATATTGAACAGAGCCAGAGACCTTTCTTGAGGGTAGGAATGGCTGTCACGAGGGATCACAGTAATAAAGTAGTTCTAGGAAGATGTAAGGGAGATGCCGATAGATTTTTATGGAGAAAATATTGGGTGCTTGGAATGCACTGCCAGTGTTGGCTTTATAGTCAAAGACGTTCAGGACATTTGAGCGACTTTTGAACAACTATATAGACGGCGGTAAATTGAGGAATGTGTAGGTAAGTTTAATTATACATTAAGATAAATGTTCGGCACAACATCGTACAAAACTGTGCCGTACTGTACTATGTTGTACGCTTCATGTTCTCCCCAGCATCCGTTCTCGGCCAGACTGCAAATCCTCCCGAAAAGGCAGATGTCTCTCTGGCAGTCATTTCTTTGCCAGTAATTCCACTTCCACCTATTAGTTAGTTAAAAATCACACCACACCAGGTTATAGTCCAACAGGTTTAATTGGAAGCACACTAGCTTTCGGAGCGAGGCTCCTTTATCAGGTGATTGTGTGCTCCGAAAGCTAGTGTGCTTCCAATTCAACCTGTTGGACTGTAACCTGGTGTTGTGTGATTTTTAACTTTGTACACCCCAGTCCCACACCGGCATCTCCGAATCATACCTATTAGTTATGCCCCTTAATTTGCCCGCTCGGACAGGTTTTCTGAGCTCATGTTTCGGAAAGAAAAGTCAGTTGCCATTTCACTCCGAGATCTGGAGCATCTGGAGATTTTTTTACTAACTTTCTGTGAATGTTGGAAATCTGGTGCAAACATCAGGGCCTTTTGATTAAAATCATCAGATTCGCTAGCGTCTGTCTGGGAGGGAGAATGCAGAATTAATGTCTGAATCCACTGCAACTTCTTCCAAGCTGAAAGATATCCGAAAATTGTTTAATAATATTCTTCAGGCAACGTCAGGAAGAGGATCTGTGATTGGTGTAGAGGGCAAATGTAAAAGACAAAGCGTCTATTAACAGTCATGAAATTTAAAAAAAGAGAGACAAAGTAGTTTTAAGTTCAGTTGTGAAAAGGAGAGAATGGGTTCTCCAAACTGTTTTTCTCTGTATCTATCTCAACGGGTCCTATTTTTCTCTTACATGCTTCAGTCATCTCAGACTTTCTAAATTATAGTTACACAACCTGTGTTATTTCATTCTCCTGCCTTTGACAACTTGTTATCCAGCAAACATTCTGGTGATTCTGCGCTCCACTCAAAAACACATAGAACCCCATGTCTCCTCACTTTTTTACCTTTCCCAACGTAGAAAGTCAATGTCATTGTTGTGCTAGCATGAAATGGCTGCAGGAAACAATTGTAACATGATTGACTGACAAATACTGTTGCTGCATTACAACTATTTCCTGATGTGACAACTGTGTAATATAATTTCTGCGCACCTTACGAATCCCTGACATGGATATTGCCTCAAACAATTATTCTGACACACTATCAAAAGAGAAGACAACCTGGAAACGACTATAGCCTGATATGACTGTCCATCAGCACATCTATTTCCTGACATGACTAACCTCCCGACTTGACTACCCAATGATATGACTCATTCATAACCTTCCCTGCAAAAATATGCCCCAACATGACTGTCCTCTCACATGGCTGCCCCTTGACAAAGTTACCCTTCTGACTTGTTTGCCCCACCCTGACACTGCTGCATCCCGACAAAAATCCCGCCTTACATAGCTGCCCCTAAACCAGGTTATCTCCTGACATACTTGACCACGACGCAGATGAGCTTGAAATTGTTAAAACCAGATATTACTGTCATAATACCTGAAAACCCCCATCCGATTACCCCCTGACACGCTGACCCTTGATAGAACTATGTCGATGCAGCTAATTTTAAACACAATATATGTCTGCTCCATATCATAGTTACCCACAATAAGCGTACCCCTTATAAGACAGCTCAGGACCTGACTGTCCCTGTCAGGACTGCCTGCAGAGACGGCTACCCCAACACATCTAATCCATCATTATTGCCCCTGATGTGATTATGCCTTGGTGTGACGATCCCTGACATGATTACTGCTGAGTTGATGAACCCTACAACATATCCGCCGAACACAATTTACGTGAAATAACTATATTCTGATACAACTACACCCAAAATGTCTACCATTTAAAATGACCCGCCTCATGATCCAATTACCTACTGACACGACACCCTCTATTAACGGATATGAGTCATTCCTGTCAGCACGAACCATTGACACGCCCACACCGATCAAACTGTCCATGACATGACTGACCTCCTGATGTGAATACCCCAGGCCGGACTAAACCCGAACATGACAACCCCCTTACATGATGACGCATGACACCGCATGGACGCTGATATGGCTCCCTTTCTGACACAGCTACCCCGAATATGACTCGTCCCGAACACAACAAACAGGTCAACACAACCATGCTCCTGACAGAAATCAACCCTGCAAAAAAACTACTCCCTTGTTATAACTCCACACCTGACATAACTACTTACTTCAAGTGAAAAGTTTTATTATATTCGGGGGCGGGGGTTTGAGAGTTATGTTAATCTGCCTTGACATAAGGGGACGTAAGGGTATGTTTTGTTGTCCTCTCCTCATCGAGTGAAATGCAAGATTTCTAAAAATCTATAAGTGTGGATTTGCACTTATCCAGCTTTATACCAGGGTGCGGCTTGGGGAGGCACCAGTGGAGATGCATCTTTAACAGTTAGGTGCCCGTCTTTATCCACCAATAACGTGGTAGTGTCGGTGGGTCAGGGAATGGGGAAGCTCCCCATACGAGGCGATCAATCTGTTGTCACCTGGGCGTTAGCCGTTTGTAATCATCCCTATGATTCTGGATTGTCATTTTACATTTCGGGTTCTAACGCAGAAGTGGAGGCATGTTCCTGGACGGCTCTGGCAAGCTGTTCTTTTTTTGTAACGGCTTCCTGTACAAGTCCTGTGTAATTCGCTGTATTCTCCTCCACTTACAGCATTTGCTGACAAATATTTGTTGTCGGTGTTTTTGTGGCGTCAATGCAGTTTCCTGACTGCCGCTTCACAAAACTGAGTTCCTTGTCAATGACAGCTCTGTGTCTGCACCCAATAAATATAATAATAGAGTGTCCACTGACCTCTAAGAAATAATTCCGGACTCTGAAGACCTTCTGAAAGAAGGACACTACTTCTTATTGCCTGTTGAATAGCTGAAGACTTATTTTGAAATTGCTTTCTGATTTGTAGCTTCTCCGGCAAAGACAAAAAAAAACCCACAGCATCTACCATTTCAGTCCCTTTATTGATTTCTTTTGTACATTTCATTAAGATAAACGCTTACTGGTTTCCATTTCTCTTAGAAAATTTCATTCATCCCAGGAATGTCCCTCGTGAGACTTTTCTGAGCAATCTAAAATGCAAGCATTGCCTTTGGGATTAAAGAGCCCACAATTGTCATCAGATGTCACTGTATGGTCTCCCAACGGCTAAGCATTATGAGATTTATTTTTGTATTTAGAACTGATTTCGCCATGTGCTCCCTTCCAACCCATTCCTCGATATGTAAGGGCGATTTCCACATGTAACTCCGGTGGTTAGAGTTCAGCAATCTCAAGATCGCCAATCTGATTCGAATCTTTCCTCTTATTTGGTCACTTCACTGTGAATGGGAATAGTGCAACCCCAAAACCTTGAATTCTTAATTTAAGCATAACCAAGTTTTGGCAAGGATTTGAGCACATTCCATTTGTTCAGTTCAATTGCTGTCCATCCTGCCCCCTTTGACTAAACTGTTGTAAATTATCTCAATAAAGATATGAAACAAGATGTCTCTTTCACCAATCTTGCAAGTTGCACCTGATTATTTTGAAAATGTCCTGCTGCTAATTCGTTCTTGCATGGCATGCCTAATTCTAAAATACATAATACTTTGTCCACAGGTCGTAAATGTCATAGGGAATGCCATAAGCCCAACAGAGTCTAGGTGATGGAATTACTCCTACTCGCATCCTTAAAACGATTATAATTCACTTATGACCGCTATGATTACTTGGGACGTCCACTGATTATTAACTCAACATTTTATCGCTATATGCTGATGCACATTTCTACAAACTATTACCAAAAGAGAAAATGCTGAAAATTCTCAGCAGGTCTGGCAGCATCTGTAAGGAGAGAAAAGAGCTGACATTTCGTGTCTAACTGACCCTTTGTCAAAGCTGACAAAAGGTCAGTTAGTCTCGAAATGTCAGCTCTTTTCTGTCCTTACAGATGCTGCCAGGCCTGCTGAGATTTTCCAGCATTTCTTCTTTTGGCTTCAGATTCCAGCATTTGCAGTAATCTTTTTTTTCTACAACCTATTGTTGTCTTCGCTGCGAACGTAATCACATTCCACTACACACTCCAGAAGTGTGTAGTAAGCAGAGATTAAGACACACCTTATACCTTACCAACTCACATACATGAAAACTATTCGTGATCGTACATGACAGGCTGTAGACGGGGTTATATTTCACAAAGTAATATCGACGGAAATAATTTTATTCGATGGACAAAGGTCTAAATTCGGATCTCGGATATTGTACACATGAGAAGACTTAACTGACTGTAGGGAATTGGCAAGTAAAGCCAGAGCTTGGAAATCAAGGCCACTCATTTTAGAATCTCTATAGTGCAGAAACAGGCTCTTCACCCCAACAAGTCCACACCAAAAATCCAAACCCGAACGCACACAGACCAATACCCTTATCATATTACTCTACATTTACAACTGATTAATGCACTGAACCTTCACATCCCTGAACATTCTGGACAGTTTAGCCTGGTCAATTAATCTAACCTGCATGTCTTTCGATTGTGGGACGAAGCCGATGTAGACTCGTGGAGAACACAAGACATTCACACAGACGGTCACACGAGGGTGGAAGCAAACACGGTTTTCTCGCACTGTGAGGTGCCAGTGTGAGCCACCACGTCATCCAAATGATATATCAAAGACAATTAGAGGTATTAGGATCCTCGGATCGCGAAAACCTGATGTCTTTGACAGTTGCTGACTTGTTTAATTTTGAGATCGCGGACAACCGTTCATTCGGAAAGAAAATAGAACTCCAGGTATCAAGCACTGTCAGGGACTGAATCACGTTTGTGAGCATTGGTGATTTTCGATGCGGAAATCGCCTCCCTAATACAGCTTTCTGATAAAAATTTCAATTGGATCATTGATTTCTGATAACAATAATATTTTTCTCTAATCTAATATGTTTGATGCAAAAAATAAAGTACCTATTTGATACTATTTGTTTGGTGACTGAAATTCATGCCCGTGATGTCTTAAGCTGATTGAGCCCATGGAGATTTGAAACGTGGATAAAAAATAAATTATTTTCCAATGCCTTGGCAGTGCACCAGTCACTGACGTTCAGCCACTGGACAACACAAACACTAAAATTGAAACCAGGATAAGCCAACTATTTTTCAGCTGAAAGAGACCTACTGTCCAATAATTGTAGCTGTCAGTTCTTTTCGGTAAAATTCTGCCACATTTCAAACTTCAACGTCAATCAGAAGTCATTTATTAATGACAACGGCCTTTGGTAGAAGCGAAGGAATGTGACCACCTGACAGTCAAATCTGCATTCTCGCAAATTAAGACAACTATTAAAGGTTTATGCAGGACCACAAACTAATCACATGACACAGCCTACAGGACACAGAGCTCTAAAGGTCTCGCGCTTTTTCTTAAAAGCTGACTGCAAAAGTCACGGCTGTCTCAGCTCTGCTGCAGCACCGCAAACCGTAACCACAGATGTCCTCCTGCACATCTGTTTGCAGCAAATCTAGCACGGCATCACGTTTTCGTACGGAAAACAAGGCTGAGTAGAAATTTGATTAAAACCTTCATTTTTCATTTACAATACTCCTCTTATGGAGAGAAGCATGCGTAAGCATGGCGCCAGACCACTCACAACTATAGGTCGTGCGTTTCTGTGCCCAACATCAAGGGAAGTTGCAGCCGGCATAATTCTTGCAGTTAACATTTACAACAGGTCCTAAGAAGGGTCATAACTAAACAACAATCAACAAAAAAGGCAATGAGAATAATCAAAACATGTGGAATATAGAAGTCCCAAGATACGCTGAGAAGCCATCCAACCAAGCCTGATGGGATGTAATCATGGAATTGCCTCCATTCCTCCGTAACTCTTGTTCTGTGTAGTCCGCCTAATTAATAATATTGTCTGAGGCGGCCGGGATGTAAGCAAAACATTCCGAGCCAATAACACTGCAAGTGCTGCCCTGTACTTCGAGGAAATAGTGCAGTGCCAGACAATTCTGCAAAGTGAGTAACGTTTTTGTTATCTTCTTGTCACTACTGTCAGGATTACTGTCTTAAAGTCAGCTTTTCTATGAATTATGTGCCATGCATTATCGTTTTAACTATGATGTTTTGTCCTGTCAAGCCACACTAATACATTTGTCAAGTAGGTGTATATGTACAATGCTGGTTCCTCAGTGCAAAAATCTCTTGCTCGCAGCATTCTGTCATATGCGTTATTTTTGAGGTAATAATCTATTTTGCACACTTACATCAGTACTACAAGACTTTCTCGAATTTTTGATTTCAATATGATTTTATAAAAAGACCTATGGGATTTTAATTATCTCCCCACTAATTGTCCCGATGCCTCAGCTAGTGGCTTGATCACCATGTTCACCAAGGAAAAACAAGACACAAGCATCACCAAACGAATTCAATCTGTTTCGTACTTCACTTGAACTGTCATTTCACTTAAATGCGTGATAATTTCAATCCATTGTTTGTTCTGCCTCTTGATCCTCCTTGGTATTTTGATTGTAAAAGTGGATAATCTCGCATTTCTCTGCACTAAACTTCATCCGCCCTGCATTTAGCCATGCACTCCGAACACTTGCACATCGCACTTTCCACAGGTCATTTTCCCTCAGGCAGTAATCTGTCATCAGTGGAGTATTTACGTGTCTGTCAGGTTACCAACATTGAGATTGGTGGTCGCTGAGCTGCTAACCGTACTCAGAGAGACTTTGGGATGGTTTGGGGAAGCTGTGAATTGGTCCTGCATCTGCGCCCACAACCTCTCAATGATAAAGTGATTGTGGACTTGTAAGAGGAAAACTGTGACTATATACCATGAAACAGGCACAGTAGCCTCATTTAATGTATGTCTCGACTGGTACATGAAAGGGCAGGGAGCAGAGGGAAAGAGAATCTGAGAAAATCGGAGACAGGTTCAGGTGGAGGATCTGGATCGGAGCAGATGTGGAAGGCCAAAGAGACTGTACTGTACTTTTCTTTGTTCTTTGCCTTCCTCTGTCTTTGACTTCTCCGCCATTCCATCTCACTTTAACTCTCTCTCACTCCATATCGCTCTTCGTCGACTTCATTGGATCTCTCTCTCTCCTCTTTCTCTCTCCTTCTCTCTCTCTCTCGCATTCGTCTATCTCACGTTCTCGCCTGCCTGTTAGTCTCTTCCCTGCCTCTCTCTGTCTCTCTATTTCATCGTCTGTCTCCCTCTGTCTCTGAGGAGAAAGTGAGGTCTGCAGATGCTGGAGATCAGAGCTGGAAATGTGTTGCTGGAAAAGCGCAGCAGGACAGGCAGCATCCAGGGAACAGGAGAATCGACGTTTCGGGCATAAGCCCTTTATCTGTCTCTCCCTATCTCTCTTAATTCGCTCTATCTCTGCCGTTCTCTCGCCCCGTCTCTCATTTTCTCTTTTACCATTTTGTCTCTCGCTCACTCATTGCTTCTAACTCTCTCTCTCTATCCCTGTATGTGTCTTCCTTTTTCTCTTCTGTATATCTCTTTCATTATGTCTCTCTCCTTGTCTCTCTATCTGTCGCTCCACCTCTCTCCCTCTCTCTCTTTGCCTCTCTACCTCTCTCGAGTTGCATCATTACGTCTCTAGTTTTGTATCTCTTTTTGCCTTTGTCGGCGTCTCTCTCTGCCATTGTCTCTTATCTCCCTCCATCTCTCCCTCTTACACATTCTGTTTCCACTTCTTTGGCTTGTTCTGGTTCGCTCTTTCTCTCTCTGCTTCTCTCTGCAATGTTTTCACGTCCCTCTTTCATTTTCTCTCTCTCGCAAGAAGGCTGTGTTCACTCCTCTCACTGTGTCTATTTCTTTCACTCTCGCTCGTTTTTTCTTTCTCACACATTGTGTCTGACTCTCTCACTGTATTTCTTTCGCTCTTTATTCATCCCTGTCTCTGCCCCTTCCTTTCACTCTTTCTTTGTCCCTTGCCACGCCTTTTCATTTCCTCTCTCTCACAGCTTTTGTCTCTTTCTTTCCCTCCATTTGTCGCTCCCTCACTAACATCCTCTTGTCTCTTCTCTCTCTCTCTATCTCTCTCTTTCTCTCTCTTTCTCTCTGCATCTCACTGCCCATCATTCCCTCTCTATCTTTGGCTCTCTCTCGTCCAGTCTCTCACAGTTCGTCTGTTCCTCTTTCGCACTCTCTCTCTTTAACTTTCTCCCCCTTCTCCTTCTCTCTCTCTCTGTCTATTGCTCTCTATTTCAGTCTTTGTCTCTCTTTTTGTCTATCACTCACGTTTCTCTTTGTTGCTCTGTGTTTCTGTTTGTTTGGCTCTGTTTTAATCTTTGAATCAATCTCTCTCTACCTATCTATCTCTATCTATCGATCTATCTCTCTGCATTTCACTGTCTATCATCACCTCTCTATCTTTGGCTCTCTCTCTTCCAGTCTCTCACAGTTCTTCTGTTCCTCTTTTACTCTCTCCCTCTCTTTCATTTTCTCTCTCCCCTCTACTTCTCCATACTTCTGTCTATTTCACTCTATTTCATTCTTTGTCTCTCTCTTTGTCTATCACTCACTTTTCTCTTTGCTGCTCTGTGTTTCTCTTTGTATTGCTCTGTCTCAACCTTTGAATCAATCTGTCTGTCTCTTTCTCTCTCTCTCTCTCTCTCTCTCTCTCTCTCTCTCTCTCTCTCTCTCTCTCTCTCTCTCTCTCTCTCTCTCTCTCTCTCTCTCTCACTCAGTCACTCTTTCCATCTCTCGGCTGATATTTCCATTGTATTCTTGAGACACTGAAGATGTTGTGTCCCATGGACAGGGAGTCTTCCGGTATTAAGACGAGAAGGGAAATCAACCTGCTTTTCACGGGATGGAGATGCCCATCATTAGTTGAGGAAGGGGATTGTGGACACCCGCAATTTCCCAACAACAGAAAGTGAGCTACCTGGCTGATTTTAATGCGTTTTTATTCTTAAAAGTGCATTGTCTTTTAAAACGAAGCCCACATTTTTGCAGTTTTCAGAACCGTCCGGGGCTTTTGCTCAATCCAAGAATTCTCGGACATTCTCTGGGAGAGTTTACTGGAGGAGAGAGTGACAGAAGAGAGGGAGTGGGAACAAGAGACCAGAAAAATTGGGGGCTGGCAGTGTAGAAATCAAGAGACAGAAATACCACTCCATTCTGGCAAGGTGTGATCCACAGTGTATTATGCATCTCCTGTGTCAGAGAGGCAGGAATAAGGAATCTACGGAGAAGAGGTATTCGACGGGCATTCAGCACGTGAAACCAACATGTGTTGTTTGTCAGTTAATATTGTAGCTGATTACATTGCATTGGGCGTATGGAGGTCAGAGACACAATGAGGACGTTCAAAATCTTCTTCAGAGGAGAAATTCCATTGTTTGGACAACAAATAAATAGTAAATTGTGAAACATTTAGTAAGCAATTGTTTTTCACGAATGGCAGAAACATTTGAGTGGAGCATTTGAGATTTATATTGAAGGTGAAAAGGCCTTTGGATCGTAAGATCAGAGTTCAATTAATTCATCTCGGTTCCAATCCTCTCACTTTCTGATCCATTCGTACTGATTGCAAAAACTGTAATCGTGCCCCAGCTCGTCGCACACCTTCTCTCCATGATAACAAAGTAGACTGCGTATCAAATACACCGTACCAATCTCAAACGGACTCTGTCCCCAATGAAATGATCCTTACTCTCTCACACATCGAACGTGACCTCAAACGAATAATATACACCCCATTGCACAGTTAGTCCCAATACATTAATCCAGCGTCATTCACACTCACCTTGTCCCGAATAGAGTAAACACTTGATCTCACACACAACATGTCCCCAATATAAAAACCCATGTCCTATCTCGCATTGACCCTGTTCCCAATGCAATGACTTGTATCCCATCTCACACTGATGCAATCCACGGTATAAAGACCCACATCGCATCGCAAATACACCTTATTGCCATGTAATAATGTACAGCACATTTCACCCACACACCATGCTACAGAAACCGAACCTCCATCTCAGGCATATCGTTTCTGCAACAGAACAGACAGCACTCCAAATCGCAAACAATCTTTCCTCAACACAAAAGGCAAAACCACATCTCACACACACGATCCCATATACAAAAACTGCACCCCACCTCGCACTCACCCTGGTCCCCATACAGGAACATCCTCCCCATCTCGCACAATCCCTGTCTGCTGCACAAGACCATTCAGCACACCTCACACACACACAGTTGCCTCTACAGGAGCCTGCAGACCATCTCACACCTACCCTGTCCTTAATTCAAAAGCCCACACACCATCTTACATACACCGTGTCCTGCATGAAACAACCCCCATACGATAACATGCATACTGTCTATATTGAAATAACCCACACAACAGCTCACGTGCACACCGTCTCCAGTACAACTTCACACAACAGCTCACAAGCTAATATTTCCAAAATTCAATTAAAAATAACACATCTAACATCCATTCCGTTCACAGCATAATAACTGACACGACCCTTTTCAGCAAACAACTCCATCCTGGATATTCCAATTTGTGTCTGTCATCTGTAACGATGTTGCTCCATTCAAGAAGTTATGCTGTCCTTTTCTTTCCCCAACAAGTCGCAAAATCAAAGCTTCCATAAAATGTTACTTGGATGGGTTTTCCGATCAATTTGCCTCAGGCAAATAGCTTTAACGTTTAAAGAAATCATTCTTGTAATGACAGCGTTCTGGCCATTTCTCTGAGCAAAGCACCTATCTGGTTTGATTTGGTTTTGGCAGTCTGGCTGTTCACTGAAAACAGTCAGTCAGTTTAAGAGTGCTGGATCATGAACAGCTACTTGCCAGAGGTTGTTCCATGTTGCAAACTCTATCTGTCACCGGGACAATCGTGTGATATGTTTCCCTTTTGTGCCAAAGTGTGAATGTGGGGATTCTTGCAAAATGTTTGGACCAGCATCATTATTCTGGGATGATCTGTTACGTTTTCGGACAGATGAAGTATTTCAGTATTCTGTTCCCTGTTTTGTTCGCGTTTAAATCTGTAATCTCGTGAATGAATACCGTTTTTCTTAAATTGAGTGGTTTTACCAGTTGCATCCATCTTAAAATATCCATGTTACATCTGCTTAAAACAAGATGAAAAGTTAAGTGTTGATTTACTTTCTCGAAGTGTTTTGAAGGGGTTTAGTCAGTTTCATAACGAGTGTATTACTAAAAACGTTCACTTTTGTGATGTGTTCGTGAATATCTCTGCCTGACTCCCAGCCACATACCCGCGGAAGGCCAAACATAGGTGTTTCCTGAAAGATTACTGCACGGTTAAGTAATTTGTACTTATGCATTCATCTTTCATCCCTCCTCTGTCTCCTCTGGAATTGCATCTTGTTTCTTTTTTCATTCCAAGACGATTATTCCGAGTTACATTTCTCAGCATAGATATCAAATCATTCCACCAATTTGTTCATGCCATTTTGACAATTGATTATATTTCACTCACAGTTCAAAAAAATCCTTCTCCCTTATCACGTGCCGAATTCCTGTCACTGGCTGAGATTCAATCCCGCTCATTGACTGACGTACAATCCCTGTCACTGACTGAGATTTATTTCCACTCACTGTCAGATGGTCCAACCCTATAGTTCACTTTGGTTCAATCTCTGACACTTACTGAGATTCATTCATTGTCACTGACTGAGACTCATCCCATGGCACTGAGTGAGATTCAATCCTGCACATCAAGGACTAAAATAATCCTATGCATTCGGGAAAAGCTGCATTGTGGTCACGAACTATTGGGAAAATAACTAAAACTTTGTTCTGTTCTGAAAACATTGTTTAACAACTTTGTGATTCCAATAATTGGGTTGAAATTCTTTTCCTTTTACTGTTGTGCACTTTATTACGATGGATCCATTCTTCAAGACAAGTCTGACAATCCCTTTCTGAATTTCGTTTTCGCCTCTTCAAAATTATTACTCTGCACAACTAAAAACAAAAATTACAAGAAAGAAAATCTTTGACAAGTTACTCAGATGTAACATACTCTAAATTAATAGGTCCCAATATTCCTTAAATAACAGATATTTTATACATTTCACTTCCAAAAGAATATACACCGCTGAGGTTTAACCAAATGACTGGAATTTTTGCAAACAACTTCACACACTTCTCTTTGAACAATCATATAGTTTTGAATCCTCACATCTTCTGATGGGTGTCGACAGTGTGTTGCTGGAAAAGCATAGCAGGTCACGCAGCATCTGAGGAGCAGGAGAATTGACGTTTCAGGCATAATCTCTTTGTCAGAAATTAGGCTCGTGGGCCGGGGCTTAGAGATAAAAGTGAGGAAGGTTGGGTTGGGGGCATTGGAAGTTATTTGAGGAACAGACATGTGGATAAAGTTGAGGGAGGTGAAAGGTCAGAGGGCGGAATGATGGACAGGTGGAGACGGCTGTGCCGAGTTGCAGGCTTGGGCCTGGGATAATGTGGAGGAACGGGAAATGAGGAAGGTGTTGAAATCCAGATATATCTCGTGAGTTTGCAGGATCCTATGGTGGGTTATGAGGCATTCTTCCTCCAAGCATCCTGTGGTAACTGTTTGGTGGTGGAGGACACCCAGTACTTGCATGTCCTTGATGGAGTGGGAAGGGGAGTTGAATTGTTCAGACACGAGGTGATGGGTCTGGTGAGTGCGGGTGTCCCAGAGATGTTCTCACAAACGATCTGCAAGAAGGCATCCTGTCTCCCGGATGTATAGGAGCTACCACCGGGTGGACCGGATGCAGTAATTGACATTAGTATTGCTACAAGTAAACCTCCGATGGATCTGGAAGGATCCCTTGGGGTCGTCGGCGGAGGTGAGTGGAGTGGTGTGGGCGCATGTTTTTCATTCCTGCGGTGGCAGGGAAAAGTGCCAGGAGTGGGGTGTGGACCTCACGAGGAAGGTGCGGGGGGAATGGTCTTTCTGGAATGCAGATAGGAGTAGGGAGGGAAATATATCTTTGGTGATGGGGGCCGTTTCGAGTTGACAGAAGTGACCGAGGATGGTGCGATATATGCAGAGGTTGGTGGGGTGGTAGGTGAGGACTGTGGCGGTCTGTCCTTGTTGAGCTGCGAGGAGTGGCGTTCAAATGCGGTGCTGCAGCAGGTGGACGTGATGTGCTGTAGGGCATCGTCAACTGTGTGGGAAGGGAAGTTGCAATCACGGAAGAAGGTGGCCATCTGAGACTTTCTTAGTTATCCCAGTCCCAAGCTTCCAATTAGGCACCACCCTCCATACATGTCCATCACTCCCCGCTTTGACCTATCACCTCCCTCATCTTCATCCACCCATCCCTTTCGTAGCTATCTTCCCCTCCACGCCCCCCTCTCCCATGTATCTCTCAACCCTCATTCCTGATGAAGTGCTTATGCCTGAAACGCAGACACAGCTTCTCCTCGGATGTCGCCTGACCCACTGTGCTTTTCCAGCAATACAGTCTCGACTCTGATCTCCAGCATCCGGAGTCCTCACCTTCTTCTCCTCCATCTTCTGATGGGGCCTTTATGTCTTAAAGTAATGAAAAGTCTCTCGATCTTTGGACAGTATCCTGCCTTTTCTCATCAAATGTATATCACTTGGCTGCCTGTATTTTATATTAAAAATGTCAGCATACACATTTTCAACAAATAATTGCTTTTCAATGCACAACAATTCCATGCTACTATTATTTCATGTCCTGCCAAGGCAGACACAATTGACCACTAATTTTGAAGATCCCTTATATTTGAAATATAGTTCGACATAGAGCAGAGAAAAGTACAGAAACCTGCAGGGTTTTCGTCCTTCGACATTGTGCCTATCCTATATCCTGCCCAAAGATCAAACTTATTACCATCCATGTGCATATTCGAGAATGTCCCTAATGCATTTGATTCTATTACCACAACTTGCATTCCACGCACCGATCACTCTCTGTGCAAATATGTTACTTCAGACATCTCCCCTTACCTTTCCTTATTTGTTGAAATAATTTGGGAGAAGATTTTTTAGCTCGGGTGCTCGTTGTTGTGGCCGTGTTCGCCGAGCTGGGAACTTGTGTTGCAGCGGTTTCGTCCCCTGTCTAGGTGACATCCTCAGTGCTTGGGAGTCTCATGTGAAGTGCTTCTGTGATATTTCTTCCGGCATTTATCGTGATTTATACCTGCCGCTTCCGGTTGTCAGTTCCAGCTGTCTGCTGCAATGGCCAGTATATTGGGTCCAGGTCGATGTGCTTATTGATTGAATCTGTGGATGAGTGCCATGCCTCTAGGAATTCCCTGGCTGTTCTCTGTTTTGCTTGTCCTATAATAATAGTGTTGTCCAAGTCGAACTCATGTTGCTTGTCATCTGAATGTGTGGCCAGTAAGGATAGCTGGTCATGTCGTTTCGTGGCGAATTGGTGTTCATGGATGCAGACCGTTAGCTGTCTTCCTGTTTGTCCTATGTCGTGTCTTGTGCAGTCCTTGCACTGGAATTGGTGCACTACATTAGTTTCGCTCATGCTGGGTATCGGCACCTTCGTCCTGGTGAGTTGTTGTCTGAGAGTGGCTGTTGGTTTGTGTGCTGTGATGAGTCCTAGTGGTCGCAGTAGTCTGGCTGTCAGTTCAGAAATGTTTTTGATGTATGGTCGTGTGGCTCGTCCTTTGGGTTGTGGCATGTCCTCATTCCCTTGTCTTTCCCTTCGGCATCTGTTGATGAAATTGCGGGGGCATCCGTTTTTGGCCAATTCATTGTATAGGTGTTCTTCTTCCTCTTTTTGCAGTTCTGGTGTAGTGCAGTGTGTTGTGGCCCTTTTGAACAGTGTCTTGATGCAACTTCTTCTGTGTGTGTTGGGGTGGTTGCTGTCGTAGTTCAGGACTCGGTCTGTTTGTGTGGCTTTACTGTGTACCTTAGTGGTGAATTCTCCGTTCGGTGTTCTCTGTACCATCACGTCTAGGAATGGGGGTTGGTTGTCCTTTTCTTCCTCTCTGGTGAATCGGATTCCTGTGAGTGTGGCGTTGATGATCCGGCGTGTGTTCTCTATTTCTGTGTTTTTAATGATTACAAAAGTATCATCTACATATCTGTCCCAGCGTTTGCTTTGAATTTGCGGTCAGACTGTTTGTTCTAACCTTTGCATTACCGCTTCTGCTATGAGTCCAGAGATGGGTGAGCCCCTGAGCCGTTGATTTGTTCATATATTTGGTTGTTGAATGTGAAGTGTGTTGTGAAGCACAGGTCCAGTAGTTTGAGTATGCCGTCTTTGTTGATAGGTTCCCTGTCTTGTTGTCTGATCTGTATGTCCAGCAGGTTGGCTATTGTTTCTCTGGCTAGGGTTTTGTCGATAGACGTGAACGGTGCCGTTACATCGAATGAGACCATGGTTTCTTCCTTGACTATGTGCATATTTCTGATGATGTCCAAGAATTCCTGTGTTGATTGTACAGAGAGTCTGGATCCGCTGATCAGGTGTTTCAGTTTCTGCTGTAGTTCTTTAGCCAGTTTGTGTTATGGTGTCCCTGGTAGTGATACTATGGGTCTGAGTGGGATGTTTAGTTTGTGCACTTTAGGTAGTCCATAGAATCTGGGGGTGTTGTTACTTTCAGGCTTCATTCTCTGTCCCCTCATGGTAAACATTTCCTCCCTGAGAAAACGTCTCTGGCTATCCAATTTAGTTATGCCTCTCATCGTCTTTCATACCTCTGTCAAGAAACCTCACATCCTTCTTCGCTCCAATGCGATACACCCTCGCACTCTCACACTTTCTTCATAGGAAATGTTCTTCTGTCCAGGCAGAGTCCTTACAAAACCGCCTCTGCATCTTCTCTATAATTTCAACATTGTTCCTGTAATTAGGCAACCAGAAATGAAACCAATATTCCAAATGTGGTCTAACCAGGTCTTAAAGAGCTGCAGCATAACCTTACGGCTATTCAACTCAATTTCACTGCTAATGAAAACCAACACATCTTACGCCTTTTTAACAATCCTGCCAACTTGGTGGCAACGTTGAGGGTTCCCTGTACTTTATAGAACTTGTTCAAACAGCTGTAGTTAGTTACAGCTCCTTTTAGTAAATAGATTCACTAAATGGTGCAGCTGTCCTCAATGGTGTAAAGCTTGTTGGAAGTTGTTCAATATAGAGTTGAACCGTAAAGTGGGGGTAGAAAACTCACATTCCTGATTGGTGTCATTTCGATGATTCTCAGATTTGGGAGAGCCGTGGGTTTCAACAGTGATAGCACTCAGAGTTTCTTAAGGCCACTGTATTGTATGATTTGGCCAGTTTAGTTTTTCGTAAATGCACGACAACATATATTGACAGTGTAGGAATAGTTGCAGGAATTGTAACTGAAGTCAAGCAGACATGAATAGATATTCTCTCCGTGCAAATACTTATATCCTGCTACATCTGTGGTGTGCTTGTTACTTGCCAATTTGAAAGCCTTTCCAGATTTAATAAACCAAAGCGGTTAATTTTTGTTCATATTTATGCTCTTTGGATGAATGCTTAGATGACTCAACGTCTCAGAGCTTTCTTACTTCTGATGATTTTAATGTTACTTTCAGTTATTTCTTCCTGGCAGAATCCTCAATTACCTATTTGGCCACAGTAAAAAAAAATCGACACATTTTAAACATTCACGTAAGCGATCTCTGTTTATTGCAATACCCTTGTACCATGCTCATTACCTAGATTTCTGTACATTGACTGGATCTGCCTTTGGGTCAGCCGTTTAGATCGGAGAGAACTTGAATGAAGGATGCGTTTTGAACCAACATGTGTAGACTTCAACTCGGAAAGGGGCCGTTTTGGACCTTGTAATTGGGAAACGATCCTCAAAAGGTATTTGATGTTTCAGTTGCGCAGAATTTGGCGAACGCTGATGATTGTTTTTGGAAGATTTGGGATATTTATCAGGAAAATACGGGTCACCAATTGAAAGCATAAGTCGTGGGAAGGGTAATAACAAAACTAGCAGACAATAAGTGCACAAATTAGAACACAGCGGTTGTTTGAAGATAAATCCACACATCCACACCTGAGTGATGCAAGCATTTTGAAGCCAGTTCACCAGAGATCATGTCAAAGCGAATTCTGAAGAGAAAAAGATAAAAGTGGCAGGATTTGGGAAAGTTGGAAAATTAGAGATATTGAAAGAACAATTAGGAAGAAAAGGGAAAACGTGTAAGCGTTAGAAAAGTGAAGTAAGTCGAGACCCTTGGTTAATGTAAGGAGAACAATTAAAATAAACTAAAAGAAGAAATTAGGCGGGATAAGTGGACGACAAAATGCCCTTGGCAAGTAGGCCTAAGGAGAATCACAAGACGTTTTATTTGCATATTAAGAAGGGAAGGTAGGGAAAATGGACGGCCTCACAACGATAAATAAATAAATTTATGTTTCCTACCTGACAAAGTGGATGAGCCCTTTGTGCATATTTGTAACAGCTTTTTCAAATGATAAGAAATTGGACTGTGGTAAAACTTGGGATTGGTGCAAAAACACTGTTTGGCATTTCTATATTAATGAGGAATGACTTGGCATCTTGAATAAAATAGTAAAATTTTATGGAGTTCAATATGGAGTTGAACCGTGATGGGATCTATTCCATAAAGATGGATTCTAAAAATGTGCTGATTGCGGGGCTCTTCCCAGAGGTCATTCTATCTTCTCTCAATGCAGGAAAGGTCTCAGAAGTCTGGAGGACAGCCTGTGCAATTTCAATTGTTGAAGAAGAACAAGATTAGATGACTTACAGTGTGGAAACAAGCCCTTAGGCCCAACAAGTCAACACTGACCGTCTAATGGGCAACGCACCCAGACCTATTCCCCTACATTTACCCCTTCACCTAACACTACGGGCAATTTAGCATGGTCAATTCACCAATCGTGCACATTTTTGGACTGTGAGAGGAAATCGGAGTACACAGAGCAAACCCACGCAGACACGGGGAGAATGGGCAAACAACACACAGGCAGTTGCCTCAGGCAAGAATTGAACCGGGTTTCTAGCGCTGTGAGGCAGCAGTGCTAACCACTGTTCCACCATGCCACCCATGAGGACACATTATTTTTTGTAATTATGGGTGGCCGAGCCTTACGTCATGGTAGCAAAACAATTGCTTAAGATTCTTACGGACAGCATTTACGTGAATTTGGAAACATAAGTTCGCACTAAGGAGAGTGAGCATGGCTTTATGCTGGGGAAGTCTTGTCTCACAAATTTGATTTATTGTTTTGAGGGTGTGATGGCTGTGTGTACGACAGTGGATGGTGTCTACGCAGACTTCACTGAAACATTTTCCAAGTTCCCTCCTGGTAGAATTAGTCAGAAAATTACACCAGGTGGAAAACAAAGTAACTTGTTCTGTTGGATGCAAAATTGGCTTTCGTTTCAAAGACAGAGGTAATTGTGGATGGTGTTTCACACATTCGAATTATTTGACAGCTGGGTTTGCAAATGCATCAGTGTGGTGACCTCGATCGTTTACATTTAATTTGATTTATTTGAGTTATTACCTGAACCTTAATAAGATACGCTAACAAATATCGTCTTATGTGCTCTTCCAGCAAATCTAAATTCAACTCAATCAAGGTAATACTACAAAATTCAGAATATAAGGTCATGTCGAAAAGAAAAAATGCAGAGTAATGGCAACTCTAATATTGTGTGAGGTTCATTCATAATTTTTATGACAATACACAAGATGCTGATAGGGAATCTGTTGGTGTAGAGTTCCAAAGTTTTGTCTCTTCTGCAATCAATCTTTATTTGAGTCCTTTACCACAAGTGCACCAGAAGACGGAGACCACTCCCGAATATGGCTTTCCGTGTGGCCCAGTCGATCTCTGAATATTCAGCTCAGATTGGAAGAGAGGTCAATGATCCAATGAATTCGACAGTGGTAAATAACACTTATACTCATTTCCAACTAGTCGCAGCCCGCCATTCTGAAAAAAAAAACACCCTGGGCCCCGAGGATCTACCTTCTTTGAAGTTGTCAGTTCAGTATTCATCTTTTAACCTAATCCCTGAAACATGTGGTTTACCTTTTGTTCCAGCCTGCCATGAGGAATACCTCCAGTGTTTCAAATATGGCCGAACTAAATTCGATGGAGACCAGCAGTGTCAGAGTCTCATCGATCTAATGTACTTAGATGTGAAAAATTTGGGCATAGAACATAGAACATAGAACATAGAAGAATACAGCGCAGTACAGGCCCTTGGGCCCTCGATGTTGCGCCGATCCAAGCCCACCTAAACTACACTAACCCACTATCCTCCATATAACTATCCAATGCCCTCTTAAATGCCCATAAAGAGGGAGAGTCCACCACTGTTACTGGCAGGGCATTCCATGAACTAACGACTCGCTGAGTGAAGATTGTTGGCATGTTGAGGAGTCATGCCAACAATCTGAACTGTTCACTGTGAACCTCTGTTGCTGTGTCCAAGGAATAGAGAGAATATGTGCATCTCATCATGTCTTTGTGAAAAAGAGGTTTTGAATTTAGAACTGTGCACGATGTTTCAAGTATTTAAGACTTAGAGAATCCATGTCTCTGCACATTGCTCACTTTTCAACCTATGTGACACATGTGAAATGAATAAGTACGGAAACAGCCTCAATTATTACTAAGTACAGTCATAACTCTTCACTATTTTCCAAGAAAATGATATGGTGACCACAGCTGTTCCTTGTTCTTCACTTGCAATCAAGTGCATCCTTGCTGGGGCGAGAACCATGAACAACGAGAAAGATGCAAGTTGTACGTAGCTGAGAACATCAGGAAACATCCCATGATGCCTCTCCAGAAATAAGCAGCATAAATATTGACTTCAACGCACGAACACTGAAAGGGAACTTTATCAGGAGTTCGGTGAAGCCATTTGTTTTCATCTGGCCCAAGGCACAAATATACATAGACATTATTGTCGCCACTCGTTCAGTTATTAACTCCTGTACCTTCATTATGTTCTAACTTGTTCTCGAATCATTAAACCTCAAAACGTCGCTCGTGTAATCATGGAAAATAAATTTTGTGCCCAGAACCAAAATATAGCTGCAGGTTGTCATCACAAAAATCAGGTTGTCCCATACAAAACCGACATCTTTCTGTTTGGGTTAAACATATTCAAAATAGGTAACACATACAAGCTTGTCCATTTCTCTTTCTTTCTTTGATTCTTTCTTTCTTTCCTTCTTTACTTCCTTCGTTCTTTCCTTTTTACTTTCCTTGTTTCTTTCTTTCTTTCTATCTTTCTTTCCTTCCTTCATTCCTTCTTTCTTTCCTTCCATCTTTTCTTCTTTCCTTCTTTCCTTCATTCTTTCTCTCCTTCTTTCTTTTTTCTCCCCTTTCACACTGAAGTTGTATCTCTCTCCATTTGTTTGCCGTTGCTGCCAGCGTTTGACTTTGTCTTGCCGACATGCTCCCTCTTACCCTGTTTCAATCATGTGTTCTTCATTTCACCTTTCATTATCCTGTTGTGATTATCTCCTCAACATCGCTATTTTAGTCAAATTACTGGTATGCTGTTGTTCGTCTGACCCTGGCATAATTATCCGCCTGACAATGTATTGCTGGAAAAGCGCAGCAGGTCAGGCAGCATCCAAGGAATAGGAGAATCGAAGTTTCTGGCATGAGCCCTTCTTCAGGACTCATGCCCGAAACGTAGATTCTCATGATCCTTGGATGCTGCCTGACCTGCTGTGCTTTTCCAGCGACACATTTTCAGCTCTGATCTCTAGCATCTGCAGTCTTCACTTTCTCCCATAATTATCCACCTGAATACTGATGCCTTTCCCACACGAATCCAGATATGGTTTGTAAAATATTTCCATCTGTGGGTGATCTTCCTGAACAAATGTTGCAATGCTCATTGAGGTTCTTTTAAACAAGAATGTGGACTAAGCTCACTCTGAATACGGACGAGATGATTATTGACTTTCTGTGAGAAACAGGCAGAACCAAATAATTTCTAAATTTCTAATCATCAGTTTAGATTTCTAAATATTGGTAACAGTTCGAGATAGACATTTTGCCTGAGTATAATGTATGTGTTTAGAACAAAGCCAACCTCTCTCAAAGTATTTTAAGAATGTAGACTAGACCCTAAATTTTTATTTCTTATTTAACAGGCAGATGTGAGCGGATGATCCAGGCATGATGCAGTTGGCCAAGCCACTCGACCTGAAGCAATAGTGAACTCGGCAAAAATGAGGTCTGCAAATGCTGAAGATCAGAGTCTAGATTAGAATGGTGCTGATAAAGCACAGCGTATCAGGCAGCATCCGAGGAGCAGGAACATCGACATTTCGGGCAAAAGCCCTTCCTTTGGAATGAACAGCAAAAGAGAACTTACTTCAGCATTGCAGTCGAAACAGTATAAATGAAGTCAGAATTTACAATAACCTATTGGAAAACTTAACCGACCCGATACAGTAGCTATTGCGAATTAATTATTCGAATAGAGTAACACTCAATAAATACACATCCAGAAAAAAATGGTTAAGGGAAAGAGAAATTCTTACATGCAGGAGGGAAAGACATCCACAGAGGAGATCTCAAAAGAAATTCATAGAACTATTTATTGAACTCCCAACTCTCCTGGGCTCGCACAACCTATGACTGTTACAGGTAAAACACATTGGAATTGCAATTTGCAAGCAGGAGTATTTTTCTACAAAGTGCACTGCATCAATGAACACTGTATTTTGACAAAACATTCTCGTCTCACAGTGTATCACAGGTCGTGATAAAAGGACATGACAATGACACAAGAGCAGAGGACAATTCTCGGCCATTCATCCCATTGAGCCCGTCTGCCATGGATGATCCCTTGCGAAACTCCATATTTCTGCCTTTGTCCTAATCAATTTGCTTAATAAACACTCACAAAAACTGGTTTTTCTCGTTAAATTATCACACAAGCTACAGTGAACAGCCGTTTGGAGAAAAGTACTTCTGAATGTCTCCCATACTTTCTGTCCAGATGTGCGTTCAGCATTTGTTCGGAACTATTTTGTCAGAAAAACTACTTTAGTTCGGGAAGTTGCAACATGTAGAAATCGTTCAAGTTCGTGTCTTCTTGGTTTACCGTTTATATCTTGAAGACGTTGCTTGCACTGTCACTTAACATTCAAACACCGACGGACAATATGTATAATTGTTGTTATTGCTGATTTTAAATTAACCTTGTGCGGCTATGTGCGCGTGAATACGAGATCACTGAGCCAGGTAGAGAATTCAAAATAGCTCTGAGACAATTGAAGTGCCATGGAGATTTGTCGCGCATCACAGAATATCTTCAACGTGGAAGAAAGGTATTCGGCCCATCAAGTCCTTACTACAGTCCTGAAGAGTATCCCACTCACTGTCACACACAAGAGGATTATTGCCACACAGCATTCTTATGGCCAATCCTCATAAACTCAATATCTTTGGACTGTGGGAGGAAACTAATGTAGACACAAGGTGAATGAGCAAGCATCACACACAAAGTCGACTGACGCTGAAATGGATCATTGTTCTCTGGCTCTGTAGCGCTGGGCAACAACAAAGCCACCGTTCCACCGAATGGAAAGGAAATATAAAACAGCATATTTGGAACGAGCAACACTCAGAAAGAAGAACCAGAATGAAAATATTGAAAAGGATTTTCCGTGTGGTTAGGCTTGAACAGATGAAACCAATTTGATTGAGGCATTTAAGAGCAGCGTAACTGTGAGACAAAACATACACGGGAAACAACATTTGCAGATATTGACGAAATGAAACTGTGCGACGTCATTATATGTTGGGTCCAGATAAATTACCTCAAACACAATAAAACAGGTAAGAAAGTTCGATGATGAACTGTACACAATAATTCTATTTTAATTGAAGCCCATCGAAGTTTTACATAACACCTCTGGTTATTTCATCAGTACAGTTCAGACCAGAAATTCCTCGCCATGAATGTAATGTCTCAAGGGCTTGATCCGGACTCTGCAAAATCTGTTCCAAAAGTCGATATGGTGTTGGTCAGGCAAAGTCAGGCCCATTGACTTCAAACTCAGTACTAGGCAAACTACTCAAAAAAGATTACTTCGAAAGGAGGGAGTGTGGAGACGGATGAATCATAACAGCAATGCTGTTTAAGTTATGTCTTAACTGAAACTGATATTGAAAATAAAGCTGGAAAAGAACGTACGTCACACTTGGGTATGTGGGTTAAAACACCTGAATCAACGCGAATAGGAAGTTCGAAGGGTATGAACGATCTAAAGATATGCAATGACTGATTACGTTAATTATGATGCCGAGCACATTGTTGCAAGGAATTCCGAATGACAGGACGTACGTGCATTTGGAAAGACAAGTACTGATTTGGTGATTGTCAGCATAGCTCTGGGGGTGGAGAATAATGTCTCACGAACATGATTGATTTTTTTCGAAGAAGAAACAGAGAGGATTCATGAGGGCAGAGCGATAGACGTGATCTTTCCAGACTTTATTAAGGTGTTCGACAGGATTCCTCCTGGGAGACTGTTTAATAAGATTAGATTTCATCGAATACAGGGAGAACTCGTCATTTTGATACAGAAATGGATCTTCGATAGATGGCAGAGGCTGGTGGTAGAGAGATACCTTTCAGAAGGCATGTGACCAGTGGAGTGCCACAAGAATCCGTCCTGCATTTTTTTTTGTTTACATAATTGATTTGAATGTGAACATAGGAGGTACAGTTAGCAAGATTGCAGATGACACCAGCATTGCAGGTATAGTGGGCAGCGATGAAGACTACTTCAGAGAATAGCGGGGTCGAGTTCAGATGGGCTAATAGGCTGAAGAGCGGCAAGTTGAGTTTAATTTGGATACATGCGAGTTGCTGCACTTTGGAACATCAAATCAGAGTAGAACATATACACTTAATGGTAAGATCATGGGAAGCTCGGCTGAACAAAGCGACCTAGTAGTGCAGATTCTTATTTCCTTGTAAGTACAGTCGCAGGTCGATCGGATAGTGAAGAGGTCATTTGATATGCTTTTGTTTATCGTTCTGTGTACTGAGTATAGATTTTGGGAGGTCATATGCGACTGTAAAGGACAATGCTTGCGTCTCATTTGGAATGTGGCTTGCACTTCCAGTCTCCTTTCTTTGTAGGAATGTTGTGCCATGTTTGGAGGATGTGAACTATAAGGAGAAGGCTGAATAAACTGGGGTTTTTTCGTTGGAGTGTAGGAGGGTAAGGGGTGAAACTATCGATATTTTTAAAATCATGAGGGATTTGGATAGGATAAACAGACAAGTTTCTTTTTATTGCACCTGCCGTGGGGACGTCCAGAACGAAAAGACATAGTTTGAGGTCCAGTGAGCAAACATACAAAAGGGACCTAATGGGTGTGGTGCGTTAATTAAATGAACTGCCAGTGGAAGTGGTACAGTTCGGTACAATTACAGCATTTAAAGCCATCTGGATAGGTATATGTATATGGATTGTTTGGAAGGATTAGTGTCAAGTGTTGGATAATGGGGCTTGATTAGATTAGGATATCTGGTCAGCATGGCAGTGTTGGAGCAAAGGATCTGTTTAAGTTCTGTACACCTCTGTGATGCTATCACTTTCTGACTCTGTGTTAAATTTCCCAAATTCAGTGTTCTGACTTCTGTCCTTTCTGAGATATATTGACGTTTGAATATAATTATCCAGAGACCTATCTGAAAACTTGACAAGATGGAAAAATGGAAATCTGTGTGAAATACCTGCAGGGAGTTTAAGAATACCAGTTGTATATCAGAGCAGATGCAGATTAATCTCGAAAAGTGTGTTGTTAGTCTTTTTTGTCAGAAAAGCAAATTTGTTGAGTATTACATTTAACATGTCACTTTGATAAGGAAGAGAGTAAAAAGACAGAAGGGTTCATCTGTGCAAGTAACCCTGCTTTTCTAAAGTTCTCTTCACACCACTTTACTTTTCTGGAAGATCTACATTCATAACAGTTTTCCCGAACTAAAACAAATCAAAAACGCGGAACTTATCCTGACTCAAGAAACGCTTCTGCGCTCTACACCATTTCTGCTCGTGGAAAGTTCACTGGAACGCTCTAATTTGGGCTAGTGGGTGATTCCTGCATACAAATTAATTAGTTTGATATGCCAGATTGAGATTACAGCTCATGGAGTATGAAGTGTTTTGGCCATTAACAAAAATAACGTACAATGCTCAGTTCATCAAGCTATGTTGAATTTAACTGATGATCATTTCGATGCAAGTTTCATGTAGTTTCCGGCTCTGGTGTCAGTGGATGATCACAAAATCACTAATTAAAAAAAAAAAACATTATGTTTCCAGGGAGATTAAATTGAACTATAAATCGCGAAAATTGTCTTCATTGATAGAAGTAGACGAGACTAATTCAAAACAATTGATAACAGAAAGCAGGGAACAATTATATCAATATAATTCCTCATGGAAGAGCAGAAAATGATCCATTTCTTTTACAGGAAGTGAAACGATTGTAGTTGCAATAAAGGTAACAGAAAGCAAATGTATTTCTTATATAAAATGTGCCGACTTCGACAAAGAAGTGGAAAGAAAACAAACTCGAGGAAGCCTTCAGGACGTATCTCCCCATCTGACACCAGCATTGGTTCAACAGGCTGATAAAAATCGTTTCATCTGAACGCGGTCGGATTCTGAATTCATACTTAGGTCACCCGTACCGATTTTGTTGTCTTGTTTAACAGGACATCGCCGTTAGCGAGGGCTCACCACAGCTCATGCAAATTCTGGTGCACTTTATCGGGTGCGTGCATTTTATTAATGTTCTCAGACAAGCAAAACAATATCTCACATCTGTCCCTCTGACGTCACTGCACCTTATCATACAGCAATAAAGTCAGATAGCACGGAAATATATCATTTTGTTCAACTGGTCAATGCCGAACAAAATTCCAAACTTAACTCGTCCCACCCACCAGCTCCACTCCCAATATTTTCAACCTTCCCTGTTCAAGTACTTATTCAAATATAGTTTAAACGTTGTAACTGTATGCTGAAGAAACGCAGGCTAAATAAACATTGTCAGCATGGTTATCAAAGGAATAGTCCTCAGTACAAGACTTGGTGACTTCGGCAATGAAACCCCAAAGTCACCCCGATTTGCTGATAATCATCAGGAATATTTTGGCTAACTATGTGGAGATAACGCCGTACCTCATATTCAGTACCTCACAGTGCGGAGTGAAATGAAAATTAATTCTAAACTTCCAATGCTTCAGTTATTTTCATCGTCGAATTAATTGAAAAAGTGTAGAAAAGGGATATTTAAGCACATTCTTCAAATGCTCTCTAAACTTTGATTGAATAACAGCATAAACACAAGTGTTTGTGCAGCAGCCTGAGATTTGCAGAATGAAGCTCAGTTCAAGAAGAAAATAAGGTAATGATATTATCTTATAACCGAAGCTAGAAATCCGTTTCCACAAACAAAAACAAGGTCATCAACGCTCGTGCCAGGACGAAAGTTCCCGAGATAACAAACAGGAAGATAACAGATTTCCTCCGACTCTCTCCTTTGGAATGTCCATCACTCTTCCAAATTCTAAGAGCCTGGAGCCTTTTGCGTTTTCGGTTGCTCACTAACACCTGTTTGGTAGTGAAAACATTCAGCCGCACAATAAGAACGAATGGAACTACCAGCGATAGAACATGATGCAAGAACTCTACCGCTGTTCAGAACAGAGAGAATCGAACTTCCTTTGCCATGACACAAAACCACGGGGTGTTCCACAATCGGTAGGAACCAGTCAGCATAAAATACCAGCTGACGTTTTTTAAACAGCACAGTATTCTAAGTGTCCCAAGAATTAAATCTCCATCTTTACAGTGCAATACGTACGTCTCCATTTCATGGAAGAGATGGTCACAAATCGGTCAAAAGTAAAAGCGACAGTAAACCAGACAGATGCATCTGTGGCTGAATTTAACACTGCTGCATGTAAAGTGCACACTGGGATGTGCCACAGGAAATGAAAATGATTGTGATAGACAAGTAGAATGTGTCTTAGTATCAGGTCGAAGATCATGACAAGTAGGTCCGTCACCACCATGGCCACCATGTATCGTGTGGTACATTTGGAGAGACCACATTGTTGACGACGCAGAATCACAACAGTCAGTATGTTAACTGTTAGTGGAAAGTAAACGCAGAGGGTGAAAACAAGGTTTGCATCAACTTTGAATTATCATTTCTTGGACTCTCCACAAATGCAACTCTTCCATGTGGTGCCGTAAAATTATTCAAATTAAAGTTTCTTTATTTTAAAGAAGGATGTTGGGGTGCAAAACTGATTTGCTTTTTAAAACCGAGGCAAACCGTCATTTTTGAAGTACACATTGAGTCATTTAGCATTCCTCCCTCCTCCTCATGATGGTTTTTAAACGAATCACATCTCCAGGTTTCAAATTTAATATATCATCATCAATGTTAAATGGATCAGAAAAGAAAATGGGAGTGCCGATGCCCTGAAACAGTGGTCAGCAAATAGCTCCCGTGATGGCGATCTTGGAGGAGATGAATTTTCAAAATCAGTATACAATGTAAACGTCTGAAACAATCATATACCTTCTATGAAAAAGCCATTGATTTTTTTCATGAACTAAAGTAGATCAATGCCCACATTGGTGGTAGCCAACTTACAATTGTGCATGGGAAGCAAAGATTTTGCCGACATTAACTTGTTTGGAATATATAGTTAGAATATACTGGAACATGCGATTGACAGTGTGGTCCAATAGATAATGACTGAACATAATTTCCTGCCAGTTCTGAGTCACTGTGCCAAAAAGAGTGACAACTTAGAAAAGGGTCTTCGGCCAACTGTATCTGTAGTGGGCACCAACAACACACTTCGACCTATTGAAACACTCAAGTTTACAACACTCATTGAAGGATACTTTCATATACTTACCTGACCCCATCAGCATGGAATGCGTGACAAATGCTTTGTTTTTGCTTTTTTTCCCAGCTCTCTGCAATCTGAAGCCCAGGGTAATTAAAGGCCTATCATCTTCCTGCAAACCTGCCTTACTCGTGGAAATCCAGAGCTGAGTTACATTTAGCCTGGGACAAAGAACTGAGCCCACGGTGAATGATACCAAGCTGACCAGACGAGGGCAAGACATCGTAGAGAATAGTGCATGAGACTTGCACTCAAGAGCACATTGGAACTACCAAACTTGGCTACAGTGGCAGGTCCGATCTCACAGAAACACGGCACCAAAGCACAACCAACACGGCAACATGAAATACTGTCACCCGACATCGTGGAATGCCCGACTGAAAGTACCCCAATACAGTCTCGAATGCTCAAGACCATGAATGGTCCCCGGACCCCATCACTTGCCTCCCAGACGAGCAGACTTCACTCAAGCACATCCGGGTTCGATTACGAGCAACTGTCATTCAGGAAACGTAGGAGATGCTTCCAGTAAGATATAAACTATGAGGGTTCAAATCCTCCTGCCTGAATATACACCAGGGAAGCATACAAAATCGTGAACACAAGATGAACACAACCTGAAAGCTCGACACATCTCCCAAAGGGAAGTTAGAGACTGCTGTACACTCTGTTTTCCAGAGACATGCCTCATTCCTGTTGCACCTGACGAGGCATTACGACCTGAGGGATTCTCAGTTTATTGAATGGAGGGATCGATGTTGTTTGGTAATACATCGGCCAGTTGCTTATGCCTTCTCATCATTCGAGTGCTCAGGCGTGGCGATGCTGGCGAATTACTGCTCCCTGAAGCTATAATATATTACGGTAAACTGCCATCACTGCTGCACCCTCCATGAGTTGAACTGAATAATTCACTTGATGAAGCATACAGTGTTACAAACAATCTTGAGACAGAATACTTAGAGATCTTTGTTTTCTTTGTTGGTGACTTCAATCAGGCACACCTTAAACATGGGTTACAAATATGTCTCGTGATCCACCAGAGGTAGGAACTTCCATGACCGTAGATATACCACCATCAATTCTCGGTTAACAGCCCATTCCCAGTTTGCATTTTTGAGCATTCGATCGCAGGGCTGTGTCCAGCTCAACATAACCCACCCCCACCCCTATCACCAGCTGACAAGAAGGAGTTGGCGCATGAGGATCTAATCTAGAAAGTAGTGCAATATTGATCTGGGCAATGGATGGCGATTACGGGACTGCTTAGAATCAGTTGACTTTGCTGTATTCAAGCACTCAGTGCCGAACCTAATCAAACACGCCATTGCCGTTACGGACGCCATTAGTGTAAAAAAAAAACTGTGTACTGATGTTAGTAATCTGAATTTTCACCATGTGGGAAATATGGAAGAAATTGGAGTTGCTGTCCTCGCTGAATTCCAAATCAACTGTGATCAGGTCGAGCAACTTTGACCTCCACTGAAAATCCAAGTAAGCCCTTCATAAGTCCATCGGAGATGGCAAGAGGCAACACGAAACAAAGTTTGACGCGGGCACCGTCATTTATGGCAAGACTTTCACACAAAGACTATCAAAAGAAGTTGAACAGAATCGCGGGCAAGAGTACATCACAACACAATGAGTTCAAAGTATTCTAAGTTTGTTATCACAGCAGCCTGGACTGCAATGCAACCATGATTCCTACCGCAAATGTTAGATCGATCTTCTTAAGAGAGGACTCACAGACATCGACTGGCCTGAATGGAATCCACAGCCAGGCACTCAGATCCTTTCCTGACGACCTTGTGGGAATATTCACAGACCTCTTTAACCCCTCCTTTTCATGATCATAAGTCCCCCCTACTTCAAGAAGACGACTACAAACCTGTTGGAAACGGAAAATCATGTAGCTTGCCTTTCACACTACCTCCCGGTGCCGCTCACTTCCGGAATTTGAAAGCGCTTCGACGGGTTCATCATGATTCTGACCAACATCAGCCCACCAAATTACCTTGAATGTTTGACATGCGCTGAAAAAGACATACCTCGAGAGTCAGCATCTTCCACTTTCAGCAGCAGCGGGAGCGGTGAGTGCAAGCACCAGAGGGCTGCTGGGACGGAAACTGCCCTCAAAAAGGACTTATCTCGAGAGTCAACGCTGTCGATTATCAGCTGGAGCGGGACCTATGAGGGTGAGAACCGGGGGCTACCAAAATGTCAATTATCCACTGAAAGGACTTAACAGGGGATTCAGCAGACTCTATTTTCAGTTGCGGGCAGAGAGTTGAGAACTAGGACCGGGACTGCTGGGAAGGCAACGTTCCCTCTGAAATGTCTGACATAGAGAGTCATCGCCCTCCATTTCCAGCAGCAGAGGGACTGGTGAGAAGGATGACCAGGGGGCTGTCAGGAAGGAAGTCTCAGTCTGAAAGGACTTACCTCAAGAGTCGACTCACTCCATTTTCAATAACTGCAGGACGGGTAAAATCGAGGACCAGGGTATGGCTAGGAACGAAAGTTTACCTCTAAAAGTATTTACCTCGAGATTCAGCGGCCTGCATTTTCAGCAGCAACGGGAGAGGTATGTTGGAGGACCAGGGCATTGTGCAAAAGGAAGTTTCCTTCCAACAGAAGGAAATTCCACGAGATTTTGAGGCCTCCATTTTCAGCAGCAGCGGGAGAGATGAGAGCGAGGGCCGGGCGCTGCTGGGAATGTAAATTTCTCACTAAAAGACTTAGCTCAAGTGTCAGCAGCCTCCAGTTACAGCAGCAGCTGTTGGGGTGCGAGCAAAGACAGGGGGCTGCTGGGAATGTAAAGTTTCCTCGAAGTTACGTCTAGATTCAGCGTCCTACAGCTTCACCAAAAGCTGAAGCAGAGAGAGCCATGGCCAGGTGACTGCTGGGAATGTAAGTTTCCCTTTAAAAGGTGTTACCACGAAGGTAAGTGACCTAAAGTTTTAGCAGCAGCGGCAGCTGTGAGATTGTATATCAGTGGAATGCCGGTAAGGTAAACCTACTTCGAAAAGGATTTATCAGATTACCTATAGTGTGGAAACAGGTCCTTTGGCCCAAAAGGTCACACGTTGACCCTCAGAAGAGCAACCCACCAAGGGCCATTCCCCTACACCTTACACTTTGGGTAATTTAGCATGACCATTTCACCTAAACTGCACATCTTTGGGCTGTGGGAAGAAACCAGAGTACCAGTGCCCACAAATATGCAAAATCCACACAGACAGTTGCCTGAGGCGAGAACTGATCGTGGACCCCTTGCGCTGTGCGGGAGCAGAGCTAACCACTGAGCCATTGTGTAGCCCACAGATAGCAGTCTCCAATTTTCAGCAGCAACTGGAATGCTGAGAACGAGGACCAGGAGGCTGCCGAGCAGATAAGTTTTTGTTTGGAAGGACTTATCCGAGTCAGCAGAGTTCATTTTCAGCAGCAACAAGAGTGCGGAGTGAACCGTCTGAAAGGACTTACCGCCAGCGTCAACGGCCTCCATTTTCAGTAGCAGTGGGAGCTCAATGGGAGCCGACGAACAGCACTTTGTTAATCGGAGTGACATGACGCAATTCGGCATTGACTGAACCATGGATACTACAGGTGTATATTTTCCCACACACCCTCATCTCGAGACAGAGAAGAGAACTCTGCGATGTGTTCATAAGGTAAGTCTTTTCTCTTTCCTATGTTGTCGTATGATTCTAACTTGTTTTTTGTTTTTTTTTTAACATTTATCTATTGTTTTATATAATAGTAGCACTAAGTTAAGCTTACGATTAAAAATAGCAGTAAATTTCAGCCCCGTGTTATGATCCTCGTGGTCAATGTGAAAGCTTAAAGTCGCAGCTGATATTCCTGACTCCTTCAGGTAAAGGACTTGTGTACAACTGTGCTCTTGTCAGATCACAAGACGATTCTGGAGCTGTTGATGGACTCACTTCAGAGCATTTGCAATATTGAGGAGGACGTGGATAGCACATTTAGCAAGTTGATTCCACCGCAGATTAGGATTGCTGAGAGATAAAGGTAATTGGTGCCCAAAAGACAGAGGAAGAGCAAGAAGGCATAGCGTGTGTCCCCTGCGGCCATCTGTCTCTAAATCTGCTATACCGCTTTGGATACTGTTGGGTGAGATGTCTCAGCAGCTTTGCTGGACAGAAGGGTGAGAAAAGAGTGGGGGAGCTATAGTCATCGGGATATCTATTGCAAGGGAAATACATAGGTTTTCCTGTGTTCGATAAAGAGACGGCAAAAAGAGATCTCACCTTTCAATCAACGGGTCAGGGATGTCTCAGATCAGCTGCAGATCTTTCTGAAAGGGAGGATAAACAGCCAGCTACCATGGTAGATATTGACACCAGTGATGTAGGTAAAGTAAGGGATGTGGTCGTAGATACATTTCTTACGGAATTTGGAACGAAGTTAAAAAGTAGGACCTCAGAACCAGTCATCTCAGAATGGCTACGTGCTAGTCAGAGATTAAATGAAACAATAGGCATGATGAATGTGTGGCCAGAGAGATAGTGTAGGAGGAAGAGGGACATTGGGACCCGTTCTGGATGCGGTGGCATAATTGTAAGTTGTATGGTCTACACCTGGGCAGAACTGTAACCAATGTCCTTGGGGGTGCTTTTGCTAACGCTGTTGGGAAGGTGTTACACTCATGTGACGGGGCATGGCAACCAAATGAGGAGGTGACTGGACACGAAGAAGGTAGAAAATAAAGCCTGCAAGGTATTAAATCATGAAGTAAACGTGACGAATTAAACGTGTAAGCATTGAGTAGACGTTGAACGCATTCGGACCCGTGGTCTGAGGTGCTTTTGATTTAAGGCGAGAAGTGCAATAGGTAAGGCAGATGAACTTAGTGTTTGTTTACTACCCAGGAGTATTATCTTTTTACTATTACTGAGAATTAATTGGTGGAAGGGCATGATTGGCAACTAAATATCCGAGGATACAGATGTTTCAGGTGGGGTAGAGACTGATTTGAACGGGGTGAAGGAGTTGCATTACTGGTCACAGTGGACGCTACACCTGTGCTGAAGAAGGGTACCTTTGAGGAATCCAGAATTGTAACAATATGTGCAAAGCGCAGAAATAAGAAGTGAATGAAAACAATATTGCAGCAATACTTCAGGCTTCCCAACAGTGAGGGTAAGATTGTGGTACAAATATGTAAACAGATTATTCAAAGCTGTAGGAGCAAGCGGACAACAGTGATTAGAGACAATAATTTTCACAGCATTAACTGGGATTCACTTAATTTTATAGTTCGAGCTGGAGCAGAATTTTTTAGGAGCGTCCAGGAGAACTTTCTAGAACAGTACATGTATAGTCCAGCTCGAGGAGGGGCCACACTGTAGCTGGTGTTGGGGCATGTGTACAGCCAGCTGGTTGAAATTTCACTGGGGGTTACTTTGGGAAGAGTGACTCAATTCCATAATGTTTCTTTTTTAATAATAATGGATAAAGACAAGATTTGTCCTGAAGGAAGAGTGCTAGGTTAGGAGAAGGCCAAGTGTACCAAAACTCAGCAGGAGCTGGGGAATGTTGAATTAGTGCAGTTGTTTGAAGGTAAATCATTTTGGATATGTGAGAGGCTTTCAAACAGTGTTCCTTAGCGTACAGGACAGACACGGCCCTGTGAAAATGAGGAATAGAAAGGGCAATATTAGTGAGCCATAGATCACAAGTCAAATTGTGACAGTAACTCAGAGGAAGAAGAAAGCATACATAAGGTCGAGGCGACTGAAAAAAGATAGAAATTTGGACGAATACGGCGAAGGTCGGATTAATCTGAAAGGAGAAATTATGAGTGCTAATAGGAATCATGTAATATCTTTGGCAAACAGTTGAAGGAAAATCCAAAAGCCTTTTATTCATATATAAGGAACAAGAGAGTAAATAGTGAAAGGGTTAGCCCACTGAAAGACAAAGAAGGAAATTTACACGTGTGGTCAAAGAAAATGGATGAGAATCTTAATGAGGAGTTTGCATTGGCTTTCACCGAGGGAAGGTACATGACGGATGTTGAGGAGAGAGAATGATCGTTGAATGTTCCAGGTCATGTCAACATAAGGAACGAGGAAGTGTTGGGTATTCTCAAAGCATAAAGGTAGACAACCTCCCAAGACTGAACAGGATCTCTGCTCAGTTACAGAGGGAACTGAGAGGGAAAATAGCGAGAGCCTTATCAGATACATTACTAACATTCTTGAAAAAGTGTGAGGTACCGGAGGACTGGAGAAATGTTAATGTTGTCCTCTTGTTGAAGATGCGTAGAAGGGATAATGCAGGTCACTACAGCCTGATGCCAGTTACAGTGAAGATGCTGGAGAAGATACTGTGAGTAGGAAAGATTTACAGTTGGAAGAAAATGGGTTTATCAGTGAAAGACAACATCGTTTTATGCGGGGAAGATCATGTCTTACCAATTTAAGAGAATTTGTTGAGGAAGTGACAAAGTTGATTGATGAATGAAGTGTTGTAGACGTTATCGTCATCAACTTCAGTAAGGCATTTGATAAGTTTCCCCATGGTCAGTTGTGGAAGAAAGAGAGGTCAGATGAGATCCTCGGGTGTATTAGCTAAATGGATAAAGAACTAGTTGGGCAATAGGATACTGAGAGTAATAGTAGAAGGGAGTTTCACAAGGATTCGTGTTTGTGATACATATAAATGATGTGCAGGAAAGTATAGTTGGTCTGAGTAACAAGTTTGCAGGTGAGACTAAGATTGGTGACCTAGCATTTTGTGAATGTGGACTGTCAGAGAATACAGCAGAGTATAAATATATTGAATACTTGGGCGGAGAAATGGCAGATGTTAATACCCAGCTATTGCGTGATGATCCATTTTGTAAGATTCAATTCAAAAGCTAACGACACAAAAATTTGAAAATTCCAAGGAAACATTGATGTACAGAGAAATCTGGGTGTTCAGGTCCATTGTGCCGTAAATGTGGCACCGCAGTTCGATAGAGTCGTGAAGAAGGCACAGAGAAAGATTTTCTTCATCAGATGATAGATTGAGTACAAGACTTGGCATGTCATATAACAGGTTTGCTGAGACGTATTCGACCACATTTGGAATACTATGGAGATTTATGGACACTACATTACCAAAAGAATATGGATGTTTTGGAGTGATGGCAGAAGAGTTTCAGCAGGTATGTTGCCTGTTTTGGGGAGTGCCAATTATGAAGAGAGTTTGAGAAGATTAGGAGAACTTTCCTTAGGAAGACAGAGGTTGAGGAAGACCTGACTGAGGCCTATAAAATCATGAGAAATATCGGTAGGATGGAGAGTAACAAGCGTCCTACCGAGATTGGGGGACTCAAACACTAGTCGTCACGACTTCAAGGTGAGAAGGAATTAATTTCAGGAAGATATGCGTGAAAAGATCTTTCTGCAGAGGGTGGTGGATAACTGGAAGGCGTTGCCAGCGGAGATGTTAGAGCGGGCACGATGACGTCATTTATTTTGTATCGAGACAGATACATGAATGAGCAAGGAGCCGAGGGATATAGATCCTTAGAAAGCAGGCGATAGGTTTAGATAGAAGATCTGCATGGGCGTCGGTTGAACGTTGGAGGGTCTGTTCCTGTGCTGTAATATTATTTGTTCTTTGGTGGCTTCAGGTGCAGAATACACTCCATTTCTCTGGCCCTACGCAAATCCCTGGATTATCTGGATAACAAGCATATCCACATCAAAATAGTATTCTTGAACGACATTTCTGCCTTCAACATTATAATTCGAAACCAACACATCTCTACATTCAGCCAGGAGGTCACAGATCAACCGGCTGTAACTAAAACCTTAACTTTCTAACGGATAGAACAGACAGGAAGAAGAGATGACGGCACGTCCTCCACCATAATCTCACACCGTTGCTCTGCAAAACTACGAAACTAACATTTGACTATATTCCTCGGGCATTCAGAGATGTGTGGACAAATTCCAAAAATCTCCATTTACAGGTTTGCTGACGACTCCACCGCTGTAGATCTACTCTCAAACAACGCTGATACAGAAGAAAAGAAAGAAATTAAGTGCTTAGTGACGTGATGTAAATACAACGATTGCTCCATTAATGAGAGTAAAATGAAAAAAAAAGTGGCCATTGACTTCAGGAAACGGACTAGGGGGCGTGCATTTGTCTACATCAGTGGTGCAAAGTTGAAGATGGTCGAGAATGTCAAGATTCTGTGAGTGATTATACTAAGAAACAGTCCTCGGTCATCCAAGTCTATGCGACGGTCACGAAAGCACAACAACATCTCTACTTCCTCAGAAGGTTCACGAAATACACGGGTTCTTACCCGTGTATTATTATAGTCGCACCATTTAAAGAATTCTACCTCGATGCTTCACAGCATGGCTTGGCCACTAGTCTTCCCAGCACCACAAGAATATTCCGAACAATACCAAGGTCATCCAGCAAACCAGCCCTCCCTCCACAAACTCCATTTGTACTTCCTGTTCCTTCTGGAAAGTAAGGGACATAATCAAACTCCCATCCCATCCCGCTTTTTCTCACTTCCATACCGTTCTGTCGGGCAGAAGATAGCAAGGTTGAATACATGTACGAATATTTTTAAGAATAAAATTTCCTCGCTGAATTCGAACTTCTTAATTAATCGCATCCCCCCTCCAAAAAAATAATTCTGATCCCACGCTTTAGTGCATTTGCTGTCACTGGGATATTCTGCACACAATTCTGGGCCCTTCATGCATTTATTGTTGTATACCAATCAAAATAACACTATTCCCTGTATCTCAGTGTACGTGACAACAATAAATCAATCAAACAATCAATAAACTTCAGTCTGCAGCCATGCACTATTCCATGGCCAAGTGCGCCAAGACCTGGCAAATCAATGTGCTGAATCTAATACGTTGTAAATAATAACTTATCTGCCACACAAATGACCAGCTCCGATTCTCACCAACAGGAGACAACATAACCAGTGTCCGTTGATACTTGCTGAAGTCACAAGCACTGAATCCCTTGCTACCAAAATCCTGGTGGATGCCATTGACCAGATACTGACGGAAATAGCCATTTGCAAGTAGGCGCTTCGGGAGCAAGTCACAAGCTAAGAATCCTACAGCGAGATGCTTTCTGTTTGCATTCCCACAACGTCGTTCATCCGTCGGCAAGGGATACGTCAAGAGTATGATGAGACAGTGTGAGTCATTCTGAACAAGGCTCACATCACCAGAAATGCGATCTCTTCCTTTATCTGCTCACTGAGGTTTCAATTTCTCCAAAATTACCTGTGTTTGTTTCAGACCTCTGACTATCATTTCTTTTTCAAATGACTAGCTACAGCATTCAAGAAGCTTGCCGCTATCCAGGACAAAGCATCCAGCTTGATTGACAACAAATCTACGAACGTACATATCCTAGAATACCATTGTTGAACAGGAGCAGTGTGCATCGTCGACATAATTTGTTCAGCCGCCAGAATTTTTCATATGCCCCTAATTTGTCTTGCTTAACCTATTTGTAATAGTGCTCTATATTTTGCGCTGACCATAATTTTAGTGAATGCAACAACTACTGAATGCAATGCTGTCCAGGTCAGAAACTGGGAGATGGTCCAGGTTGCCCAGGCAGCCGCTGCCACAGATGTTGTTGTGCTGTGGACAGCACGATTCATCCCTGTCAATGTTACTTGTTTTATTCAAATATTTTCGATGGTATTATTCTAATTGCTTATGTATGATGTTCTGGACTCGAGGGTATTGAGGATTTCGGAGAGTTAGGCGCCGGGTTGATGGCATGAAATTTCACAATTACATAAGTAAAATAATGATTTGTGTGATACATTTGTCATGTACAAGGATCCAATCTTTACACTGCACTATGATTGTGACAGTGTGAAGATTGCATTTTAAAACTGCAACCACTGAGTCAATCCGTATAAGTCTTCATTCATACGATGTTGCCTATACTTTACAAACATTCTGTCTTAAGATAAATGTTCAAATCAGTTTGGCAATGACATGATGACTGAAGGGAGGAATAGCAGATTTTTGGAGTCAAATGAAAATTCGCAAAATAAACAAAAACATGATAACATGTCTGACCTACTGTGAGGTGTTGATTGATTTATTTCGGGATGTTACTTTGGAGAGATGCAATATACACGAACTGGTTAGATTTTAAATTTAGAACTCGAACGGGGAAAACTATGGTTAAATATTAGTTATGTTCAATTGCTTTGCCAGATTACGTCCGCAGATGTGCATGGAATAAATGAGATCTGAATGTGTGGTATATCATTCGAGAGGGAATGGGCGAAGTTGTTGTTGAAATTGATATCGGATCATGTCTCCTGTGATGTACAGTTAGATTCCAACATCGGAGCCAGAACACACGCATTCAAATCCTAACTCCTTGAGAGGTACAGAATGACATATTTAAGCAGATTGGTTAGAAATATCTGGATGAACAAGTCTAATGCATTGAGAGTTTATGCTAGAATATTGATTCATGTGCAGTTCAGACTGTCACCAGCGAGGAGCATTTTAAAACTAGATTGAAACCATTGAACTTGACCTGCTCAGATTTCTAATGTTTTGCAGATATAAGCGTCTCACAGACTTAAGTAATAAAGGAAAACAGATAAATTGAGTCACCAGGGACACCAACAATTGCCAGCATTGGATAATATCCTGCTTGTATATTCGAAGACTGTAATATACTCGCCAATTTATTGCTAGTTTGTCATAACGTGTGGAAAGTACGTGAACTGCATAGTAGAAGCTCCTGTTGATGATTATCACATTCTGACTTAAGGTTGTCATATTGAGATCCGTTGTGATCATCTCCCAAATCACTCTTCATGAAGTATCATCCACTTCTGTCACATTCAAATGCCGCTTCTCATCTATTATGAAAATATTTATACCTGTTGCATTAGGTATTGTTTAATTGGTGGCGGATTCAAACTTCACTCCGAATGGCCTCTTCTTCTTTTTCGATTCACAGTTCCCTGTTTGCTCGAAATTGGTCGTACATTGAGGAACATACGCTATTAATAGAAAGTCAGAAGCCTCCCGTGTGTTTTCACATTCTTGGCGGCTGACGATAAAGCCTTGAATATGGTAATGAGCAAAATAAGCTAACATTAATTAGTCTCTGAACAAACAGGTTCAGTTAACCACTTGCTCCCCAATGTCGATTGGAGCAGGATGATTTGTGCATTTCAGAAGATATACAACCGATTTGTGTAACAGTCGCGAAATGTCTGCAGTAACTAATGACACTAAAAACTGGGGCATTGGGCACAGACGTCGAACCTTCCATAGGAATTGTGCGGAACAGATTTGTAAATGTTCATCAGTGATAATCACAGCCTGACGAGGTCAAGGTATAAAATACAGCACTGAATAATATTCCCTCCAATGTATTTGGTAGAACATGTAATTCATCCGGTAAATCATTCAATGTTTGAAATAATATTGAATACTTTAATAAACTGCATGGAATATGTCAACGGGAATATATGAATGCGAGATTGGGACTCGCTGAAAACATTAGTTGAACTTGCAGACAGAAACCGGGGAATATATTACGGGGAACAAAGAAATGGCAGAAGAGTTGAATTGGTACTTCAGATCTCTGCCCACTAGAGAAGACACAAACAATCTCCCAGAGGTAACAGTGGCTGAAGGTCCTGAACTAAAGGGAATTTATATTTGCCAGGAATTGGTGTTGGAGAGACTGTTAGATCTGAAGGCTGATAAGTCCCCGAGGCCTGATGGTCTGCATCCCAGGGTACTGAAGGAGGTGGCTCTAGAAATCGTGGATGCGTTGGTGATTATTTTCCAGAGTTCGATAGATTCGGGATCGGTTCCTGTGGATTGGAGGGTGGCTAATGTTGTATCACTTTTTTAAGAAAGGAGCGAGAGAGAAAGCAGGAAATTATAGACCAGTTAGGCTGACCTCAGTGTTGGGAAAGATGCTGGAGCCAATTATAAAGGATGAAATTACGACACATCTGGCTAGCAGTAACAGGATATATCAGAGTCAGCATGGATTTATGAAGGGGAAATCACGCTTGATTAATCTTCTGGAATTCTTTGAGGATGTAACTCTGAAGATGGACAAGGGAGATCCAGTGGATGTGGTGTACCTGGACTTTCAGAAAGCCTTTGATGAAATCCCACATAGGAGATTAGTGAGCAAAATTAGGGTGCATGGTATTGGGGGCTAAGTACTGACTTGGATTGAAAATTGGTTGGCTGGACAAGAAGCAAAGAGTAGTGATATACGGCTCCCTTTTGGAATGGCAGGCGGTGACCAGTGCGGTACCGCAGGGATCAGTGCTGGGGCAACAGCTTATTACAATATGCATTAATGATATAGAAGATGGTATTAATAGTAACATTAGCAAATTTTCTGATGATACAAAGCTGGGTGTCAGGGTGAAATGTGAGGAGGATGTTAGGAGATTACAGGGTGACATGGACAGGTTAGGTTAGTGGAGAGATGCATGGCAGATGCAGTTTAGTGTGGATAAATTTATGGTTATCCACTTTGGTGGCAAGAACAGGAAAGCAGATTACTACCTAAAAGCAGTCAAGTTATGTAAAGGGGCACGACAAAGAGATCTGGTTGTTCTAGTACACCATTCAATGAAGGCAAGCATGCAGGTACAGCAGGTAGGGAAGAAAGCTAATAGCATGCTGGCCTTCTTAACAAGAGGGATTGAGTATAGAAGTAAAGAGGTTCTTCTGTAGCTGTAAATGGCCCATGGTGAGACCGCATCTGGAATATTGTGTGCAGTTCTGGTCTCCAAATTTGAGGAAATACATTCTGACTATTGAGGAGTACAGCGTTGGTTCATGAGGTCAATTCCTGGAATAGCGTGACTATCTTATGTTGAAAAATTGGAGGACTTGGCTTGTACACCCTTGAGTTTCGACGAATGAGAGGGGATCTGATTGAGACATATAAGATTATTAAAGGATTGGACACTCTGGAGTCAGGAAACATGTTTCCGTTGATGGGTGAGTCCCGAACAAGAGGACACAGCTTAAAAATAAGGGGGAAGGTCATTTAGGACAGAGATGAGGAGAAACTTCTTCACCCAGATAGTGGTGACTGTGTGGAATGCTCTGCCCCAGAAGGCAATGGAGGCCCAGTCTCTGGATTTGTTTAAGAAAGAATTGGAGAGTGCTCTCAATGATAGTGGAATCAAGGGTTATGGAGATAAGGCAGGAACAGGATACTGATTGATGATGATCAGCCATGATCATAATGAGTGGTGGTGCAGGCTCGAAGGGCAGAATGGCCTACTCCTGCACCAATTGTCTATTGTGTATCGCAACGATCGAAGTTATATATAACGAATTCTAAAAATAAGCATTTTGTGAAAGGCAACCAGTCAGATCATGACTTTACAACCGATATGAACAAATCGAGGTAATGTGACGTTGAACATCTGTTCCCTCTTCCAAAAATATAATATGTCTCATCTTGTGGTCAAATAATGTATGACCCGTCCACAAATGCGTTGAGCTCCGTGAATAGCACAGATTAGACTTACTCAGCTTGAAATGAATTCGACAGTAGTGTAGCCTATCAATGTTCTCTATCGATGAATATTCTGAAGAGTAACGAAAAGCTGCAACATCACAATATGATGCCTGGAGAACCATGATTACATCATTCAATCCATTGTGTCCTTTCTTCTGCTCTGGACAATCACAGTTAAAGGTAGATTTCGATAACTTTTGTGAATTCCAAAGCTTTGTCCTCTTATTCAAGACAATCCACCTCTTAACACATTTATGTGGACTTCCTGAAAAGTTTGACACTGGGTTGATACATCTTGACCACCTGTACAGGTCGAGAGTACATATGAAATCGATAGCCGATTTACTGGTGCTGGAAATGCACAGTAGATTAGGCAGCATCCGAGGAGCAGGAGAATTGACATTTCGGGTAAAACCCTTAATCAAGACTGCGGATCATCAGGAAAGGCGTTTGACTAAAATTTGGATTCTGCTGCTTTTTGTCTGCTGCCTGATCTGCTATGCGTTTTCGGCACCAATCTGTCCATTCTGATCTCCAGCATCTGCATTCCTCTACTTTCTCCCAGTTGAAATCGATAGTGCCCCATGTCAATGCTGTTCGATTGACTGAGACGACATTCAAACTTTAAGTTGTGCAAATGATTGCTCGTTTTGTTCATATCACCATATAACATCATCTTAAGGCACCGCAGCTGTGAAATCAATGGAATAAAGGAGTCGACATTTTACTGAATTTAGAATTGCGACTGCTCGCCCGGCCTCCAACGAATTTTGTACAAATATCTACAGTATAACGAGTTCGGATTTCGGATTTTATAAAATTCATCTGTGGGATGTGGCCATCGTTGACTAGCCAACTTGTTTGTTAGGTTTTTTTAGATTACTTACAGTGTGGAAACAGTCCCTTCGGCCCAACAAGTCCACACCGACCCGCCACCTACCCATTCCCCTACATTTACCCCTTACCTAACACTACGGGCAATTGTGGTGGAAAGATAACTTATTGAACCTTTCCAACTGTTTTGGTCTGACCCATACGGAGGTAAGGGAGGGAATTCCAGCATGTCCATTCAGCAACAGTGAAGGAACAGCGAAATATTTCCAAGTCATTATGGCAAGTGGCTTCGAGGGAAACTGGAAGTTGTTGGTTATCCAAAGCAGCTGCTCCCGTGTCATTAATTATTCGATTAGATTAGATTACATTAGATTACTTTTTTTATTACATCACAGTGTGGAAACAGGCCCTTCGGCCCAACAAGTCCACACCGACCCGCCAAAGCGTAACCCACCCATACATTTACCCCTTTCCTAACACTACGGGCAATTTAGCATGGCCAATTCACCTGACCTGCACATCTTTGGACTGTGGAGAAAACCGGAGGACCCGGAGGAAACCCATGCAGTCACGGCGAGAACGTGCAAACGCCACACAGACAGTCGCCTGATGCGGGAATTGAACCCGGGTCTCTGGCGCTGTGAGGCAGCAGTGCTAACCACTGTGCCCCCCACATTCGAATACAAGTAGCTGAGGGTAGGAAAAGCCCTCTCTAAGGATCTCTGGTTCATTGCTGCTGTGCATTTTGCAAACTGTATACAGTCGCTGGTGCAGGGAGTCGAGTATTGTTAATGGAGTGCAAATCAAATGATTACCCTGTCAAGTATGTGGCCATTCATCTTGAATGTTGTTTGGACTGCATTAATCCAAAGTATTGGGGAGTATTCCATCACATTCATGGCTTGTAGGTTTTAGACGTTGGATAGGTTTGGGGAGTCAGAAGGTGAGTTCTACGTCGCAATATTCATAGTCTCTGACCTTAGCTTGCAGTCACTGGCTTTCTGTGATTTGTTCACATGAGTTTGTGGACAGTGGTAACCTCATTGTGGTTACATGGACACCTCAGTGATGGCAAAACCATGAATGTCTACGATAGTGTTCAGATTGACACATATGGATGATGATTATATCCTCAACAATTCCTCCTTCGAATTCTCCCATTTCCTCTCGACGAAAGCGGTCGCGGTGAGCACCTGCTTGGGCCTAAGCTATTTCTCCCTCCTCATCGTGTATGTGGAGCAGTCCATCTTCCTCAGCAACACCATCACTATTCACAAACATTTCCTCCTCTACATTGATGACTGCATTGGCGCCAGCCTGCGCTATCACGAGGTGGTTGACACTGCAACATCTCACGAACAACTTCCACCCTTATCTCAAGTTCACCTCATTCATTTAGAACACCGCCTAACCCTGCCTGGACCTGTCCAGTCCACGTTAATGGCGACTGACTCAACACGGACATCTACTTCAAACCCACAGACTCCCAAAGCTACATCGATTACACCTCCTTTCAAAACGTTATCCTTGACTCGCAATTCGGCCACCTCCAAATTATCTGCTCCCAAGAGGACCAATTCGACCATAGTTTCAGATGGACTCCTTCTTAAAGGAATGCAATTTCCCTCCTTTAATTGTCAACATTCCCATTCATCACATCTCCTCCACACCGCATAACTACGGCCTTGTACCCCATTCCTCCAATCGCATTAAGGACAGAATCGCTGCCCCCTCCCTTCCGTCATCACTTTGCAGCCACCAACCTTCAATTACAACGTGTCATCCTCCGCCATTTCTGCCACCTACAATCTGACACAACCACCAGCGATATATTTTACTCCCCCCCCTTTTCTGTGTTACACACAGACTATTTGCTCCACAAGTCCCTTGTTGTGTCCATGTCCCCCACCAATTCATCCTTCATTCTCAGCACGTTCTCATGCCACCGCAAGATGTGTAAACCTTTGCCCACACCTTTACTCGCACACCCGTCGAAGGCCACAACCGATCCTTCCATATGTGACACAATATTTCCTGGACCGAAATACGCGTTATCTATTGTGTTCGTTGCTCCCAATGTGTTCTCAACATCGTGGAGATAGAACAGCAACTTGTGGAACGTTTCAGAGAAGATCGGTGAGAGGCATGTAAGAAACAACTCCATCTTCCACCATGCCAAGGACATGCAAGTCCCTGGCCACCTCCTGTGCCAGATTCCAGCCATCCGCCGACTGGAGGAAAACATACTCACGGTCCACCTTTGGACTTTCCAACTACGTGGGATGGACGTCGATTTCACCAGTTTCTTATTCTGTCCTCACCCACCTCATCCCAAATTCAGCCCAATAAATTCGTGCCACCTTCTTGGACTGTCCTGCCTGTACATCTTCCTTCCATTCCACCCACCACTCGAATCTTACACAATCACGCCGCAAGCTTCTATTACCTATTGCATTCCCAGCTACTTCACATCCAGTGCACCCCCAACCATTGATCTCTCAGCTCCCTTGGGTCTCCTCACATTCCTGATGAAGAGAATATGCTTGGAACTTCGACTCTCCCACTCCTGGATGCTCCCTGATGGCTGTTTTACCAACCCCGAACATTTTGACACTGATCGTCAGAGCCTCGCATTTGCATTGCGCAAATATTGCCTGTGAGTTGTCAGCCCATGCCTCGTTATTGCCCAGGTCCCCTTACACTTCAGCATGGACTGTGTCAGTTTCTGTGAACTCGTGAATTGTGTTGAACATTGTGCCTACAACAGTGAACATCCTCACTTCAGATCTAGTGATGAAGGGAAGGCCACTGATGAAGCAACTGAATGTTGTTTGGCAGAGGACGCTTCTCTGTGGAATTTCGTAAGAAATAACGTGGAGGTGGGATGACAGAGCGCCAGCATGACTATAATCTTCTGTGCCAGATATGGCTTCAAGCACTGGATATTTAATCCCTGATAAACATTGATTCCAGTTATAATACAGCTCCTTGATACCACACCTAGTTCCATGCGGCCTTGATGACAAGGACTGATGTCACATCACCACTAGAATTTCGTTCCTTTGTCCATGATTCAACGAAAGTTGCAGTGAGGTTAAGAACAGATTTGTCTTGGTGGAACCCAAAGGGGGCGTTACTAATCAGATTATTTCTGAGCACTTGCTGCTTGATTGCACTGTCGGCTATCTTGGATTTGCCTTTGTGCAGAAGGTAAACCTTGGCGAGTTTCTGCATTTTCGGATAGAGTCTCGAGTTGGAGCTGTGCTGGAATACATAGCTAGCTGTGAGATACTTGAGGGAAGACTCCCCATCATGACCAATCTGTTTGAAATGTTTTAATGTTACTTTGTCAGTGATGCACAGCAGGCTGCGTGAGTCACTACATAATTTGAAAACCAGTTAAGTGATTTGCTGCATTTGGTGTGGAACAGCACTTTGACTGAGTTGCACAGTGGAGTAAACAGTAAAGAAAATACACGAATGCAAATGAGAGGATAAAGGGAACTACAATCTTGTTCACTCACGAACAAGAAATCACAGCGGGATTTATATGATATTTGTGATGAGGAGACGTGGATGACGAAGCTCAGATCAGGGGAAGCAAAGGACATGAGATCATTACATTTTGCATTGATCTCCGAACTTAAAAGTGGAGGTCGGGGGCAGAATAATCCATACAATGAAATTGGTCAACTATAACGAAAGTAAGCTTTTTTGATAACTGCATTTGGATATTTCGCTACTACCTACGTGAATTGTATGCACACCAGTAATAAACATGTTTTCTTTGAATTTCACACTTTGCAGTACAAGACGTCGAATCATCTTGAGCAATTCAAGTTACCGATAATCGACCAAAAAGTGACATAGGTTGTGTTTACAAGGTTAGACTTAAGTTCCCTGTATAATGCTGTCAATTTAATTTGATGAGCCAAACATATTTTTCTTATTTATTAAGGAAATATGAGTATAAGTATTTGAACAACGATGATACAGTTGGATGTGGTGAGCAATCTTCATGAACGTCTGAACAAATGTCATGTAGATGCAGTTGTTCTGCTCTTTGGAACGATTTGGCAAAAAATTGCGAAGAGACAGCGACCGAACCGGGAAATATTTCCTACATTGTGAAAAGACATATGCTGGAGGAAAATTGTGCAAGTTGTTAGTTCAAGAGCAGTTTCAGTGCAGCAGGATTGGATTTGATCTGTTTTTTAGAGTTCTCCAGTTTCTACATAAAATATCAAAACTGAATAAATGGACTAAATTGGCCTGGATTGTCACATGCACTGCAATGAGTGCAGTTAATAGCCTGCGATGTCACCGATTAGGTGCCATGTTAGATATAGATCCTTAGGTATTTGTTCCAAAATTGATAGAGTAAATAGACAATGTTTTGCATCGGAATACAAGTTTTACTCAAGGTACAGAATAAAAGTAAGTATTTAAATAAAGATGTTTTTAAAAACAGTAATCAAATTACAGTCTTAAACTCAATGTGTCAGTGCTGGAGACCTCACTGACTCCTTGCCCTGCCCTATGTCCCGGGGCTGGGCTTCACGAATTATCTCCATAGTCTGAGATGGACTCTAAATGCCTTCCATGCCGTTCTCCGGACCACCATTTCACCACCAGGTCTCGCCTGCACTGTACGAACTTCAAATAGTCCTGACTTATATCTTCTCTGCAGTTTAATTTACGATCTGCTTTGCACATCTTGTATCATGTTTTGTTACATATTGTTGCTGTTATGAAATGGTTGGTTTTTTTCGTATCCAACAGAATGTTATTTAGTCTTTTAGAACAGATCAGTTAGTTTTTTATTGGGTTGTTGTACACCCTCAATGGGTGCTGGGCATCGACGTTCCTGATTCATTGTGTATCCTGTGCCTCAGTTTTTCCTCGAATTCGTGTTTCAAACTGAAGTTTTCGAATTATGAAGCAAATCTTATGTTTAATAGTATTACAGAATGCAAGGGAGTGGATTTTAGTGCCATTCGTGCAGTAGATAGCCTTCAATTTTCGGTTTTCTTGTTAATGTTTGACTTGCTATCATCAAATTTCATGCTGAAATTGATTCATTGAATAGTGCAGCACAGGAAAAACACTTCTTTTGGTCACCCTGGTAAGTATCATTCATAAACAAGCACCCAATGATTCTAATCCCATTTTACAGTACTCGACACATTGTTTTGTCCGCTTTGGCATCAAAGGTGTATATCAAAATATACTTTGGACACAATCCATGCTTCTAACTTAAGGACATTTGCCAGCAGCGCGTTCGAGATTCCCATCAGCTTCTGAATGATATTCTTAGCTCACAACACGACAGACGAAATGCTTCTTTCTTCGACGTCAGTCCCCTGACAATATCTCACTATGAGGGCGAAGATTTTCATCTTTTGTACATGTGTATATTCATCATTATTGTCGAACAACATCTCACCTCTCAATCGCAGGCAGATTCCATTTTCTCCCTCTTTGAGCTGAAGCATAAAATAATGTTACTCGAACCCCAAACTGGAATATGTTGAGAGCGGTGGGAGCACAGTATTTCTGCACCGCACTTTGGAATGTTTCAATGATTTCATCCAGTGCTGTGCAATTACATAAAGGGATGAATTATTTCATTCTATTCCTGTGTAACTCCTGAGGGACGGAATAATCGTCTCCTGTCTCCTTTTACTGATCCTGACTGGTTGAATGGGATCTTCCTCTCATTGTGCAACAGTGTTGAGGGGTTGAGGGAAACATGAACGCATAGCGTAGGCGATTCGGCTCTGGGAGCCTGTTACCCCATTGAGAATGCTCCTTGTTGATACGATTGTGACTGAATACTCCTTTCCCAAATAATTATTGACCGCAATGCCCAAAGGTTAGTTGAGCTCAGCTTTCAGTACGTAGCAAGACCCAGTCTTCACTGTTCCCTGGGGTGAGGACACCATAGACAGCACAGCGCAAAGGAGAAAAAGACATTCTTAGCTCAATGGGGGACCCGTCATGTTTAAAGTGTGTTAACCAATCACTAAAGCATTAACTATTTTGAGAGACAAGGACAACAATTAGAAACAGACATACACATTTCAGGCCATCAAATTTACGTCACATTCCCATTGATACTCCAATCAAATATTCAGCAGCCGGAATTTGCGTTTTAAGACCCCATAATACCATAAGAGCATAAAAAGGATCCGAATTCGGCCATTTATTCCATTAATTTTTCTCTGTTGTCCGATAATGGCTGCTATGTTTCTTAGCACCATTCTTCTGACTTCTCCCAATAACCCTTGATCCCCTTAAAATCTATAACTTACATGTCTCTGAATTAAAACAAAAATGTTTTTTTTTTCTGTATGACTCTGTGATTATGTCTGTGTCTACGTGCATCTGTATCTGTGTTTGTCTGTGTCCTTGGAAGTGTACCCGAATTGTAATGAAGGAAGATATTCCATTTGCCACCTTATTTTTCTGCTGCACCTGCAAGCCACATCATACTGATTAATGCACAAGGACACCAAGGTCCATCTGCATTGCAGCAGGCTGCATTTATTTTTACCATTTAAATGATAGTCCAATTTGCTATTCGTTATGAAGGTTGCGTGTGTACTTTACCTTTAAGATTTGCAAGGAAAAACTGAAAGCAGAGCGTGTGCTGACCACATTAAAAATGTAAAATTTGTTTGTGAAACAAATGGCGGGCGCTGCGTTTCCTTGGTAAGCAGCGAATACAAATTTGCCCATTCAGTTTAAATGATGCCTTAAGATGCCAAAATCCAGTCGAATTTGAATTTTAATGTTTTGATGACATCAAAGCAATGAGGCGGTCCGATATTTGGGGGTATAAATTCGGGTACTTTACGCAATTGGGAGAATGGCAAAGAACGCTAAGCAACAAATCACTGCTAGCAGAATAGCTCTTTGAAAGCTACTTGCCCAGAAGAGAGTAGTGCAGCAGAGGGCCGAAGAAGCGATGACAGAGGAAAATCGGTGGAGGAAAATAGACGGAGGAAAATCGACAAACGAGAATCGACACAGAATCACATTTGAAACGTGATTTTTTTTTGGTTAGTCTTAACTGGTGTTTTTATCGGACCATTATTCTAGAGTGGGAGGTAAATGACAGGTTTAATGGTAAGTAGTTGTAAATAGGTGTTGTCTAATGTTCTATTCTGGACTTAAAGAATAAAATAATTACTTATTTTTGTTTAAGTGGTGAATTTGGGCCAGTTCTTTGCCTCTCCAATTTTAACAGATTATAGCGCGAGGTGTGCTTTTCTGTGTGCATGGCTGAAATTAGCAGAGCGATTCACCCCGTGCTGCAGCATATTATTCTGAACAAAATGGATCACATCACATTTACAAATATTGTCCTGTAGAGTACATCAAAAATGGTTGGAAGTTAGAGAAAGTACAATAAAATTCATCTACAACTTCCTCAAAAATGCTTCGCTCAGACGATACTGGATGCAATTGCAGTGGTAATACACTTCAATATACAATTTATGTAAGGAATACAGCCCAAGATCAAAGCATTTTCAAATTGCAGGTTAAGCACAAAACTTACTCTACATAAGAACGTTCCACGCTAAGGGTCTTCCCTAGAACGACAGTCTTCTCTAAGAAAAGCTGTTGTGTAATTGTATGTATGCATGTGAGCTGATGGTACTGTCAGTTTCATTGGAGCTTTGAACTGCGGCCCTTCCCCTCTCCCTCGATCTTTGAGTACTTGATGCGTTTGTTGGAGTGTCGGAGGGCCAGCAGAGAGGGAATGCATCTTTTTGAACAGAGACAGCCAAACCTGCCATTCACTCTCACACACAATGAGACTGGCACGTATACAGACGTGGGGAGTCTGTCGAAATTAGTCTTGCTCCATGATGAGTTTCGCAATGTTTCATTCACTCAGTCTTCTGTGTGTCAGAAAGCCTGTTACTTAGTTGGCAGTGTGTAATTATGTGACTGGCTACGAATGAAGTGTGCCAGTGTTATCGTTGCTGATATATTTGAGTGTGCTAGTATTTCAGTTGTTTTGAGTGACGTCCAACTCTGGTACAATTTTCATGCTTGCAGATAACAAACCTTGGAGAATTGTAAAGTTTTTGGTGGACAGTTTGGAATACAAACAGGAGAGTGGCAAGTTTATGCATTGTTCAGGAATATTGCAGATGACAATCAATGCAGAGCAGTGTGAGATGATGAGCATTGAAGGTAAAGTCAATAGGCTGCAAAGTTATAATGGGATTGGAGAAGCAGAGAGCCCTAGGCGTGTATCATCGCAGATTATTGAAGCTGTCATGACAACTGGGGAGAGCAGTAAATATCAGAGATTAGCTTTATGAACTGCGCTGTTTACAGGAGAAGATGTCGGTGGGAGACAATGTGCTTCCTTCCTGGCAGGTGATGGAGATGATGTGTTGTGAGTCCACCATCTAACCCGTCCTGACCATGGAGATCCGATTTGTACCAACTAGACACAGAAGGAGCTGGCATTAGGGCCAGGGCTTTTCAGTTGTGCTGGGGGAACGGAACTGATTCTGGTTTAATGTGATTCGGAGATGCTGGTGTTGGACTGGAGTGTACAAAGTTAAAAATCACATAAAGTTGAAAATCGCTCCGAAAGCTAGTGTCCTTCCAATTAAACCTGTTGTGTGATTTTTAACTTGGTTTAATGTGAGAATTGTCTTTCACTTAATATTGTTCCATACTCGGTTGGTGGGGCGTGGATGCTTCAGAATCTCCACAAGAGTCTTCTCGGTTCTGTTCGGATCGTGCTAGTGTCCTCCCCACATGGCGGTTAAGGGGCGTGGAAAGAACGGGTATTTGACACTTCACTACCCGGCTTGGCCCTTTCTGTCCTTTTACACGCTGTTTCTCCAGGAATTGGAGAACGGGAGGGCGGGAATGACGGGAGTTGTGGATGGCACTGCCCTTAATGCTAGCGTAGATGTGGAGGAAATGGCGAAGTGTCCGGAGGGAATCAGTACACAGTGTTGTATCCATGCAGTTTTAATGGTGTGGGGAGTATAGTGGAAGTGAGAGAGAGAAAGAGAGAAAGAGAGAGAGAGAGAGAGATAATTTGTTGTACGCAGTACTGAAAGTAGTGGAGCATGAGTCTTGTTCGGGAGAATGTGCCATTACAGATATAGAGTGAGTATGAAGATGCAGAGCGAATACAGTGACACGTATCTGTGCAGAGCTGGTATGGCTATTGATACTTGCCTGCATTGCTAGACTTATGCAGATAATGCACTAAGCTGGGTGGTGAGAGCTCAGACCATGCTTGGTGGTACTGGTGGCATAGCCCGTTCTGTGAATGGCAGACTTCTGTACTAGCAAATCCACCAGATCCTCTGTGCCCCTGTCAATAAATCGTGGTGGTATTTTCCCTTATTTTCCATGCTCGGGGTAAATTGTGCAGGGCAGATCCAAACAGAGAAAGCTCAACTGTGTGCCCATTGTCATTTTAAAGATTGCATACTGCCAGGGATCATTGAATATACAGGGGTATCTGGGCAATGGTGAGTACCTCCTCCCCGATGGGTGGGAAAATTGGCCATGAATTGAATGAGTGGGACACCATGGAATTGGATGGGTAAGTAATGAAGTGAGTTCGACAAGATAGCGACCCCACACTCAGTTACAAAGCTACAGAAGAAATGCTCATTGAAAATATTCCATCATCTGAATTCACAGCAATATCCCATTCATCCATCATTCATGGGAATACAGGCCCATGAGGAAGGATGCAATCGAAATGTCTTTATTTCAGCATTCAGAAACCTGTGAAAACATCCGTCCATTATGCTATCTCCCAGTCACACTCTTTCTGTCTATTTCCAAAACAACTCCCATTTGCTCGTGTTTGAACTGCTCACCTTCTCTGGCAGATACTTACTCACCAATAGCACCCCTTATCATGGCAGAATGGAGATATGAAGCTTTAAATGAATGGGAGTTGTAAATGCTCTCACGTACAACAATGGCTGCAAACGTCGCCACACAGGGCAGTGATTTAACACAGCATGACGGAGCAATGTACTTGGGTGGTGGATACAACTGTACGTGCCTGGAAGATAGCTACTCCTGTTTTACAGATCTATCCATTAGTGTTCATAAGAACATAAAAAATTGTTGCAGGTATAGGCGATCCGGCCCTTCGAACCTGGTCTATCATTAAATAATATTATTACTGATCATTTCATGGACTCAGCTACACTTCCCACGCTGTAACTGGCGCCCGTAATTCGTTTATTGTTCAATAAAAAAACTCAATCTTACCATTAAAAACGTTTACTGAGCTAGCGTCAAGTGCTTGAGTGGGCAAAGAATTCCATAGATTTACAACTGTCTGGTTGAAGAAGCTTCTTCTTAATTCAGTCCTAAATCTGCTCCCTCTGATCTTGTGCCTCCTTTTCCTAGTATCACCTGCCAATAGAAGCATCCTCTCAACTTATATCTTATCTATTCCTTTCATAATTCTATATGTTTTTGCACGGCTCCCCCACCCCCCATTCTTCTGGACTCCTATGAATATAATCTCAGGCTACTGAGTCTCTCCTCACCTACCTTCGTCTCACTGTCAATTACTGGCATGTTGCTAGTGTCCTCAACTGTGAAGATGGAAACAATAGACTTTTTAAACGTTTTGACCATTTCATCACATCCTATATCTAAATGCTCCTTCTGATCCTGTAAAGGACTAACGTTCATCCATCTTTATGTCGTTTCACATAGATCTAGAAGCCTTTGCTTTCTGTCATTATATTGTATGCTTTCTTTTTGTCAAGTTCCTTATAACTCTTTATGTGGCTTTCTGTTAAAAGGTTACCAAATCGTCTAGTTCCTTGCTGTTCTTTGTCAATTTGTATTTCTTCCCTTTCAATTTGATAGCCTCCCTTACTTTCTGAGACACGCATGACATTTTGCCCCTTTTCTCACAGTCCTTCTTTTGCAATGTAATATCCTTTTGCTGAGCACTTCAGAAAATTGTTTTGAAAGTCCGCCATTACTCATCAAAAGTTTAATCATAATATTTTTGTTTTCAGTCTATTTTAGCCAAGTCCTCACTCATCGAATTGCAGTCTGCCGTGTTTAAGCATAGGACCCTGGTACTGAATTTTATCTTCTCATCTGTATTGTAAATTCAACCATATTGTAATCACTACGTTCACGAGGATCCCTAACTATAAGGCAATTAGTTAGTTATGTATCATTGCACAGGACCAAACCTCGGATAGTTTGCTCCCGCTTCAGTTCCATTACACCCAGCTCAAGAAACCGATCACTGATACACTCAACTCTCTCCTCCTCAAGGTTACCCACCTGAGCTGTTTCAAATAATCGACATGCAGATTAAAATACCCCATAATAATGAATTAGATTATTTACGGTGTGGAAAAATGCTCTTCGGCCCAACAAGTCAACATCGACCCTCCGAAGAGCAACCCACCCAGAGCCATTCCCCTACATTTACCCCTTAACCTAACACTACGGGCAATTTACCATGGCCAATTCACCGAACCTGCACATCTTTGGACTGTGGGAGGAAACCGGAGCAGCTGGAGAAAACCCACTCAGAAACGGGGAGAGTATGCAAACTTCACACAGCCAGTTGCCTGAGGCGGCAAGTGAACCCAGATCTCTGGCACCGTAAGGCAGCATCGCGAACCATTGTGCCACCATGCCGCCCAGCTCCACCATTTTGCATTAGGTTTTTTTTTGTTTATTGTCCACCAAATATAATGCGACTATTTGGTGGCCGATAGACAACGCCTATGACTGACGTTTATCTTAGAATTTCGTATTTCCAAACAAGTGGATGAAACCTTCCTCTCTATAGAACCTAGATAATCTCTCAGCACCGCCCTTGCACATCAGATCTACACCATCTCCCTTGCTTCTGTCGTTTTAAATCATTTGATCACGTGGATATTGAACACGCAGTCGTGACCATCCTGCAACCATGTCTGTGTAATGGCTACTAAATCATCTTCCCTCATGGTGATTCGTGCTGTTAATTCATCAACCTTGCTACGAATGCTACGACCATTAATCTAAATTGCGTGCACACTTGCTACTTACCTTATTATTTACAACACTACATTCTAACGTTTTTCCTTTCCCTCCCCACCGACTCACTAGTGTAAAGTTCCAGTGAACACCGTATTTATACCTTTCACAAGAACACTGGTTCAATATCGTTTCATTGGAGAACGTCTCTTCTGCCAATTACGCCCCCGGTTCCAATACTGATGCCAAGCCCACCTGAAATGGTACCTCGCTTTCCCACCTCGCTCCCTTAGCCAAATATTACTTCCCTAATTTTCTTATCCCAAAACCAAGTTGGATGTGTCTCTGAAAGTAATCTAGAGATTATAACCCTGAAGGACGTGTTCCTTAATTTCTTTCCTCGTGCTTAATAATCCCCAAACAGCTCCTGCATCCTGACCTTTTCTCTGTTTTTTTTTGTCCCGACATAGACCACACTAACTGGATTCTCCCCTTCCAACTCCAGTATCCGATCAAGCCGGCCAGAGATGCCTTGCACGCTGGTGTCAGGCAGACAGCACATCATGCGGGACTCCCGGTATGCTTTCAAAGGAAACAATTTATTAACCCAATTGTAGATTCAACTATAATTAGCACTTGCCTTATTACTCACCACTTTTGATGGCCTTCTGTAACATAGTGCAGTGGTTACCTGGGTCATCGCCCCCACAGCCCTTTTCCTCATCCACACAGGGAGAATGCATTTCATACCTGGTGGATAAGATCAAAAGCTGAAGTTCCTCCATATTTCAAATCAAGATCACCCACATGCGTCACTTGCAATGACACTCTGTTGTCCTTGATCACGAACTGAATTTGAATTACTTCATCTACCATGTGTGACTGCCTCTTGAAGCAAAGCTTCCAGATAACTTTCTCCCTTTAAGATGTGGCACAGTGTTTGAAGCTCAAATTCCAGATCATCAATTCTGAGCCGGAGTTCCTCCAGCAAACAAAATTTCCTACAGATGTGGTCACTGCGATCAACCAGCTCCCACACCAATCACCTGGCCAGTCATCTCTACTTAATTACTTTAATTATATAATTTTATGAGTTAAATAATTGTTCATACTTCCTTGCTAAACTCTTATTCAAATAATCAACTAATTGATAAATGAGAAAAGAAAACAAATGTAAATTTTAAACCGATCACACGGTGAAAGAAAATAGAAAAAGACAAGTTACCATATCAGTACACCACAGTCTTTTTGATGTGAGGGCGGGTGGGAGACACTACACATGCAGTGTCTCGTGTTCAACCATTGCCCAAATTTAGCTGTTACCTTCGCAACATCGCCGGTCCTCGCCCTTTCCACTCCAGCTGCTGCAACAAAATGAGGTCCTGTTCACTGCAGAGCTCCCGTACTGAACGAATACCTCGACCGTGTTTGTAGAACAAGGCAATAGTGTGGACTGCACAGCTCCCATGCTGGAAGGACCGTTTCCTCCAGGTTTGTAAGTAAATGCACAGGTAAGATCTGCACAGCTCCTCATGTTGGACAGAGAAGCAGTAGACTGGTGAGCACAGCACAGTATTCCATCCTGGACAGATTGGTGGATTGTGTTAGGCCGGTGCTGCACAGTACTCCAGAGTGAACAGATATCTCATCTGGGATCATAGGTTTCCGAGCTGGATCTGTGCGTCGGATTGAGTGTCCTGTGTAACTCCTGCTATAACTATCACCATTCCAGCTCGGCCCATTCTATTCTTAAAACTAGTATTCCTGCAACATGTTGTCTATTAAGTAATTAACCAATTAAAACGTAAATATCCGTCCATTTTGTTATGGGCCAGGTCGACCTCCTCAAAGTACATGGAGACGGTAGCCTTGACCCGAACGTTTTCTTATCTTAAAGGCGAGGTGGTCTGTTTTAAATACAATTCACTTGGTCAACATATTTGACATGAAGCAAAGGACAATTTATTAAAACACTGCAGATAAACACAACGACAGCAACATGAACTTGGAATATCTTAATTCTACTGAAAAACTTAACAGAATAACAGGTTATTTAACGACTAAACAGTAACAGCTCCATTATGGCAACATCGCATAAACACACACTTGGCAAAAATCAAATTCAAAAAACAGATTGTTTCCCATACAATTCTTCAACCCAGGAGGGAAGAACATCAAAATACAATTCTGAGGGAAATCTCAGAGAGAGAGAGAGCGTAGCAGCCGAGAGAGATTTAATTCCTTTCAACCCTGTTGAGACTCCAACACAAAATGGTAAAAGTTGAAACTATGAATCTTTATTCTGTTACAGATTGACCATCACACACGCCTAAACAGACCATCATCCCACAGGACCTGGATACAGCCGCAATTACCATAAGGAGCAGACCGTATCCACACCGCCTACACCACTGCAGTAGCTTCTCAGAAAAAAATATCTTTGCCTACTCAATACATTAAATAATGGTAAGGTAAAGAATGAAGTTTAACGTAAACGAATAAACCAAAAGGATGCAACAGGTTTGATGATCTCAATGAGACATTTTGAGGAACCTAACGCTTTCTACCTTGCTAAGATCAAGTAGAATCACCAGCTCGTGTAGAAAAAGCATAATGTCTCTCTCTCGTCTCTAAATTGCCGATTGGAGATGTGCTAAAAGCCCCACAGTCAAGGATATCAACATTTCACCCTGACCAAATATTATTATGAGATGTAAGTGTTGTAGTGAAAAGGGTTAACTGGATCTTTTGTGTTAAGTAACTGTGATTGAGGTCAGTCTCCATGGACCATAACTATATCACAGGATGGTTACGTCTTCTATTAAAAGGACTTTCCATTTACCTGTTATCACACAGTATCAGTGGCAGCATTATTCTCGACAGGATTGGCCTCAGCAGCTACAGACAGAGGGAGATCGAAGTGATTCTTAGAACAATAGACTGGAATGATCCAAAAATGGATGAGAATTTGATTACATTAGACTGTAATGTTCCAACAATGACCTCAATCCGAGAACATTCGACTGGAATGTTCCAACCATGGATCATAATTTGAGAACAATCGACTGGAATGTTCTAACATTGGACCAGATTCTGAGAATATTAGAATGGAATCTTTCAACAAAGGATCAGTATCATAGAATAACAGAGTGGAATGGTCCAATATTGGACAAGAGCTTATCCTTGCGTCTTTTCTATCTTTCTCAGGAGTGGCCATGGTTACAGTTGTGGATATGAGCCGTACTAAGGATTATTTAGGCGGATTACTATCCCATCCTTGCTAGTGGTGGTGTTCCTCGTAAGCCTACCTCTGAAAACTTTATAAACGAATGTGAAGATTATTGCTAGTTCTGTTATTTATATTAAGCAAACACACACAATTTTCTCTGTATTTATAGTCACAAACTAAAATGGATGAAGTGTAACTTCAGACCCACAACAATGTGATTGGTTCCTTATTTGCTTGGCAACTGGACTCACAGTAAAGGGCAAATGTCACACTTGCCAGTGATGGTAACATCCCGTGAAATAACTATTTTAAAGGTGAAATAAACCAAGGAACAGTGTATGTTGGGAGATCTGAAACAAAGATCCATGGTCTGAAAGTCTTGGAGAATCTCAGCAGGTATTTTCGAATTCAGTGACTCTGTCTCAAAACTGAAAGCAACTCGGAATTCGTTTTATTTATAATATTATATAGCATTGGAAGGGTGAGGAGAAGTTTGAGTTGAATAGATGGAGAAATGTCCAGCAAGAGAGAGACAGATGGAAGGAGAGAGAGAGAGAGAAGAGAGAGAGAAAAAAAACTAAGAGAGAGAGAGAGATAAGAAAAGCATGCAAAAGCTGATAAAGAACTGAAGGAAAATAGATTGGGAAGTTATTTTAACATTTCAGACTTTCCCATGAATCTGAATTTCACGCCCATTTCGTTATGTAAATGTTTAATTTTACTTATGTTCCCTCTGACTCTCCTCTGAGTGTCGTGATAAACTCATCAGTACTGGTGCTGCTGTTACGGTTGCTGTGCTACAGAGAAAAGTAATGATGCCTTGTCAACTGCTACTTCGGAGAGAGGAACGTTTACTGTGGGACTGTTGCAAAGATGCAAAGGCTTTCTCAGCCAGGAAAAGAAACTGAGGAGAGGAAGACATTTTCAATACTGAATGGGTGCACCATGTGTGTGGGGAATTGACTTGCTCTTGTCGTGGCAAAGTCAGTGAAAGCTCTGCGAATGGTTTTCTCGGGTTTGTGTTGTCAGCTGCAACGGTCATTCAGGGAGACTGAGGTTGGTGTCCCCAGACTGGATACAGCACTTACAATGCATCTCGGGCCATGGTAAACAAATGGAGCTGAAACTACAAAGAATGGAATCTTTGTAAACAGGGAGGATCAGGGCACAACACTTTTCTCTCTGACATTTTTTCTAAGCTGGACCAATTGAAAGTGTAAAGTGTGAGACCAGTTTTTACAAAATGAGATCGGCACTGAGCTGTGATCCCTCCTTTATTATAAACTGTGGCCTTACACCATGTACAGAACGGTGTTGACACTCAGAATAAAGTGAACTGTTTCAGTGCTTGAGCTTTCTAGACAGGAATGGATAATATATCCATCGTCTGTGGAGTGCAATCCTTGGATACATTCCCTGTTTGAAATAAGCCATCTGCCTGCAGAGCGTAATACATTGATTCCATTTCCACAGGGTAAGGTAGAAGAAAAAACATCTGGAAATGCTGGAAAACAGAGTGACTTGTGAAAATAGTGACCTGCAGGATATTAGAATGAATGAAGAGTTTTTTTGAAAATCTAATTGTATTAAAGCTTGGTAAGTAGCTGAATTTGATAAGCAACATCCCAGAGTATTGATGAGGTGGCAATAGAGCTAAAGAAACAATTACTGATTATTCTTCAAACTGGTTAGATTATGGAAAGGATGCTGCAGACTGGAAAGCAGCTCTTGTGAACCCGAATATTCAAAATAGAATGGAGAGGGAAACAGAACAGTCAACAGTGGATAGCTTGATGTTGGCTGTGAGAAAAACTTTGGAACTTTTTTTTGGAATGTGACAACTGTACACTTGGAGAATAATGACATGTTAGAGACGGCCTAATTTGAGTAAAGGGAGATGATCTTTGTTAAACCTGCTGCAGTTTATGGAGATTGTACGTTATGACATCGGTAATGGAGAACCAGTGGGAGAGGGGTATTTGAATTTTCAGAAGACATTTGACATGATTGAATACAGATGAGTGAAGAATATTCGAGTCCATGAGTATGTAGCGGTGGAATATGCCGAATGGATAAAAAATTGGGTTTTGGACAGCATTAAGAGAATTGTGTTTTTCTCTGGATGGAAGGCTTGTGTGGTAGCAGATGCATCAGTGCTTTGGCAATAGTTGATCGCAAGATATAAAAATGATTCAGATGTGCACAACAAACAGCATTATTGAGAGTTATGTGTATTAAATGGTGAGTGTTTGAGAAGTGTTTTTGCCAGTTAGGACCTGTATGTCCGTCTCATAAGTCATTGATAGAATTCATTCGTGGCAGCACATAATTAGGGCTCCGAATAATATGTGGTCCTTCATGCAAAGTGATTGAAGTACCAGAGTAAACATATCTTTCTTAATTGTATTGTTTTGTTGAGAGAGTATTTGGGGTATTATGAACCGATTTGGTCTGTTTTATAAATAATGGTCTTCTTGTCAACAAGAAGTGCAAAGGAGTTTCACCAGACTATATTCTGGCATGATGACACCATGAGGTGAAAGTAAAGAAACTATCTGTTTTATCTGTAGCTCAGTGAGAGAATGAGAAATTGAAAATTAATGATTAAACATGCACACGCATTATGTCCCAAGCAGCCACAATAAAGTGATAAATTCCGTACTTTCCGTAGGATGCTCGATTAACTCTTATTTGGGTGCCTACGCAGAGCCCCCATATCTTTTTGAGAGAATTACAGGCTCTGGATGAACTCTGAACACTTTAATGCACAGTGACTGTGTGACCTTGCATTGGATGACACGTTCAGAAACCAGTCAGCAGCCACGATACATTCACGTTGAAACAGCTTGACATGCCACAGCAGTTTCTACCCTCTAGAGGGAACATGAGTCTGTTCTCTCAGAGAAGAAAGAAGTCTTTGAGACTCGTTTAAAAAAAGTGGCTTCCTGAAAATAAAACATGTTAAAGTAACACGACTGTACAGTGAACAATAAAGCCACGTGGAAGAACATCGAGCAGAGTATCTGTGCAGGTCCTGCTCAATATTTTTGCGATATTGGAACATTTTCTTGTCCTTGTGTCCGTGAATTGAAACCTGATTGCCCGCTTCCTGTTCCTTTGTAAGTGACTCCAGTGAAATGTAAAATTGTTTGTTTCTGATCCAGTATTAATGGTGCATGGGAGCGAGCAGTCTCTCTGTTTCCCTGTGTAACAGACAGGAGGGACTGTACGTGCTATCCGTCTTCTTGACCAGTAGGTTTGCTGGGCTGAATGACTTTCCCACATTCTTATGAAACCAGGTTGAGTTGCCGAATGATCTGAACATTTTAGTTTGGAAATGAGCAGTGTCTAACAACGCTGAAACATGAATGTTACTGAGACACGAACAGCACAAGCTGAATGTTGCCGAGTTCTTGATAGACATGGACACGGATGCTTCTGTAACTGAGGGGTGACAAATTATTCTGAACATTGTGTGACCTGCATGAACATCCCGACTTCTAATCGGTGTGGACTCAATGGTCTGAATGGCCTGCTGCCAGACTGGAAGGATTCCGTGTTGACAAACTGGAGGATCTTGGACTGAGGAAGCTACCCAATGATCACCTGCAGAGATGTCCCAAGGCTGAGGTCAAAGATTTCCGCCCATGATAACCTTCTGCCATAGTGCTATGAAAGACTCCACGCAGTGGGGAGTTTGCAATCGATTCTCATGAGGTGCAAATGTGTTCAGGCTGCTTGATGTCGTACTTAGTCAAATTCTGCCTTCATATCAGGCCAGCCACTTTTCCCTGATCCCTTGTATTCACCTGTGTTGCTCTTATTAGTAGATCATGATGTAGGAGCAGGGAGTGTTTTCTTCAAACAGTGGGTAGTGAATGTCAGGAATTATATTTTGCAGACAGGTATGCGAGCTAGATAATTGAAATATCACTGAGTGGTCTTCCCCATTTCAGGTGATAGCAGTAAGTGGTTCACAAATGTTCCTGTCCAATAGATTTGAGAGTCTGAATGGTACACAGAAAGAGAGGACTGAGATGTAGGAGTGATCATCAGACGCTTTGCGCCTTCTGCATCAGGCACAGAGTTTGGAACAGGCACAGGTTGCGGTTTCAGACCCACTTTCCAATCTGTAACGCATTATCCTTGACTCACTTCTCTGTCAAAAGTTTAACAAACTCTATATGAATAAGTGTATTCAGAGAGGCACCACAAACGTTTGGTATTGAGAATTACACTCGAAAGGTCCTTTTAGAATATTCACAGCAGAGAGCGGCGGGAGATGGGCGGAAGTGAAGTTGGAGCACAGAGCTAGTCGGGAAGGTAAGTGATTGATATTAAAGAACTTACCTCGACGCCAACGGTCTTTCAACAGCAGAGAGCGGCGCGAGCTAAGCGGAGGTGAAGTTGGAGCGCAGAGCTAGTCGGGAAGGTACGTGATTGATCTTTGAGAACTTACCTCGACCTCGACGGTCTTTTCACAGCAGAGAGCGGCGCGAGCTGGGCGGAAGTGAAGTTGGAGCGCAGAGCTAGTCGGGAAGGTAAGTGACTGATATTTGACTGAGTGTGCTCGAGACCCCAGGCCCTACATAGTAGGGCCTCCCTCCCATCCTCCTCCTCTAACCTAACTTTAAAGCTCACAGGTAAACTACTCAGTGTTCTTGTTTTGGAGACGAAGTGTAGATTAATGGCAGCGCAGGCAGTGGAATGTTCCCCTGAAGGATGTTTGAGGTAGGGGTGACCACCGATACTCCTGCCGACTTCATCTGCAGGAAATGCAGTCAGATCCTCCTCCTCACAGAACGAGTTAGGGAACTGGAACTGGAGTTGGATGAACTGAGGATAATTCGAGAGGCTGAGAGGGTGATAGATAAAAGCTACAGGGACACAGTTACGCCAGAGAACAGAGGTAGCTGGGTAACAGTTAGAGGTGGGAAGGGGAGGAAGCAGGCAGTGCAGGGATCCCCTGTGGTCGTTCCGCTCAACAATAAGTATACCGCTTTGGATAATGTTGTGGGGGACGGCCGAGCAGGGGTAAACTGCAGTGATCGGGTCTTTGGCACGAGGTCCGGCTCTGAGGCTCAGAAGGGAAAGGGGGAGAGGAGGAGAGAGCTAGTTATCGGATACTCTTTAGTTAGAGGGATGGACAGGCGGTTCTGTGGATATGGGCGAGACTCTCGGATGGTTTGTTGCCTCCCGGGTGCCAGGGTCCGAGACGTCTCGGACCGTGTATTCAGAATCCTTAAGGGGGAGGGTGTGCAGCCAGAAGTCGTGGTGCACGTTGGCACCAACGACATAGGTAGGAAGAGGGGTGGGGAGGTCATTCAGGGGCTCAGGGAGTTAGGCTGGAAACTAAAAGCTAGGACGGACAGAGTCGCCATCTCTAGGTTGTTGCCGGTGCCACGTGACAGTGAGGCAAGTAATAGGGAGAGAGTGCACGTGAACACGTGGCTGCAAGGATGGTGTAGGAGGGAGGGCTTCAGGTATTTGGACAATTGGACTACATTCTGTAGAAGGTGGGACCTGTACAAGCAGGACGGTTGCACCTGAACCAGAAGGGCACCAATATCCTGGGAGGTAGGTTTGCTAGCACTCTTCGGGGGGGTTTAAACTAATTTGGCAGGGGGATGGGATCCAGACGCGTAGTTCAACAAGTAGGCTAGGTGTTTGTCAGGATGTCCAAGAATATAGGGAGGCTGTGGAGAAGGTAGCACTGACAGGGAGTACTTGCGGAGACAGAGATGGGCTCAAGTGTGTATACGTCAATGGAAGGAGTATCAGAAATAAGGTGGGTGACCTTAAGGCGTGGATCGGTACCTGGGACTACGATGTTGTGGCCATCACGGAAACGTGGATGGAAGAGGGACAGGAATGGTTGTTGGAGGTTCCTGGTTACAGATGTGTCAGTAACATTAGGGAGGGTGGTAATAAAGGAGGGGTGGCCTTGCTAATTAGAAATGGTGTAACGGCTGCAGAAAGGCAGTTCGAGGGGGATCTGCCTTTGCAGGTAGTATGGGCTGAAGTCAGAAATCGGAAAGGTGAAGTCACCTTGTTGGGTGTTTACTATAGGCCCCCCAATAGCAGCAGAGATCTGGAGAAACAGATTGGGAAACAGATTTTGGAAAGGTGCAGAAGCCACAGGGTAGTAGTCATGGATGATTTCAACTTCCCAAACATTGATTGGAAGCTCTATAGATCAAGTAGATTGGATGAGGCGGTGTTTGTGCAGTGTGTACAGGAAGCTTTTTAACTCAGTATGTAGATTGCCCGACCCGAGGGGAGGCCATATTGGATTTGGTACTTGGTAACGAACCGGGACAAGTGATGGGCTTGTTAGAGGGTGAACATTTTGGTGATGGTGACTTTCACCTTGGTTATGGAGAGAGATAGGTGCGTGCAACAGGGTAGGTTTTACATTTGGGGAAATGGTAAATACGATGCTGTAAGTCAGGATCTGAGGAGCATAAGTTGGGAGCATAGGCTGTCAGGGAAGGATGTCGTGGAAATGTGGAACTTTTTCAAGGAACAGATACGACGTGTCCTTGATATGTATGTACCTGTCAGGTAGGAAAGAGATGGTTTTGTGAGGGAACCTTGATTGACGAGGGAGGTTGAATGTCTTGTAAAGAGGAAGAAGGGGGCTTATATAAGGTTGAGGAAACAAGGTTCAGACAGAGCATTGGAGGGATACCGGATTTCCAGAAGGGAGCTGAAGAAAGGGATAAGGAGAGCTAAGAGAGGGCATGAAAAATCTTTGGCGGATAGGATAAACGATAACCCCAAGGCATTTTATGCGTATGTGAGAAACTTGAGAATGACGAGACCGAGGGTAGGTCCGATCAAGGACAGTAGTGGGAGACTGTGTATTGAGTCGGAAGAGATAGGAGAGGTCTTGAATGAGTACGTTTCTTCAGTATTTACAAACGAGAGTGACCGTATAGTTGAAGAGGAAAGTGTGAAACAGACTGGTAAGCTAGAGGAGATACTTGTTAGGAAGGAAGATGTGTTGGGCATTTTGAACAATTGAGGATAGACAAGGCTCCCCGGGCCTGACGGGATATATCCTCGGATTATGTGGGAAGCAAGAGATGAAATTGCAGAGCCGTTGGCAATGATCGTTTCGTCTTCAATGTCAACGGGGTGATACCAGGGGACTGGAGAGTGGCGAATGTTGTGCCCCTGTTCAAAAAAGGGAATAGGGATAACCCCGGGAATTGCAGGCCAGTTAGTGGTAGGCAAATTAATGGAAAGGGTACTGAGGGATAGGATTTATGATTATCTGGAAAGACACTGCTTGATTAGGGACAGCCAGCACCGAGTTGTGAAGGGTAGGTCTTGCCTTACAAGTCTTATTGAATTCTTTGAGGAGGTGACCAAGCATGGGAATGAGGGTAGAGCAGTAGATGTAGTATACATGGATTTTAGTAAGGCAATTGATAATGTTCCCAATGGTCGACTTATGCAGAAAGTCAGGAGGCATGGGATAGAGGGAAATTTGGCCAGTTGGTTAGAAAACTGGCTAACCGGTCGAAGTCAGAGAGTGTTGGTCGATGGTAAATATTCAACCTGGAGCCCAGTTACAAGTGGAGCCCCGCAGGGATCAGTTCTGGGTCCTCTGCTGTTTGTAATTTTTATTAATGACTTGGAAGAGGGAGTCGAAAGGTGGGTCAGTAAATTTGCAGATGATACGAAGATTGGTGGAGTTGTGGATCATGAGGAGGGCTGTTGTCGGCTGCAAAGGGACTTAGATATGATGCAGAGCTGGGCTGAGTAGTGGCAGATGGAGTTCAACCCTACCAAGTGTGAGGTTGTCCATTTTGGAAGGACAAATAAGAATGCGGAATACAGGGTTAACGGTAGGGTTCTTAGTAAGGTGGAGGAGCAGCAGGATCTTGGGGTCTATGTTCATAGATCTTTGAAAGTTGCCACTCAGGTGAATAGAGCTTGGAAGAAGGTGTATTAGCGTTAATTAGCAAAGGGATTGAATTCAAGAGTCGTGAAGTGATGTTACAGCTGTACAGGACTTTGGTTAGGCCACATTTTGAGTACTGTGTGCAGTTCTGGTCGCCTCACTTTAGGAAAGATGTGGAAGCTTTGGAGAGGGTTCAGAGAAGATTTACCAGGATGTTGCCTGGAATGGAGAATAGGTCGTACGAGGATAGGTTGAGAGTGCTAGGCCTTTTCTCATTGGAACGGAGAAGGATGAGGGGTGACTTGATAGAGGTTTATAAGATGATCAGGGGAATAGATAGAGTAGACAATCAGAAACTTTGTCCCCTGGTACAACAGAGTGTTACAAGGGGACATAAATTTAAGGTGAAGGGTGGAAGGTATAGGGGAGATGTCAGGGGTAGGTTCTTTACCCAGACAGTGGTGGGGGCATGGAATGCGCTGCCTGTGGGAGTGGCAGAGTCAGAATCATTGGCGAACTTTAAGTGTCAATTGGATAGGTACATGGATGGGTGCTTCAGCTTGGACAAATGTTCGGCACAACATCGTGGGCCGAAGGGCCTAGTCTGTGCTGTATTGTTCTATGTTCTATGTTCTATCCTCATATTTTTAAAGTGTCATACAGCACGGAAACTTGCCCAAATAGAACTGCCATTCCAATCTGAACTCGTCCCATGCGTCAGCATTAGACCGATATGCCACTACTTCTTTCTTACAGATAAGAACATCCAGATGCCTTTTAAATGTAGTAACTGTGCCAGCCTCCTACACTTTCTTTGACAGCTCATTCCACACTTTGCATGAAAACTTTGTCCCTCAGGTCCCTTGTATAATTTTTTCTCGCTCACTTAAACCTTTGCCTTTCAGTTTTGAACTCCCCTATCCAACGGAAAAAGTACCTTGGTTATTTAAACTGTTCATGCCCCTCATGATTCGGTAATCTTCCATAATGTCAGGGCGATGTTCCAAGAGAAAAAAAGCCGCAGTCTGTCCAGCTTCTCCCTGGAGCTCAAAACCTCCAGTCCCAGCAATATCCTTGTGAATCTTTTCTACAAGACGCTCCGTTTCCACTTGAACATCTTATTGAATGGCGAACCTGACGTATTAGAAAATTGATCTCCAGTCCATTCAGCCCATTTTCCCAAATCATTAAATCTAGATTGCAAATTGTTGGCCACCTTGCACTGATCCATGAGGAAACCTATTAGTTGCAGCCTTCCAGCCTTAAAATAAGTATGCCTCCTCTCTATTTTCTGTTAGCTTACTGGGCTCCCCTGGATCTGTGTAGCAGCATAGGAAGCTTGCACGGCCTCCTCCTGTGTGGTGTGCCTCATTGTCAATGTATTTCTGAGCTCAGCAATACTCTATCTGGGCCAATTGTTGCCCGAGGACGAGGGGGAGATTTCCGAATTACCTGATTAACATGTGTCCCTTTAAAAGCACAACCAACACGACCAACAATTAATTTCATTTGTGGCTGTTGGTGCTGAGTTGAAAAATTCCTGCAATCACTACACATTAAAAAAAAGAGAGGTGATCTTATCGGGGCATGGACAGGGTTAATAGGTAACGTCTTCTGCCCAGCTTCACGTTGTCCAAAACTAGAGGGCATAAGTTGAAGTTGAGAGGGGACATTTTTAAAATGGACCCACCGGGCAATGTTGTATCACAGGGGATGGTGCGTATATTGAATGAGATGCCAGAGGAAGTGGTGGAGGTTGGTACAATTACAACTTTTAAGTTATCTGGATGGGTATAGGGAAAGGAATGTTTTCGACGGAAATTAGTCAAATTCTGGCAAATGAAACTAAATTAATTTAGGACATATGGTTGAAAGGGATGAGTTGACCAGTGGGTTGTTATGCGTAATATATATCGCTGTGACACTATGACTGTGTACTTCATTATGTTCCTTCGCTGGGCAGAATGGGTCCTCCTGTCTCATTGTAGTGATACTGACTGGCTGAATGACGTCTTCCTCCCTCTCTGCAATAGCGCAGTGGGGTGCACTGAAGCAACAACACATGAGGCAGGAGCTGTTGTAGGCCTCTTTACTCCTCCAACCTGCTGTTCAATTTAGAAAAATCATGGCTGGTCTGCTTGTGGATGAATAACCATTTTCTGTCGATTCGCAATAAATATTGACTCTCCCGTCCACCAAAGTTCAATCAAGACCAGTCTTGAATATCTTCAATGATCCGATCTTAATTCATTCCTCGAGATGAGCGCACCACAGACAGTCCAACACTAAGGAGAAACGAACATCACTATCTCAATCTGGAATGGGGCCCTCTTAATTTTGAAGTGTATTAACCTCACATCAGTTCACCTCCTCTTTTGAGAAATAATAACATAACCAATACGAAAATACATAGACCATTCAGCCGCTCAAACCTATCACATATTGCCTTTGATTCTATTCACTAAGTATTCACACATCTCAGCCTCTACTGCTCCCTTGGCAAGACATTTCCGTTCCCATAAACCATAGAACTTATGAAATTGCTGCAGAACTTGACCATTTGGCTAATCAAGTCTGATCTGCTATTCGATCATGTCTGACAAGTTTCTCAACACAATTCTCCCGTCTTCTCACTTTCAACGTTGAACCCCATATTAATCAATCCGTATCGATCTCTGTTTTAAGGACAGAACTGTGCCTATGTCTCTGTATGTCTGCGTTTGCGTGATTTGATTGTGCATATTGGCAAGAGACAGAGCGTAGTCGAGGAGGGCTGTCTTTTGGACTGGAGGTCTGTGACCAGCAGCGTTCCACAGTGATTAGTGCTGGGTCCAGTTTTTTTAAATATTATTATCATTTATGTCACTTATCTAGATGAGAATTACAGAAAGCAGAGTTAGAACGTTGATGGATGGCACCAAGATTAGGTATATAATAGACAGTGAAGGAGGTTATATAAGATTAGAAAGAGATCTTTATCAATTCGTTCAATAAATCATAGAGCTGTACTGCATGGAAACAGACCCTTTGTTCCAACTTATCCATGGCAACCAGGTGTCCTAAATTCATTTAGTTTCATTTTCCAGTAATTGTCCCATGTCCCTCTCAACACTTCATATTCCTATAGTCATCCACACGCCTTTCAAACGTTGTAATTGTACCAGCCTTCACCACCTCCAATGACATCTCATTGCAAGCACGCACCAAAATATGCGTCACATGTTCCCTCAGGCCCCTTTTAAATCTTGTCCCTCTCACCTTAAATATATGCCCCATAGTTTTGGATGCCCTTTCTGGAAAAGACCTTGACTATTAATCCTATCCGTGGTCGTTATGACTTTATAAACCTCCAAAACGTGAAATAAAGAGGAACGGATTGGCTTTCAGTCATACTGGGCATAAATTCTGAACTTTAACACTGACACCTCTTCCTTCTTCAACAAACCACAATTCTAATATCATTTTAATCAACGTGCTCAGAGGTAGGGACACTACGAACACTTATCCTCCTGCGTGTTTGTTCATCGGCCTCTTCTGTCATACTGTGATACATATTCGCGACAGGCTGGAATTGAATCTGGAGCTTCTTGTCTGGAGTGAGTTTCAATAACACACAATTTCAGGAATTGAAATCGAATACAGAGATCTGGCACAGCGACAAGACCGAAACCATACCCAGAGTTTGGGTCACATTTTAGATGTTGCTGCCAGCTCGGTGTGAATTCATTAAAATCTGTTTCACTTTACTGAAATACACAGTTTAAAGCATGACATTGTTGAGAAGATAAAAGGCACTTATCCCAACTATAGGATGCTGTGTTCATGTGATCTGCCACCGGGATAAACGTCTTCCCTCTAAAGTGTGACTGCCTTCTTGTTAGGGCATTAAATTATTAACTTCCAGCCTTTCTTCCCTAGTACGATCTCTCACTGGACTGAAGAATGGCAGATAAAGTTTAATTTCGATTAATTCAAGGTATTGCATTTGGATAAAGCAAACAAGAAGAGGACATAACGATTAAATGTCGGGACATTGATAGTGCTGTAGACCAGAAGGACACGGGAGCTCACGTACAATTCTTTGAAGTTTGCGTCACGTGTGGACAGGTTGGTTAAAGAGACTTTGGCTTGCTGTCTTCATTGCTCACACCTTTGAGTACAGGAATTAGGACGTTAGTTTTAGGTTGTATAGGACATTCGTGAGTTTTCTCTGGGAGTACTGTGTGGAAGTCTTGTCGGTCTGTTGAATTGTGGGTATTACTAATACACTGCGAAGTGTTTAGAAGAGATTTACCTCGATGCTGCCGGGAATGGAATGATTGCGTTGTGAGGACTGGCTCGATTGACTGGGTCTTTTCCACTGTAGCGTAGGAAGTTGACAGTTTACAATATAGAGAGTATAAACATTGATGTGTGGATAACATTGAATGGCAGGTGTTTTTCGTTAGTTTGGGAGATTTTAAGACTGGGATGACAGTTTTCAGGAGTGGGCTTCCAATTAAATCTGTTGGACTATAATCTGGTGTTGCGTGATTTTTAAAGTTTTAAGATGAGAGGAGAAAGTTTTACAGAAGACATAAAGCCATAGAGATGTACAGCATGGAAACAAACCCTTTGGTCGAACTCGCACCTGTGAACGAGATATCCTAAATGTAAGTAGTTGTATTTGCCAGCATTTGGCCCATATCTCTCTAAACCGGTCGTATTCATGTTTCCAAACAGATGCCTTTTAAATGTAATTATATCAGCCTTCCTCGGGCAGCTCCTTAAATACGCACTACTCACTTGGTGAAAAAGTTGCCCCTAAGATCATTTTTGTGTCTTCACTCTCACACGTTAAAACTATGCCATGTAGTTTTGGAATGTGCTATCCTGGGGAAAATATCTTGGCTACTCACTGTATCCATCACACTCATGACTTTATAAATCTTTGAAGTCACCTCCCTCCAGCTGATGCTACAGTGAAAATATCTCCAGCTTTTCAGACTATCCATAAATTCAAACCCTCCAACCCTGACAACATCTTTGGAAATCTTTTCTGAACCCTTTTCACGTTTCACAACATCCTTCATCTATAAGCGAGTCATAAATTGTAGAAAGTAATCAAAACTGGCCTAACCAATGTCCTGTACAGCTGTAATATTCTATATTCAAAGCACTGAATAATTAAGGCAAGCATATTAAACACTTTCGTCACTACCATATATAACTGCGAGTCCACCTGTAAGAGACTGTGAACCTGAACTCCAATGTCTCTTTCTTTATCAATACTCCCCAGAGACTTAGTATTAAGTGCATAAGTCCTGCTCTAACATTCCTTACAAAAATGCAGCACTTCACATTTATGTAAATTAATCTCTATCTGTCCCTCTTCACTCATTAGCCCATCTTTTCAGAATCCCGTTGTATTCTGAGATAACCAATCACTCTTTCCACTGCACCTCCAATTTTGATGTCATGTGGCAACCTACGAACTATGACTCCTACGTTCAAATCCAAATCGTGTTTACATATGACAAACAGCAGTCGATTCAGCTTTGATCTTTGTGGCACATCACTGGTCACAGGACTCCTGTCTGAAAAGCAAACCTCCACCAACACAATCTGTCTTTTACGTTCGACCCAACTCTCTTTCCAAATGGCTCGTTCTCCCTGTATTTCATGAAACGTAACCTTGTTAAGCAGTCTGCCATGAGGAACTTTTCTGAACGTATTACTGAAGTCATATCCAATGCTGTGCCCTCATGAATCCTTTTCGCGACTTCTTTAAAAAATTAATCAAGTTAGATGATTAATTTCCCACCCACAAAGACATGTTGATTATCCCAATTCAGTCCTTGCCTTTCCAAAAACATGTAAACACTGTGTTTCAGTATTCTCTCCAACAGCTTGCCCACCCCCCATGTCAGATTTTGCGGTCATTTTTCCCTGCATTTCTCTTCTCAGATTTTTTTAAAATAGTGGCACCATGGGAGCTAACCTCATGTCTTTCTGCATCTCATCTGTAACTATTGATGAGAAAATAGCATTTTAGCAAGGGGCCCAGCAATCCTTTCCCCAGCTCCCCACCTCAAGACTAATGAGGTGCATTTTTTTTAACAAACATTTTGTTCGTTTATGAGGAAGCGATGAATTTGGGTAAAATTGCAACGCTTAAAATACATTTGATTATGTTCAAGAATAAGGGAATGTTTGGAAAACTATGGACCAAGTGCAGATAGGTGGGACAGCTTAGTTTGGTATTATTTTCAGCATGGGCGATATGGGCTGATTGCTCTGTTTCCAAACACACTGTATAACTCGATGGACTCCACGTGTATTTATATGCCCTCCTGTCTCTGTGTACCTATTTCTGTCTGTATATGACTTTTGGTGCCACTCTGTTTGTATCTATGCCTCTATGCGTGTTATGTGTTTTCATACTTTAGAGTAGGTATGTATGTTTATATCTCGGTCTTGCATTGCTGTGCAATTGGAACACTTTTGTTTTGCTGGTGAATCATTTAAATGGGGTAAAAGCCACCTTACCTCTCGTTCCCTCTGCCTACCCCTTTTTGTTTAAACTGAGACAATGCCACACTCCACCAATGTGTTTGAAAAGCTTTCAATCCTTTCTCGGATGAAAGATTGTTTTTTAGCTTAAGTGACGAAACATTTTAAGGCACAGAAATGCATTAAAATTTATCTCATCTCCTCACAAAATGGTTCAATCAGAGTTGCTTAAATATAATTGCTTTGGAAATACTCCTTAACGTATACACTGTGTGTCAGGAATGGGGCTCAAAGGCAAACCATTTCCACATTGCAGGGAGAGCATCGACTCATCTCTACATGAGCATGCTTCACTGTGAGGGCCTCAGTGCAATGACAATCCTTCCCACGCCAACCGGGTGTCTGTGTGTGTGTGCGTGTGTGTGTCTGTGCGTGTCTGTGTGTGTGTGTGTATGTATGTGTGTATCTGTGTGTGTTGGTCCGTGTGCGTGTGTCTCTGTGTGCGTGTGTCTGTGTGTGGTGTGTGCATGTGCAAGTGTTTGCTTGTGTATGTTTCTGTATCGGGGCGTGTCTATAGGCATGTATGTGCGTGTATATTCGTAAGTTTCTTTGAGTGTGCGGGTTTGAGGGTGTATGCATGTCTTTTCCTGTATATATGCATGTGTCTCTGTGTTTCCGTGTCCATGTGTCTGATGTGTGGTTGTCTGTGTGGAGGGAGTTTGTGTGTATATCTGTCTATGTCGAAGAGAGTGGTGCTGGAAAAGCACAGCCAGTTCGGCAGCATTCAAGGACCAGTATCAACATTTCAAGCACGAACCCTTCGTCAGGAATGAGACTTGTGGGGTAACTGGTCTAAGAGATAAATGGGAGGGTGTGGAGCTACGGGAAGCCAGCTAGGAATGTGATAAGTAGATGACGGTGGGAGTGAAGATAGATCGGAAGGAGTGTAGAGCATATTGGTGGCAAGGAAGAAGGACAGGTATGAAAGATCAAGGTGGCGGTACCGAGTTTTGGGAGTTGGATCTCGGATACGGTGGTGGAGGGGAAAAGAGGAATAAAGTGAATACTGTGTCTGTGTGTGTGGGCGGCTGTATATGTATATATGTGTCTGTACGTCTGCGGGTGTGTATGCGTGTGTGTGGTCTGTTGATGTATTTGTGCATTTGTCACCCGGTGTATATGTGTCTGTGTATGGTGTGTGGGTGTCTGTGTGTGCTTTTTGACGTGTTTGCGTGGGTTGGTTTGCCTGTATATCTCTCTGTGTGTCTGTGTGTCTCTCTGTATCTGTATATCTCTCTGCCTCTGTGTATGTGTGTGTGCCTCCGTGACTCTGAGTGTCTCTGTGCGTCCGTGTGTGTCTGTGTCTGTGTGTGTGTTGGTACGTGAAAGTCTGTGTTTGTGTCTATGCATTTGTAGGTGAGTGTCTGTATTTCTGGGTGTGTTTTTATGTGCGCGTCTGTGTGTGTGGGTGTTTGCCTTTGTATCTGTGTGTTCGTGTGCATGTGAGTGTGTGTGCATGCGTGTGTGTTTATGTCTGTGTGTGTCTCTGCGGGTGTATATGTGCCTGTGTGTGTAGTGCGTCGGTGTATGTGTGCGTTTGTCGCCGTTTGTGCCTGTGTTGATGTGCCTGTGTATGTCTCCGTGGTTCCATGTTTGTATCTCTGTGTGTACCTCTGTATTTCTCTGCCTCTGTCTGTGCGTGTGTGTGTGTGTGGTTTTTGTGAGTCTGTGTGTGTCTCTCTCTCTCTCTCTCTGTCTTTGAGTGTCTCTGTGTGTCAGCCTCTGCCTTAGTCTGTGTGTAGCGGTACGTGATATTCTGTAATTGTGTTTGTGCATGCGTAAGTGTGTGTCTCTGTGTTTCTGGGAGTGTGTTTGTGCATGCGTCTATGTGTGGGTGTGTTTCGTGTGTGTCTGTGAGTTAGTATGCATGTGAATGCGTGTGTGCATATATGTCTGTCTGTGTGTGTTTGTGTCTGTTTGTTCAAGAAGGGGAGTAGGGATAACCCTAGTAACTATAGGCCGGTGAGTCTCACTTCTGTTGTGGGCAAAATCTTGGAGAGAATTGTAAGGGATAGGATTTGTGAACATCTGGATAGGAATAATGTGATCAAGGATAGTCAGCATGGTTTTGTGAAGGGCAGGTCGTGCCTCACAAACCTTATTGAATTCTTTGAGAAGGTGACTAAGGGGGTGGACGAGGGGAAAGTGGTATATGTGGTGTATATAGATTTTAGTCAGGCGTTTGATCAGGTTCCCCATGGTAGACTACTGCAAAAAATACGGAGGTATGGCATTGAGGGTGAGTTGGAGGTTTGGATTAGGAGTTGGCTGGCTGGAAGAAGACAGAGGGTAATAGTTGATGGCAAAGGTTCATCTTGGAGTGCCGTCACTAGCGGTGTTGCGCAAGGATCTGTTTTGGGATCATTGCTGTTTGTCATTTTTATAAATGACCTGGAGAAGGGGTTAGAAGTTTGGGTGAGCAAGTTTGCGGATGATAAGAAAGTCGGAGGAGTTGTAGACAGTGAGGAAGGATGTGTCAGGTTACAGCGGGATATAGATAAGCTGCAGAACTGGGCAGAAAGGTGGCAAATGGAGTTCAATGTAGCTAAGTGTGAGGTGATTCACTTTGGTAAGAGTAACAAAAAGATGGGGTACTGGGCTAATGGTCGGATACTTGGTAGTGTGGATGACCAGAGGGATCTTGGTGTCCATGTACACAGATGTTTGAAAGTTGCCACCCAGGTAAATAGTGCGGTGAAGAAAGCATATGGCGTACTGGCTTTTATTGGTAGAGGAATTGAGTTTCGGAGTACTGAGGTCATGTTGCAGTTGTATAAAACTCTGGTGCGGCCGCATCTGTAGTATTGTGTGCAGTGTTGGTCGCCATATTAGAGGAAGAATGTGGAGGCACTGGAACAGGTGCAGAGGAGGTTTACCAGGATGTTGCCTGGTATGGTAGAAAGATCGCATGAGGAAAGGCTGAGGCACTTGGGGTTGTTTTCATTGGAGAAAAGAAGGTTTAGGGGTGACTTGATAGAGGTGTACAAGATGATTAGGGGTTTAGATAGGGTCAACAGTGAGAATCTTTTTTCCACGTATGGAGTCAGCTATTACAAGGGGGCATAGCTTTAAATTAAGGGGGGTTTGGTATAGGACAAATGTTAGGAGTAGGTTCTTTACTCAGTGAGTCGTGAGTTCATGGAATGGCCTGCCAGTAGCAGTGGTGGACTCTCCCTCATTATGGGCATTTAAGCGGGCATTGGATAGTCATATGGAGGATAGTGGGCTAGTGTAGGTTAGGTGGGCTTGGATCGGCGCAACATCGAGGGCCGAAATGCCTGTACTGCGCTGTATTCTTCTATGTTCTATGTGTGTGTATGTGCATGTGTGTGTGTGTGGTGTGTGTATGTCTGTGTGTGTTTGTCGCCGGGTGTGTATGTATATGTGTGTAGAGTGTGAGTGAATGTGTGTGTTTTTCGCCGTGTGTGCGTGTGTCGATGTACCTGTGTATGAATCTGTGGGTCTGAGTGTGTCTTTCTGTGTGTATCTGTGCATTTCTCTGCCTATGTATGTGTGTCTGTGTGGATTTTATGTGTCTGTGTGTCTCTCTCTGTCTCTATGAGTGTCTCTGTGTGTCTGTCGCTGCATGTGTCTGCATATGTGTGTCTGTGCGTGTGTAGGTGTATGTCTGTGTCTTTGTTTGTGTCTGTGTCTCTGTGGCAATGTTTGTTTGTGTGTGTCTGTGAGTTAGTGTATATGTGAGTGTGCATGTATGCGCGTGTGTGGCGATGTCTTTGTGTGTGTGTTTGTATGCGCATTTGACGCTGCTGTCAGTTTGGATGGTGCAGTAAAATGCAGACCTTCCTCTTTCCCTTCCTGCCTGTATCCCTGATGGTTTTCACCCTCCGCTCACATCTGTACAGTGACATGCGTTGACCGGCAGAGACTGACAACAACAGAAAGCTCAGCAGGTCTGGCAGCATCTGTGAACAGAAACGAAAGTTAACGTTTCGGGTCGAGTGGTCCTTCCTGAGAATTCACGTCAGGGGGTATTGCATTACCACAGAGACTGCCAGACTGGCCCAACCCACATCCAAACAGATACACACTTATAAATGCAGAAACATAGGTACACTCATAAACACACTGACACTAATATAGACATGCAGAATCTATCAGTACTTCTCTTGATTCATGGTGACCTTGTCAATCTTTCAACTGGCTGTCACTATTTACGTCTGTGCTCCGGGAGTTTAGCAGCATTTCACTTGCTCACATCAGTGATTGTGTCAGTGTTTCTGTCTGAAGTTTGACCGCAGTACAATTTCAGTTTGCAGATGCCAAACTGGTGGAATTGTCAAGTGTGTGGAATACAGTGATGAACTCTAACAGGTCAACGACAAGTTGGTGTAGTGTTCAGGTATATAGCAGGTGGGGATCAATGCAAACCAGTGTGATGCAGTTTGTTAGGAAGTACATTGAAAGATAATATAGAACAGGCTGTGCCGTTCTAAAGAGGGTACAGGAACAAAGAGTGCTGGCTGCATATGATATGAGCACAGATTAATGAAGATGTCAATACATGTGAGAACTGCAGTAAATATCACAAATTTGTTTCAGTATCTGAGCTGTTTACAGCAGGAGGTGTAGGATGGACCCTCCGTTCTCCCTTCCTGGAAAGTGGTGGAGACGGTGTGTTATGAGCCCACCCTCCTACCGTGGAGACTCTATTCGTACCATATGGAAATGGTACCAGAGCCAGGACTTCTAAGTTGTGTGAGTGGGAAACGGATCTGACAGTTTTTTGAAAGTAAAAATTGCCTTACACTGCCCAATGCTCACTACTCAATTGGTGGGACATAGATATTTCAGAATCTCCACATGAATCATCCCGGCCCTCTGAGCCACATGTCAGGATCCTCTCCACATGACGTGGGGAGTGGTATTTGATAGAACGGATTTCGGGCTGGCATTGACTGATTTGTACACCATGGGTGGCTTTAGGTATTTAATGAGGTGAGTTCAATAACATAGCACCAGGAAACTAGCTCAGCCTGTGCCACACTCAATGAAAATAGCACTGAGACAAACTATTGTTTAACTCAGCCCAACGAATCGAAGGCTCTACTGGCCCGACCCTCAGCTACAGAACTGAAGATGCTTGTTCAATAGCTTCCATCACAGAGAAGGGGCTAAACATCACCTACTCTTCGGAAAAAAGGCAGCGGGAAGGGCGTGATTGTGGTGTCTGCGGCGGAGCACTTTGGGATAGTAATAATAATCCTGTTAGTGTTAATATACCGATGGAGAAGGATGAACAAGGTCTAAATTCGAAAGTTCTAATTTGGTGGAAAACCAATTTTGATGATATTAGTCAAGAACATTCCAAAGTCGACTGGGACAGATATTCGGAGATAAGTGGCCTACTGAGAACTGGGAAGGCTTCAAAAACGAGATGCCAAGAGTCCAGAGGCAGTATGCTTCTGATGGGGTCAAGGGTTATGCTGATATGTGTGAGGAATGTTTGATAATTAGAGGAAATTGAGGGTCTGATCAGGGATAACACAGAAAGAAATGTCGGGTATGAACAGAAGAAATCTGTTTATTTTTCTCTTTATCTTTTACCTGGATGAGGGCGTCGCTGGCGAGGTAAGCATTTGTTACTCATCCTTAATTGCCCGTATAGGGTCATAGTTCCTTGAAAGTGCAGTCACACGTAGACAGGATAGTGAAGAAGGTCGTTGGTGTGCTTGTTTTTTTTTATGGACAGTCCTTTGATGATAGGAATTGGGAGGTCATGTTGCTGCAGGACAGGACATTATTCGGCCACGTTTGGAATACTGTGTTGAATTCTTGTCTTCGTCCAGTGGGAGAGATGTTGTGAAATTTAAAGGAAGTTAGAAAAGGTATACAAAGACTTGCTCGGATTTGAGTGAGAGGGAGAGGTTGAATGACTTGGCGTTTTTTTTTCCTGGAGCGTGAGGGGCATGCAGACGTTGAATAACCTTCACAAACCTTCACAAATCTTGCAAAAAGGTTGAATAGCCAAGGTATTTTCCCCGACACTGGAGGAATCAGATTTAAGATGAGAGGAGAAAGATTTAAAAGGGACCGAAGAAGCAACTTTTTTTCACACAGCGAATTTTGCATGTGTGGAATGAGCTGCCAGAGGATGCTGCACAGGCGGGTACAATTACAGCATTTAAACGGCACCTCGATGGGTACGTAAATGATCTGTGCGACATGGGCCAGATTCTGTCAAATGGAACTAGATTAATTTACGATACCTGTTTAGCATGGACGATTTGGACTGAAGGGTCTGCTTTTATGTTGTACATCTCAATGATGTTTTCACTTTGTCTGAGCTCACACCAATGTTCCATCACGACTGGAAATGCTGCAATGTGTTGTTGAAGTTATATTTATTTCAGCCTTCTGAAACCTGGGGAAATATCCTTTCTTTCACGACAATGTCTCCCAGTCTCTCTCCCTCTATCAATTTTTCAAACTCTCCCACTGTTGGTAATTAAACAGATATTCAGTTTAATTGTTAATGTGAATAAATATCCTGTATCTTTCCCTGGTCTTTAGTGTTGCTCATATTAGACCATCATTTTCCACCATTAAGAAGCTTAGGAACAATTTAATAAAAGCATAGCTTGTTTTTTTTCTTTGACTTCCTGGTGTCTGTCCTGTGCTCCATTTTGGACAGTAGGGTTTCAGCAGTTTTGAGGTATACCTTTGTAGCATGTTCTCGATCACTCTCTGCTGATCATGTGCTCAGTAAAATGAGGGATCCCCTCGACCAACTCGAATTCTAACTTGGGGTTGAGTGGCATCTAAGTTAATTCTATTATTGAAAAGTTAATAGAAATGCTGGAGATTTTCTCCTGGATGTTGTGGACATTCAGGAGGTTCAGAGAATTTGATGAACCGGTCTGTGAAAGTTATGGTGTTATGAAGTTGAAGGCGTGACGTGTACCTTTAACAGAGAGTGCAAGTTGAAAAGCTGGCATTGTGACTGCAGGCACAATGTGTTCTGAACAATTTGACGAACATTCGAGCTGTAGCAGAAGATACCTCGTTGTTTTCACAAAAGTTCGAATTCAACCAATCAGTTTAAATTATGCCCAAAGATAATGACAATCAATCGAACTTTTTTTCTGTTATGACAACAATGAACCAATGAGACGATCGATGTTTTGGGATATAAAAAGCAGGCATCATGGACAGTTAGCCAGAAAAAGAACACTTCCTGCCATGGAACGATTGCAATTCAAGACACTCTCTCTAAACTGTACCTTTATTTCTCTATTGAAAAATCTGTTCAGTTGAAGACAACCCAGGAAATCCGCAGAGAAGGATCAATAACGTTGGCTGGTTTTTAAAATTGATTTACTGTGAATTTAATAGGGGCTTTATCAGATCAGTGAATTGTTATAAATTGGGAGTTAGATAAGTCTTTCAGACAAACGTGATTAGGAGTTGTAAATGGTTGTTGTTTCAGGAGTTTACTAATAAAATTGTTATTTTCTTTTTTAAATAGTGAATTTTGGGATGGTTCTCTGTAACTCATACTTTAATAGACTGAAAGACGAGGTGAGTTCTGTTGTATACTTGGTTTAATTAGCAGGAGGGTTTATTCCATGTTGGAACAATGTTGACTGCCGGCACAGCATCCGGGTCAGCAACAAGGCCAACAAATACAGAAGAGGCCATAGAAAGGGGCATCTCTGTTAAACAGAATGAGGGAGTCACAAGCAGATCAGCCATGGTCTTCTTGAATGGTGGGAGAGAATTGAATCGCCACTCATGTGCCTTATTCATATATTTCTGTTTGTAAGAAGTGAAGTCCCCTCTCTCACAGTGTGTCATAGTGGTGGCGAGGATGTCACCTCCCCCTGTTCCAGCGTATCAGGATGCTGGGGGATCACTAGCCTCCAGATTTTCTTGTGTCCCTGTCTCGATAATTCCAATGACTGCCTCGAGTTCCTGTGTACAAGGTTTGTGAAAATAGACGGCCTCCTTCTGCTCCTGAGTTTCAGGTTTCAATAGCTGTGTGCTTTCCTGCTACTCCTGTGGAATGGTATTGAGGAACTGAACAGCCTGTTAACATTCATTACTGCTTCTACTGACTGAAAACGTTTCTACTATTTCTGTAAAACAACATCACAAACTGAATGATATATTATCATTTTTTTTTCACAGTAATTGAGCAACCAAGCTGGCTGTTTGTGTTTTCCTCAAACACATTTGAGAAGCTGAGTGTGTAAGAGGATTGTCAGGTTAATGTCCTCCTTCTTTCCTTCTATAAAAGACTCGAAAGGCTGAACGGCTACCTCCTGTCCAAGTGTAACAAATCTGAGACATTAAATGACGTAGCAATCCGTGGATGATTAGCAGCCTTAAACTGTAACTGATGGACTTCCCTCCCTTCTCACTTACATAAACACAAACAACACAATGTAATCCGTGTGTCCTCTCAGTTACACCTCTTGCATCTGCAGTAACATTGCTCTACGTTTTGAATGATTCCCTTTTCAAAATATGTCAACATTCCATCTATCAACCGCGGCAAGTGCCAATAGGCTAACATGGTCTGAATACCCTCCTCTTATCCATCTGCAACAAGCATATGGGGACATGGGGACTGTTCCTGAACAGTCTGAATTCTTTGAATGTCTCAATGTTCTGAAAGCATTTGATAACAGGGCATTTAAAACTAGGAGCAGGATTGCACAATATCAGTGAGTTTGTGCAATCCTGAAATTTCCAGATATTTCCCCATCAGATATTTTATGACGCTGGTCAGTTATTTTATCTTTGTCTCATTTTCTAAACAGGGTGGAACATATACAAACCTGCAGTGTTCTGGCGATAATCCCACATACAAGGAAAATAAATACTTAAAAGACTAAAAGATTTATGGTCCAATCTTAAGCATATCTCATCCATTCCATCCAGATCTATTACATGTTCCCTGTTATTGTGTTATGTGAAGCGACGTAAGGCAGTTGTTAACTGAACCTATTTGTTCGATGACTTTGATTGTTGTCATTCTCCATGGATTCTAATTATCCAAGTACATGGCTCCTATTTTTTAATGATAAATGATCTCCGTTCAAAATGTCATCCCATAGTATGAGCAGGAGCGTCTCCAACAGCACGAACACGGATCGATAGGCCCAGAGAGAGATGGAGCAGAGATAACAAAATGAAAACATTGGCCTGGAATGATTCAGAAATGGATAAGAATCTGAGAAAAAGTAGACTGAAATTTTCCAACGGTGAACGAGAGTTTATCAGATTATGTTACTTTTCATTCAATATATTATTGGTGATCATAACGATCGCGGTCCAATTTGCATTTTACATTATTCAATATTCTTATTATCCTACCTGGCTGTAATTGGATTACCTGGTAAGTTTCACTGCGCATTTATAATTTGGATTAACCACGTGTGAATGTATTTCAGTTCTTTCCACTTATTCTACTCTCAGGATATTCACTCGCCAAACGACGACGAGCAACAACCGTGAACGTGTTCATTGTTTCTCTCCCTCTTTAGTTCTCTAGCAATGTGCCTTGTGGGTTGACCTACTCTGTTTCAGCTCTGAACGACGATTCATTGTATCTCTGCCATTGCTATTTAAGTATTGAAAGCATAAAGGTCACTATCTTCTGCTCTTGTTACAAACTCCAGGTCTTTCCTCTGACTCCAACCCATCCCTGACCAATATCTGATGCTGAAACAGACGAGTCACAACCTTGGTGATCCACTTGGCCGTGAGCTGATTCTTGGCATTATTCCCTGACCATTTTTATTTGTAACTACTAACCCCTCCAGAATATTTTTCACTGGCTCATATGATCTGCAATTTCAACCTTGAGCAAGGAAATATAGGATTAATTATGACAATAGCCTGCTGATGACACTCCCCGCTTCAAACCTGCAGAAACAAATCTGACTCGATACTCCATGGCTCGTATCTGAACTCACAACACAATCCTGTCATTCCTGTGCGGACCGATTTATATTGTTGTTAGGTCTGGCATTACCATGACTTTAATATTCATAAGCACATCGTCACCTCTGTCTATGACACGGTCTTCAGTCTCTCTATGTTGATTACTGAAACCCGTACCACTTGGTCACATCGAAACTGATTTCTTCCATGTGTGTTCTCAGTAAAACAGCGATTTTCATACCTACTACCGCCAACACGTACACGAACAAACACACGTTATATATTGACTTCTGTTGGGTCATTGGAGAGAGTCAGACATATATTTGTGGGATCACATTTACTGTCACTCAGAATGGGTTGCAAACCTTCCCTTGCAAGGCATTTCTCTATTGCAAGTATAGTCGGAATATACTGTCGAAAGGTTGCAATGGTTTCCATGTTGGGCAGAGAAACCAGTTTATGGAGTATTCTACGTGCACGGTCCGCACAGCTCTCCATTCTGGCTTTTACCTTGTCCCAGTTAACAGTGTCTGGGCAGGTTCTGTGAGGCAGATTACGAATTTGATGTAACAAAATATTTTAACTGATCTGGCAATCTCATTATTCATTTTCTCACTCTTATGATTGGACCCACCATTATCTCACTTCTCAGTTACTCCCACTCCCCTGTCTATGTTTTCATAATTTCACAACATCTGTTCATGAATCATTTGTTTTTCTGTATCTTTCACTGGCATTTCTTTTTGTCTCCCTAGTGTATCGAGTGCTGTTATTGTGAAGCTCTGAAGCAATGAACTGATGTGTATCGGGTTGTTTGTCACGTTCTGGAATGTGCATGTCATGTTGTATGTTGGAGGAGGAGTGTTTTCCAGAACCTTTGACTCATGTTTTTGAACCTTGGTCAATGCCTGTCCACTGAACGCTTGCGTTTGTCCGTCCCAGCTGATCTTGCGGTCAGTAACATGAGACAGCCCTTCGAGTGTTGTTGTAAAGGGCCAGTCATCTAACTTTTAGCTGAGGGACTTCTGGCTGACTCGTGATATTGAAAATGTGGTGGAGGTGCTGGGAATGTTTGCTGGAGGTTACGGCTTGAGCTCCCTCCGACCTTCATGGAGACATGAGGATTTGGTGATACAATTCTGGCAGTCGCGTGGGGACTGTGAAAACAACATCTGGATCTGCAACTTGAATGACAAATGCAGCAGAGGCTGCAGAGAGGAAAAGCTCTGTAAACATGGAGTGATCGAATGTGCGGAAAGGAACTGACTGTATCTATCTATTTCTTAGCTTGGACCTGCACGCTCTCTCAATCTCCCCTTTACATACATTGACGCACATTCTCCCTCTCCACACACACACACTTCCCCTCTCTCACATGCGCACTCATGCACTACCCTCTCTCACATTCATACACGCACACTCACAATCTCTCTCTCCCTCCCAAAAACACACACACTCTCCTCCCTCACTCTCTCACACACAAACTGTCCCTCTCCCCGCCACACAGACACTCCACCTCGCCCTCACACACACAAACACACACACACATGCAGGTGCACATACAAATCTGTGGTGTTGATTTGCATTTGCTAATTTATATTTGCAGATGCATGCTATTTTGTTCAAAAAACATGCTAGAGGTGGACAGTCAGTCAATATGGTATTTATACACTTTTGGAAAAAAGAAACAATCTGACTCCAGGTTAAGACACAGACTCTAAACATGACCTCACGCCAAAAGTACATCGTCTGACCGGTGGTGTCTTCACATCGATATTGCCTGAAGATATTTCCAGTAAATGACTTGACATAAGTTCTGCTATTTGCAAATTTGTCAATCAAAATATGTACATCCATTCTAACTGATTAAACATTAAAAAGCCAGCTGAGACGGGTTCGATTCATACGCATGAGTTGCATTATCCTTTGATCTTTTCTTTATAAATTTGGTGTCTACGGTCTTTGTCTCTCACTACCAAACCATGAACGTGCAGCGCTCCAAAAGCTTGTGTTTTTTTTAAAAAAGCCTATTGCACTATAACCTGATGTTGTGTGATTTTTGACCTCGTCCAACCCAGTTCATATGATGGCCTTCATTGATTAGCCAATCCCCTCTCCACGCAAGTATGCTTTCCCAAACCTATTTGCTCATCTCTTGCACATTAATCTTTTGTGTGGCACATTATGCAATGCTGCATGGAAGTCCAGATATCATACATCTGTATGATACACATTATCCTTCATGGTTGACACAATTTTTCAATGAATATTTAGGCAAGTCATCCTTAATAAATCATGTTGGTTGTGATGGATTCTGGCTTGACATTGAAAATCTCCTCTTATTAATTCCTTCATAACAGATTCTAACAACTTGTCTTCAATCCCAATAGTGGGTTCACTACTTTTCACTCCATAGAGAAGTTGGTTATTCTCAAGTGCTTCTCTTTCTATAACCTCTAAGTTCCCTTTTAATTATTGTGTACCAGAAACAAGGCTGTAAAAGGTCTGCTCCAATTGCTGTGTATAGCAGGAGTGGCTTAATGGACTTATTCTGCTGCTGATTTGCACACTCGATTGTCTTAATGTCCTCCTGGTATTCCGATATTATATTCTTGATGGCTTGAATGTCCTGCTCCTGTTCATGACGAAGCCACTCATGATCTCAATGTTCTCCTTCTGTTGCTCAATGACAGGTTTGGGGATTTATGGAGTCCCCCTGCTGTTATGCCGAATTACCAGGGCTGAATTGTGCAGGCAAATTGGGTGGTACACACTGGGTAGCTCAGTGGTGAGCACCACTGAATCAGAGGACTAGAGATCCGGTTTCGATTTCAGTGTCGGATCTCTGGCTGTGTGGTGTTTGCACATTCTCCTTATGTCTGCAAGCTTTTCCATCGGTACTCCAGTGTGCTCCGAAAGTTCCAAGATGTACAGATTAGGTGGATAGGCCAAGCTAAATTCCGCATAATATCCGGAAATGTGGAAGCGAGGTGCATCAGCGAATGGAAAATGCCAGTTTGCAGAGATTCGGTTGTGGGGCGGGGTTTCAATGGGATTGGCTTCGGAGGTTCAGTGTAGAGTCGATGTGTCAAATGGCCTACTCCCATACTGTAAAAGTTCTATGATTAACACCTTCATTTCATAAATCAGTCCAAGGAATAATCCCTGAGTAAATTGCAATATCGTTTCCTCAGTGAAGTGATTAATCTGTCCAAACTACTCCAGATGTGATCTGATTATGATGCAGCACAGAAGCAGCAGCACTTTTTCAGACTGCTGTAAGGTTCCCACCCAGGTTAGAGTAGTGTCAGCTGTCTGAGGGAATGCACAGTATTGTTGAAAGATCATTGTCCTTCCCTACTCCACCAGCATAACATGAGATCTGAGTAAAATGTAACAACGACACTTGAGAAGAGCAGGTAATTCGTGGTGAAATAGTATCCTGTAGAGGTATGCTCACCAAACAGCACTCCTGAGTTTATAATTAATTTCCCCAGAGCCCACGTCACCCAGATTCCACAGAATCTGGTAAGGTGAAAAGTAAAAACAGCAAGGACAAGCAAACAATGTTGAGAGTTATATATCAAACTTAAAGCTGCACTGCAAATATTTGGCATTATATAAAACAGGAAATTAGGTGTGCAGGCTTGTTAGTACTGCAGTAATAATGGACAGCTTCAAATTGCACCTAAATAGTGTTAAACCAATTGAATCTTAATGCTGGGAAACCTGGATTTCAGAAATGTGTATGACTGCGTTGAACACCGAGTGAGCTATCAGGCGATTTTGGAATTACTGTTGTGAGCTCAGAAGTACGAAATGAAAACTTTTCTTTTAGTGATCTTCATATATTGAATTTTGCAAAGCGTCTGAATGCAAAGCAGTTTTGTTTTCTTAAATTACGAGTATATACTTGATTCATGCATGTCATTAATTACGAGAAACCAGCTGGCTTCAGTAAATTTGAAAATTACATGAAGTAGTTGTAATGAAAGACAGGCACTGTCTGTTATTTATAGAAACGCTGTAAGGTGTACAATATACATAAAATCCTCCAAGGTGCAAAAACCAAAAGGGATAGATGACTCAACAATGTTTAACAGAATAAGTTAAACATTGCATTGGATGAAATAAAGTGGCTCAGAAGAATGTCATATAATGTGGCTTCTTTGAAATTTAGGACACAACAGAAGAGGACTAATAAATGGATAAGGTAATTTAAAAAAGCAAACTAACAAGAAAAATAAAGACTGACGAATAAATCTGTCTATATTTGAATGGAAAAAAACGCAAGGTCAAATGTGGTATAGTGAATGTTTGAACAGGTTAATTTAGTGTGGAGAAGAGTGAGCAGTCTAATACCGTGCCAGTAAATGTAAAATAGATGAAGGCATGTGAAAACAAAGAAACCTTCATGATTATAGAAGTTATGATTTGGAGATGCCGGTGTTGGACTGAGGTGTACAAAGTTAAAAATCACACAACACCAATTTATAGTCGAACAGGTTTAATTAGAAGCACACTAGCTTTCAGAGCGACGCTTCTTCATCAGGTGAGAGTGGAGGTCTCAATCCTAACACACAGAATTTATAGCAATAAGTTACAGTATGATGTAACTGAACCTATACATTGAAATATTAATTGTCTGTTAAGCCTTTCAGCTGTTAGAATACAGTCATAGTTTCACTTCATTCATGTGTAAATTACAAAATCTTTCTTTAAAAACGTTTCATTCTCGGGTTGGTTGTTAACAATGGTGATAGCTGGACAATATGTTGAAGGTGTTGGCCGCCTGTGTTCCCTGTCTATGCCATGATGTTTAGATTGGTTCTAATCTAAAAAGTGAGATAACGAAGTTTTACATAAATTTAAAAAGTTTTTGAGCTCAGAGTTCTACATGAATGCATGCAATTTTTGAGCAAAGTAAATGTAACGCTGTAAGTACAAATTCACCCCAGAAATTATACATGTGCACGTTGGTCTTTGTCTGTCTGTGTGTGTGTCTGCCTGCGTTGGGAGTTGTGAGTGTGAGAAAGTGTATGTGTGCGTGTGTGTGTGTAGTGAGTGCAGAGTGTCTGAAGTCTGTGAGGCCGTGCATGTGTGAGTGTGGGAGTGTGTGTGTCTGTTAGGGTTTGTGGGGATGTCTGAGCGCGCGTCTGTGTCTATATGTGTCCGTGTCAATGTGTGTATCGGAATGCGTGTGTGTGTGAGAGAGAGTGTGTGTGTAAGAGTATCTGTGTGTGTGTATAGTGCAATGTTGGTCGACTGAAATGTGACATGAACCCAAGGTCCCGGTTGAGGTCCTCCCTTTGGGTACAGAACTTAGCTATCAGCCTCTGCTCGGCCACTTTTCGCTGCTGCCTGTCCCAAAGTCCACCTTGGAGGATGGTCATCCGAAGGTCCGAGGCTGAATATCCTGGACCACTGAAGTGTTCCCCAACTGAGAGGGTACCCTCCTGTCTGTTGATGGTTGTGCGGTGCCCATTCATCCGTTAGCGAAGCCTTTGCTCGGTTTCCCCAATGTACCATGCCTCCGGGCATCCTTGCCTGCAACGTATAAGATAGACAACGTTGGCTGAGTCAGATGAATACCTGCCATGTACAAGGTGGAAGGTATCCCCATGCGTAATGGTGGTATCTATGTCCACACTCTGTCACGACTTGCAGCACCTACCGTGACAGGGTTGTATGGAGTTGTCCTGAGAGCCGGGCAGTTTTCTACGAACAATGATCTGTTTGACGTTTGGCGGTTGTTTGAAGGTAAGGAGTAGAGGTGTGGGGAAGGTCTTGGTGTGGTCTTCATCCTCATTGATAATGTGCTGCTGGTCACGAAGGACATGGTGTAATTTTTTTAGCTCCTGGGAAATACTGAACCAGTCGGTTGCAGCACGTGTCTGTCTCCTGAAGAGGACATTATGGTTCCTTGCTGTGGCACATCGGGACTGGCGGTCGATGAGATGAGCATTGTACCCCGTTCTTGTGAGGGCATCCTTGAGTACTTCCAGGTGTCCGTCACGTTCCTCCTCATCTGAGCAGATCCAGTGCATGCGTAGGGCTTGTCCATAGAGTTTTATTATGTTTTGGTTGGAAGCTGGAGAAGTGGAGCATTGTGAGGTTGCCTGTGGGTTTGCGGTAGAGTGCAGTGCTGAGGTGTCCATCCTTGATGGAGACGCATGTTTCCAAGAATGAGACAGGTAGTCGAGAGTAGTCCATGGTGAGTTTGATGGTCGGATGAAACTTGTTGATGTCACTGTGTAGTTTTATCAGTGACTCCTCCCCATGCGTCCAAGGAGGAAAATGTCGTCAATGTACCTGGTGCACAATGTTGGTTGGGGATCCTGCATCGAGAAGAAGTCTTGCCCGAACCTGTGCATCAAAATGTTGGCATATTGGGGTGCAAATTTTGTCCCCATGGCTGTTCAGTGTATCTGGATGAAGAACTTGTTGTCAAAGGTGAAGACATTGTGATCAAGGATAATGTGGATGAGTTGTAGGATGGTATTTGGAGATTGGCAGTTGTTGGTATTGAGTACTGAGGCTGTTGCCACATTGCCATCATTGTGTGGGATGCTGGTGTTGAGTGCGGAAACGTCCATTGTGACGAGGGATGTTCCTGCTTCGACTGCATCGAGGGTGCTGAGCTTCTGTAAGAAATCCGTAGTGTCACGACAGAAGCTTGAGATCCCCTGTACAATAGGTTTCAAGATGCCTTCCACATAGCTGGAGAGATTCCCACATAGGGTCCCATTGCCCGACAAGTTCCAGTCCTTCAGAGTTCCCTACGCGCCCTCATCCCACGTACATTTCGTGTAGGCGACTTCTACTGCCTTCCAAAGGTACACAAATCCAACACACCGGGACGTCCCATTGTGTCGGGCAATGGGACCTTATGTGAGAATCTCTCGTTGTCTATCTGATATATTGCAGGCAAGGATGCCAGGAGGCATAGTACATTGTGGAAACCGATCAAAGGCTACGACAATGGATGAATGGGCACCGCACAACAATCAACAGACAGGAGGGTTCCTTCCCAGTTGGATATCGCTTCTGTTGTCCAGGAACTCTGCACTCACTACACACACACGTACACTTTCTCACACTAACAACCCCCAACCCAGACAGACACACAAACATAGACAGACAAAGACCCACATGCACACATATATTTTGTGGGGTGAATTTGTACTTGCAGCGTTACATTGTACTTTGCTCAAAAACTGCATGCATTCATGTCGAACTCTGAGCTCAAAAACTGCATGAACTTATGCAAAACCTCGTTGTCTCACTTTTTAGATTAGAATCAATCTAAACATCATGGCATCGTGAGAACAGAGGGGACCAACACCTTCAACATATTGTCTAGCTATCACCAAAGTTAACAGTTAACCTGAGAATGCAACTTTTTTAGAAAAATGTTTTGTGATTTACACATGAAAGTAGTGAAACTATCACTGTATTCGAACAGATGAAAGGCTTAAAAGACAATTAATATTTCAATGTATAATTTCAGTTACATCACATTGTATTTTTTTCCTATAAATTCTGTGTGTTAGGATTGAGACGTCCACTATCACCTGATGAAGGTGCTTCGCTCCGAAAACTAGTGTGCTTCCTTTTGCACTATAAGCTGGTGTTGTGTGATTTTTAATTATGATTATAGAAGGTATAGTATTGGACAAGCTAATTGAGCTAAATTTAGATACGTCTCCTGTGCCTGAAGAAACGCATCCTTCGGTACAAACACATGTGGTGGGAGTAAAAACAAATGCAATTGTGGAAATTCTTTTCTTTAACTTCACTGGACTCTAGTGCAGTTCCAGAAGATTTGATAACATCGAAACAACCTACTATTTAAAAAGGGAGGTAGACAAAATTTGGGGAATTCTTGACTGTTTAGCTTAACCTCTGTCGTGGGGAAAATAATTCAATCCATTATCAATGAAGAAATAGCAAGTTATCGAGACAGAAATGGTCCTATTGCAAAGACACAACATCGGTCTTGAAAGGCAAGTCATGATGAATTAATCTACTGGAATTCTATGAAGACATTACGACCATGGGGACCCGGTAGATGAGGTGTATCTGGATTTCCAAAAGGCATCTGAGACAGTGCGGCTCAAAAGGCTGCTGCAAAATGTAAAGATGCATGGCGTTACCGATAATGTATTAACATGGATAGAGGATTGGTTAACTAACAGGAAGCAGAGATTGGGAAAAAAATGAGTATTTTTCTGTGCGATGATCAGTGACTAGTGACGTGCTTCAGGGATGCGTGTTGATTAGATTAGATTCCATACATTGTGTAAATAGGCCCTTCGACCCACCAAGTCCAAAACTACCCTCCAAAGAGCAACTCACACGGAACCATTCCCCGACATTTAACCCTGACTGATGCACCTAACATTATGGGTATATTAGCATTGCCAATTCACCTAACCTGCACATCTTTGGACTTTGGGAGAAAACCGGAGCACCCGGAGGTAGCCCACGCAGACACGGGGAGAATGTGCAAAGTCCACACCGGCAGTTGCCAGAGGCAGGAATTGAACCTGGGTCTCTGGCTCTATGAGGCAACAGTGCAAACCACCAAGCCACCTTGCCACCGTTGAGGCCGTAATTATTCATATTTACACAGATGATTTGGATTTGTGGAGCACGTGCAGTGTGTCAAAGTTTGGGTATGACAATAAGTTGACTGGAAGGGCAAAGTGTGATGGGACTGTGAAATATTGCAAAGGCACACAGATAGTTTAAGTGAGTGGGTAAAAGTCTGGCAAACGGAGTATAATACTAACATATGTGAAATCATCCATTTTGGTGGTCATCGTAGTAAAAAGGGCTATTATTTGAAAGGAAAAAATTGCAGCAATGAAGAGTGAATTGCGTGCCCTTGTGTATGAATTACGGCAGGAGAAAGTGAGGTCTGCAGATGCTGGAGATCAGAGCTGGAAATGTGTTGCTGGAAAAGCGCAGCAGGTCAGGCAGCATCCAGGGAACAGGAGAATCGACGTTTCGGGCATAAGCCTTTCTTTAGGAATGGGGAAAGTTTGTCCAGCAGGCTAAGATAAAAGATAGGGAGGAGGGACTTGGGGGAGTGGCGTCGGAAATGTGATAGGTGGAAAGAGATCAAGGTGAGGGTGATAGGTCAGACTGTGGTGGGGGCGGAGAGGTCGGGAAGAAGACCTCAGGTTAGGAAGGCGGTGCTGAATTTGATGGATTTGACTGAGACAGGGTGGGGGGAGGGGAAATGAGGACACTGGTGAAATCCGAGTTCATCCCTTGTGGTTGGAGGGTTCCTAGCCGGAAGATGAGGCGTTCCTCCTCCAACCGTCGTTTTGTTGTGGTCTGACGATGGAGGAGTCCAAAGACCTGCATATCCTTGGTGGAGTGGGAGGGGGAATTGAAATGTTGAGCTACAGGGTGGTTGGGTTTGTTGGTCCAGGTGTCCCAGAGGTGTTCTCTGAAACGCTCCGCAAGTAGCCGGCCTGTCTCCCCAATATAACCCTCACGTTGACCTCTTTCCACCTATCACATTTCCGACGCCCCTCCCCCAAGTCCCTCCTCCCTACCTTTTATCTTAGCCTGCTGGACAAACTTTCCCCATTCCTGAAGAAGGGCTTATGAATTACGGCAGTTTGGTCTGCAGGTGGAAGAGGTAATTATTAAGGCAAAAGGAATTCTATCGTACATTGCGAAACAAATTGAATTTAAAGCAGCGAATTCATGTTGCATCTGTATACGGTGCTGGTGAGGCCACACCTGGAGGAGTGCATGAAGTTTTTGTCGCCTTACTTGAGAAAATAAATACTGGCACTCGAGTGAACGCAGAAGAGGTTAACTTGGTTGATTCCCTAGCTGAGGATGTTGGTTTATGAGGAGAGAATGAATAGACAGGGATGATATATTTATTGGAATTTAGAAGAATGAGGGGAGGATTCTATTGAAACAAGTACATTTATGAAGGGAATAGAAACGATAGAAATAGAGAGGACGTTTCTGCTGGCAGGTGAAACTAGGACAAGAAAGCATGTGTTCAAAATTATTGGTGGGGGCAGAGTTCGGACTGAATCGAGAAGGAACATCTTGACTAAGAAGGCTGTGAATCTGGAATTTCTTGCCCAGTGAAGCAGTTGAGGCTTTGTCTTTGAATATATTTGAAGCTAAGACAGTTAATTTGCTGGACAGTAGGGGTTATGGCGAGAGAGCGGGTATGTGGAACTGAGGCCATGAAAAGATCAACTGTGATCTTATTGAATGACACAGCAGGCTCGAAGGGCCAGATGGTCTAATCGTGTTCTTAGCTCTTACGATCTTATGTTCGTATCTAAACGGTCAACATGTAGACAAGTCAACATGAAATGATAAACATATTTGAGAAACTGACTACTTGATGCTTACGGAAAATCACTGGATGCAATGCATTTAGATTTTCAGAAAGATCTTCATTCAACACTCGATGTGTGCAAAATCTAGCGTTGTATGACTATTGCTACAACATGACATGGTTTTAAAATAGGAGAGCTGACACGAAACAATGAACAGGGATGCAAAAAACAGTTTTGAAGTGGAAAGATGAATGGAGTGTCGCAGGGATCGGTGCTTGAGTCCAAGCTATTCCCAAAGCATCTCAAGCGTTTGGTTATGATAATCAAATACAATATATCACAGTCCGCTGATGCCACCCAAAGATACTGGACTGTCAGTGGGTGAGGAGAGCGCAGAAATGCTACGAGGTGATTGAGGAAAGCGCAGTGAATGAGAAAATACGTGGTAGATGAAGAACACGCGGGGTTGATGTGGCATTGTACACTTTGGTTGGAAAAATGGAACATCAGTGTATCATTTCAAGAGGGATTAGTAAAACGTTGTTGACCTTTAAAGGAACGTACGTTCTCTTTTTTTGACGTCTTCTGTGCAGACCCCCGAGGTCCTTGTAGGGCAGTCAGTTCTGAAACTAGAAGTCAATATTGGGCAAGAAATTTGCACGCTGACCACTGCGCATAAAACCACCATGGGGGTAGCTGTAACATTGAAAAGGATCTGGATCGCCTTTTACAAGAGCCACTGAAAGCAATATTGAAGGAACAGAAAGCATCGAGAAGATAAATGAAGTGTTGACGTTTATTGCAGGGTGATTTGAGTACAGGAGTGCCGTTTTATGTACAGTTTTGGTCGCCTCCCTTAATAAAGGATAAACCTGATATTGAGAGAGTGCAGTGCAGGACGGCTGGACTGATTTCTGGGATGGCAGAGGTATTATGGAAGGAGAGATTGGGTCGAGTGGCCTGCTTAACATGGAGTTCATGAAAATGAGATGCGATTGAGTACAAGCAGCGTTCAGGAAAACTGTGACAGGGAGAGACAGATTGGTATCAGCGATGATACTTCGCTAGCTCTGACATTTAAAACAAGGGGTCACAGCATAAGGTACAACAGGTTACTCTGCATAGAGATGAGAATAAATGTCTGCACTCAGAGACTGGTGAGTCTGGGGAAATCGTCCCATGTAAGACTGTGGAAGCAAATGTGCTGAATATTAGTACGGATTTCCAGATACTGAATGAGCAGGGAGAGAGCTGTATTACAGTGTGGGGATCGCGGATCAGTCATCATTATATGTTGGGAAGAAAACTCGAAGAACCAAAGAGGCGACTGTAGTTCCTATTTTATATTTTCCCATGGTCAATCACATTAAGGGATGTAACATTGTGGGGAATATATGTTCGGCCATTAACTACAATGGGAAAGTCAGTGTTTTGAATGACTTACTACTTTCCCGAAGTTCCTTGCAGTCTGTGTGAAAGCTCTCTTAATGTTGTCACAAGCTCTCAGATGGTCGGAAGGAGTCCTCTGCAGGGTCGAATGTGTTTCACTTTCCCTTCTCCGATTTCGAGGACGGTGTCGAAGTTTTATTCTTTTAGGCCTTGGAGCAGTTTAAGAAATTCGATTATCTTTCTCTGTCGTTTCAGAGACCAGTGAGTCTAGAGTCACTTTTAGGCTAAACCAGGAAATCACGGGAGATTCACTTTCTAACAGTGCATTGGTGAAGCAAACTAATGTTCACAATCGACGCTAGCATCAGGGTCACTACTTGTGAAAGCAGATCTCGATATTTCATTGATTCTTTTTAACTTCACCTGCTGCCAGAGTATTAGCCTGGTCTGGATTAGTAATCCAGTTATATTTCCACAACATCACCATCTTCACATGGGGATCTCTCAGAAACCACATTCAACAGCTAATCTTAGCGTAGATTGGCAACTCTGTCATAGGGTACCGACTAATTTGACTATTGTGATGGACTGAGTTAGTGGTAGTTGGTCAGATTTTAATTATTCTCTTCTTAAGGAACTGGACATAGTTGAGTAATTTGCTACCTTATAAGGGAGATGTCAGAATTGGAGCTGAATGGAAGAGCTTCCAGAGGGACATGGCTTGTTGTGGCGCACAAGTTTTCAGTCCAATTACAGGAATGGTGTTAGGGCCCATGCCTTTGTCGTATCTATTGTTTGCAGCTGTTTCTTCATGCCACGTGCAATGAATCAAATTGGTTGAACACTGGTATCTGTGATTCTGTGGGCATCATGACGAGTGTTATTGGGATCATCGAATCAACAGTTTTGTTTAATGATGGTGAAGAGACCACTGCCTTGTCTTTTACACTGATGTACAAGGCTGTTCCTTTCTGTACGTTGGGGATATTTGTCGCCTCCAGTGAGCTGTTGCGCCATTCATCACTACTTATGACTGAATATGGCAGGACTGTTGGTCTTGGGATAATTTCTCCCTCTCAACCAGATGTCTGCCCTGCTGGTTGGAATGTAATCAGTCAAATGCGGTAGCTTTAATGTGTTATCATCGGGTTTAGTTACACATGGTTATGACACTCGTCTGTTCACGTACACTCGTCACTGAACCACAGATCGGCTTGATTCTGATGAAAGACTGAGGGATTATTTCGGGCAAAAAGTTGCAGATTGAGCTTGAATATAATTCTGCTTCTTTTACGGCTGTGGTCTGCAGGACTACGCTAATATCAAAAAATCTCTACTTAAGAAAGTGCGGAGAGCTAGGTCATGGAAAGTCTTTACAGAGGAATTTTAACTTGGAATTGAATTGAATGCAATGAAGAATTAGTGACGAAAGAGGAGATATAGAAGTGTAGACTTTTAGAGTCATGCAATATGCAAACAGCCCCTTCAGATTAACTCTTCCATATTCACCAGTTTCCTAAACTGAACGAGTTATATTTTTCATCTTTTGGTACATGGCCCGCCAAACATTTCCTATTTATGTGCATATCCAATTGTCCTATAAACGTTGGAAGTGTGCTCGCCTCTACCACTTCCTCCGATAGCTTGTCACAGAAACACACCACCATTCGTGAGACAAAGCAGACCCTCAGATACCTTTTAAAACTCTTCCCTCACATATTAACCCTACACTCTGTTGTTACAGGCATCCCAACCTGGGGAAATAATCTTGTCTATTAATCCTGTACATCCCCCTCAAAACGTCGCTTCTCAGCGTATTACACAACGGGAACAATATCCGAGCCGACCCATACATCTCAAAACCTCCGGTCTCAGTCACGTCATTTTAAATACTTCTGTCCTCTTTCGAGTTAACAACATCCTTCCTAAAGCAGGGCAACAAGATTTGTACTCAGTACGACACATTCGGCCTTATCTATACCTTGTATAGACATAAGATGAAGTATCAACTCCAATACTCAATGCTCTGACCCAGAAAGGCAAGCGAGCCTAACACCTTCTTCAATGCACTGTCTCCCAGCATCTCCACTTTCACTGAACTATGTCTCTGCACCTCTGGCTCTCTCTTTTTAATGACACTCCCCAGTGTCCTACCTTTAACTGCGTAAAACCTGACATGATTTGTCGAACAAAATGCAACAACAGGCGTGTATCAGCATGAAGCTCCATCTACAAATTGTCGGTCCACTAGCCTTGTTGATCAAGATTACTTTTTTTTAAAGATTAGATCACCTACAGTATGGAAGTAGGCCCTTCGGCCTAACAAGTTCATACCAACCCTCGCAAAATGAACTCATCCCCCTTCCCCACATTTACCCCCACCTAACACAATGGACAATTTAGCACGACCAATTCACCTGACCTGCACAGGAAACCAACACAAACACTTGGCTAATGTGCAAACTCCACACAGGCAATCGCCCAAGGTAGGAATCGAACCTGAGTCCCTGTCGCTGTGAGCCAGCAGTGTTAACCACTGAGACACAGTGATGCCTGGTTCTCATAAATAATCTTCTTCATTGTTCACAATAACACAAATTGTGATTTCTCTCCAGACTTATGATCCATAATTCCTTTATTCTCATCCAAACAACTTACAAAGACAATGAACAGCAGCAGCCTCACCCTTTCAGTTAACTTCTGGGCGCAGGCCTCCATTGGGATAAACGAATCTCTGCCAGCGCCGTCAATCTCCTACTATCAAACTGAGTAGCTGTCCCTGAACCCAAGTAGCTGATTAAACCTTATTAGCCAGTCTATCAGGAGCAATTTTCTACAGCCTCACTAACGTCCATATAGACATATTATGCTGCTTTACCTTCATCTATCTTCTTGGTCAGCTCTTCAGAAACTGCAATCTGATTTCTGAGACATGATTTCCCACACACAATAGCGTGCTGACTATCACTAATCAGCCCTTGACTTTTCAAATGCTTGTAAACCCTATCTCTGAATCTCCTCCAAACACTTCTACATCCCTGATATGACTTAACAGTCTGTAATTTCCTGGCTTTTTCTTGCAAGCTTTTTAACACTAATGTCACGACATTCGCTGTCTTGCAGTCCTCCAGAATATTACCTGTGGCAACCAATGATAAAATTAGAAAATTGAAAGAACTCCATGTTTTGTAAATCAGAAATAAAGCCGGGGAAGCTCAGCAAGTCTGCCAGCATCTATGCAGAATGAAGAGTTAATGAGTTGGATCCAGTGACCCGTCCTCCGAACTCGGGGGAATAATACAAACATCCCTGCTCGGGGCCCTGCATTCTCTTCCCCAGCTTCCCACAATTAGCTGCGATAACTTGAACAGGTACAGCATGTTTATCTATGGTTATATAATTTAAGACCTCCAGCATTGCCTCTTGTTTAATGTGGCCCCGTTTCAAAACGTCATGTTTTTTTTATTTCCCTGAGTGTTGCTGCTTCCATTTCTTCCGCGACATAAAAGACACCGACAAAATATATTCATGTGGGATCTCACACATCGAGCAGGAATATGCTGGAAGGCAGCGGAGTGGGAAAGATCAAACCCTTGTGATGAGTGTGAACCAAGCATGGTCAGGGGCTTAAGGACTGTGTTGCTGAACTTTTAACTGTGTTTCTGTGTATTTCTTTCACTTTTATAACAAGGGTTGCGGAGTTTTAATTTTAACTTTATAATGTTCCTGTTTCCACTTTGCATTAAGATTCTGGGCCGGGTGCGGGTTGGGTTGGGGTGGGGTGCTTGGTAGGCGGTTGCGTTTGTCCATAAGATTGTGTCGCATATAGGAGCTTGGAAACATTTCACTGTACTCATGTGAGTACATTGAATAATAGTCCCCATAAATCAATTCTTCTCCTGTGGTTCCACACATTGATGGCTCTTTGATTTTAAGGGGCCGTATGCTCTCCCTCATTTCTCTTTTGCCATTATTATACTCGTAAAATCTCTTTAAATTATCCTTAATCTTAACAGCCAAAACAATTACATGTCCTTTCTTACTCTTCTGATTTTCCTCGTAAGCATCTGCTGAAAGTCCGTGCTTTATGCATCAATTTGGGCCTTGCCCCAATGTATATCATTAACTTTTGGACCAGACTCAACCATTTTCAGAACTATTTTCAAGTTAAGAGAATTACAGTCACTGGTTCAAAAGTCTCCCACTCGAATAGCTCATCCAAATGCGATTCCTTCTCTCCCAAAACGAAATAAAGTTGAGGCCGAAATCATTTCAGCCAGTCCAGTCACAATCCCGCACCGGGGTGAGTCTGACACCAGGCTCTGTCGCCACACTGCACCTTGCTCACTGCCCAAGCTGCACGGGTCCGAGTCCTCAGAACGTTCCAGGATCAGTATCCAGAGCACACTGGGACCAGTCGACAGACCAGTGCGAGCCAAGTCACTAAACGCACCAGACGTAGCCTACAAACTCCACACAGGCCGAGACCGAAGACTGCATCGGGCCCAGTCTCCAGGAAACACTGGACGCAAACTTCAGATCATACAAGGCCCAGTCTCTTGACCGTGCTGGACCCAGTTTCGAGACTGCACTGACTCCCGTTTCCAGGCAACACTGGGCCCAGTTTTCCCACGATACTGTGCATGTGCCCAGTTTCCAGGCCGCTTGGTCCCAGTCCCCAGACTGGACCAGACTTCAGACTGCACCGATCCCAGTGTCCAGGCCGCACTGAATAGAATCTCCAGGCCACATCAGGCCGAGTCTCCAGACTGCAAGGAGCCCAATCGCCAGACTGCACCATACCCAGTCTCCAGACCGCACTGAGTCCAGTCTCCAGACCACGCTAGGCCAAGTCTCTAGATCGTGACGAGAACAGTCACCACAGCACGCCTGTCACAGTTTCACGAACACGGCAGGCCCCTTCTCCAGGTCGCACCTGACCCAGTCTCCAGACCACACTGGGCCAAGTCTTCAGACAGCACTGTGCCCAGTCTCCACACTGTGGTGGCCCAGTCTCCATGCCATTACGGGCACAGTCTCCTGTCTCGATGCCTCACCTGCCCACGCCAGCCTCCAATCTTGGGTTCACCTCATCCATTCCCCTCCGAATCACTTTAAAATGTTACATGTTCTGGGATTATAAATCCCTGCAGAAATCAGGATAAAAAAGAGAGACACAAAGAGCAGATAGAGCCGATGAGTTCCCGTTGAAATATTCCGTCTCTGCAGTCATCTTTAGGATATATCACGGCTGTTTCATTGCTCAAAGAATGAATTTGGAGACTCGGAGCAGTTTAGTTCGATTCTTTGCAATGCTGTCCCTGAGGTATTAACGGAAGGAGATGAACATGCCCATTGCTGACCCGTATGTTGTTAACGTTTTTGTTAAAGACTTTACAATCCGTTCTCAAATTTATTTGGAAGAGTACAGAAACATAAAATGGAAGATTGAGGAAGTCCTATCAAGATTATCACAACCTCTTCCAAACTTCATTCAGAGTGTCCTGGATGCTATTGTACTGTTGTGGTCTGCATAGTTGCCTGTGGTGGGCAGATATCTAATCCAGGTTTATAGATCAAAGCAGTAGGGGGTCTGCATAGCTCCTGGTTCTGGACAGATTTCGAGGCTGGATACATAGATCAAAGGACTTTTTTAATCTGCACATTCCCCGCGCTGAACAGACATCTAATTCGGGTGTATTGATCAATGCACTGCTGTGGTCTACGTAGCTCTGGATGCTGGACAAATATCGTGTCCACATTTTTAGATCAATGGATTTCTTTGATCTGCATAGCTCCCTGTACTGGACGGATATCTCGGCCCGGTTTACAGATCAATGCACTGCTGTCGACTGCGTAGCTCCGGGGGTTGGACTGAAATTTAGTCCAGGTTTATCGATTAATGCATTCCTGTAGTCTGCATAGCTGCCCATGTTGGACGTATATCCAGTACGAGTTTATTGATCAATGGACTGCTGTGGTCTGGATCGCTCCCAGTGCTGCACAGACATCGAATCCAGGTTTGTAGATTAATGGATTTGTGTATTCCACAAAGCTCCATTTGCTGGTCAAATACCGAGTCCACGTTTATAGAACAATGCCCTGTTGTGCTCCGCACAGTTTTCAACACACAGCTAGATTGGACCGAACAGAGATTGGTCTACATAGGGCTTGTGCTAAACAGAAATCCCCTCAGGGGTAATGATTGATTGAGAATGTACCATACTTGACCTTTTCAGCTGAACTGGCAATGTCTTCCGCTATCATGCTTGTGATTGTACCGTTCGTCACTCACTGCGATAATTTTGCAGTATGCTCATGTGCATCATGTTGGTGAATACTCACTGTCCTCGCAGCAGACACAGTCTTTTCAGTCAGTAGCAGTCAGGCATTTCCATGGATTTCGGGTCTCCACGGAGAAAGAAATGGTGGCTTCTCGTATAAAGGCCGTCACCTTGGTACACCGCTCAAAATGCACTTCGCTTTATTACTCCCAATGGCCAACCAACCACATCAGAATATCCGGTGAGTACTGAGAGCCATGGAGCCACTGGGAACATGAGAGAGCAGACGAGGAAGAAAAGGGAGCAAGGCTACCAATATTTGTCGGGTCAGTGTGTATCCTCCAGTACACACTGTATCACTAAGTCCTGTAATCTTTCTCGTTTATGTAATATGCAACCTTGCATTCTTCACAAAAATGTATAGGTTCAAGGTTATTTATGTTATCGTTCAGCTGCCAAATTGTTGTCCACTGCTTCTCCAATTACAGATTATCGACGTCCTCTTGAAAACTTCCTGCCTATCTTAGTTAGAATACATAAATTCCTTTCATCTAAATCGTTGATATTGATTGCAAATGCTTGAAGACCCAGGACTGGTCACGGTGTCATTGTGTCACTGCCATCTCAATGTGCATTAACCTCATAAAGACTACTTTATCCCTTATTTATCCCTGCTTCCAGCTGAATAACCGGTCCTCCCCATATGACGATGCAGCAGCTTCAAAAGGCTGAGTGCTCCCTTCTGTTCCCTCTGTAACTGACATGAGAGATCTGCCTCATTTTCTGTGTAAAAGCCTCGAATGGCTGAATGGCTTCATTCTGTATCTGTCTGCACACTTGATGGACTGAATAGGCTGCTTCAGTGTAGGTTTACTTGAGACTGGTGCTGAACGTTCTGGACCCATTTGCGAATATCCCACTTCTGACTATATGATGGAGGGAGGGCCATTGATGTTGGAAATGTTGTTAGCTCACAGTGCCTCATTGATGCCCAGTTTCTATTTCCTCGATCCTTCAGACGTATGTCATACTTCGCAGCAGGTAGTGTCACATAACACTGTGGCTGAAGCTGAGATGAGTCTGAGACTTTTCCTCCGCCTGTACTGTGGATGCTCCTACAGTCATTGCTAGAAACAGTTATATTTGTGACAGGTAGTTTGGTGAGAATGTTCTCCTCTTGTTGGTTCCCCTGGTCAATTCGCACAGTTTGGTTGATTTTTATTTGAGGCCTCTCCCTGCCTAGTCAGTGGCGGGCCTGTGCTGACACTCTTGTTGATCGACATTGAATTCCCATCCCCAGAATACGTTCTGTAGTCTTGTCAGCGTCCGTGCAGCCTCCGATTTGCTTTTAACATCGAAACATCGATGGAAACTGATTTTTCACCGCGGGGTGGTGTGCAGGGCAATAGATATGCATCGCCCTGAGATTTCCTGGACCATAAATGATCTGTTACCATGAGATTTCCAAGGTTCTGGAATCAAAGTTCTGGAAGTCCAGGGTAACCACTTTCCTTTATGTATCACACAGTGGCCCCAACACTGGTGAGTCTGTCCTGCTGTGGGATCGGATATACACGCGGATGGTGATGGAGCTTCATGAAACCTTATCCACCGTTCTGTGTGTACGACGATGTTAGACTACATCCTGATCGATCAATATGAGGAATAAAGGTGGCAATCGAGCAGAGAATAATGGGTCAAAAATCTGTAAGAAGCTGAATGTCTGAATGTGCATTGTATTATCAAAATAGACTGAAGAAATCAATACATACAGTGAGTGAAATGGATATTGTTTAATGGTATCAGAGAAAAATGACAAAAACGTGACAGATATTGGGAACTGAATATCCCAAATATTTTACAGCTGGAAGTGTTAGACAGAGCTGAAAAGGGACTGGGGAAGATGGCTGAATAACGGATGACATCTGCATTTTCATTAAAGAGGAACTTAATTCAATTTTTTGAGCTGTTAATTTTATGTTATTCATTTTGTGTACAAACTGCCAGTTGAGTTGAGTTTGGGAAAGATTCGCAACATGAGGCTAAGTGGGTCTCACGAATGTTAATGGGCAGAGGAACCTTTCTAATGTGGGCCATTATGACGCTATCACATTCTACACCCGACTGTTTTCGGAAAGTTCTGTACCCGAAATTCCGCGGAACTTTATCTAATTGACATTCCCTGGAGCATTCTATACTTAGATTCACTGAACCATTTTGTAAATGACATTCTCCGGAACATTCTGTACCCGACATTCACCGGAATATTCAAAACTGATATTCTGTGGAACATTCTGAAACCGACAGAGCACAGAATATTCTATCTCTGACATTATTTGTGAAAGGCCAGACGTCAGTGAATTGATCCAAAGATAATATCCCGAAGGAAGCGATCTCGTTCCAGGGAGATGGAGACATTGTTGCAAAGTCCCCTCAGGCTGTGTATATTTCTTCACGACAGAGAATCTACCACAATTTTAACCAAACGACAGAAATTTCCAAACTGCGTTTGTCTTCAAATATTTGTGATGCAGCAATGTTTTTCATCCTCCGCATTAGGAACTGGAAAGAAAGGTCGTGTGTCTGCTCCCCAGTTATTGATTGTGTGTGAATGTTCTAGAAAACATCAGTTCTTATGGATGTCTCTGTGTCTGGGCAGAGAGGATTTCTTGAGTTTTATGACACATTTTTGTTATTAAATCACACCTTCCGATTCGTTATTTCAGCTCCAATTATTTTAATAAATGTCTGAATACGGTGTCACGTTTGAAAATCTCAGAGTTCTCGATCAAACTGGTCACTTTGCCTCCAGGCTAATATATAATATTTGTTTTCCTCCCCGACAGTTAAGGTGGTGACGATCTACGTCCTGCTTTATAAAGGGTGTGGATTGTCTCCATGCGTCAGATGCTATCCAGGGGCCATGGCAGCGGTGGATCTACTGTTCTTTAGTCTTGACCTGGTATTAAGACACATTCCCTTGTTTATCGGAATCAGTTTGATTTCCTGTACACCATCCCTGCGTGTAATATACACGCCATCCTGATTTACGCACCCACTGATTGTTCTGTTTGATTTAAAATCACTATCACGTTTGATCTATTTGTGGCCATTTGTTGCCAGAAGCAGAAACGTAAATATTGCAGTGAGAAAACGGCGGTTGTGAATCTGGGAGCATTGATTGTGCTGACCTGTTTAAAGAACATTTTCTGGTATTTATTGCTCACAGCTTGGTATCGGCTGAGGAATGGTCACTGTGATGGAACAATCACTGTTGTCTTCTCTCGTGGCTGGGCCACAAACGAATTCCTGAAATATATTTTAAACACAGCTCTCCTATTTCTCCTGCTTCTGCTGCTCAAAGTTTTCACTGTCAGACACATTTTAGTGACATGCAGAGCCCGCAGAAGAGTACGGACTCACACTAACAAGGACGCTCAATATGACACTGAAATGAGAAATCGAAAATAAAATCCGTCATTTTAGTGTTTGTGATCTCGGCCAATTTCATCCTGTTATGGTCAATGGTAAGGTCGCTTTAGATATAGTACCGGATGTGGCAGACTGTGGATACCCCTGCACATCCAGATTGGTTTGTGAAGGAATTGGCCTTCATGTTACAGATTTTCAGTTGCTGAACAAACACCACAATTTATGCCATGATCCAGATGACGTTTAGACAGCACTTAAAGAGTGTGCTGAAATATCCCTTTACCCAAATTCATCAATCAAACAAATACACTCATTCATCAATCCATACGGATTTTTAAAATTTCAGTTCAGTGTTTCTGCAATGAAGCAACCTGTCACTATATTAACAGACTGAAGGTCGCGCTGGTTTGTCAAATGTAATCCCACCCGGGGTTACAGGCACCCATTTCAATGTTTTTGTCAACTCAGGGGCCAGTGAGAAAAGGCAACATTCCACTGACATCAATTTGAAAACAATAAAGATGTTAATTAAAAAGGGCCAAAGCAGAGTGAACTAAATTGTTGTTGGTCTTCGAGTTGAAGAGTTGATCTGGATCAAGACAGATTTAGCCCCAAGCCCTAGTCCTCAGTGAAGGGGAGGGGACTGAGAACGAGCTCAGGAGTTGTGTTTAAGTCACTCTTCCCTTGTTCTCACCATTGGGTCACCAACGCCGACCTGGCTTTCGTTGGAATTCATCTCTCTATCATGTTGCGCCCATCTCCACCTGATTGCATTCGCCTCTCACTCTCTCTGACCTTCTATCCCTCAATATACCTTTTTACCCCTCACCCACATGTTTGCACATTCTACCCATTTCCTCTCCCGCTCTCTTCCTTTTCATTTCTCTCGCCCTCTCTCTTTTCGCACACTCTCTCTTTTTCTCCACTCTCCATTTCACACTCTCTCTTCCTCCATTTCCTATCGCACTCTCACCCTCAGTTGCTCCACACGCCTGTACTCTTCTCTCTCTCCCTCATCATCTCTTCACTCTCCTGCTGTATGTGCCTTTCTGCCACCTTTCTACCTCTCTGCCAGTTTCTCCCTTCTCTCACCCAGTACATCTCTCTGCTATCATTCTGCCCCAAGCCGCTCCACCAAACTCCCTTCACTGGATCAAGGTGTATGGCAGGAAACCTGTGACCCATGGAGGGAGAGAGGGAGAAAGTTTCTATCAGAAGGAAAGGGACAAAGCGATGGGGGGAGTGTGGAATCTTTCTAGTGGGGAGAGAAAAAGAGAGGGGAGAGAGACGGAGAGTGGAGGAGAGAATGGGGAAAGAGAGAGTGGAGTAGAGGAAGAGAGAAGGAGTAGGGGAGAGAGAGCGTGGCAGATGCAGAGAGACTGCTTGTGGGAAGGGAAAGAGAGTGGAGGTCGAGGGCGAGAGAGGAGGAGGAAACAGAGAGGCAGAATGGTTGAGACAGAGAGAATAGGACGAGTGAATGGGTGTCGAGAGATACAGTGGGAGATGTTAGAGAAGAAAAGAGTCCGGAGGAGAGTGAATGGGCGATTTAGAAAGGGTGAGTGAGAGAGGAAACAGAAAGAGTTGGAGTGCTTTTGTGGTAGGGAGGTAGACAGGGAGAGTCGGTGCGGGGAGAAAGCGATTGTGCAGTGTGTGTGAGAGATAGGGGTATAGACGTAGAAATTGGTGGTGAGAGACAGGGAGTAGATAGGGGAAAGAGATGGAGATAGTGGGGGTAGAGAGAGATACGATGGGAGAGAGAGTGGCAGTGAGATACAAAGAGAGGGAGTGGACGGGGCAGAAAAAGAGTGAGATGTGCATAGAGAGAGAATGAGGGAGGGGGTTGAGAAAGTCAGAAAATGGGGGCTTAGAAAGAGAAAATGGGAAGGGATATAGATTGGCAAATAGAATTTGTGAGGAGATTGAGATGGAGAGGGATAGAAGAGAGAGAGAGTGGGGTAGAAAGAGCGTGGTGGTGTGGCGAGAGAGGGCTGTAGAGTGACAAAGAGAGTGGAAGGTGCATAGAGAGAGGGATTGGGAGCGCCGGGTGGAGAGATACTTGGAAGGGGTGGAGAGAGGGTTGGAGCGGCCACAGAGAAATTTGAAAGGTTGTAGAGAGAGAGAGTGAATGGGAGTGGTAGGAGGAAAACAGAGAGAAAGTGAGACGGATTAGAGAGTGAGTGAGAGGGGTGTACAGAAGGGGAAAGTGGGTTGTGTGAAGAAATAGAGACACAGTGGCGGGGTTGGGAGAGAGAGTGGGATGGATTCGAGAGAGATAGAGAGTGGGAGGGATGCAGAGAGTGGGAGAGAGAGTGAGGGATGAGGGCAGAGATACAGAGACTGTGTGGGCGAGGTGTAGAGAGAGCGTGATTGGGGGTAAATGGCGAGGGAAAGAGATGAAAGAGATGGAAAGTATAAGAGGGAGAGGGAGCGGGGAGAGAGGTTGAGAAAAATTGCAGGGAGAGAGAGAAACAGTGGAAGTGGAGTAGAGAGGAAGAGAGAGAGAGAGAGAGAGAGAGAGACAGCGGGAGTGGGGGAGAGATGGAGTTGGAGTCGGGTGAAGGGGTAGAGAGTGGGATGGCGTAACGAGGGAGTTGGACGGGTGTAGACAGAGGGAGACGGAGAGACGGTGGAGAAGCGAGAGAGAGAGTGGGACTGGGCACAAAAACAGTAGCAGGGTGATGTTCTCTCTCCCTCTCTCACTCTTCTCCTGCCACACGCACTCGCATTCTCTCTCCCCATCCCCTCCCACACACATTTTTACTTTCGCCTCCCCTGCAATTCCATTGCCCTCTCCCTCTCCTACACTGATCTCTCCCTCTCACTCGTCCCCTTCCTCTCTCTCATACCCTGCCACACGTTTAAACACTCTCTCTCTCCTCCCCGCCACTCACTCTCTCTCAAATCCCCTGCAGCTCACTCACTTTACTCCCTTTCTACACTCTGTCTCTACTCCCCTGACGAATGCACACTCTCTCCCTCTCTCTATCCTCTCCTACCTTTCTCTCTGCTTCACTGCCACCGTCTCATTCATTCTCGCTCTCTCTGCTCACTCTCTCCTCCCCTATCACACACACTCGCACACTCTATCTCTTCCCCTGCCACTCTCACGCGCCCTCTATCCTCCCTTACCATTTTCTTTCTTCCGCTATCACTGCCGATCATTCTCTCTGTCCTCCACTGTCACTTTCTCTCTCTCTCACTCTCGTCTCCGGAACACACACACTCTCTTTTTCCTGCCCTACCACACACATACTGTCTCTCTATCCCTCCCACTGCCACATTCTCTCACTATCCCTCTCACCTCCCCTGCCACTCTCATTTTACCACCCTTTCTCACCTCCCCGCCACACATAGACGCTCTCTATCCCCTTCCTCTGCAAAACAGTCTCTCTCCCTCTCCTCCCCATCACATTCATTCACTGTCTCTTTCCTTCCGTACATGAAAATTTCACTCTCTCTCTTTCCTGCCCTGTCACACTCTCTCTCTGCTCCCGGCAACACAAGCTTACTCCCTCCCTCTCTCCTCTCCCCGCTACTCTCTCTCCTACTATGCCACACTTTCTCACCTTCTCTCTTTCCCTGCCCGGCTCTTTCACTCCTCCCCTGCAACTCTCGCTCACTCCCATTCTTCTCCCCACCACCCTCTTTCACTCTCTCTATTTCTCTCCCTTTCTCGACTCCCCTGCCATGCACAGTCTCTCTCTCTCCTCTGGCCAGCAAAATACTCTGTCTCACTCTGCTGCCCTGCCACTCTCAATCTCTCTTTCCTACCCTGCCACATTCTATGTCTCTTTCTTTCTCTCTCCTACCATGTCACACACTCTCACAGCCACTCTCTCCTTGACTGCTACTTACTCTGTCTCCACCATTGTCACGGTCTCTCACTCTCTCTCACTCTCTTTTCCTGCGACAAACTGTCACTCTCTCTCTCCTCTCCGGCACACATTTACTCTCGTTTCCTCCACACCACAACATTACACAGTCTCTCTCTCCGTCACCTCTCTCTCTCTCTCACTTCCCCTAGCACGCACAAGCTGTGTATTTCTCCTCCACTACCATAATAACTCACGCAAATGCTTCTCTCTCTGCTGCCCACCACACTTGAAATCGCTCTCCTTCGTTCTCCTTCGCTGCCACACTCTCTCTCTTTAACTCTCTCTCATCCCATGTCACACATACGCTCTGCCACTCTCCTCCCCTGCCACACTCTCTTTTACTCGCGCTATCTCGCTCTTCTCCCCTGTTACTCTCTCTCTTCTCCTCTGCCACATGGACTGTCACTCTCCATCCGGTCACACACTCGCGCTCCTTCTCTCTCTCCTTCGCACCACACACGCTCTCACTTACTTCCCCAATACAACTTCCATGTGCTCTCTCCTCCCTTGCCTCTTTTTCATTCACTGCAACGCTCTCTCACTCTACTCCTTGCACTGCCATACATCCTCTGTCTGTCTATCTCCCTGCCCTGCCATACAGCCTATCTCTCGTTTTTCATCTGCCACACTGTCTCTCTCTTACTTGCCTCAGTCTCTCACTATCTCTCTTTCCTCCACACCACGCTTTCATTCTCTCCCTTTCTGTCTTCCCCTGCCACACACACACTCTTCCTTCCACAGCAACATACTCTCTCTCTCGCTCTCCTTCCGTGCCACACTCTCTCTGCCTCTATGTCCTCGTATACTCTCTCTTTCCTGCATCTCTCCCTCGCCCTCGCTCTCTATTCCCCGGCCATGTTCTCTCACAATAGATGTCTCTCCTTCTCTGCCACACATTCTATGTCCTCCTCTGCAAAACGCACTCTCTCTGCTCCCCTTCAATTCTCTTCCTATCTCGCTCTTCCTTTGCAACACATTACCTCGCTCTCTCCTCTCCTGCCATACATTTAATCCCCCTTTCCTTCCCTGTTATATTCACGTTCTCTCGCTCTCTCTCTCCCCTCCCTTGCAGCACCCTTTCATCCCCTGCCACACACTCTCTTTGTCCTCCCTTGCTGCACATATTCGCACTCTTTCCATCCCTGCCACAAACACTCTCCCACTTTCACCTCCCTTGCAACTCTCACGCTCACTCTGTATTCCCCTGCCTGTCTCTTTCATCCTCTGTCACACTTTCCCACACTCTCTCTGTCCTCGCCTGTCGCGGTCGCGGTCTCTCTCCCCCCGTCTGGTCACACACTTCATGTCTCTTCGCCTGCCACACATTCTCACCCCCCACCACGCCACACACTATCTATCTTCCTTCCCTGCTTCTTTCCCTATTCCCTGCTACTCTCCAGCTTTCTCTCTCTTTCTATCTTCCCCATGCTGGACATTCTCTCATCCCTCTTCTGCAACATCCTCTCTCACACCCCCTCTCTCCTCTATTGAAATCTCTCACTTTCATTCTCACTCTCCGCTCCTGTCCCATTCTGTCACTCTCACTCACCTCTCCTGCTAAACACGCTTTCTCTCGTTTCATTCTACGCCACAAACATGCACGTTGTCTCACTCGCCTCCTCCCCTGCCACAAACACTTTCTCTGTTTCGCCGCCTCTGCCACATTCACTGACACATTCGCTTCTCTCTGTGCTTCCCACCACATGCTCACTCTCTCTCCATCGATTCCCTCCCCTGAAAATCTCTCTCTACTCCCCTGCCACTCTCCCTCCATTTCTCTCTCTCCTTACATGCCACGCCCACTTTCTCTCTCTCTTCTCCACTGCCACACGCACTCTTTCTCCTCTGTCCTGCCACACAAACTCTCTCTCACGCTCTCTCCTCCCCTGATACGCACACTCGTCCTCTCACTTTCTCCTCCCCAGCCACACAGTCTCTTTCTGTCTTTCCCTGCCACTCTCAATCTGCCTGTCTCCTGCACACCTTCTCTCTATCATCCTCGCCACACGTTCTCTCCCTCTTTCACTGTCACTCTCCTATCCTGCCTTACCATAGTCTCTCACAAACTCTTTCCCCTCCGACGCAAGACATTCGCCCTCCCGCTCTTCCCTGCCACACGCTCTCACTGTCTCGCTCCTCATGTGCCCCACACTCTCACTCTCTCCCTTTCCTCCCCTGCCACTAATTGTCGCCCTCTCTCACCTCCACTGAAACAGTCTCTCAGTGTCTCTCTCTTGTCACCTGCCAGACACACGTTCTTTCTCTTTCGCTCGTCCCCTGCCACACACTCACTGTCTTCCCTGCCACTCACTCTTTCTCTCTCTTCATCTGCCGAACAACCTCTCTCTTCTCCCCTGCCACCCCCCTCCCCTCCTCTGAAACTATCTCTGTCCTCCCTTGCAAATTTCTTCCTCTCCTCCCCGCCAAAGTCTCGCACTCTTTCCACACCTGACTCTCCCCGATACGTTTTCTCTCTCCTCTCCTGCCACACGCGCACTTTTCTCTCGACCTCTGCCACTGCACTCCCTATCTCTCTCCTCCTCTGCACCTTCTGTTCCTGTGCTCCCCTCCCACTCTTGTTCTAGCCTCCCCTGTCACCCTCCCTCACTCTCACTTCACCTGCATCACTTACTCTCTCCTCAGCTCAACTCTCTGTAATCCCCTGACAAGTTCGCTCTACCCCCACTATTTTCTCTCTCTCTCTCTCTTCTCCCCACAACACATACTCTTTTCTATATTCTCCCTATCACATGCGCTCCCTCTCTCTCCTCTGGCCTTCCATTCCTGTCATCACCTGCAACTCTTTTTTCTCGCCTCCCCGTCACCCTCCCTCTCTCTCTCCTCACAAGCCACTCACAATCACTCCCCTACCTTGCCAGCCCCTCTTTCCTCTCCCTGCCATTCACTCTCTCCCATCGCCTGACAGCATCTCTCTCTCCTCCCCTGATACTCTCTCTCCACCCCTACCACTCAAAATCTTTCTTTCCCTGACATTCTCAATCTCCTTCCTGCCATGCTCTCCATCAGCCCTCCCTGCCACGCACACTTTCTAACTGTCTCGTCCCTCCCCGCCAGAGTCTTTCCCTCTCTCGTTGTCGTCACTTGCTACACTCCTCTCTCGTCCACTTCTATAAACTCTATCTCTCCCTCTCACCTTCCCTGCATCTCCATCTCCCCTTCCCTGCACCACTGTCTTTCTAACTCTCCTTCCCTGCTCCGCACTCTCTCTTTTAACTGCAACACAATATCTTTCCTTCTCTCTTTTCCTCGCCAGTATCTCATATCATCACACACTTTCACTCTCACTTCCTCCTCCCCTGCCACGTCTCTCTCTCCTCCATCCATTCTCTCTCCCTCTTTGTCTCGATGCTTCTGCCGCTCTCTCTCTCTCCTCCCCTGCCATGCTCTCTCACTCTCAGTGACTCTCACACTCTTCCCCTGCCACACTCTCTCTCTTCTCTCCATCCTCCACTGCCACTCTCTCATTCTCTCTCTTTCTCTCCTCCCTTGCCATACAAACACACCACACACACACACACATTCTCTCTCCGGCCTCCTGTGCAAAATACACACTCCCTCCCCTCCCCGGCACACTCTCTTTCGCTATTCCTCTCTCTCTCTTGCTGTCCTCCACTGCCACACACTCTTTCAATTTCTCCTCCCCTGCAACTCTCACTCACAATCTGTGCCCCCTTCTCATTCATCCCCTGCCACACTCTTACGCTCTCTCCTCCCCTGCTGCACTCTCTCACTCTCTCTCTCCTCCACGGCCAGTTTTTGCAGTTGCTATGACTTTCCAATAGTCCACACGCAAGCTTTGGGTACCCTCTGGCTTTGGCAACAGGACTATGGGTGAACTCCAGTCACTGTAACTCACTTTGATTATGCCATTTTGGAGCAAGCATTGTATCTCCTCTGAACCTGTGCCAATTTTACAGGGCTTTGCCTCTCAAAATGTTGCTTAATTGGAACAGCATCGCTTATGTCTACATCATGCACTATTAGATTGGTAATCCCCAGTTTATTTCTGTATACTCTCCATGTGATGGTAATAACGCTTTCAAGTTATTTCGATTTTCTTGCAGGAGGTAACTCAAATATTGATCTTAATTTTTGACAACTTCCTCGTTGTCCAATTTGATTTGAGTAATGTCCAATAAGAATCGTCTAAACTTGGTTCTTCCTTCTGTGCTGCATGTATTAACACTTTTTCCTCTTGCTTTCCTTTCTGTCAAAACATTTTTGAGCATGTTGACATGACACACTCTGAGATTTCTTTCTGTCTGGAATCCCTATCAAATAGTTCAACTCATTCAATTTTCTCTCTATTTGAGAAGCTCCACTGAACCCTGTTTTTAAATGTTCACCCATTACTGCAAGTGAACACAAGTAACTTCTCCCCAATAGCAAAGTTGCGGTTTTTTGATTTCCTATCTGCTTCCTTTTTCATTGTAAGCTGCGATACTTTAAATTCCTGTTTAGCCAACTCCCCAGCTCTATTTCGTCGTTCTCTAAAATTTGACACATCATTCAAATAGCTGCTCTTTGATTCCTGTCTTATTAATTTCTCCTTAATTGAATTTAACAGTCTTGTTACTTAAAGCATAAAAAAACACATTCAAATGGACTGAAATTGATCGATTTGTTACGTACATCTCTGATTGCAAAAAGCAAAAGCGGAACTCCTTTATGACAGTCATCAGGATAGCACTGACCGTAAGCAGTGCCACAATTACTGTCTCAACAACACATTACTACTGCAGGAAGTCGTCTTCACACCTATACTTCAATACTTTTGTAATTAAGGTCATTTACTGTGCTGATTTCTTGCTCATTACTCACTTGCATGAATTCAGTTAGTGAGTCGTGTTGGAGGACACTAGCTCATTTTCAAACTTCTCGTAAATACAAAACTATGAATGGTCATTTTTTGCCGAATAATTTCTTTGCCTTGCAAACAGCTCTGCTTCAAGCACAATCACAACAATAGCAACCACTGTTGACAATGGAATTGGTTCGAACACTGGGGAGACCATGGCCTCGTGGTATTATCTCAAGACGATTAATCTTGTGACCCTGGTAATGACCGAGAGCATGGATTTGAATCCAAATACGGCAAATGGTGGAATTTGTATTCAATAAAATATCAGGAATGAAGAATCGTATGAAACTATTGTCAGCTGTCAGAAAAAAAACAACTTATCTGGCACTTTAACGTCCTTCAGGGAATGGAATCTACCATCTTCACCTGGTTGAACTGACATGTGAGTCCAGCAATGTGGTTGACTTTCGATTGCCCGTTGAAATGGCCAAGCCAGCCACTCAGTTCTATCATTCCATTACAAAGCCTCAAAGAAATGAAACCGCATGAATCTAAGCACTGACAACTTACATCCCACGGACTGCAGTGTTTCAGGAAGGCAGCACACCAACATTTTGTCAGGAACAATGGGGAAAGGAAATTAACTGCTGACCTAGCATCTAACGAATGAATAAAAATAAAAGGTGACACTCAGGGAAGAGATTCAAAGGGATATCCCTCACTTGAAACAAGGAGTTTGATGTATAACCTACATGAGCATGATATTCAGGTACATGTGAACAGGAGGTTTTATTTCCAAGTCTTGTCGTTTAATTTTACGTAATGACATTGTCTGTGGTAGGATGTGAAACAGAGTATTTTGTGTAATAACCAGGGCCTGTAAATTGCATCTGCAGTGACATTATTACTTTGATACAGTGTCCCTAGCATCTGTGGGACGATGTAAAAATGTGTCTTTCGTGCAATAGTCTGTCGTTCACACTGACATCTTCAGCAACATGACTATTCTGACACAGTGCCCCTATCAGCTGTGGGAGGATACGAAACAGTGCCTTCAGTGTACTAACCTGCATCACTGACTTGCATCTCCAGTGACATTACTACACTGCTAAGGGTCGTTATCACCTGTGGGCGGATGTGAAACAGTGTTTCCCTCTGCATTACTTCTTTGGCGACAACACTATCTGACACAGTGTCCCTATCAATTGTGAGAAGACGTGAAATATTGCCTTTAGTGTAATAACCTAGGACTCTGAAGCACATCTCCAAAGACATTACTGTACTGACACAGTGTCGCAATCACCTGTGGGAGGACACGAAACGGTGCCTTTCATGTAATAACCTGTATCTCTGGATGACACCTCCAGCAAAATGACTAATTGTACACAGTGTCCCAATCGTCTGTGGTAGGATGTGAAACAATGTATTCACTGTGGGCGGCACGGTGGCACAGTGGTTAGTACTGCTGCCTCACAGCGCCAGAGACCCGGGTCTGCGTGGGTTTCCTCCGGGTGCTCCGGTTTCCTCCCACAGTCACAAAGATGTGCAGGTCAGGTGAATTGGCCATGCTAAATTGCCCGTAGTTTTAGGTAAGGGGTAGATGTAGGGGTGGTGTGGACTTGTTGGGCCGAAGGGCCTGTTTTCACACTGTAAGTAATCTAATCTAATATTTACTGCAATAACCTGTGCCTCTGAATTGCATCTCCAGCGAAATTACGACTCTGACACAGTGTCCCTCAAATCTGTGGGAGAATATGAAACAGTGTCTTTAGTGAAATATCATTTCCCTCTGAATTGCATCTCCAGTGACATTACGACTCCGACACAGTGCCTCTCTGATCTATGGGCGGATGTGAAACATTGTCTGTCGTGTAATAACCTGTTCCGTTGAATTACGTCTCCAAAGACATTAAACTCTGACACAGTGTCCCTATAATCTGTGGAAGAAGTGAAACAGTATCTTTCCTTTAATAGCCTGGGCCTCTAACTTGCACCTCCAGCGACATTACTACATCACCAGTGTGACCTTGTCATCTATGGGAGGATGCAAAACAGTATCTTTAGTGTAGCAACATTTCCATCTAAATTACATCTCTAGCGATGTTACTACTCTGACACAGTAGCCTTATCACTGTGGGAGGATGGGAAGCAGTGTATTTACTGTAATAACCTGTCCCTTTGAATTGCTTCCCAAGAGTCATTACTGCTCTGACACAGTGTTCCTGTCAACTATGGGACGATGCGAATCTGCATATTTAGTCTGTCCATCTGAATTACACCTCCAGCGATATTTCTACTCTGACACAGTGTCTCTATCTTCTGTGGGAGGATATGAAACAGTGTCTTTGGTGTAATAACCGGCGGCTCTATATTACATTTCCAATGAAATTACTATTCTCTCAAAGTGTCTCTATCATCTGTTGGTGGACATTGAACAGTGCCATTCGGATAATATCTGGGCTTCTGAAATATATATCCAGCAACATTACTCCTCTGACACAATCTCCAGAGCACGAAATTACTTTGGAGACAAGACCAAATTTGTTATCGAAATCATGGCAACTGAAACAGTAATTAGAAGATAGCTGGAACTGTAAAGTCTGAATTTTACCAAAGCACAGATAATGGTTTACTTAGCAAAAGCACTAGCATCAAGATCCGGACTGGGGATGATAAGGAGCTGGTAACAGATAGGTTTGATGATAGAGACAGAAGTCAATTCAGGGCAAAAGGGAGGTTTAGGAATGTAACCAGTCATGTTCTCAGGTGTTTGAGCGGCGAGGTATGTGGGCCCATTGCAAATTTGAGGTTATGACTGTCGTTTGCAATTGAAATTGTTTTTGTCTTTTCCGAAGAATGATAACGGAAATAGCAATGTAGTTCACCATAGGTTTTTTGGGATTAATAAACGAATAGTGATGGAAAGACTTACCAGGAACACCAGCAATAACGAAAATAGGATAGTAGCCCAACTGAATAATCAGCAGTGCATTGAAGGTCCGATCTGATAATGTCGACCAAAGCCAGGAACGATAGAAAATACCAATGGATAAACTCCTTACCATTATTGTGGCGTTACATTTTACTGTTCTCAGATGTGGATCCGTTGTAAATATAATCCAGTCTACTGCTCTTAGATTTTAATCAATTGTTATAACATTCCAAGCGACTGTTCTCTGATTTTGATCCATTGTTATAGCATTGCAGACTATTCCTGGAGTCTGATTTCTCTTCTTCCTGTATCTGCATCTGCTGATCCCTGATCGATTCGGAGGGCATTCATCTACTGGTACAATGGGAGTAAACATTGCAAGAACCCACTTGCTAAGAGGAGAAGTAAAACCTCCAGTGGCACACTTAGAATCCATGGAGACTGGCATCAATCAGTCACAGTAGAAACAGTTCTGGTTATCTCTTTGCAAGATAGTTCATTCACTTCTCAATCAGTACTGTACTAGATTGTATTTTGACATCGCCGCCAATTGTTCTCATTTTCTACCACAAACTTCTCTCGCGAAGTTAGTCGTGAAGTAGAATGATGAATGTTTCTTATCGTAGGATAGATTATTCTGCTGTGTTGCCCGTTTGCAATGCTGTAATTGCCTGAATCCCCTATACCCCCCCCACAAAAAAAATCACTATGTCGCTACTGGGCTGAGCTCTCCTCCAGTACAACAGACAAAATCCAAGAGATTTACAGTATGTATATTTGTTCTGACGAGATACAGGAAGTGTGACTTTTTTCTGGAAATTCCTCTTGTAGTTCTAATAAGGCAATTTTATATCTTAAACACACAATGCGCTTCAGCACTGTTTTTAAACAAACTCACAAATACGTTAATACATTTAATTGGTGTCAAAGCAGGAAGATTACATTTTTAAAATTCAGTCCAAGCCAACTGTGGCATTTTGTAACAAAGCTGGTCCTGTGACAGGGTAATGGTTTCCTTGATCTTTTTTCAGAAAAATACTAAACGACCCAAGTTTTCAAAATGTCTGAATGGTACATCGGGTCCTTTTGATTATATCTAACAGGCAATGTCGCAGGCAGAAGGCTTTCAACTCTGTCGGAAATCTGTTATACTCAAGGGGGCATGGACACGTCTGCAGATGGGCAGGTCAGTTCATGTCAAGAGTTCGTTGAAAAAATGTCACTGTTGAAACGGGACCCTCACGCCTGCTCCTGCACTTCTGACTTTGTAACTTGTATTATTTTTGTGCGATGTTTACTCTTCGTGCAAAGGGGTTTTTTATTGGGATTTATGCAAGTATTTTCGAACAGCATCGTTAAGTCACGATAGCATGTCATGTTCTAAGATGATAGGTTATTTGGGTATTCTCTTTCTGGTTCGTTGTGTTTCATTTCGTAATTTTGTGAATTATTTCTGTTCGTTTAAAACTTAGCAGTCTGACCAACTAATTTACTCCAGGAATATAGACTATGCACTTTCTTTCAAAGAAAAGCAAAGTTACGGTAAGGCCACCTGCTCAAAGATTTTTTTCAGGCATCAGGCCTGATCCATAATAGATTGTGGGCTCGAGGAAGGATTTAGACACCGAGTACTGTGTGTTAGTGTCTTTTATTTGCTGATGATACTAAGCTGGGTTGCAGGGTGAAATGTGCGGAGGATGTTAGGAGATTACAGGGTGACCTGGACAGGTTAGGTCAGTGGTCAGATGCTTGGCAGATGCAGTTTAATGTGAATAACTGTATGGTTATCCACTTTGGTGGCAAGAACAGGAAGGCAATTTCGGTAAAGGGGCGGTACAAAGAGATCATGGTGTTCTTGTACACCAGTCAATGAAGGTAAGCATGCAGGCACAGCAGGTAGTGAAGAAGGCTAATAGCATGCTGGACTTCATAACAAGAGGGATGGAGTATAGAAGCAAAGAGGTTCTTCTGCAGCTGTACAGGGCCCTGGTGAGACCGCACGTGGAGTATTGTGTGCAGTCTGGTCTCCAAATTTAGGAAAGACATTCTGGCTATTGAGGGAGTGCAGCGAAGGTTTACGAGGTCAATTCGTAAAATGGCGGGACTACCGTCCGCTGAAAGACTGGAGCGACTGGGCTTGTATACCCTTGAGTTTAGAAGACTGAGAGGGGACCTGATTGAGACATATAAGATTATTAAAGGATTGGTCACTCTGGAGGCAGGTAACATGTTTCCACTGATGGGTGAGTGCCGAACCAGAGGCCACAGCTTGAAAATATGGGGTATACCATTTCGGACAGAGATGAGGAGAAACCTCTTCACCCAGAGAGTGGTGGCTGTGTGTAATGCTCTGCCCCAGAGGGCAGTGGAGGCCGACTCTCTGGATTCATTTAAAAAAGAGTTGGAAAGAGCTCTCAAGGATAGTGGAATCAAGGGTTATGGAGATAAGGCAGGAACAGGATACTGATTAAGGATGACCAGCCATGATCATATTGAATGGTGGCGCAGGCTCTAAGTGCAGAATGTCCTACTCTTGCACCTATTGTCTATTGTCTGTTGTGTTAATTTGGTTGGGTAAATATATCTTCAGATCACAATGAATATTTCAGTCAACAAGAACGTTCAGGAGTTGGAAGAAGTGATCTTGGGTGTTTTACAAAAGTCAAATAAGAACAAGCTTCGGAAATTGGTAGACAAGCTGGAGTTGAAGCGAATTCCAAATGTGAGGACAAATGAGATTATTGCAGCAGTAACTCAGTTTTTAAATTTGCTGGAATTCGAGTCAGGATCTGTGGAGATGGCTCAACCTCAAATACAAATGGAGCCGCTTGAGCCTGAAACAGAAATGAAACTTTCTGAATTCCGATTAAGATCAGAAGAGAAATAAAGAGAACGAATGGCTTTAACAGAGGAAAGAGGAAAACAACAAATGGATTGAGCAGAAGAAAAAGAAAAGAATGGACATCATTTAAGACAAAAAGCGCGCAGGTATGTAAAGTGAGGTTTGAGCTTCGAAAAAGAGTTGAGAATGTGTGGCAGGAGTACTGCACAAACTCTCATCTCCAGGGATACAATTTGTACTTGTGAATGATATAGCTGATTCACCAGTCGGAGTGCTGCCCAATGTGGTTAACAGCCATTGGAGACGCAGACAACTGAAGGAAGGGACTCTCATCCTGGAATCTTTCCTGATTATGTGTTAACGAGATCACAAAGTCACCATTTGAAACGAATACAGAGGCGTCTGATAAGGAAGCTTAATTCGCATCAGCAGAGACTTTATTTGGTCAGATATTTGAGACAAAACAGGAGCAAATAGGTGATCATGCAAACATTTTAAACTCAGCTAATCTAATTGAGTTACATGAGAAATATTAAAATTTAAAGCAGTCGTATCAAAACGTGTTTACAGAGAGGGACTCTGAATGTACCCCGGGTTTTATTAAATTAAAAATTATGTTCTATCGAGGAAATGGAGACCATCACATCTTCAAGCTGATGACAAATAGGCAGATATTCATCTCATTGTCTTGCCAGTGGATATGGAAAGGAGGTGTTGCGAGTAGCGCTTGAGAAACCACTTGGAGATCATTTAGGAGTAAGGAAAACACAGTCTAAAATATAAAACCAGTTATACTGACCTGGATTACAGAAGGACACAGTTGAATTTAGTCAGACATGTCATGCGTGACGGAATTGGAACCGCTGGTGGTAATAAAACCTACACCTTTCGTCCCGATTCTAGCATTTGAGGAACCTTTCACAAGATACTTAATTGATTTCTTAGGTCCCATACCTCACACGAAAATTTGGAATCACCATTTCTTAACAATAATGGATGCATCGACTCGGTTCCCAGAGACCATCTCATTGTGCACTATTACACCTGAAAGAATTATCGAGCAATTACTCAATTTTGCCACTAGATATGGACTACCAAAAGAGACACTGTCAGATCAAGATTCCAACTTCATATCCGAAATATTCAAGGACGTTATGGTCGTTAGGGACACTCTTGGTATAAAACAACTCAAATCTACTGAATATAATCCAGAATTTCACGAAAGGTGTTCTCAAACATTAATTGGGATTGGGATAATGGAATTCTGTTTGCACATTTTTTGGTCAGAGATGCACCAAATGTATCGACAAAATTCAGTCCATTTGAATTAGTGTTTCAGCATGAAGTGACAGGACCGTTAAAATTGATTAAGCAGAACTTATGTCCGAATTCAGAGATCACACAATTGGACATTGTGTCAAATCTTAGGGAACGATTAAACAGAGCTGGGGAGTTTGTTTGACAACATTTAAAACTTTCACACCATGCATTAAAATAGGTGGCGGGCAAGAAAGCAAAAGGGTGAAATTTTGCTATCAGGGATAAGGTTATTTCCAGTGAGGGGTACAACTTAAAAAACAAAACTTTGTGTACCCGATCAAGTCGAAAACGAATTGAATAAGATAAACTATTTGTTAGGAACACCAGACAGAAAGAAAGCCCACAGGGTGTGTTTTGTGAATATGCTCATAAATTATGTTTATAAGGTAGGAAAGCAAGAGGAGAAAGTGATAATAATTACAACACAGAAGGAACAAGGAAGTTCAAAGAATAGTGAACTGGACATTTCTCAAATTTAATTTCACAATGAGGAAATTGTCAAAACTTGGAATAAAATCAAAATGACCTGAAAGAGTGATTTCTATCATGTAGGCAGCTATGCATAAACAGATTTAAAAATACTAACTTTATTGTTCTTGATGTCGATACCGGAGATGCAGTCCGATTAAGCAACATCCTTATCAGCATAACTGTCTAAACTTGGCACAGGTTCGGAAGGAGTTCTAACCCATGCTCCAAGAGGATATGTTTGAAGTGAGTTGCAGCAACTCATCCATAGTCATGGTACCAAAGCAAGATAGTAACCAAGGTTTATGAGTGGACTATTGCAAAGACAATGCAGTTACAAAGACCGATGCATATCAAATTTCGCGGTTGGAAGATTGTTGAACAGGTAAGACAAACAACTTACATTTCTAAGTTGGACTTGCTCAGAGGCTACTGGCAGGTACTTCTGTCAGAATGCGCAAAGGCAATTTCGGCTTTCGTAAAACCAAATTTACTGCATCAGATTTAAGTCATGTTGTTTGGTATGAAAAACCCACTGGCCACAATAAAGTCATTGCTGCATGACCCAACTGTCTTCGTACATTGATGACCTGGTGATATTTCATGACTCACAGAGAGAATACTTACCAGGACGAGTTCAATCGATTTCAGAAGGCCGGCTTGGTGATAAACCTGGCTAAAACTGAATTTGGATTAGACTGGTGCTTGAAAAACACAGACTGTCAGGCAGCATCCGAGGAGCAGGAAAATCGACGTTTCGGGCAAAAGCCCTTTGCTGATGAATGGCTTTTGCCTGAAACGTCGATTTTAATGCTCCTCAGATGCTGCCTGACCGGCTGTGCTTTTCCAGCATCACTCTTATCGAGACTCTGATTTCCAGCATCTGCAGCCCTCACTTTTGCCTAAAACTGATTTTGCCACAGCCCAAGTCACCTTCCCGGGATGTGTTATTGGGCGCGGACAAATGGCCCCATGGGATGCGAAAAAGAAGCTCATTGGGGACTATCCCACGCTATCGTTTAAAAGAGCTGGACTATGGTTCCTGGGAGTGGGTGGATTTTGTCGAAATCTTTTGTCGAATTTAAGCAGTGTGGTTGTTCCATTCACTGAGTTGCTAAGGAAAGGCAAGAGGTTTCAGTGGACAGCGGACTGTCAATAGGGTTTGACAGCCTGAAAGCTGTGTTAACAACTGCCCTGGTATTAACCACACTTGATTACACAAAGATTTTCAAATCGGCTATCGATGTGATTGATGTCAGTGCCGATGGTTACTCTTGCAGTTAGACAACAAAAAGGTAGAAAGACCATGTTGACTATTTCTCCAGGAAGTAAAACGTTCATCAGCAGAAGTACTGGACAGCTGAGAAAGAGACTTTTAGCTTACTGCTAACGTTGCAACATTTCAGTGATTATATTACAAGCAACGCATCTGAGACATTTTAATACATTGATCATAACTCATTAAAGTTTGTGGAGTAATTTAAAGGCAAAAATGCAACATTGTTGGGATGGAGCCTGCTGTCTCTGACATTCGATTTGAAAATTATGCAAGTGTCAGGACGTGAAAACATGATTGCTGACTTATCATCGTGACTCGAATGAGGGATTAAGGTATTCGGTGGTGGGAGGACGAAGTCTGAATCCGAAGGTCGTTGTACATGTTTTAGTGTACTAAGCAACTTTTGGGGAAGGAATCGATGAATGAAGCCTTTTTAAGATATTGGTAGTCAATTTCTTAGTGGGGAGGGATGTGTCCCAAAGCTGGCCCTTTTACAACATTAATCTTTCCTCGATTTTTTTTCAGAGCTGTTCTGAACGACACAAGGTTCTAACATGTCTGAAGTTTGAATGCTTCATTGGCACAATTTTGTTTATAGAGAAAATGAGGTCTGCAGATGCTGGAGATCAGAGATGGAAATGTGTTGCTGGAGAAGCGCAGCAGGTCAGGCAGCATCGAGGGAACAGGAGAATCGACGTTTCCGGCATTAGCCCTTCTTCAGGAATGAGGAAAGTTTGTCCAGCAGGCTAAGATAAAAGATAGGGAGGAGGGACTTGGGGGAGGGGCGTCGGAAATGTGATAGGTGGAAAAAGGTCAAGGTGAGGGTGATAGGACAGATTGGGGTGGGGGCGGAGAGGTCGGGAAGAAGATTGCAGGTTAGATTGCAATTTTGTTTATACCAAACAGATGATACTTCAGGCAGATGACTAGAAAAAAAAGGTGGTATAACCAAGTTAGAGTGGACTGCTCTATGAGTGCGCAGGTCAGTTCAGTTCGGCGGTTATTTGAGTCTGGATCACAGTTAAAACTGGACGCTTTTCCCCTCCTTCTGCATTGATGACGTCGTAACCTGAAAGTATTTTGTGCCATTATATTCCTTGTGCGAAGAGGTTTGTTTATTGGGAATGTTGCAAGTAGTTTGGAACAGCACCGTTATGTCTTGATAGCCTGTCAAGCTCAGATAGGATATGTTATCCGTTATCCTATTTTTTGTTTTTTGTGTTTCGTTCCGTGATTTTGGAAATAAATTCCAATTATTTAAAACTCGGCATTCAAGCCAGCAAATACACTCTGCGAATATCCATGATACATTACCTCAAACAAATTGCGACGTTACGGTCTAAGCTACTTGCTTTAAAATGTTTTAAGGGGTCGCGCCTGGTTCATAACAACGTACAATAACCTTGTTCATTAAATCCCATCGATAAATGAGTCAGGATCAGAATGAATATAATATTGGTTAGAAGACAGAAAGGACTGGACCAGTAGCTGAGGAGATGTAAGCTGAGTATACTAATATCTCCCAGTCACGAGTATTGAACCATCACATATTATGGCAAATGGAATGAAAAGCAATGCAAAGCAAGAGAACAGACCACCTTTGGGAGCTAGGATGATGAACGGTAATGTGACTAGAATTGGAAAATTTTGATTTGATGTACAGAATTATATTTTATATATGGACTGTTTAATCACAGATTATACAGGTTGATAAGATTGTTTATATCGGGACATTATATTCAGAATTAAAAACAGACAGAGATAACAAAATGTGTACGGTGACAGGGAATTACTTCAGAGTTACAGCAGTGATAAAGCTCATTCCGAGCTCGTACAGAGATGATGGGTTCCATGACCACCATCTTTGCTGTAATTATTCTGATAAATGTATTAAAAGCTTTCATCGCCTGAGGATACAAGACAATTCAAAAAGAACACAGAGGATGTCGTAAATTATAATATATTTCTATTGTCTCATAAAGTGTAGCTGTTTGTTGAGATTAGCGCATTGAAGGGAGCAGAAAAATGTACTTTTTTGGAAATTAAGGAAGGAACAGACGCCAGTGTAATGCAATTGTTACTTGCACAGGTAATGGGAAGAGGAATGTGGCATATTGTCCAAATGAAACCAGATTCAACATCTAGACCCTTCAAGAAAAGCATAACATTAGAGATAATGGAAATCTGAAATAAAAGCACAAAATGGTGGGGAAATACAACAGGTGAGATAGGATCTGGAGTGAGAAGCAGAGTTAAAATACTGAGTCTGTAATGAAATTTCTCTGAAAAATCACATTAGACTCAAAACGTAATTTCCTGTTTTATTCTCTGCTCTGATACTGCCAGACTGACGAGTTTCTCTGTAGCACTTTCAGTTGGTGCAATGGCAAGTGACAGACAGTAATTCTGGGCGTTTGCTTTCAGGATGGAGGCCTGGGACCAGCAGTTTTCACAAAGGTTGGTTCTAGGTTTTCATAGTTTGTCAGTTGTACAAATGATTTAAATGAGAGTATAGAAGCTATGGTTAGTAAGCTTGTGAATGACACCAAAATTGATGGCACAGTGGACAGTGAATAAGGTTTTCTACGATTACGAAAGAATTTTGTTCAAATGGGTCAATACGTTCTGAAATATGAGATATAGCTCAATCTGGATGAATACAAGGTATATAAAATACAGTATGTGTTTTCTGCTGTCTGATGCATCAGGAAATAGATGGTTTTACTCCCCATTTCATGGGGTCAACACAAATAAGTTGTTCTTGAACTTTAAGAGGCCGTACCCTCTCCCTAGATACCCCCTTGCTCTTAACGTATTTGAACAATATGTTTAGATTACCCCTAAACATTTCAGCTCATACTATCTTATATCCTTTTTTGCCTTCCTGATATTTATCTAATCATGCCCCACACTCTTCCTGTTGATTAAGAGATCAAATTGAATTAAGTTGTTTTCATCCGAAGTAAGATTCGCTTTCATTCTTGAGTAGAACCGCAATAACTTTTTTTCATCCGTTGTTCCTTAATGTTCCCAGCTTTACCGTTCTCTCTAACAAGAACATAATGCCTCGCAACTCGTCGTCACACTGTTGAACGTCTCCCACTTGTCAGACCTTCTTTTTGCCATTTAACAGTATACATCAATCAAACTTGGAAAGTCCTTGGCAGATGCTTTTAAAATTTGTGTTACTCCAATTAAAAATATAATGTTAATGGAAGGCTTATTCTGTTCCATAACCATTTTGAAAGTAATAGAATTTTGACTTCAATACGCAAAGTGTTCCCTAACTTTTACTTCAGCCACCTGTCCTGCCTGTTATAGGAAAAGAGAATATAGTTTTGCTCCTTCTCTCTAGAAGCATCCACGTATTGGTAAAGACAATTTTCTTGAAAACATTTCACAAAGTCTTCACCACAAAACGTTCACATTACGGTAGTCCTAGTCAACTTTTGGAAAATTAACATTTATCATAATGAAAACCTTACTGTGTTTATGTATATCTGAGACCTCCCTACATATTTGTTCCTCTGTTTCTTTTTAATGTTGGGGAATATATAGTGCAATCCCATCAAGGTATTCTTTTCTTTCTTATTTTTAATTTCTACTAATATATTTTAACTGGACGATTCGTCACAAATGAGCATGTTGTTCAATCTCTTCAGCGTAATCTTTACTTTCATATTTTCCCTCGTTACTGCAATACTTTATTCCCTAATCATCCTCTGGGTGCTTTGGTTTCCTCCCACAGCCCAAAGATGTGCAGGTCAGGTGAATAGGCCATACTAAATTGCCCGTAGTGTTAGGTGCATTAGTCAGAGGGAATGGTCTGGGTGGGTTACTCTTTGGAGCGTCGGTGTGGACTTGTTGGTTCGGAGGGCCTGTTTCCACACTGTAAAGAATCTAATCTAATCTAATCATGATGGCAGCCCTCCAGCAAGCACTCTAAACTCAGCCAGCCACGGCATGTCTCATTTTCTATCCTTTTTATGGCACCTTATGCCTGGAATATTGAATTGCCACTCTTGAACATCTCTTAATCAGGTTTTAGTAACAGCTATAATGTCCCAATCCCACGTTCTTAAACCTGTCCTGAGTTCATCAGCCTTCCCTGTAGCACCCTTGAAATGAAATGAATGCAATTTAGTTCTTCAGACTTACTATATTATCTGACTCGCTCGTCTGTTTTTTTTCTAATTGATGTGCTTTCATCAAATTCATAACCTTCTCCAACCATCCTACAATTTATAATGCTACTTAGAATAACTCCTGTTTCCTTCTCTATAGATGTAAATTTTCCCTTGAAAAAGTGAGCAAATCATCTTTCTCAGATATTGGTTGCTTTCTAGTTAAGATTACCCCAATCCTTTTTGGTCTTTTGTATTGCAAAAAAAAAAAATTCCAAAAAAACTTTTATCCCTGAACAATCAATCGTCTGCGATTGATTTTTTCCTCCTACCGTTTTGTTCTTTCCCTTGGTTGAGTTTAGAGTTGGGACCAAACACGAAATTACCACTTTTAACTTCTTTTTTAAAATCTTCTACCACAACTCTTAAATTTACTCTATACTATTTATTCTTTTCCCTAAAAATGGCATTCCTAACAATATGTGCTATAATTTTGGCTTCTCAATCTCATGTTTAACAATATGCTTCAAATGTTTAGAGACGTTTTTTATCCGAAAAACGGGACAGCAAGAAGCTATCCTTAATTTACGCTTACTGCCACAGAAGCCCGTGTTTTGCCCCTGTCAGAGCAATCCTCTGTGGCAACAATTCTACCAAATATTGTCAAACACTTCCTAATATTAGAATCGTTCCAAGTGTTCAATAACTGATGGCTCTTCCATTTTCTTCGGAGAGACTACACCTGCAAAAGTTCCAATAACTGAATATTTGTTTGAGGAAGGAATAGCCAGCCGAGACATTTCAACTATCTTTTTATCTTTCATGAGTCACCAACTTTCTGACTGACATTGCTGGATAATAACGTTCCTAAGTGTTCTAGCCATCTCTTTCGCTACTTTCTATATGGTCTTACTAACATTATGACTAAAAGCAGGATTTTATATGATACCTTTCACGACCTACATACAATAATGTTTAAATGTATAGATATGCATACACACACACGTGCACATATCAAACATGTAAGATTAAATAACATTAAATACTTAGCTAAATAACTCAATAAATCGACTACTCTTCAATACATTCCTCGAAGAAAAACATGTCTTTTCCAGACAAGAACTTATGTTGGACTCTCCGGAATGAAGGCATAACTTCTTATTTAAAGCTAAACTATTTGGTTTTCCAAAACAAAATGAAAACTTCTGCAATGAAAAAAGAAACATTTCAAAACATATACAGAATTTTCTAATCTTATGATTAAAATCGTGAGTTATTTTTGTCTATTGTTTGTTTTTTTGCAAGTTAATAAAACAACTAGAAAAAAAATTGTGTTTTAATAGACTATCATGAATACGTTAACTGCAATAAAATAATAATTAATATTTAACTATGTGTGCATTCGCATGAACAGCTGTATGGCTCATGATGCTCTGAGAACATTTCTTTAAAACTTTCTTTTCCAATATGAACAACAGTGGGCATATGTTCGAATAATTTGCTTCCAATTGTGGCGATTCATGATGATATGGTTTCGTCTCCTGCCGTGTTCTGAAAATCTAGAATTTTAGAGAATCCTTATACTCATCACTCTGGCTCTTTCAAACAAAATGATGGTTAGAAATGACAAGTTTAGGGAACCATAAATGACAGGTGAAATTGTGAGACTAGCTAAGAGGAACTAGAAGCGTACATAAGTTTGAGATGACTGAAGACAGACCAAGCTTTGGAAAAATATCAGGAATGTTGCACCAATCTACAATGAGTAATTAAGGGGGTTAAAAAGGGTCAGGAAGTAACTTTAGCGAGCAGGTTTAAGTAAAATTCCGAAGCCTTTTGTTCATCTAAAAGGAAAAACAGGGTAACAAGTGAAGGGATTGGCGCACTCAAGGACAAAGGAGGAAAGTTGTGCGTCGAGTCAGAGAAAACGAGTGAGATTCTTCATGAGTACTTTAAATCGGTATTCATCGAGGAGAGGGGCAGGAAGGATGCTGAGGGGGGAGATAGATGTTTGATTACTCTCAGTAAAGTCAGCATAAGTAGGGAGGAAGTGTTGAGTATTCTGAAAGGCATTAAAGTGGTCAAATATCCCGGCCCGAATGGAATCTATCCCAATTTTCTGAGGGATGCAACAGAGGAAATAGCTGGAGTCTTAACAGATATCGTTGCAGCATCCTTGAACACGGGTGGGGACATGGAAGACTGGAAAATTGCTAATGGTGTCACGTTGTTTCAGAAAGCTCTCAGAGATAATCCAGGTAATTATAGACCGGTGAACATGACGTCAGTGATAGGGAACCTGCTGGAGAAGATAGTGAGGGATGGAATCTATTCCCGCTTGAAATAAAATTGTCTTAGCATTGATAGGTAATATGCTTTAGTGGAGGAAACGTCATGTCTTCCGAACTTCATAGAAGTTTTTAAAGAAGTGACAAAGTTGATGAATGAGGCTGTATATGCCATTCACATTGATTTCAGTAAAATGTTTGATTTGGTTCCCCATGGAAGGCTGATGGAGAAGATGAAGTTGTTTGGGTTCCACGGTGCACTGTTGTGGAAAGATCACTCAACGTTCCATTAAAAAAATACCAGGAGATACAGAAAATCATTCACGAAATTAAACTTTAATCTTGTGTAATCGAAGCTAGAAAATCGCTCCCCTGTCTGCCCAAGAGCCTTCTGTTTCTATGTACTTTATGCAGTTTGTATTTTCCTGCGCTTATCTGATAACAATATGATACCCAATCATACTGGCTTGCTTTGTTTTCCTCACTTAATAATCCTCTGCCACACTGGTTCGCTACATTACACTTAACCTGTCAAATTACAGTACAATCGCCTTCAGTACTAGATCATCTAGTGGTGATTGAATTAGCCTATTACAATGTGAACTACCATTATTGATGACGGGTGCGCTGTAAAATGATGCTGTGCATGCATTACAACAGTAAGTTAACGACATAACTGTCAAATTAACATCCATGCATTTACCCCTTTGAGATCAACAACACTCATACAGAGAAAGAATACAAGGATGCTGGATGCACAAAAGCCAAATCGATTGCATAGTCCCAAAAGCGGGCAACAATAATTTCCAGGGATTATAACTCAAAGAATTATCCTTCTGCATCTGGAAGTACAGGCCAAAACCTCGCACCACTCGCACTGGAATAGGAAAAACAAGGTCTAAAAACCCCGTACAATCTAAATGCGCATGCAACTCATGCAATCAGGCGTCTCCATCGGAACAAGGCTTCAGCACTGCACCAGACATCAGATCATAGTAGTCAAGCAGCGGATCCAGAGCGGAAGAGGGGGCTGGGCCAGAGTCCACTGGAACAACAGAGATTTGTCTCGCAGTAAGATATATTAAAAATATAAAAATAGAGGTAGATCACAGCAAAAGACAAATAGAACATCAAGCAACATGACACCCGCAACAATCACAATCTTACTGAACAAAGTCCCCAATTCACTCACAATAGTATTCAACCAGACAAAAGACCCGATGGCTGGACACTGCATTCTCCTTAAGCTGCTTCTATAAATTCTGCAACCTATCCATATCCCCAGTAAAGGATCCCTCCAGGCTAGCAATTACCCCAGAACTGGACACAGACCCCACCTTTCGCAACTTACAAACAGTCCAAGGCCTACTGATTCAGCCATGCTGTCTGACTGGTCACATCCAATTGCTCAACTAACGCGGAGAGGGCATCATCAGAGTATTAAATAAATCCTTCCTAATTGTAATATATATGATTAGTCCACTCAGCATTCTTGCTAATACCAATGGCAGGGATAAGCGACTGACCTTAAACACATTGTAGTTACCCCGTGGCTGACCAATACCTTCAACAGGCACCGCAGAATCAGGGACACACTCCCATTTCGGGAAGCGCAAAGTCGGCGGGGCAGAACATTAAACTGATCCCATAGCGAGGCAAAAGTGTAATTGAAGAGCATCACACGAGTGCAGTTGCCATTCCAACCAAACGGAAGTGTTGGACACAGCCCCCTTCAAGGACACACAGCTACCAGGTATCAGCCAAGGGAACAAACTGAAAATTCATAACGAGCTCATCATGTATCACACGGACACGAAAAGGAGTGGCAGTTACAACACCAAATGTAAGTACACAAGTACCCTCAAAACGGCCCACGGAAACATTTTTCCTTTGGTCTGGAATTTTTAATTAATCCTTTCATTTCATCGCACAGATTTTCATCAAAGGTACCCTCTTTTGGCCATTTAATTAGTAAATCTTGAGTTCGTTTTACCCATTTTTTAGATTTTTTTTACGATATTCTTTCTTACTACTGGAAATTTCTTACGCAGTACTTCAACCTCAGTCCCTTTGTTCAACTTGACATACATTCCAAACAAGCTAATCGATTGCCTCTGTTCTCACAATTCACTCCCGTATGCCTTACATATCCGGTAGCACATCGTCAATTGTTGTGAATATTCCATAACTCTACAACTCACAATCGTCTCTTATCGGTTTATCAGTCTTGAAACTCCCTTAGTTTCAACTAATTAATAAAGACAATCTATTCTCGTTCGTTCTGCCTCTACAATTCGAGGAGTGCACCTGCACAGTACTGTAATCACTGGTGCTTCTTTGAAATAGGTTTTAAGAAAAGCTCGATCTTAAATTCCTACAGTGCAAACCAAAATCAAATCACTCCCGGATCTCAAGCTCCCGGGAACAAGGCAAAAAACATTTGACAACCAAGAATAAATTGTGCGTTCAAACAAGACCACAATGGTTGAACTCGAGAGTTTGTCTCTTTCTCACACACACACACACACACACACACACACACACACACACACACACACACACACACACACACACACACACACACACACACACACACACACACACACACACACACACACACACACACACACACACACACACACACACACACACACACACACACACTGTTTCTGCAAGCCAGAGCTTCAGTCTGATTATCATCCAGACCACTTTAAGAAAAAAAATCAACAGTCCAGTAACACTTTAGAAAATTTGCTATTCTCTGCTATTTTACTTCTAATCGTCTGCTTCCAATCTGCCGGCTTTCAATTAAATTGAAATTTAATAATACTAACAATAAAGCAGTCCTCACCGGTTCCGCCCATTCAGTCAACTGATATTTCTCTTCTTTCTTTTTTGTTTTTTATTTATTTTCTGTTGCTACTTCAGGGCAGAATCCACAGAAGTTATTTACACGACGTGGAATTTTGACTCGAACCTAATCAACCCCCTGCGCAGTTTTCCTGAACATCCTCAACCTTTGATTTACCATCCAGCTTTTGGTTCTTTCGATCAGAGAGAGCCACCAGAAGCTTTCTTTATACTTTTGTGTTTCCGAGAACCTCCCTTATTTGACAAAATATAGCCCAGATTAGCAGCAAAATTTTTACCCTTTCTTTTGTGTGTGGCCAACACTTTTATTCTACCCGTCTCAGGACAGCTCTCGCTAAATCTCAGATGCTACAGACTCTTTTTGAAGGGAAACGTCACTTCCCAGTCCCATTGGACGTGCCAAGATGGTTGTGGAAGAATAACTCAATATTTCGTAAAAAGAAAACCTGGAGATGCAGATAATCCCTCAACAAGTTAAACTTTTATTAGGAGAGAAAAGCTATGGCAATCAGCTAATTGTTACCCGATTGGCCACTAAACCCTTGTTTCACTGCAGTTTATACAGTTGTTGTTTCCGGGCTTTTCGGATAACATTAGCATAACCAATCACACTGGCTTGCGCTACATTTCTAAGCTAATCATCGTCTGCAACACTATTTCCCTACATTACACATAACCGATCACATTATTGCACCAACATTTTCAGCAGTAGCTTACCTACCAGTGAATTAACTAGTCTATTGCAGTGCACGACCATTATCTGTGACTAGCGCCCTGTAATATAATCCCGGGTATGCATTACATCACTGCCAGAGTAACTTCCATAATATTGTCTGAGTTGGTTTTCCTAAAACTTCTAACAAGCATGGTATGCTGGGAAATACGATTAACTGACGTGGCATGCCACTGAATTAACAAGTGAGAAACGATGGCTTGGTCAGAGGAAGAAAGGATATTTGTGGTGGGTTGTTTCTGACTGGAATTCTGCAACCAATGGTGATCTGCAAGGATCAGTGCTGGAACTTCTGCAATATAAATTTGTCTGTCTGTGTATATGAGGATAGGTGTAATGACAGTTGGAATATCATCTGTGTGAGCAGACGCACTTGAGGACATTGATTGCAAGAAGATAGTATGAACAAATTGCAAGATTCAGAGGACCATTGACACATGGAGAATCTTTGGTTGGAAGTCCGTAGTTCCTTCAAAGTTAAATTACTATAGCGTAACGAGGTGACAAACGTGAACAACATACTGACCTTCATCAGGTTAGGGAACTGAGTACAAAACTTGGCAGGTCACGTTGTAGCTCCATAATCCTTTAGTAAGTTGGCAAGTGTGGCATTGAGTACAGTTATGGTCACCGCAGTAGAAGAACGATCTGAGTGCTTTGGAACGAGTGTAATCGAAGTTTGCCAGGTCGTTTCTTGGAAGGTAATGGAATAACTTTCAGGAGAGGTTTGAGAAATTTGGATTATCTTCGTTGGGAGTCGGAAGCTAACGGGCGAACTGATAACAGTCCTTACGACTTTGAGAGATTTGGACATTCTCAATCTTTTATCTGAGACTAGAAATATCAAATCCAATGGTTAAGGTGGAAGGGGCAAGTTTATAGGAGATGCGAAAGGAAAGATTTTTTTACACAGTGATTGGTAGGTGTGTGGACATCGCTTCCAGGGGAGAGGTAGAAGCAGATATGGTCTCAGTGTTTAAGGAGCATATCAACAGACACTTGAAGAGTGGATGGCGGGCGTGTGCGTGGTTGTGGAGGAAAATGAACAATGTGAGGATATATATGATTAATTTCGAACTGCACCATTGACGCCACAGACCCGATGCATCAAGCACCCTGTCTCTGCACTAAATCTTGTGTGTTCTGGAGGACTGACAGGTCGTGTTGTGAGGTATAAAGCACCGGAACGGATACTTGTCATAAGTCATGCACCAAATTATTTACAAATTATTTACAGAGACTGAGGAGAGAGGGGCCAGACACATTGAAGGACAGCAAGATGCAGTGACAGAGGGATAAAACACAGAAAGAGAGAGAGAGCGGACAGAGAGATTGAGAGTCAAAGAGCAACATACATGAAGAGAAGAGAAGACTGACACGCAAGTAGTTTGCAGTTGCAGAATTGGCTGGGAAGGAAAAGGCGAAAACTGGGAAAGGGCATACAATGATGTAAGAGGACAGTCTTCCAAGAATTGAAAGGGCATATAACGTGTGACAGAGGAGCAGAGTTTTAATAACGGTGTCGCAAAGTTGTGCTATAGGAGCACCTGCATTTTTAAAAGGGAGGGCTTTCTGGGAGGCCAACTCAATCACACTGCAGACACCATGAAACAATTCTAAGTCAGGATTGCCCTCACTGCTGAGATCACTTACAATGCTAATCGCAACGTCATTTCCTTCCCTGTTGCTGCTGCCCCCAGGACAATTCCACCCCATTGAAGTCAATCAGCACAGCCGCCGCTGAAGACACCACGAATGTCATGCGTAAGGACACTTCCAATCCCGAGGATGCCACTGAATGCAGCACTTCCGCCCTCCAAAGAACATGGTTAGTGGCACTTCATTTGATGACAATTTCTGCCCCAACATCCAACTCCAACTCTGTGCCAGGTCCTTAATGCCAGCCTTGCTGAGTGGTTTTACCCATACCTCACACTTCCCATGACTGAGGATGAACGTTCAGTCCTCAGTTAGAGCCAGGTGCCATCTACGTTCATGGATCAAAGATTTCAACAGCTGTTGAGCATCACATTTTTCTTCTCCTGCCACTGACTCCGTGCTTATTTTATCCATCAGGAGTCCCATCCAACATCCGAGGATCCCTTCTCCTACCTCCAAAATACTCCATCCACTGGATACCCTGTGCTGCTCTGTTGCCCAACCCAGACCGCTTCTGCAGCAACTGCCGCCATTTCATTGACCACCTCAACCGGTCCACCCCTTTCACGCACCCCAACCTCACTCTCACAATGCTCAGTCCTCAGTTCCCTTCACTTCAAGCCCAAACTCATCATCAACCAAGCTGGGAAATGGTGCAATGGTAACTCCTGAAGGTGGATTGTTCTACATATACGATGGAGAGGCAGAATCGCTACATTGATGGATCTGTGGGCGTCACCTTGTGCGACTGTGAGGAGGATTTACAGTCCATCAAATTCACAAGCACTTTCCACGCTGACCTCACGTTCACCTAACCATTCTCAGACACCTCACTCCTCGTCATGGACCTCTCCATTTCCATTTCTGGCAACCAGCTCAGCACGCACATCAGCTTGGAAGTTGGGAAGTTTGGAAGTTGGGAGTGCGCTGTGTTCGTTTGGTGCAATTACTTCTAAACAGTTGAAGACAGGCGCCAGCTCACGGATACCTCCTCCTGCTGCCCCCAACCACGACATCATCTTCCATCAACAAACCACCATCTCCCATATTATCCACAACCTCATCATCTCCGATATCTCTCATGCACAGCCTTCAACCTCTTTGTCCAGAAAACCCACACTTTTTGATTCTACCTCTCAACCAAAATTCACAAACCTTCTTACCACCATCGAACCACTGTCTCTTCCAAATCATGCCCCATAGAACCTATGTTTTCATATTTTGCCAGTGTCCTATTCCCCTCGGTCCGGGACCTTCCCACATACATTGGCAACACACTTCACGACCTCCACCTCCTCCATGACTTTCGTTTACATTTTGCTCGCAATATCTCATCTTCAGCATGGAGAAGCGTTCCATGCACGCATCCATTCAGCACGGTGCAACACTCCGTTTGCTCCACTCCCGCTGCTCCAGACATTATCCCTCCACCGATCCATCCATTCAAGTGGCAGAACTGGTGTTCACCCTCAGCAACTTCTCCTTCGAATCCTCCCACATTTTTCAGACCTAACCGGCAGCCATGGCCAAACATGTGGGCCCAAGCCAATTCTGCCTCTCCATCGTATATGTAGAACAATCCACCTTCAGGAGTTACCATTGCACCATTTCTCATTTTTGTTTCCATTCGCTACATTGATGGTTCTGTGGGCGTCACCTTGTGCGACTGTGAGGAGGATTTACAGTCCATCAAATTCACAAGCACTTTCCACGCTGACCTCACGTTCACCTAACCATTCTCAGACACCTCACTCCTCGTCATGGACCTCTCCATTTCCATTTCTGGCAACCAGCTCAGCACGCACATCAGCTTCAATCCTAACCATTCCCAAACGACCTGAAAAAGAACTGCACCCTCACCTCCTCCTGTGAAAATGTGTCCCATAATCCTAAATCATCCATCCCGGTTGTATTTGTATCCAGTAGTAACAATTCAACTCCAGACCATTGCAGATGGCCTCGTTTTCAAGGAGAGCAACATCCCACTCCACGGGGTCAGCATGCCCTCCAGCGCATCTCTTCCATTTCCCGACCCTCGCCTTTGAACCCCATCTCTCCAACCACAATAAGAATAGAAATCCCACAGGACCTCGGCTTCCAACCTCAAATATACGGACAGAGCACATAATCCTCCGCCACTCCCGCCACCAAAGGCAGACCCAAGCACCAGATATATATATTTCCCTCTCCACGACTCTCAGCATTCCGTGGAGACAATTCCCTCTGTGACTCTCTCGTTATGTCCACGCGCCCTTCCAACCGACCCTCTATTCATGGTCGCCGCAGGACGTGTTATACCTGCGCCAACAACTACCCCTTCACCTTTATCCATGGGCCTAAATGATCCTTGCACATCCAGCAGAGATTATTCTGTGTTTGCAAACACGTCATCTACTGTATCCAGTGGTCGTTATATGGTTTCCTCTACTTTACAAGGCGCCAACGTGTGGAATGTTTCAGCTAATATCTCTGGAACACACGCAACAAGCAACCCCACTGCCATGTGGCCATATACTTCAACTCCCCCTCCCATTCTGTTAAGGACATGCAAGTCCTGGACCACCTCCACTGCCAAATACTTGTCATACAACGCCAGGAGGAAAAACACCTCACCATTCGCCCTAGTACTCTCGAATGACACGCATCACAGTCGACTTCGCCAGTTTTCCCATCTCCCCTCCCTCCATTTCATCGCAATTCAAACCGCCAACGTGGTACTATCCGCTTGAATTGTTCTATGTCTCCATGTTCCTGCCCACCTTCTGTTCCGACCAATCACCACCACGCCCCAACTGCGTCTTCCTATCGGTTTCCTAGCTAACCTCCACTCAGCACCACTGCCTCCCATTTATCTCTCAGTCCCCTTCCCTGCTACAATCCTGATGAAGGACTTATGCCTGTAACGTCGATTCTGCTGCTCCTTGGATGCTGCCTGATTTGCTGTGGCTTCCAAACACCACAGTTTTCGACACCCAAAACCATGCTGACTATTTCTACTCAAACAATGTTTTTTTACGAACATTCATAAATCCTAACTCTCAGAATCCTCTCCCATATTATGCCCACCAACGATATAAGAGTGACTTGTCCGTAATTCCCAGGATTATCGCTATTCCTCTTCTTGAATAACAGAAGAGAACATCTGGCACTGCTCAAGAGGCCGAAACAGGCATGTCTTCCATCCCTTCTCGTGGAAGCCTTGGGTACAACCCGTCTCCGCACGGGATTTATATATTGACAAAGTTTCCAGCACATCCATCTTCTTAACATCAACTTTTCGATAGTATCAGTCCCTTTCACTCTTCTCCAAACAAAATCCAGCTGTTCTCCAGCCTCCAAATGCAGCCTCATGAAATTGAGTCTGCACTAGAGGATATGAATAAGTAAATAATAAATCCGAAAGTGACTGGACAGAACGGGCTTATTGTTTATCGAGATAAATATTTAAGCCATTGTATAAGTGTGCATATTATTCACTACAACAAAAAGAATTAAGGAAACAATGCAGAGCCGAATGTACGGCACACGAAATGCAGTACCAACGCCGTAGGTTTCAATTCACATCTTGTCCATTCAAAGAATTCACCGCCTCATACTTGTCACTCAGTCAGACAGTACAACCGTTGATGACTGAGGAGGTATGTAAATTCACTTGCACATTGAGGGTTATTCTGCTCTGGACATTGTTCCAGTGTTGTCGTCAGCACATTTGTGTCAGGAACAAGTCCACAGTCGCTGTAAATAGGCAGAAGCCATTACTAATTTTGCAATCCATTCTCCTTGGTATTTCACAGTGTGATTGAGCTCATTTCCGAATTGATGCTGTGTTACAGTCTAAAAGAAAGTATTGGCAAATATGCTGAGGAGCTGTATCATGGCAGATGCGCGTTCTGTTGTCATGTGGTGATCTGAACCGGAGGTATAAAACTCAATGTTTTTAGTTCGCACATATAAATAATAAAAAAGCCCAGTAGCCAATGAAACCATGAAAGTATCAGATATACTAAAGAGTAAAATGATGGATCTCCTTCCCTTTACCATTTCTCGGTCTTTGTAATTCTCTCCAATGGTGCAGTCCTGCAGCACATGTCATTCTCTAGTAGTCACGACATTGCGACTGTCAGAATATTGAGCAGCAAAACAAGAACAGATGGGAGACATGAAACATGATAAATGCGGTCCATGACGCGTAAGCAACAAAGCTGAGTTTCAAACCACATTTCCATGGACCAATACCAATCATAAATCGAGCTTCCTCTGTAAAGCCTCGATGATGAGGTTACAAACAGCCCAGTATGGTCACTGCTGTTCGAACCAAAGTCGGTGTTTTGCTTTTCAGTGTAGTGCATTGTTTTATGCTTTTCACAGCAAATGGCCAGAAAAATAAATCAGAGGGGAAAACCACAGTGAGCCAGTGAAACATCGCTGGCTGCAAGTTTCAAAGTGGCCATGAGAGAACCAACACGTGTGATGAGCCGGCACGAAATTCGGAAACAATTTGCAGCTATCCACCACAATATAACTCCAGTGAGAACGACCATGCGATTGTGAAGAATGCTTTTGAAGAAAGAACAGTTGATGCGGGGGAGAGGATGACAAATGAAATGCATTTAACGAAAGGAGACTAAAGAATAATCTCAGAGTTTTCTTATCAGATACAAAGACAACGACGCAATTAACATGTCTAGACGGATTTTTTTTTACCGTTTCCTGCACATTTTCAATAAGGAAAGCAAATTTTGCTCTGTACTTCTGTTCAATTTCCGTTGCTAGAAATGGGAAATCACTTCTTATTGATATACCCAATACCGTAATTGAGAAAGAAAAGCACGAGATCCATTTGAATGGCCGAAGTCAGGTGCAGTGAAGTCAGGAAGGGATGAAATGTTTTATAAATAAAGCTATCCGACAGCATCAGAGCACACTGTCAGCGGGACAGGTTCAAGTTTAAACTGAGGTTAATTGAATGAGTCAAAATATACTTGGATCGTTAGCAGAGTCCAAGTCGCAATTAACATTTCTAGGATGAAGTTTTAATCGTTTTCCGCCATTTCTATGATCGAGGATGATATTTTCTCTCTCTATTTCTGTACAGTTAACTTTGATTTAAAAAAAGGTTATCATTTATTTACGCAATACAGTAATTTAATAAAAGAATGCACGGGATCCACTTGAATGGCTGAAGTAAAGTGCAGTGAAGTATGCAACTGGCAAAGTGTTTTGTCAATTAGAGTATCCAATGGTACAAGTTCGGATCTGGCACCAGTTTGAAAGCTGGTGAAGTGTGACGGCAAAAGATTCCTTTCGACATGTTAAGCAGAATGAGAGACTGTGCTCTGCTCAGGCAGAATGCATGAGAAATGTGGGAATTAAATTATTATTTTATAAGATGTTTGAAACTCCACAACTAGCTGATGAAGAAGCATCGCTCCGAAAGCTAGTGTTTCCAAATAGACCTGTTAGGTTAGATGAGATTACTTACATTGTGGAAACAGGCCCTTCAGCCCAACAAGTCCAACACCGACCCTCCGAAGAGCAACCCACCCGGACCCATTACCCTACATTTACCCCTTCACCTAACACTACGGGCAATTTAGCATGGCCAATTCACAAACCTGCACATTTGTTTTGACTGTGGGAGGAAACCGGAGCACTCAAAGAACACTTCCTTCTACATAACATCAAAAAGGCCCATTCGAAGCTTTGCCCAAAAGTTACGAAATGCTGAGATTTCAAAAATTCTTCCTTGACACTCGAGCTATTGTACAATATATAACTGTCAACAGAATGATGACTTCCACCTTAATCCTTATTTTTATATTTAAAATATTTATCTGAAACAGTTATTCTTTCCCTGTATTAAAAAGACTACACTTAATTTTAAACCATCATTATGTAATTTTAAGGGATTGGGGCTACCATTTCTAAAGTCTCTTAGTAGCCTAAACAATGTTAGAACAGATTTATGTGAGTAGATAAGGATCATCCAACATGATGCCAGAGCACAAAAGGGTTAATCTGAAAAAAAATATCAAAGCATAATAGATAGAAAATGAAAAATGGCAAAAAATGTCCTTGGTGCCGACTAAACACCACTTACCCCAGACTTCTTCTTCCCGTAATTGTGAGCCATGAATATTGAAGCGTGGATTTAGCAAGAAAGACAGAGAAAGATCACAAGCTCAGACAGAAAAGACAAGATCTCAGACATGCAGTAACAGATGCCAAGGGACATAACAGTCATCACAACATAAACTGACAGAGTCATAAACAGAGTCTTAAATACAAATATTCTTCAATCCAGTACAGTGAATTTCATCACGATAGAAAGTACTTCATAAAACCTTTAGTATGTTAATATAGAAAAATTGAAGGCGAGAATGAAATTATATTTTGTCAATCTTCTCTATGAAGAAAAATGCAGAAGATATTCTAATCATGATATGAATAATTATACATTAATAGGAAAAGGTCATCTAATCATTCGAATGGACCCGTTGAACTAAAGCTTGGCGTTGTGTGATTTCGAACTTTGAAAATAACGTTGGGTTTCTCAAGAGATCAACGGTTATGAAACTCAAGTGACGACAGCTTGACAGAATAAGGTAGTTTGGAATAATTGAAGCAAGAATGGAAGTGTTCTATTCATAGTTCATGCATTTAATAGTACACTATGTCAGTATTTTATCACACACCACAACCGCTCCAGGGCAGTTAACAATGAGGCACATTGCAGGAGTCACACCTGGTCCACCCCAGACATCAACCTCCCTTGTCTTGACATCTCCATTTCTATCTCGGGTGCAATCTCCAGGCGGATGAGTGCTAGAACCCCACAGACTCTCATCGCTAGACGAACGACACCCTTTCCCTGCCAACAACAGGCAAGTAGTCCACTGCATTCACGCAACACTTCAGCCGATACTGCATCTGCTTGGATGAGGAGACATTCCACTATCAAGCGTCATAGATGTCTACCCATTTTTGATCAAAGTGTTTCTCTGCCTTGTCATTCAGCGAGCCCTCGAGCGCACCTCCTCCATTCCCCACTGCACTGCTCTCAAAACCCCTTTACACAAATTAAGATAAGTTCACCCTTGCGTTCAGACAACGGCTGACCAGTCTCTACATTCAACCAATAATCCTTAAACACTTCTGACAACTATAATTGAACCACAACACCAAGAATACCTTGCTCTCGCCACCCCTCATGAGTACATCAAGTCTCGTTTCAGTCCCCAAATGTTTGGTGACATTGCCCCGTAAACGCTCCCGAACCCAAAGGCACATTCCCATCCGACTTAAGGCATGTAAAAACTATTGGCACACTTCCACTCACTCACCTCCATCCCGGGTACCAAACTGTCTTTCCAGGTAGAACTGATGTTCACCTGCTCCTCTCCAAACTAGTTTACTGTATCCAGTGGTTCGGATGAGGTCTACTCGTCATCAGCGAGAGCAAGAGTAAACTGAGGCCACGTTTCACTAAGCATCTCAGCCTGGCCTGCAGGAGCCGGCCTGACCTCCTCGTCGTTATCTGTTGTAATTCGTTTTCCAGCATGTCCATCCTTCGCCTCCTTCTTCGCCACAGCGTATCTGACTGCAGGTTGTGGGAAACGTCACCTCATCCTCTGCCTGCAGAGAATATGGACTGAACACGCAGCATTGAATTCTCTCATCTCAAATACCTTCATTTCCTATCGCCCAGCACCATTCCATCCCCTCCCCTGGCCACCTCTTCCATCCCACTAACAAAGCATTTCTTCCAGAAACAAACCAAATGCATTGTTCCCATTAACCAACCAGGCCATACCCTCTATTTGATTTCACGTGTCCTGAACAAACAATACTGCGATCCTCAACCACGACCCTGCTTAATCTATGGATCCACTTCCACCCATCTCCAGGACTGAAGGAAGGTCACACCCGAAACTTTGATATCTTTACCTCCTGATGCTGCCGGACTTGCCTTGTTTTCCAAGCCTCCTGCTTGTCTGCCTTGGATTTCACCATCTGCAGTTTTTATTGTCTCTTCTGATGTCACACGTAGGCCGACTGATTTCCTCCACTAAACGAAACAGGGAGAAAACTTGTCCTGATGCGAGTTTATTTAATCATTAAATTCAAATTTATCGACTATGAATGCATTAGAATCTATATACATACAGAGATACTGAGATTACGATACCTGTGCTTCTACCAGAATTCCTTACATTTGCTTATAGTTCAATGCAATTTTAGCTCAGTGGCCTTGTGTCTAAGTTGTTTGCACTGCTTCCTCACAGCGCGAGACAACTAAGTTCAGTTGCAGCCTCGGACGACAGCTTGTGTGGAGTTTGCACGTTCTTCCCATGTGTCAGTAAGTTTTCTCCAATATTCAGAACACGAGCACATCAGGTGAATTGACCAAGCGAAATTGGCCATACTGTTCAGGGATGTGTAATTTAGGTACAATCGTCAGGCGAAATGCAGAGTACTCGGGTCGGGGTGTGGATCTGAATGGGATACTCTTCGAATGTTCAGTGTGGACTTGTGGGACCAAGTGGCCTTTTTCCACACTGTACGGATTCCATTTTAAAAAAATGAAGAGTCTGTGTGATCTCTTCATCCTTTGATCTAACCTCATCTGTTACCGATCATGCTCGCTCTACCCACATCCATACCTGTACTGACTTCTTCCTGATCAATTTCTGTGCCTGCATGTGCTCGATGTTATTCGCTTTCTAAATTACAATAATCTCTGATCTTTGTCTCCCCTTATTTAAAATCTTACTACCATCTGTTTTAGGCTCGGTTATGCACAACATTTTACAACATCAGACTGATAGTCAATATTGTAAAATCCGAATAAACATAAACCTCAGAGTAGGGTGAGACGATTTCCAGCTTCCTCTGCATATTATAGGGACTGGAAAACAGAGTTTTCCTCCTGAAAAGATTTATATCAAACGATTTCTCTTGGCACAGTGACTCAATGGTTAACACAGCTGCTTCACTGTGCAAGACACGTCGGTTCAATTTCATCCTCAGGCGACCACAGGAAGTTTGTACATTCCCCCTGTGTCTGCATTGATATCCTCTGAGAGCTCCGATTTTGTCTCACAGTACAAAGATGTGCACAGAACGTGGGTTTTACGTGGTAAATAGCCCATAATATCCAGGGATGTGCAGTGTCGATGTGTGAGCCATGTGAAATGCGGGCTGCAGGATTTGGGTAGCTGCACTGGACATTCTTTGGAAGATTGGTGTGGATTCCGTGGACTGAACGGCCGGCTTCCACAAGAAAGGTATTTGGTTATACTTATTCTGATCGCCAGGCTCACAAGTAAACCCTGGTAAAAATTGATGACTGTCCACTCCCATCTCTTGGCCAGAATTCGTTTTCTCAAAAACAACACTCACGGAAAATGACAATTATTTAACCCTTTGAAGATACAATCAAAAATACATAAGTTGCTCATTTATCCCTTAGAGCCTGCATTGCTAATAGATAATTTCACACACCTCATATCGACATGCATGAATATTTCTGAATATCCCTGCTTTTCTTTAACTTCATTGGTCATCAAGGAGCTAGCTCTGCCGTCATGACATCTTTTCATTAAAAAAATCATTTATTAACCTTTGAAGCCCAGAATTCTATAGACTCATAACTACCCCTGAGAGAACAAAAACACCACATTTTTCAAATATACATGCCCCGTTTTGTTAAAGTAGGACTGAATGCTAGAAATTAACAAAGCAAACTCGTTGCAAATACAACGCAATCTAAAGCAGTGTAACACTGTGCACAGACTAACTCACTTTGCTCCATTTTTAAACGCAACAAGATGTTCTGAAATAAATCAATTTGAACTGTATCAAGAACATACAGAGCTCACATTGATGTTCAACATCAACAATTTACAAAGGAGATAACCAGGGATCTGAACAGCTGCTAGACTTGGCTCGTGACTTCGCTCTAACTTATCAATTACTGCATCTTCCATTTCTTAGATAAGAAGCTGTTTTAATTAGTCTGGAACTGATGGTTCAACAAGATCCTCTGAACTGACCCATTCAAGTGGGCCCTGGAATACAATTGAAATAGCTCCTCACTAACATGGCTATGCATCTCATCATTGATATTCGTTGAACTCACTTGAGCAAAAACCTTGCATCAGCTGCTATGATACCGTTTTCAAAACATGTTATAACTGCTCAAGAAATAAAATCACAAATTGATGTCAACGCTTCTGACCAAAACGCACATCGCGGAATTCATTAAGGAGTGATTCCTCAACAATGAAGGGTAGCTTCATGGTCTTCACTTATCTCAATGACGTTACTGATGAAGAGTTACTGGACTCGATAGGTTACCTCTGATTTTTTTTTCACAGATGCAGCCAGAATTGCCGTGTTTCTCGAAAAGATTTTGTTTATTTTGTATATTTTACAGACAGTGCACACCTTGTGTATTTAATTTAACATGTTACTGTTGTATTTGCCAAATGTAGAGAAGTCACTCACAGAGTGAGACCGATTTGGAGGTGCCGTTGTTGGACTTGGGTGTACAAAGTTAAAAGTCACAAAGCACCAGGTTATAGTCCAACAGGTTTAATTGGAAGCCAACTAGCTTTCAGAGCGACGCTCCTTCATCAGGTGATTGTGGAGGGCTCGATCGTAACAAAGAATTTATGCCAAAAATTTGCAGTGTGATGTAACTGAAATTATACATTGAAAAATTGATTGTCTGTTAAGCCTTTCATCTGTGAGAATACAGTGATAGATAGTTTCAGAGTGAGACCGATTCCATTGTCTTCCTGTAGTTTCTCATTCTGATTTTCAACCTTTTGTCTGATGCACGTTTGATGACATTGAAACTTCAGAATCTAGTCCAGTGATAGCTGTGGGAATTGTTACGAACTGGACAAGCTCCATTCACAACTTTTCAAGAAGATACCCCCGAACATAAACTTTATTGATTTAAAGGCATGCAAAAAGTGCAGTGTTCCAGATGTGATTGATCTCTTCAAGCTACGAGGCTTTAAGCAAAACACACTTTCTTCTTTAAAAAAAAGTTAACACACCGCAAAGAATGCAAAATTGGCATCACTTCCACTCCATTAAATGGTTGACCAAACGTATACTTTGTTCAACTATTAATCCTCAACTGTTAAAATGTAGCAGCACCACCAAAAACCATGATTTCCGAAGAAGTGTGACTGGAGACGCAACGTTAACTCGGGTAACTCTCTCGAGATGCTGCCAACCCTGCTTTTTTTCCCAGTATTTGCTGGGTTTTCTTCTCCCATAAACACAGATTCTTCATTTTAACCTGCTATCTTCAGTCATGAAGAAAGGAAAAATCAAAAAATAAAGAAAAACTCTGGAGCAGCAGACAGAGTACGCAAGTTTTTTTTCAGCAAACGGGGCAGATCTGTGTCTATGAGCTTCAATATCTTTCCAAATCCCACCCCGACTTAAAGTGACGCGAAAACTAAAAACCTGTTTCCCGGTGAGAATGAGTCCACCCATATATGCTGTTTTTGTTTACTTCAACAAAAGGCAACAATTCAATGATCTCAATGCTGTTTAGCCACTGTTTCTGAAGCAGACATTGCAACAACATTCTGGCAAAATAATTTTCGCAAGAGAACCAGTACACAGTTATTAGATTAGATTCCCGACAGCATGGAAACAGGACTTTCGGTCTAACAAGTCCACTCCGACAGTCCAAAGTGTAACTCACTTCTCTACAGTCAACAAGAAATTCTTCCACCTCTGAGCTTACCTTTAAAGTAAGCTCGGAAGAGAGGAAGAGAGAGAGAGAGAGCGATAAAGGCGAAAACTACTTCTGAAATCTTTATGAAGGACCTTGCTGTCCAGTGTTGCCCTTCTCAATCCAGTTCTCTTTCCATCAGCCTCAATTCGGTTAATCTGATTAACCAGTCAGGGTCAACGCTCATTGATGCATGTCTTGATGGAAGAGTTATTGGAAATGCTTGTAAAATGACTCGATTGCTCTGTGCAGGAGGAAATGTGTTCTGAAGACGGTTACAGTGGACTCGAAACATTGACCGTACATTCTCTGACTCCACAGCTGCTTCCAGAGTTGCTGAGTTTCTATAGCAATTTCACTGTGTCTTCTCCACGGGTCTTGAAATTACACGCACTCCCGAAGACACACAGCGAGAGAACAACTTTTGTGCTCTTTAGAATGAATCTCTTTTATAAAAAATTTTCCGTCGCCCCAACTCCACACTCAACTAAAATATGAAAGCTGGTTCATTCATTGTCTGCAGGGAAACATTCCCTATTTAATCAGAATCTCTCCCATGTCTCTGAATTTTAGTTTGGGCCACAATGTCATGTCACCTGTGTGAGAACATCTCCCTTAAGCTCCAGTCGCAATGGAAGGAAGGTGTCGACATGGAAACACTGCAGCAGGAAGTCTGCAACTCGCTGCCTCATGAGTCCAATTTGGTGGTGAGTTTCAGTAAGAATGAGATGGAATGTGCTGGGAAAAAACATAACTGGAGGAAAATGTGCTTATTTAAGGAAATATATCGTTTCCTTGAAGGCATTTCAGGGAAGGTACACCAGGATGATCCTTTTGTATGGAGGGATTGATAATGAGCAAACGGTAAACAGTTTGGGACGTGAGGTGTTGGCAAGACAATCCAGGGTGGACTTACACAGTTTGTGCTAGTGCCTGGGGAATGTTGTCGAACAGAGAGACCAAGGGGTACAGGTATATATTTACTTGAAGTGACGTCACAGGTCAACAAGGTGATGAAAATGTCTTTTTCGTGCCACGTCCCTACATCGGTCAGAGCATTGAACGCAGGAGATAAGATGTCATGTTGGAGCTGAATGAGAGTTTGGTGAGACCACTTTTCGTAAACTGTGCATTATTCTGCTCACTTTGCTGCAGGAAGGATAATATTAATTTTGAAAAGGAGCAAGGAAAGATTTACAAGGCTGTTACCGAGACTGGAAGGTATGAGTTATAACGCGAGGCTGGGAAGGTTGGGAAGTTTTTTTCCTGGAGTTTAAGAGGATGAGTGGGTTCCATAAAGAAATGTAGTAAATCATACGGCGCAGAGATGAGGCAAATTGCCGTTTTCATCTCTATCAGTTGGATGGTCTAAAAATCAGCCAGCGTAATGTTAAGATGAGTGGCAAAAGACTTAAATGAGAAGAGAGGGGTAACCTTTTCATACAAAGGGCGGTGCGTGTGTGCAGCGAACTAGTCGTTGAAGTCGTGGAGACTGGTACAATTCGAATATTCAAATGCATCTGCATGTAATCAGCTGAACACTTTTCACTCTTGTCCACATCTTGTTCTGACAGTGCATGGATTTTGTCAAAGAGCACATGAGGTTGATCACTAAAGCCGTGAAGATTCCGGGCACTTACGATTTGTGTGGGGTGAGTATCACAGAGTGGTCATTCATCACGCTATTTGACGCTGATGGCTAGCAATTGCCGTCCTCCTATTTCACCGCTCTGTGTACGTCAGAAAAAGAGCGAGCGAGAGAGAGAGAGAGAAGGTGATCTCGCAATTGAATTAAGGGAATACAGAGAGTCAGTAGGCCAAATTGCGCCGACTGCTCTCTGCTCCTTCACTTTTAGGAACTTTCTCTTCTCAACCTCTGTATCAGTCACAGAATGTGCACGAGAAGTTCAGTCATTCCATTGCAGTTTCCTGCTCAGGCAGAGCCTGAGAGTTTGGCGCTGTCCCTTATGGTAAAGAATACGCCCAGCCACAACTCCCCTACACACACAAACACACACGCACACACACATGCCCTCTGTCACATACGCGCGCTCTCACATCCTCGCCTTAAACCCACGCTCTCTCACGCACACTCAGATACACACATTCGCAGACACACACAACTCACTCTTACACACTCATACACAACTCATTCGTGCACGCACTCTGAATCCAACCGACATGCAGTTTCATACTTACACTCTCAATCACACACACACTCACACGAACATGGACACTCACACATGCCATATACACACAGAGAAGCACCAGCACATACACACTCACTCGCACTAACACAGACACACACACACACACACACAAACACGCACACAAACAGGAAAGAAGGGTGTGTCGATGTTATAGAATTGACTTGCACAAACCACAATAGACGCTCCATAAATTTTCAGATTGAAATATCAGAGAATTTTTCTCGTTCAAGGAGGCCTAAGTGCAGACATGTGCTGCTCGGCAGCAAATGATACTGATGAAAGGTGAGAGAGGTTCCAGGATTTGAATGGTCTTCTCCTGTTCCTGTGTTTTACTCGTGGATATGAAGAGTTAGTGTTACACCAAGTGGAAGAGGAATCATTAAAGACCAATCGCTAGTCTTCCTTATTAAATTGGAGATGAAATTGAGCGAGGCTTCTAATTAAACTAGACAAGTCGATCGAAGGATAAATATGTTATTACCTAAGAACATTACATCAGGGAGGAAGCTGTACAGAGAGGGAGCCATGCTTTTTAAAGGAGTTGAAGATGTTGTCCAGAGGAATGAGAAATTTTATTTTAGAATGAGACGTGAAGGCTCAGTTCCAACGCTTGAGAGTTAAATGTTAGCAAGGAAATACCGAATCAGAAAAGTAAGAAGAACCAAGAGGGGACATGAGATGTCGTTTGCAGATTCGAGAAAGGAAAAGTGTACGGTTGTCTATAGGTGTATCGGCTTAAAGAATGCCGAGAATAAGATTAGGGTCAATCAAGGATAGTAGTAGAAAGTTGTGGGTGGAGTCAAAGGAGATTGGCGAAGAGCTAAATGAATATGTCTCCTCAGGAAACATGTTGTCATGGAGGAAACTGCGATACAGGCTAATAGACAAAAAGGGATGGAGGTTCTAAAGGAGGAGGTGTTAGCAATTTTAGATACTGTGAAAACCAGTATGTCCACCGGACCGAATGAGATTGATCCCAGGATTCCCTGGGAAGCCAGGAAGGAGAGTGCAGAGCCTTTGACTTTGATCTTTATGTCGTCATTGTCTGTAGAATTAGTGCCAGAAGATTGGAGGATTGCAAATGTTGATCCCTTGTTCAAGAAGGGTAATAGAGACAACCATGGCAATTATAGAGCAGTGCGCCTTATTTCGGCTGTGGGTAAAGTCCTGGAAAGGATTGTAAGAGATATTATTTACAATCATCGAGAAATGAATAAATTGATAAGAGATAGGAAATACGATTTTGTGAAATGAAGGTCGTGCCTCACCAAACTTATTGGGTTCTTTGAGCAAGTGACCGAAAAGGTGAATGATGGTAAGGCGACTGATGTGGTGGATATGGATTTCAGAAAGGCGATTGGCAAATTCGCTACCGTGGCTATTGCATAAAATGCGGAGGTGAGGCTTTGAGGGTGATCGGGCGGTTTGAATCAGAAATTGGCTAGCTGCAAGAGACACAGAATGTGGTTGATGGGAAATGTTCATCCTGGAGTTCAGCTACTAGTGTGCACGGCAATGATCTGCGTTGCAGCAACAGTTGATTTTCATTTTTTTCATGAATGACCTCGATGAGGGCAGAATATCATGAGTTAGTAAAGTTGTGGAAGACCCTGTGGTCGTTAGAGTTGTGGATAGTGCTGAAGGATGAAGTAACACAAATGCAGGTAACTGTGCTAATGGCACGATGCTTGGTAGTGTAGATGAGTAGAGGGATCACAGTTTCCATGAACGTTTGCCCATGGGTATAGCCACCCAGGTTAAGAGGGTAGCTCAGAAGGCATACGGTGTGGTAGCTTTTATTATGAGAGGGACTGCGTTTCACAGCCATGATGTGATGCTGCAGGTGTACAGAACTCTGGTGAGGCTGCAAATTGCAGAATTGCTTACAGTTCTGGTTAGAAGATGGATGTGGAAGTTACAGAGAGGGTTCAGAGGACATTTACCAGTATGCTGCCTGTTATGGAGGGAAGGTCTTACGAGGAAAGGCTGAGGGATTTGAGGCTGTTTTCGTAAGAGAGAAGAAGGTTGAGAGGCGACTTATTGAGACGTTTCAGGTAATCAGAGGGTTAGATCTGGTGGACGGTAAGAACATTGGTATGTGTATGGAATGAGCTGCCAGAGGAAGTGTGGAGGCAGGTGCAATTGCATCATTTTAGAGGCATTTCCCTGGTACATGCATAGGAAGGGCTTGGGGGCATATGGGCCGGGTGCTGGCAGGTGTTAATACATTGTTGCTCACATCCAGGAAAACAGCGTGGTGCTTGCTCTGTGTGGTTGACGAGAGAGATGTGCTTCCATTAATGTCACCTTTGTGGATTTGCTTACAGGAACTGCAATTCTGTCCTTGGCTGGTCTGTAGATGTATAGGTGGATGTATCGGTGAAAATGGTGACTTTCCTCCTGAGTTTCGTCCACAGAAAACCCATCCAGTGTGAAGGACGTTGGCACAAATTCACTGCCAGTCGTTTTGTCGAATATTGAATATTTATGGGCCGCAGCCTGAGAGGGAAATTTAACCGTTTCCAATCAACAAAACATCTTTCTTTAAAATAAAATGATATGGGAAAACTGCAGGCAAAGTGAATTGCTTCCATTTCGTAAACAATGTTCGCATGGACACGAGGGGCCGAAGCATCTGTTTCGATGCTGTATACCTCTGGGACCCTTTGGACAATTCTCTATTCGTTGAGCTTGACCTTTCAGTAATAGGAGCCAAGAATAGAGACCTCCTTCACCCTCTCCCACTTATTGTGCCTTCCTGCCAAGTTGCCCATCACCCGAGACCCCAGAAAAGCACCATTCCCTTCCATGCTCGTCGAACTCAAACTTGTGATGACTGATATTCACTGAGGTCATAACCAGACTGACTAATTGTCTGCACTTAATTTGGATCCCTCCTCATTTTTTGTCACTGCATTCACCCCCATAATAGCTCCGGGATAAAACTGTGCATCATCTCAACCTTGTCACCGTGATTCCAGCGTGTTCACCTAAAGGGTAAGACGCTGGTTAAATGTTCACGCAAATTGGTAACCAATGGTCAAAATAGTGCCCGATTACGTCGATACCACATGTGCAGATGAGTGGGTGAATTGCTTCAAACTACCAGCTGCCTTGACCTTTCGATCTCTTTGCGTCATTTAGAGTGCTTATTTCTACGATGTCATGGCATCTCCCAGCCCCGTCTTACCTTTACAGTGTCGTCCACACCATAACGTTTTACGGATGGCTAATGTCTCTCAAATCAGTTCTGCATTTTCCTGACATGTCTGCATTTTGTCCATTCCTCCGTCTTTCAGAAAGTTTGCTTTTATGTGTGGCATGGCTGGATCGAACAACATTCTGCAAAATTAAAAATGCACTTCCACGGCAAGGTATCACAACGATATTGAAGCAGAATAAAAAGTGTTTATATATTTGCTTCGAACTCTCATTGAGGAACAGCAACAATAGTTCAGTCTTTCTGCCTGTTGTAAATTTTTATTAATGTTCTTTTGCCTGCCTTTACATTTGTCAGTAATCACTCGCACATCACACTCACTACCGTTGTGTGCAGGTTGGTTATCAAACTAGATTATTGCCTCACCCTTACCGTCCACACTAATCCATCCTTCTGGGTGTGCTGTGTACAGTTCTGGGCTGCACGTTGTTGGAAATGTGTTGGAGAGAGTGCAGTGGAGGGTTCACAGATCGCTTCGAAACCGAGTTTTTAAAATGGGAGGGCGAAATTTGGAGGGGAGAGCGGAAAGCAAGAGAGGTTTAGATAGAGGATATCAAGACTATGAATGTTTAGCACAGAATAGCCATTAAAACATTGTCAACCTATTTTTAAAAGGCCAATGAGTGAGATGGCTCAGTTTTATAATTATTTTCAACGGATGTTGTTGAGACAATAACTTTCTCATCCAGCCAGTAGTTACGTGGTGGAATGTTGAGTCTGCAAATGTTGGGAAGGCACGTTCACTTGAATACATTCAGGATAATGCTTTGGATTGGAAATGAGAAGTAATAATCCTGAGTCATCCTGACATCACTGCTTTTGGAATGCAACTGCTGTGCTTGCTGCCTGATACCAAACCGTCTGCTTTGAGAGCCATGTCCCTGATGTCACACACACTTTGTTGGTGTGAATGTACCCCTTGACTATTGGCTGTTCACCTTCTACCTGAACCAAACAGTCGGGGCTTTATAACCTCAGACCTTCCATATATTTGGATCATGTCTTTAGACACTTCTTCCCTTTCCCCCGTCCAGCAGAAAGTAACATGATCATCGATCTTGATTGACCGTTGCTGCTCCTCCTTCCCTCCACAGCCAATTGGCAATGGAACAGGATCTAAAGCAGTATCTCTTTCGATAGTGAATGGCCAGAACCTGGCAGTATTCTTGCCTCGTCATCTCAATATTGCACTCCCATTCCTGCCCGTGCAATCCTACACCATTGTTTTACTGCGACCCCTCTCCAACCTCTGCATAAATTGCAACATCCGCCGACATTTCTGCCATCTACAAATGGAGCCCTTCACCAGTGATGTATTTCCCTCCACTCCACTATCTGCTTTCCGCAAAGACCGTTTCCTCCACGACCACATGTTCGGTTCACGCTTTGTAAAAAAACCGCCCTCCCTTCCTGGCACCTTCCCCTACCACCGTGGGAATTGTAAAACCTGCGCCCACTCCTACCCCCTCACCTCCGCCCAAGACCCCAAGAAGCCTTCCATACCTATCAACATTTCACCAGAGCTTCCATGCATGTCATTTACTGTATCCGTTGCTCACAATGCGGTCTCCTCCACACTGGGGAGACTGGACGCCTTCTGGCAGAGTGTTTCCGAGATCTTCGCCGGGACACCCGCACCAATCAACTGCACCGCCCCCTGGTCAAACATTTCAACTCTCCTTCCCACTTACAGGCCCTGGGACACCTCTATTGCCACTGCCTCACGGCCCTACGCCTGACGGAACAACGCCTCATCTTCAGCCTCGGGAAATTTCAACGACCCCAGTTCCGATCTTACAGTTCAGAACCGTCCATAAGTCATATCTCTCCTGTCAATCTTCATTCCCACCTATCTGCTACACCGTCCTCTCTACCCTATCAGCATCAACGCCACTTCCATCCATCTATTGCACTCTCAGCTGCATTATCCCTTCCCCCCATCCGATTTTATCTATCTACATCCGAGGCTCCCAGCCTCATTCCTGATGAAGGGCTCCTGCCCAAACCTTGTTTTGCTCCTCGATTACTGCATGACCTGCTACGCCTTTCCAGCACCACGCACTCTTGACACGCTTCTCCTCTCCATCCACTTTACTCAAAATTCCCTCAGGCTCACGAACGTCCTGCGCCCCCGTTTCAAATGCCCACACGTCCAGGAGAGTGCACTGGAAACATTTACTGCTTACATGCTGAGTCCCAAGCGCCATAAATACTCCCGGATTTCTCCTCCGAAATCATTAGACTGGGAGGAGCAACCCATAGCTTTGAGATCACCTGTGAGTTCCCCACTGTGGTTAGCCTTTTTATACATCAAGTAAAGTCAAACCATGTCGACTACTTTAGAGCCCCAACTTTTCTTGACCGAACAAACGATGACACCTAAGATAAAGACCTCCCAAACTCTAATTGATAACTGTTGTATAAATACTCAACTGCCTTGTTCCTACAACCTGAAACTTCCACTTTCCTCATGATACTGTGGAACCAAAATTTCCCTCAGGATGTCTGTACCTTACAGTTCCTTAATATTCCTTTAATGGAGTGAATACCCTAAGTCTGCTCCTATATAACAGACTTAAACATGCTTTAATCTTTTCAGTGTTTTAAGTTCTCGATACTATAACTCAGGCAGACGGCCCATGTCACCTCCTGGGTTTAATTTATTTTCCGTCCTATCTGACAAGTTTAATTGAACAGGGAATACACATGCGCTTTTGCCAGTGCAGTTACAATGCAGACCACAATAAGTGTTATTGCATGTAGTTCACAGTTTGCAAGAACAGTTACAAATGCAGTTGGCTGAATGGGGCATTAAAATAACTTCCTCAGTGAGCAGAAAACGTCACGACGCCAAGGTTGTGAAAGAACATGCATTGTTCAGCCGTTGATATAGCCTTAAACTCAGGTAAATCATTGTCACAGGCTGCACAGTTATAAACACACTACTGAAATTTAATGCTGAAGAAAATCTTCCAGGGAAATATATAATCTAGAATTCAATTCATACATTGTAAGTTGACTAAATCGCTGTGTATTATGTGCCTGTGCAAATATCTAAATGAAGATAGACCAATCTGCAAATAAAGAGCAGAGAGAATTGTCCTCACTTCCACACCGTTTACAATGGAACGGAAAGCGTTATTAGAGAACGTGGTAGCTCTTGTCATCGGATCGGAAATCATTTATGAGCTCAGATGGCCTGGTAAGATGTCAAAAGGATAAATTGACACGCATTTTCTTCACGATGCAAGATCGAGACTTGGTGAAGAACACAGCATTGAAATTGAATGTGAAATGAGCAATAGCAAGAAATACTTGAAGCATCATTGTGGGTCATGTTCTTGGCATCTGGGAGGATAAAAAATTTCAGGTTTGGCAATTGGTTCATATAATTGAAATCCCCCTCAGTCTAGAATCCAAGCCTCACTAAATGTATTGAAAATCAGAGCATTGGATAATGTTAAATGAATATAATCGGAATACTGCAATAAAATTATGAGCATACCTTGTTCGCATAATCTAGTATGATCTATCATATTTACTAATTATAACTGAATTGCAATTAATATAAAATTTATTATCACTATCTTTCCGACCTGACAGAGGACGTATTGCACAGTGATCAGTTAGTTCAGATTTAGACGGCTTTTTCTGTGAACAGGACATTGTGAATAGAACACTGCACATTACTTTTCCATGTTATTGAATAAATATAGTTTAGACTGAGTAAATAGAAATTGCTTCAGACTGCGATTTAGAGCAGTGGTCATCGTTACATTTCCAGTCTGTTCTTCGTGCTGCCAAACGTTTAAAGGTTTCAGGAACACCAGATATTCCTTGGTACCTTGTAAAGAAAAGATCTGAAGCATGGATACAGTCACAGTTGCTGATTTGACCGAGCACTCCCTGCATGTGTGTCACATTTCTAGTTAGCAAGGTTATTTGTTTTCATTTGATGTCAGCTAGAACTTAATTCAAACGTCATATGTAACCGAAATATTTTGAAAATTACATCGTCATTCACAGAATGCATGAGATGAATTGTTTACACTGTCATACAGATGTACAGGACGTCAAAACTCACTTCAGACTTGTGTTATGAAGGTGGATGCGTACTGTTCCTTTAAGAGCGTTGAAAAGCTAGCAAGGACTGAAAGAACCACAAAGAGTCCGGCAGAAGGTAACATTGTAACATTTCTTCGAAACGGCTTGAGGAGCTGGATTATGTTGAGACAAACACAAATTCAGTTTCGTCCAATCAGTTTAAATTATACCCCAAGACACCAAACTTCAATCACGATTCAATTGAGTATTCTGATAATATTAAAACATAAGTAATGATCTGGTACTTGGAGTTTAAACAGATAATTTGAACAGATGGTCAGCGTGACAAAGATAATTGCCAAAAGACCATGAAATGTCGGCTGCGAGTAAGAGGTCTCTGAGAGGTATCTGTCTGGAGAAGGATTTCGCACAGAAAATCATGGAACCCGACCGGGATTAACAATCTGCAGATTAAAACCGACTGATGACACACGCCACGCTGACTGGTTATTCAACTTGATTATTTTTCAGCAAGTCGTAATCAGATTTTTAAAATAATCTGACTCGTGTTGTAGACGGGGAGTTAAAAGATAAGTTTAAGACGAAGGACTTATAAAATAGTTGTTAGTTAATACTACCTAATGACTTAAAACAACTAACCTTGTTCAGTTTTGCTTTAAATAGTGACTTAGAGGATAATTCGTTGTCTCTCGATTGTGAACAGATTACGGGATGAATCATTCCTGTGTTGCGTGTGTAAATTAGCAGAGAGGTTCACGCCGTGTCATAACAGTTTGGGGCTAATTTGTAGATTTTGGCTCTTGGCTCTGAACAGGTTTTGACAGATTCAGTCTGATATTTGGACAGATTTGAATAGATTTGGGTTTTGAAAAAAGCTCAATAGATTTAAACACTTACAGGTTAATGTCCTAGATATTAAAATAAAACATCGGTGAGACGATTTGTTTAATGCTGGTGACTTGTGGTTGATTCAATTAGAAGTGCGAGCAGTAGCCCTTAAAATTGCTGAATACCATCTGAGATTCACATATAATTCTCAAATTTGCTGGGAATGTTTAGAAGGAAAGAACAAGCCACAGTTTTAGAATTAGCAGCTAAGTTAGATTTGGGTTTAACCAAGGAGAAAAGAAAAGCAGCAAGTGTAAGGGAGTTATTCAAAAACTTGTGTGTCAGAGAACGAGGAAAGTGCAGTAGAGGTACAAAAATTGCAATACACCTGAGGGAAATTAAAGTAGAAGATAAACAAAGGAAGAGAAAAAGAAGAAATGGGAAGATAGAGTAGATAGAGAGTCAGAGAAAGAGAAATAGAAAGAGAGAGGGAAAGACGGTGCTTGCCAGAGCAAAGAGATAGAGGGAAGGGAGAGATAAAGTGAAAGTAGAAACCGAGAGAAAAAGAGAGACAGCGAGAAAGAGAGAGAGAGAGAGAGAGAGAGAGAGAGAGAGAGAGAGAGAGTTTGAACATGAGAGTTTGACACTTAGTCAACAAAGTCAAATTAACAGGGAGGACTTAAAACAGAACGTAGTAATGTATACAACTATGTCGAACCTCTGTCACATTTTTGATGAGAAAGATGTTGAATTTCTTATTTAGTTCATTGAACTAATGGCCACGGAGTTCGAGTGATTAGAAGATATGTGGGTAATGCTATTACAGACTACACTGGTAGGCAGAGTTTGGGAGATATTTGCGAGCTGTCAGATGAGAGGTCAAATGAATATAAGGAGGTCAAACAGACTATTTGAAGTGCTTATGAATTGGTACCAGAAGTGCACGATAGCGGTGGAGAAACATAAAGAAGGAACCAGGTCAGACTTATGTTGAGTTCGAAACAATTAAACATCGTCATTTTGATGGATCAACGCGTGCCTTGAAGATAGATTGGACATATGAGGCTACAGGAAAGACGATTCTGATGGTGGAGTTTAAAAACTCACTTCCAGAGATGGTAAGAATTCACCTGGTGGAACAGAACTTTCAGGAAGTGATGAATATATTTTGATGTATAAGACGTGATTCCAGGCAGAATCTTGTCGTGGGAGGAATGGAAGGTTGGACAGGAGGAGATCCTCCATTATAAAGCCAAGAGTAGCGAACACTGGTAAGAGTTTACCACATGTTAAGGAAAAAGTCCATGAGGGGGCGAAGGAGATGAAAAGCCTGACTTGATTCCACTATGGTAAATTAGGACACAAAAAGTCACAGTGCTGGTCGTTAAAGAGAGGCACTGTGGGAAAAGATGCAGCAAAAGAAGGCAAGCCAGTGTCATTAATGAAGTTCGTAAAGGAAACCCCAATAAAAGCCAAGGGGCAGCAGGATGTTGCACAGCCCAGGCAGTGGCTGGGAATTGAGTTAGTACCTGATCTCGAAAGAATTCGCCTGTGTGTGTAAAGTTTATGCTGAACGAACTGGGAGAAAAGGACAAGAAGTTATAATTTTGAGAGATACGCGATCTAACCGGTCGCTGATCGTAAGGGATGAGTGATCTTTCTGATTGCTCATTTCACTCATATTGTAGTGGTGCCTTAACTTTCATTTGAGTGGTATCTTGATAAAGGCTGATTTATCGTGTTTGTGCATATGTTTATACATATCTTCAGGAATTAATTAATACACCGGAGGAAAGTGCCGTGTTTAGAGGCGTTCCTGGAGTGGAGCAGGGCTGGGGGTGGTGGTGGTGGGGGCGTGGAACGGTTTGTTGTTTCTGATGTGCTTACCTGAGACTGTGATAAATTCTGGGCTACATGCACGGAAATTTAGCGTTCCCTATGTAAGATTTGGTTGGACTGACAACCGAAGACTGAGGAATTGACAGTGTGACTGATTGACAGAGTCTTAGTTCCAGGAATTCAGTTCTCTGTTGGTAATGAATTAGCAAATTTCTAAGTGTGAGTGACTCCCCTTTCGGTGAAGAAGTCCAAGGGAAACCAAGAATATGAAGAGTTAAAGCAGAAATATGCTGATATTTTCTCAGACTGTGTACGAACCAGATCCCACTATCAGAAGTCACAGCGCAAGCAAAAACTAAGAATATAGATGAACGATTTGACGCAATGGTGTGAGACAAACCTGAACAGGTAGCGGGTCAGACAGAGGTTTTCAGGTCCTAAAAGAGTAAAATCCTTGCAACAGGAAGACAAAACGATAAAATATGTATATTGGACCCATATTCCGATGAGGAGGCCGAATACACTCCTGAGGGTAATTATCGAAAATATATTTTTGAAAACAGAAATGGCAGGATAGTGCAGAGGAGAGATGGGCTGAAATGCACCAGATTAGGTTGCCAGTAACTTGGATAGGTGGTGTTGTGTGTAGCACTCGACCAAACTGTCGGAGGACACATAGTGGTTTGAAAGAATTAGACTCAGGCACAAAAACGTGTTCGTTGGGCTAGAATGCACAAGGATGTGGTTATCTTTTGCCGTACCTGCCATACACGCCAAAACAGTTAGCAAACCCGAGGTTTTATTGAGTCCAGCACCTTTGTTCAAATTCCAGCATTTGAAGAACATTTCACTTGCCTTATATTGACTGTGTAGGTCCACAACCGAGAACCAGAAATGGGAACCAGTACTTGCGATCCATAATGATTGGGGCTCCCGCATTTCCAGAGGCAATTCCATTACGGAGTTTCAAGGCAAAAAGTATGGTCGTGAAGTTAGTAGCTGTCTTCTCACCGTATGGGCTGTGCAGCGAGAGTCAGTCGAATGAATGAGCACATTTTACTGCTAGGCTGTTTAAGTAGGCATAGCTCAGATATACAGCACTTTAAATCAAGTGCGTATCATCCTGAGTGATGTTTAGAAATGTGTTATCAGACATTGACGACCATGTTGAGAGCATACTGTCAGGATTACCCGAATAATTGGGATAATGTTATTCCATCCGTATTGTTTGCGATTGCAGATGCGCCAAACGAATCGACACACTTTGCAACCTTCGAGTTGACTTTCGGACATGCAGTGAGAGGACCTTACTAATTAATTAAATATAAATTGACAGTAGCAAATTCAGAGATCTCACACTTAGATTATGTCTTGGAGTTGAGGGAACGATTAAATCGAGTATGTAAGTTAGCTCAACAGTACCGAGCGAGGGCGCAACCCACAATGAAACAGGTTGCAGATGAAAAATCAGAGAATCGAATCAGGGGATGATGTTTTACTGCTATTACCAGTGTTAGAAGATGCCTTCAAAGTATGGTTTCTTGGTCGCTATGAAAATGAGAAAAATAAATGAGACTGGTGAACTATCTAGTTAAGATGCCAGGTTTTTAAAAAAAAACCACAGTGTTGGGTATGTCACGAGCAAGTGTTGAAGCCATATTATATGTGAGAGAAAGAGCTGGAGAAACACATTTTAGTTACTGCCCCGCAGAGTGAGGAATCAAATTCAGAAAGTGTGGATTTTGATGGGCCTCAAAATAAGTTTAAAAAAAAAGTCCTTGAGGAGTGGGGTAGATTAGTAAACTATCTGTCGCAGAAGCAAAGAACGCACTAGAACTTTTTGTTACTTCAGTGTGAGGGCAGATGTCAGAATCAAATGGGAACCACTAATGCTATTGCTCATGATGTAGACGTAGGGTTTGCTCCTCCAATAAAAGAACATGTGAATCGGATTTCCCCTTCAAAGGCAGACACGTCCTGAGTGAGGTGGAGACCATTCTCAACGGGGATTGAATCAAGCCAGAGCGAGTGGAGTTCGCTGATCGTCTTACTTCCCAAACCGATTGGGACTCAACGATTTTGCGTCGATTATTAGAAGGTCAACGCTGCAACAGAATTGGATATATCATCCGACACCAAGATTGGAGAACTGCATGGAAAAAGCTGTACAAGCTTTGAACATTACCAAGTTAGAACTCCTGCGTGGTTATTCGCAGGTACCTTCATCAGAGATGATGAAATAAATGTCGGCTATTTTAATGGAGGAGAAAGTGAGAACTGCAGATGCTGGAGATTCAGGAAGGGCTTATGCCTGAAACGTCGATTCTCCTGTTCCTTGGATGCTGCCTGACCTGCTGCGCTTTTCCAGCAACACATTTTCAGCGGCTATTTTAATGCCAAGTGATGCGATTCGGAAGGGAGGATGGACCCCCCACATTCGAAAGACTCATAAACAGAGATATGGCTGGGTTAAAAAAGTGCAATTTAACTGGATGATGTTGTAATCTTTGGTGAGTCTTTGAAAAATCGCATGGTACAGTGGGAGAGGTCATTGAACGACGAAAAATAGCAAAACTTCCACAAAACTGACTTGGCGAAAGGAGTGGTGACGTTCTTGAGACATAACATCGGTCATGGAAGTTTGATCTGAAGATCAGCAATGGAGAGGTACCATTAACAGATTTGATGAAGAAGAACAGAGAATATCCGCGAACAAAACAATGCATTTGCTTATTTAAATGCAATATTAACCATCATGTCAATTTCAATTACAATAAACTTTTCGAATCCTTCAAAGTTGTTATTGACATTGGAGTTGTATTGCTCGTGGAAGATGATAATAGCATTGAACTGCCTGTTGGTTTCTTCTCATAGAAACTCAGCATCTAGCAGAAAAAAACTCCATGACCGAAAAAGAATTATTGAGTCTATATGACCTTAACACATTGTAGTGCGCACGTCACAAACAACGTGGCAGAAACAATTCTGTTCATAGATTACAAAACCCTGACATTCTTAGAATGCTTTCAAAACAGGATTATGAGCATATTTCTTTTGAGTCTTATGTTACACACTTTTAATTTACAAACATAAATGTTGCGAGTTGTAAGAATATAATTGCAGATGAGCTTTCACAGGTTTAACTGATAAAATTTAGATGAGATTAGTTTCTATCCAATGTTTGTGCACGCATACACACGTACACCCGCGCAAACACACATACACAAGTTAAGATGAATTTAGATTAAAGTTCTATGTATGTCATAGGAAAAAAAATGAAGCCATCTTTTCTTTATGTTGATTTATTTGTAATGAAAGGGGAAGTTGTATAAAGTTGTCAAGATGTACTGTACCTTTCAGGGAGCTGAAACGTCTGGCGGGCACAGAGTGTATTGAATGACTTAAAAATGTAACATTTGATTTTGAAGCAAGTGCTTGGAGCCACATTTTGGTGGTATACAATAATGAAAATTCGGACAATTAATTTCAGTTATGCCCCATATACCATAATCCATTTGCATTTGAATTTTACTCTTTTCGACTACATCAAACCAAAGAGCCAGTCCAATGTCTTCGTGGCTCATCGCCAGTATTTGAACAGTTTGGTTCTTGGATTCCTTATTTGGATAGGTTTAGATAGATTCGGTGTGTGATTTGGACAGATTTGAGTATCTGTGGCGTGCGAGAAAACCCAGTAGATTGAAAACCTTGCAGGTTAGTGCTTTAGATACTGAAAAGAAATTAGGTAAGAACATGTGTTTACTTTTGGTGACTTGTGGTAGGGAAAAATAACAGTGAGAGAAATGAATCCTAAAATTTGGAAAGAGTTTTTGGGATTTTAAGATGATTCGCAAATTTGCCACGAAAATTTAGAAGGAAAGAAAAAGGCCGTACTTTTAGAACAGCAAAGAACAGCCAATCACCAACAGACTACTAGCAGAATAGCTCTCTGAAATGTACCTGGCTCCACGAACGTTTTGCAGTAGAAGACCGAAGACGACCTACAGAAACGTCCAAAGGACTTTCGAAACCAAAGACAATGGTTTCGAAAATCGATTTTTCATAAATTTAAGGAGGATTTTATCATTACAGTATTATAGATTGTAAAGTAAAAGTTGTAATAAGAGAAAGGAGTTGTAACAAGTTGTTTAGTGTTCTCTTTTGGGATGAAAGAATAAAATTGTCATTTTTTTCTTCTTTAAATATTGATATTTGGGTAAACTCTTTGCCACTCGAAACTGAAGAGATCACGACACGATGCGAGCTTTCCTGCGTGTCTGGTTTAAATTTGCAGATGGGTTTACCCTGTGTCGTAACACTACCAACGCTAAGTATTACATAAAACAAAATCCTGGAGAAACTTCGCATGTCTGACAACAGCTACGCAGAGAGAAAGCAAGTAAATTGTCGAGACATATATGGTTGGTCATAATTACTCAATGGAAAGGAAACAGTATATTTAAAAAAACAAACATGCATAGTTTCATATGGATGTTTATGTACGGGGAAGAAGTTCTCAGGGGGACAAATACAACAGGACAGAATATGACGGTTGTGCCCAAAGCATAAGACAAAGGGAGTGAAAATAGTCAGAAAGGGCATTTAGAAATATAAAATACCCTTAAATATGAGATGTAAAAATGAGAAAATCTGTCTGCTTTACTTCTAGTAATACAAAGAATGTAGAAATGAATATAGCTGTGTTGGATTCTCATCAACAGAAATTTTGCTGTGAAGTTACTCAAATGAAAATTGAGTGCAAGACGGTATGAATTGCCTCAATGGAAAACAAGGTGTTTAACCTCTGCATGCGTTGAGCTTCTTGAACATTGTAATTTTAGAGTTAAAGAGCAAAGGATGGTACAGCAGCGGAACAGGAATTGCCAAGATCACCCCAACAGATATTGCCTTTCTAGACTAAATATCGTTTGACTCTATGTGCTCCGTATCCCTCCTTTGCCTGACTGTTCAGAAATCTGGCAAGATACCGGTTAAATGTAGCCATTGTTTCCGCCGTCACGATCGTCCAGATGGGTATTCTAGGCACTTAGCACTCTCTGCGTACAAAGTCGAGACTCGCCTCTCTCAGCTCCTTTCGTCTCAAGTGCTTGCCTCTTAACGCTATGTTCCCACGTATTTGATATTTCAAACTTAGGATAAAAATAAGACTCGAACTATCCATTAATCCAATCCGCGTCTAATGTTCAAAGCTTTTTGTCGGATTGCCCGTCATCCTCCAACTTTTAACTGAATGCAATCAAGTTTAATTATCAAATCTATCCTCACACCTAATACATTGAAAACCGGGCAACATCCCGTTATCCAGCTGTGTAGCCTCTCCAAAGACTCCACATCCCACTGGCCGTGTGACAAAGAGAATTATACACAATATTCCAAAATGGGCCGATATTAAGTTCCATAAATCGGCAATATACCTTGCTAAATATTATACTCGATTCCCAAATAACGAAGACATGTATGATATATGCATTCTTGACGATCGTTACAATTTTTACTAACACTTCCAGGAAACTGGGGACCTCGAAGCGACCATCCCTTTGTCTGTTGATGCCATGGTTGATGCAAGTTACCGATATTTTTCTCCTGCATTAGATATCAGACTTACGTCATCACCAAATAACTTTTCTCTGCACAGGTCTCGAGCCCATTTACGCGATAGTGTCTTCTTGGCAATCCTCATAACAGTCCTTAGCTACCACGATCTTTATACTAATGGAAATAAATTACTAATCAGCGCACCTGCATTCTCGTCCAAATCAGTTACAGGTTACCGAGCACTGTTCCTTGTGGAACATACTTACCAAGAATTGCAGTCTGAAAATTATCGTTCCAATGTACGTTCAGTCTTCTAGGACTAAGGCTTCTTTGAATCAATGTTAGTGTCTTACAGTAGATCTCATGTGAATTTCACATTTTTTATCGGCCTGACTTGAAGAACATTGTCAAACGTTTTCCAAATGTTCACAGAAGCAACATACCTTGCTCTGTGCTCATTAACCATCTTTGTAATTTCCTCAAAAAAATCCAGTTTGTGAGATGCAACCTTCTCTGCACATAGACGAACTGGCTTTTACTAATAATAATGTGCAGGTGCCGGTGTTGGACTTGGGTGAACAAAGTTAGATATCACACAACACCAGGTTATAGTCCAACAGGTTAATTTGGAAGCACTAGTTTCCAGAGCTCTGCTTCTTCAGCAGATCATTTTCGGAGAAGATCATTAGACACAACATTTTATCACAAAAAATTGCAGTGCCATGCAACAGAGGTGATATGTGGAACAAGTCTAGATTGTTGTTAAATCTTTCATGTAAAATATTGAAAGCTCTCCGAAAGCTAGTGCTTCCAATTGAGCCTTTTGGACGATAACCTGGTGTTGTGTGAGTATTGTGCATAAGTTCAAATTTCTATTCTAAATATCCCATTTCTAAGTCACGTCTGCAATAAATTCCCTGCTTTTATCGTAAAGCTCACTGGCCTGTATGCACGAATTATTCTTGTCGAAAGTGTGAAAAAAAGAAACGTTGTTCTTAGTCTCCAAGCTTCTTGCACATCCCCTGTGACTTAAAAGGAAACAAACTTTTCGGGCAAGACTTCAACAACTTCCACACTTACCTTCTTCAGCATTCCGTGATGTATGGTACGAGATCATGAGGACTTGTCTTCCGTGGAAACGATCACTAATAGTTGAACATGGTGCACCCTGCATCATGCAAACCTGTCTCTTCAGGTGGCCGTTCTTTCTAATAATTATTGTAACTTACATAACTGCCGCTAAGTCTGTGGAGTGTGCACAAGCTCTCCAACTGATCAGTACACATTATTCATCTACTGGGTTCCTTCCATATGCCTTCACATTTTTTCTTCTCTGATGATAATTCAACTTTCTCTTGACAAAATCGATATCACTTCCCTCCACCACATTCTTAAGTCATGGATTAAACATATTGCACACTCGCTGTGAGAAAAAATATTTCTTGTGATAAAAAAGTGTCATGCATAAAATTTGTAAACAACTGAATGCCAACAATTTGTCTATGGATTTGTTCCTGGTCGAAAATGCAAATCGGCCTGGAGAATAGAAACAGGATATCGTAGCACACAGTGAACTGAATGAGAGACTGGAGCAGATAATCCAGTGAGAACGATCATTGAGAGATGTTGCCGTAATATCATAGATGAGGACAAAATAACTATTTATGACGTTTGAACATCACTTCTGTCATTAAGTAATCTACATTTCTATAAACTCTCTACGCTGACTGCATTTTGACAATCGTATATCATTACATTTCTAATAATAAAGAAAGCACACCAAGTGAGTGTGCTCCATGTCCCTTGTACAACTGACCCATTCCATTGATATTGTCTGCCCACAGTCCTGACACTTGAGATATTCTGCATTCTACGTTGCATGCACCATAGCTTCGCTACAGTGTGGAAACAGGACATTTAGCTCAGCAATTTCACACCGACTCTCTGATGAACATTGCACTCAGACTCACCTCCAACCTGTCCTCGTAACCTTGCACTTCCGTTGGCTAACCTACATGCTTCTGGATCCTGTGGGCAATTTAACATGGCCAGACCACGTAGGCAGTGCGTTTTTGGAGAAGACCGCAGCACACGGAGAAAACACAAACACACATCGGGAGAACGAAACTATGCTCCAAACAATTCAGTTGTACAAATTCTGGTCTTAACCCGTGACCAGTCTCTGTGAACCAGCACTGAACCATTCCACCACCCGAAGGGTATGCGCCTGAGATAAAAACTGATGTCTCCGTAATATCATCAGTCACCATCTTCCCACACGCCCTCTAATTTTCAATTCTGTAGTCGATGTCATGTCCAGATTATCTATTCCGTGCAATCAATTTGATTAGCAGTTTTCTGACCAGAACAGTAAATGCACATGAACATGTTTTGATCTGAAACGAAGCCAATTCGCTTAGGGAATTTGGCATAACTTTTGGTTCGCATATCTAGACTTTTTGTCCTTCAAAAATACATATTTTCCAAACATCGACTTATATCCCGACATTTTGGACTCCAAATATTTCTGAAATGTTTGACAAATATAAAAGTAAGTGGACTTGATTGTACTGTTTACTTATCCTCCTTTACGACATAAAGATCGATATTTCCAACTCACCAGATCGATGGTAGATCTTAATATTGAAGAAGGATGGACTGATTACCGACACTCCCTCTGCTCCTTCCATCATTACTTCCATAATTAATGCGACTAAGTAGCAGCAAGACGGACTAAAAATTATTAACACGTGATAGTGTTACAGACCAAGACAGGTCCGATTGTATATGTGAAGAAGGTAGCCTCGATCCTAACCTTGCTAACTGTTTTAAGCAGATGTACAGTGGATATTCCAGGAGTGATGCAGTTGGCCCAACCACTCAGATTTAATTAACACGGAATGAATTTACTGAACGAAACATGAACCAAAGAGAATTGCATTTCGAATAACTTAACTTGTCTGAAAACCGAACCGAATCTGTGACAACTTAATCATACAGTTGGAATTAATTGCAACTTTCCATAAACCCAACTTTTTCAATGAAAGGTAAAATAAAATACGAATTCTTACTGGAGCGATACCAGAGAAATGTTCGCAGCACCTTCTCTGGGTTTATATCTAAAACTTGACCAGCCGGTGCAAATAAAATCTAATGAAAACAACACTTGAAGTGGGATAAGTGGCCATCCTCTTTCGTTGCACAAATATTTTCGAAAACATAACATAATTTAAAGCCTTTTCCATCTAGAATGTTCCATACGTATCGGAACTTCAGCCTTTATGACCCCTGCGGAAAAAAGCCAACGACAACTTTTCCTTATTAAAGGAGCAGCATTGCCAAAATAAAAAGGATTTCGATGGAAAACGGTGAATTGTAACTGATCGTGCATTGACGGGAGTTAACGTCAGTCTGCATGAATCCTAATTTTCTCAATAGCCGGATTCCATCTTCTATTAAAAGGGATGCCTGTGCGTGTGTTTTCCCAAAGTAACAGAGGGAGCATTGTGTGCGACACAATAATGAATCTTCAGCTGCACAGTGAGGGGCAGGCAGACCAGAATCTGACAGCAACAGACTGAAATATTAAAGCAATGGATCGAAGTTTGTTTTTGGGTCTTTGTGGTACTTTTTAAATTTGGCCATTCTTAGCAATGCGGATAAGGCTTATACTTTGGGCAATGCAAGCTGGTTGCTATCCTCGCAATTGTTGGTCTTCCTGGTAAGTTACTCCTTCTGACTATTAATTCAATAAACAATTGCACAACGTTAATTATTTAGTTATTAAAAATTTGTCAACATGGGAACAATTGCCATCATTTCGCCTTGCAAACCCCATTCTTTGTCAAGCAAGTATAAGTCCATTATCTAAAGAGAAACCAGACTGTTCAAACGTGGTAAGTATTATTGCTCTCAACTTATTTAATTTCTATCAGCATATAGTAGCCTGCTCAATTCGTTTCACTATCTGCTTTCGACACGAATGTTCCAATTCTCCTCTCACGATACTTGCACTTGTGTAAATCGACTGGAAGCTTCAAACCTTCAGATAGCGTTAGCAACGGATTGCGATAGTGTAGCTTTCCAAGTAATCCAGATCCCAGGGCAAGTGCAAAATAAATGGACTCAAAATCACCACGTCGCTGCTAGCTAAAATTTTATACCTATTATATGTAAACATACTCCCAGAGACACACACACACATACTCTCACACACGATTGCATACATATATGTATGCATGTGTGTGTAAGTGTGTGAGTGCGTGCGTGTGCGCATATACAGATATGAGCAGTCTCTATTAGTTGCAGAATCTACATCACAATGCAGCTTTTTAATTCGCTTCAGAAAAGGCCTGCCTTGCTTACTCTGTCCAAAATCTGAATACAGGGCTGCACAAATATCAAGTTTAACTGTTATTTGTCCTCCAGTTTGGCGAAACCAGCCACTGATTTGGTCGAAATCGGGTTGGACAAAAACATGCTGCACCGCTCGTGTTGTGCTAAAGATATTATGAAACAAAACTAAAATACACGAGTACCCTTCCTCTGACATTTCCATCCTATAAAAAAAAACACACTTTCACTTCCGGATGCATCGAATTCTCTTCCTAAATTGACGTTTATTTCTCTCTGTGTATCCCGCCGCTCAACTTTGGTGCTTTGCTTGACAGGCATCAGACATTAGAGTTGAAAATCGGAAGGAAATGATGTGAGATACACTGTCAACCACTTCTTTGGATTAAAGATCTGTCCATTTTGGAGTTTGAGAGGAGCAATGACCTTGTCTCTTCAGAATAGAAGACGAATAGAAGAAAGGGAAGCAAGAGCAAGGGAAGTTTATCATAATTTCCAAGGTGGCATCCCGTGCATGTGCAGCAGTTGCTGTCCTTTTCACATTGGAGATTTTGGGGAGATGCTGTGAATGGTTTTCTGCATTGTTGTAGAGCTGTGATGTATTTTCAAAGAAGATCTGAACGTTAACTGACAAATTGAGCAAACAATGCAACTGGGCCAAATTTTCTATTAAAAGTGAGGAGGTGGAAATTTGATGGTCGACGTACTCTAATGTTTCCAGTGTAACTTTTCAAATTTATCGATAGTCCATTGTAACACAATTGTCATCTGAAAAAGGTGTGCTGTCGAAGGTGTGCCGTGCTGTTCAACAAACTTGGAGTCTCACACAACGGTGAGGATATTGATGCCCAATCCCACAAATGTCACTGCTTCATTGCCTTTCTATGCGCTTCACATTCGAAGGCAGATGTGGGCTTATTGTAATATGATGTCCAATAATGTTTCTAAATGTTGGATCTCATGACGCATGGGAGAGGTGAAAATATCGTTTATATCTTCGTGAAGGGCTGTCAAAAATCTTCCAGTAGCATCAGTGCACTAAGTATTTTTTTTCAATCAATTTGTTCATGGAATGTGAGAAACGTTTCTGGGACAGAAGTCAGCTTTCGTCCCTAATTGCCTTAAGAAAGCTGGTATTTGGTGTGATCATGATCCACTGCCCTTATCCAGTAGAATGGATGTGTCTGTCGGTTCAGACCGTGCTGATTTATTGTTTGCCAGCGCATTTTGTAAACTGAACTCACGAGGAGTTGCTTGAAGCCTGCATTAATGAAAAGAAGGTAATTTAGAAGGAATTCTGGGAGAACACACATATCTACTAGGCAATTTGGTCATGGAGATCTGACATTCTTTTGCATTTATATTTATATTTAGATTTTACTGCCATTTGTCCTGAAGTACAGAAATACAGGGTTGCAGTGAAAAAGGGTGCAGTGTAAAAAAAAGACAAAGCACCGGAATAGGTAAGGGTACCTTGTTATAAAAAGCTTAGATGCAAAGCAGTCAGTGTAATAGAGTTAAAAAATGAAGCATTACGTCATACAACAAGTAGAAAAATGAAGAAACAAGGTAACAGCAAACATTAATGTATTTCTTACTATAAATTGTTAAACTTAAATAAGTGGTTTAATGATCAACATATGTTATTGAGTACTTTTCATTGAAAAAATTATTACTCCTCTGTTTCTGTTATATATGCTGCTGTTTTCTTCTTCCAGAAATAGTTCATTCACCTCCTCAACAAGAACCTATCCACATCTGCATTACAAACAAATGAAGAATCCATCTCTATCAAACTCTGAAGTATATAAGAAGATAATGATTGATCAGCTGAGTGGAACAAGGTATCAGAAATAGAAGAATATATGTTTAAGTGTGATTTATTCCTGAGGAGTTATCATGAATTGATGAGAGGTCACAGAGAATGAATAAAATGCGGTCGGATCTTGTGTTTTATGCAAAAATCGTGAAACATTTTTGTTCAGATATAGCAAGTAATAAGGAAGTTTTTGTTTATCTGAGTTTTTATAAACAGGACTGAATATAGATTTAGAGGGCAGTGCATTATTATACAGGGTTCCAGGGATTTAGTGAGCTCGGTTGGTTGGATGTCCGATTTGCAGTGTAGAATAAGGCCAATTGTCCGAAGGA